>NC_041725.1:17578054-18178054 GCF_900700375.1 Denticeps clupeoides | reverse complement strand
AAAAGTATTTATTGATTCTAATTGGTATTTGTAGATGCCTCTAAATTGACCCTATCACACATGATATGCATGAGTGTTTTTGGCATCTTGTGTGTCCCACTGCAGTACCAGCTGGAGCGGCGGTCGGCGTGGCTGCTGGTGGCGGCCCGGTGGAGGACCTGGCTCGTCCTGGCCGCCTTCGTCTCGCTGCTGGCCCTGGCGCCCTACACGTCGTACCGCATGCTGACGGCCTTCCGCGACCCCCCTCCGGACCCACTGTTCAAGGCGGCCGCCGTCTGCTTTGGGCTGCTGTCAGTCACCCTGCTGATCATGTGAGTACCGGCGTCTCGATCCAGCCAATCACGTCAAAGCAGGTAAAGGCCTACCCCTCCCCCCATGGGAAAGTCTCATACATTCCCTCACACGGACGCCAGTCTACTCTCGGCCCACCTGTTGAGTTCGGATAAGGGTGGGAACAGTGTGTGTGTGTGTGTGTGTGTGTGTGCAAAGTGAGGGTTGAAGGGTGCATTGCACAGAAATTAATTTTGGAGTCGCCTCTCGGGCCGCCTGGAGGCAAACACATCTGCAGCTGCCTAATTACAAAGATGACAGTAAAATGTGTGACTCTTTCCTCACACACACACCACACACACACACACTGAGTGATCTCATCAAAGCTTTAGAAGTTATACAAATATAATAAGAATGCAACCAATTCAGGAAATATGGGTCCACAAGCATAAGCACAGAATACAAAACAGCCGAGAGTTGCTGTAAATTAATTTCGACTCCTAACACCTTTCTTCTCAGGCATCTACCAGCCCTCCTCAATAAAAACAAAAGTAAAGTTGCTAAAAGCTCCTTTCAGCCCAGCGTGAGCTGCTTTCATGTTTATCTCCGATATCAACCGTCATTTAAGATGTATATTTAAATAATTTTTTTTAAAGATTTAAAAAGGATTCAATATGCTTCTCGGAGTGATATGATGAAATTTTCAGAAATCTGATACGCCTTTTTCCCCTTTAATACAATATTTCCAGCTCAGGGAGCCTCTGCGCTCTAATCTCCGAGACTGTTCGTATAAAATAACTCGCTTTTCCCGTTGATTGAAAGAGGTTTGTGCGATATTGACATAACCAATCAGGGGTAAAATTAAAAGCTGTATTGATCCCAGGCTTTTCTGTGGTTTTTCTCTCTCTCTCTTCTTTCTTTCCTCCCGCCTCCCTTTCTTTCTTTCTCTTTTCACTCGTGACCATCTGAAGTACGGCAATTCAATTTTCAAGCTTCTTAACAAATTTAATACATTTCCAAGTTGATCACTTGGCCTGTTTAATTAGACGAAGCCCCCAGATGGAGATGTTGTCAGTGGGAAGAATGTGAACGATTAGGGGGAAAAAGCCTGAAAGAATCCAAAAAAAATTGCGCCTATTATTTTCCGATTATTCTCATATAAAGGAAGTAAAGGTTTAAATGCCTACGTCAGCACCATCTGTCCATGTTCCTGCAGCATGTCATGTCCTGCCCTGTATGCATCGAAATGCTGCCGTCTGGCTTGTCTAACCTCTGCAGGTCCTACAGGGTTCAAACTGTCTTCTCACCGCGGAAGCTGTGCGGTGGAGAAACCGATAAACGTGGTGAAAACGCACCGGTAGATTAGAATTTAGGCCCCTGTGAGGAAAAACGGTCCCCGGCCTGGTCCCCTCAGGTGAGACCTGCTGCATAAACCAGTTAGGCCAGTGCAGCACTGAGCGGAAGGTTAACGTCTCTCCAACGCCCGTGTGGCGTCAGTACGAAACTTGAAATTGTTCTGCAGCTCAGGTGCCTTAAGTCCACCCACTGCAGAACTATGAAAAATACGATTTTTTTTTTTTACATTCTCAACCAATGATAAGCCAATTTAACAAAATAATCACAATTTGGTGAATGTTACTTCGCTGAAAAGCTTGTGCACCTTCGACAGGCTGTTGTTTTGCCGGGTCTGTTGTTAGCTCAAAATCTTTATAATACAGAGAGAACAGACATTTCGTTCTCATTCATGCAGCCCGGATGCAACGCAAATAACGGTGATTTTCCTCATAAACCATTTTTTTTTTATGCTGAACTGTAAACAACAAAGTGCGCATTATGCCGTCAAAAGTTTGCTTTGTGCCGACTGGAGAAGGCCGTCATATTCCAGGGAAAATTAGGCTCGCCGCCATTTCCCTCTCACGCCTGTCATCCTGCTTGGTTTTATTTCAGCCTTTTATTGTTTTTAATATAACTAATTGTAAGAACGCCAGGGGTGCTTTAAATCATTAGTAAATGAACACTCCGCTTGTAAATAATGCATGAAATCCGGGCCACAAACACGATCAGCCGCTCGGCTTCCCTCGCCGAAGCCATTCCGGCAAATTCGACGTGAAAGATGATATTTGTGGAAGCGGCGAGACAAATGCATAATCACCCTGGGCCTGTTCTCCAAACTAACAGGGGAAATTAAAATGTGCGACTTGTAATGTAATTTCCCCCTTTCTCTTACTCCCTTTGTTTAAAGAGAAAAGGAAACAGGAGGCGGTTTGTAATCGAGGAAATAAGGTGCGCAACTTTTCCCTCTTGTTTTTTTGTTTTTTTTTCGTGCCTCGTGAACTGATAATTAATATTGTGGCTGCGGCAGTAATTTGCTCCCGTGCCATTAAGATGTTGTTTCAGCCCTTACTGCTGCTGGTAATGAGCTGTAATTTTATGGCAGGAAATTGGTTTATGTTTAAACAACACATTAAAAGTGCCGGAGAGAAGCGGGCCGCCCCGACAGGCGGGTACGAACAGTTCGTAGCAGAACACAGTATAGACAATATATAGTCGGGGCAGTGGTGGCCCTAGCGGTTAAGGAAGCGGCCCCATAATCAGAAGGTTACCGGTTCGAATCCCGATCCGCCAAGGTGCCACTGAGCAAAGCACCGTCCCCACACACTGCTCCCTGGGCGCCTGTCATGGCCGCCCACTGCTCACCAAGGGTGATGGGTTAAATGCAGAGGACAAATTTCACTGTGTGCACCGTGTGCTGTGTTGCTGTGTATCACATGTGACAATCACTACACTTTAGACTTCAGACATATGAGAAGACAGCGTGTGAGTTGTAGTGAGCAAAGTTCTAAATAATATTATTTGTCTGGAAATTACTTTTACTTGGGCATCTGTATTCATATGGAACTTTCTCTCCGAAAGAACCATTCAGAAACTTTTATTGTAACACAACTATAACAGCCATGTTTCAGATTGTTTACCTTGAAGCAACTATACCAGAAAATTTACGTCTAATGTACTCAAACGTTTACTCTTATAAAACTTTGTCCAAAATGTAATTCCTATTGAAATATAGCAGAACTTGTAAAGAAGGGGAGCGGGTTTGGCAACCCTGCTTGATGCTGATTGGTCACACGGACACAAGACGGAGTGGATTTTTAAAAAGGCGTATGGTCGGAGAACTGAGAACTGGGGAGGAATGAAGAAACACAAGAACCAACCTCCGTCTGGACGGAGGAGTCGATCCAGCACCAGCTGGGCCACATTAAAAGAACCAGAAGGTTCTTCGGAAAACATCACAGCGCAACCATGCAGATCAGTGGCTTATAATATACATCTCTATTTAGATTTTTTGCCGTCGTGAGTGACGCATGACGAACCAAGCCATCAAGCACTGCAGTCCCCGCTCTGGCTGGAGATGTCTGGCCATCCCCGGCATCCAGCAGCCAGCGCAGCGCGGGCAGCGGCCATGCAAATCGAATCCAGACAATTCTGCCGGCTTTGCATAACATATTCCTCCTCTTACTGATTACAGGGGACTTACTTTCCCCTCCGGCCCAGGAAAAGGAGGAGGCACAAGGGGTTGTTTTTCTAGCATCTTGATGAAATATGGATGTTGGTGCCACGTGGTCTTTTTTTTTTTTAAACAACTTGCCAGAAGGGTGAAATGTTCTCATCAAAAGACAAGGTGTTAAATAATGGACAGACGTAAAGAATCACTCCAGTTTTGACGCAACGTGCCACACTTATGGTCGTAATCCACTCTGTTGGCACATTTTCGGCGAGGAGCAGATTTCCGTGACTCATCCCGTTTGGTTAAATGATCTAGTTAAAGCGTCGGTCTTGCTCTCTGGGAAGGACTTCGGATGCTCGATTTAACGTGTTTATATGAAAACCGCTCTCTTGACTGAGTCTGTATGTGTGTATCTTCTCATTGTGCGTGTGTGTGTGTGTGTGCATGTGTGTGTTTTACGGATCCCCCCGTTGGTGCCTTGAGCCACCCGGGGCGTGCCAGACTCCTGCTGCCCGCTGTCAGGGTGCGTCTCACTCAGCTCGGGACCCTCAGGGGTGCAGCGCCCACCACATCTCCTGCTCCGGGGTGCTCCTCTGACACCCTAACCTTTCCAAAAATAAAGACGCCTTCTTCCTGTAGCCTGACCTTTTTCCACGCATGTCTTTGCGGAATCTCTCGTTTATTCACCGGACCAGATGAACGGAGATTACTTTCGTTCTGGCCGATCCGCTGGGAAACATGGGGGCTGCAATTAACAACATCTGAGGGTGAAATTATTTTTGGAGACTGAAGAAGGTTTTGTGGCCGTGTTGGCAGGACGTCCCCTCTGAGACGTCTCCGGGTAACTTTTCTTTAAAGAGAATCCTTATCTTACAGGCGCCACAAAGCTCAGGCCCAATCAAAGCCTGTCCCGCTTTCATCTGCCGCTAGCTTTGCCGCTAATGCTAATTCCGGCGCTGACGAGTGGGCGGGGCCTGGCTGTGATTAAGGCCGCCCCCAGGGTTGGGGGAGGGGCTGAATGGAACTTGGCTTGTGGTCTTCGGCGCTGTCGTCCCCAACATAATGGCAGAAAGACGCCGCCACAGGGCATCGCTCTGCCCTTGTTCCTGCCCGCCACGAAACGACAAGAACAAAAAGACATTTTAAAAAAGAAGAACCTCTCAGATCCACCCGGCTGTCACGTCGTCAAGTTGGATTTACAGTACTTCACTTTGATGTCTGACGCAGGGACGGGACTGAATGGAGGAAGCTGAATGGGGACAGGCACACATCTACAGTCAGATGTTTGGCCCCTGTGAAGGGTGGAACCTGCCGGTGCGGGTGTGGTTTTTCATTCCTATACCCCGGTGTCTTGTCGAATAAATCACGTTTGCAGGAACGCGCCGTTTCGCCGGGAGTAATAAGTATTTCTCCCGTTTTCAAATGATAGTGATTCGAGGTTCATAAAAAACGAATGTCTCTGAAATCAGGACAGGCTGCACTGGCTCCTGCATGATGTTCTGTACACAAGGCCCTTCAGAACATCTTCTACCATCACGGCACATGAAAAGCAAACTTGCGCTTTCCCGTCACGCTGCATGTTGGGTTTCGGAAAGCTGTGGTTCCCGTACTCGTTCTTCATTTATGGACCCCAACTTGTATATAAATTGGAGATGCAGAGGCCTCATGGAACGTCTGTACAGTTTCTATACAAAGCGGTGATGTTGTGGGCCATTTGCATGTCTGATGTTAAAAGGGTCTGGTATAAGGGTCTGATGTTAAAATACCACAATGGTGGTAGTAGCCTAACACACTCACCTATGGACCAGAAGCCCCAGGTTCAAATCCCACTTACTACCATCGTGTCCCTGAGCAGGACACTTAACCCTGAGTGTCTCCAGGGGGGTACTGTCCCTGTAACTACTGACTGTAAGTTGCTCTGGATAAGGGCATCTGGTAAATGCTGTAAATGTAAATATAATGCATCTGCATAGACCTACTTATACTGGAAATTCAGTGCACGTTACATATTTCACTTTCTCAGAAGCTAAATGACTGCATTGCCCTGTTGAGAAGTTCGGCATTTTTAAGTATCGGAGGGTCCTCGGCAAATCACATGCCACTCGTCAGGATCCTTGAAAACAAACTTTATCTTCTCACTTTCGCCACCAGCCCATCCCCCACCCCTGTCACAGCAAGGATCACGGCCGCAGACACGCTGCCCCACCCCACCCCGGCCGAGCAAATATTCAGACGCGTCGCCCGGAGCTCCGACGCTCTCATTATGCCGCCTGAGATTTATTAAAATAGATTATGGAAATGTTAATTAAGTCATTAATTACATTATTTAAGCAGCATTGACAGATAAGGCGACGAACAGGAGGAATGTGTGTGTGTGTGTGTGTTGCTCTCTGTACAGAGAGGAAGGGGGAGAGATGGTGGCTTCAGAGGTGTCTGGATGTCGCTGTTTAAGACGATGTAATAGGCAGATAAGACCCTGTGGACAGTATGTCCAGAGTGCTGGAGTAATGTCCAGTCACTTCCTCCTCTCCTATGACCCTCCCTGACCCGCTTCCCAAAAGGCTTCCCTTGGTCCAAATCAGAATTTTTTTTGAAAATGAAGTGATTGTGAAACACTGAAGCACAGCACACAGTGAAACGTGTCCTCTGTATTTAACCATCACTATTGGTGAGCAGTGAGCAGCCGTGACAGGCCTCCAGGGAGCAGCATGTGGGGACGGTACCTTCATCAAGGGGACCTCAGTGGTACCTCAGTTCAAATTCAAATTTTATTTGTCACATACGTAGTCATACATGGTATGATATGCAGTGAAATGCTTTTAGCGACTGATACAGACCAGAGTATTGCAAATATTGCAAGTATACAATGAAGACCAATATGCAAATATTGCAAACATAACCAAATATTACACTTTACAAATATTACACTGTGTAACAGGTAGGGTGAAGGTGTGCAAATGAGTGAAAGACAATGTATAAGGAAAAAAAAAAGAGCAGAGATTGTGCAAAGTGATTTTGTGCAAAGAGTCCAGAGCGATTGAAAGTGAAAGTGCTGGAGTGTATTGGAGTTCTATGTAGTGTTGTTGTTAAGGGCTCGGATAGCCTGCAGGAAGAAGCTCCTCCTCATTCTCTCTGTGTTGGACTTCAGGGAGTGAAAGCGCTTCCCTGATCGCAGCAGAGAGAAGAGTCAATTGTTGGGGTGGCTGAGGTCCTTCACTATCTTCCTGGCCCTGGTACAGCACCGTTTGCTGTAGATAGATTGAAGGTCAGGGAGCCTGGTATGGATGATTCATTCGGCTGATGGAACCACCCTCTGTAGGGCTCGCCTGTCCTGCATGGTGCTGTTCCTGAACCAAGTTGAGATATTTCCCGTCAGGATGATCTCCATGGTGCAGGAGTAGACGTTCCTGGAGGGCAACCTGAAGTCTCTAGCAACCTTCTGATTAAGGGTCTGCTTCATTAACCGCTAGGCCACCACTGCCCCAAGCAGTGTGTGGGGACGGTACCTTCATCAAGGGGACCACAGTGGTACCTCAGTAGCACCTTGGCAGTTCGGGATTCGAACCGGCAACCTTTATGGGGCCGCTTCCTTAACCGCTAGGCCACCGCTGCACCAGTTGAAAACGTATTCCTCCTCGGCAATAAGGAGTGATGCTCAGTACCGTCTCCAGAGTGATTTATGGAACAGAACGTGCACCTCCCCTCCCCACAACTTTCATCTTTCACTGTGTGGACATTTGGAGGCAGCATTTGGAGTGACATTTGGACGAAGGCCTCAAACCATATTGCCAAGCTGTTTAAAAAGAAAATAGAAGGGAAGCGATCTCGCCACGGATAACCGGCGAGTTGATACTGTGAAACAACGCCACCGCGCTGGTTCCTTATCTGTTGACAGCTTAGTTACCTTTAAGGACAAGCAATGTGTTTTTCAGATTGCTGAAAGCAGCAGCTTCGCTTCATGCTCACAGACTTGCATTAAAAAACCCCATTGGATTTAGTCCACGCTAGTGAATACTGTAGCTGTAGGACGCTTTGGAAGAGTCTTCTTTGAATAGTTGGTGAAATTCTATGGTAAATTTAATAAATTATAATCAAGTATTTAGTTCCTCTGAAGAAAATGGCTAACTAGTCAAACCCAACCTAACCATTTTTAGCAATTCAATCATGCAGTATTATCTTTTTTTTTTTTACACATACAGCAATATCAATAAACCTGTCTAGATGAATAAACTTATATTTAGTAGCGGCTGTTCGTCATCATTGACTGAGAGAACTGGGACATTTATCGATAGAAAAATCTTCCAATACCAATAGTTTCAAACAACTGAGTTCACAATGGTGATGGACACGGCAGTTCTTTTCGATGGACTGAATCTTTAGAATCAGTTCACTAAAAAGATTTGTTAAGAAGATTCGTTCGCCGAATCATTCAGTGCATGACAGGATGCCTTGCCTGTGAACTCGACTCGAGCCACTCGAGTGTTGTGGCTCTGTTCCTTTGACAAGCACTTTTGTAAAAACTAAACTCTTTTTTTTAAATCATGATGTTTTTTTAGTGTCCTGTCTTATGATATGCAATTTAACAAGGACTGTGTAATTCACACCAAACACAACTACTACACTGGGTAAATTTTCTCTAATGAAGGTAATACAAGGTCACTATTCTACCTTTATTCTATTTTCTTCATTTTTATAACTATTAATTTAACAATGCACAGTCAAAACAAAGTGGCTCAGGACACATTTCACTGCATGTTGTGCTGCTATAACTATGCACGTGACAGATATAAATCTTGACTCTTGAACCCCTGTCTCCCTTCGTTGCTCCTGTCTAGTGAAGAAATTCATTCATTTGGCTGGCTGACAGCTCAACTGAACTGAGAAGCGAACAAATCGCTTGAGAAAGTGTTTTGGTTCTGTACGTTCCTTTAAAAGATTTGTTCTTTAGAGGATATGTTCACAATCTATCACAACCACAAGCTGCCAGAAGATCCAAGAGTTAAAATGGATGCTACTTGCATGCTACTGGGCCCAGTGGGATGAGCCACACATAACCAGCAGTATGTGTTTTTCAGAGAAAAGAATAGTTCAGTTAATAATATAGTATGTTTATCTAGATCCTGGTGGCATTAAGCAGCTTATCAAATGGCTGCGGATTGCCTCAGAATGACACTCCTCAATCTTGACATCTCCACTCCTTTGTAGGGGTTGCCAGGCAACTTGGAGAGACCCAACTCCTCAAATCAAGTGGCTCTTCATTGTGACAAGGGTTTGTTGCGAAACGAGGCCCGGAACGGTGTCACGCCACGCTTGAACAGGACCTCTGCGTCCTTTTGGGCCAAAGGGAGTCGCGGGATTCGATGACGCAGCCATTTGAATTATTTTAGACCCTTTACAAAACGCTGGGGGTAAAGCGGTCAACAAAGGGAAATTTGCACAAAGCGTTTACATGAAGGCCGGGAAGATCTCAAAAGCAGCCCTGACAAAATCTTTCAGCCAGAGCAGCCGCTTGATTCTTATCTTTGCAATTAATCAAATGGATTGGTAACTTTGAGTGATATTTTAATTGCATTGCGTTCGTCCATTAAATCAAAATACCATTATGGTTGAGTCAACGGCGTCGGGGGTGGAACAAGCGGAAGGAGTTCAAATCAGTAAACAAGATTTATCTGATGCGTTTTTTTTGTCCTTTTGGCGTCACACAATGAATGTTTCGGATGCTTTTTCTGGAAGCTCTGAAGCAGAGGCTCTGTTCTTATACGAACAGTTTTCACATATGATCACATACATACTGATATTCATTTCATAATTTCTCCCATGTGAAGATGTGTGGCTCATTCTGAAAGCATGTAAATAATCATCATTAACATGTTTTAAAGCCCTGAGCGGGTGGATTTAATAATTTTTCACTATTCCACCAAATTCCCCTCTGTTTAAAAGGACACTTCTAAAGGCTGCAAGTTACTTTACTAATAATTTCATCACGGAAAGGAGTTGTTGTTGAATCTATTGCAAAGCAATGTGATTAAATACATTATTCAATCAAAATTAACCATTAATAATTATGATCAATACTTCTGCCAGGTGATGTTACTCATTAAAACATTCTGATTGGCGATTAACATAAAAGATTCTCTTGGAGCATTAATATTGAACTGGAGTCAGAGAAGCATCCAGGCTAGAACAATAACAGCATTCCACGTTCTGTCTCCACAGGGGCCTGTTCAGCTACTTCCGCGGGGAGTTCCGGAAGGCCCAACACTGCGCCTTCACAGTCCACCCACGCCAGAGCGATGAGGGCGATGTGATGGACTGGCCTGGTTCAGGTCCTCCCCTGACCTGGATGGACCAAGTCAAGAACCCGGGCCCATGCCCGGGCCTAAAGAAATGAGAGAAATGGAGCAAGGTTGGAAGGAGGGGCCTGGAACGCTTACTGCTTCCCCTCTGGCTGGAAGGAGATAAGATTGTCAGCGAGGTCGGGGAGAGGATGAAGAAAGAGCTGACGGACCCTCGTCTACTCTTTTCAGATCTGGCCTCCTCCTGGCTACTCCGTCTGAACAGACTCTCTCAAAGAAAAGTTCAACCATGAGTTCAACCAAAGCGTTTTCAAGCGAGTGTGCACTGCGGAGCAAATACTTTGAGAGTTTGGACATTTTGTGTGTTTTTACAGGCACATGTGCATAATGTGCATAACCACATTACAGATTTAAAATATCAGTTTACATCATTTCCACCAATGGTCAAAGGTTTTATTGTTAGATTCTGCAATTTTCATTAAACAGGACATGCATTTGTTTACCCGGGCTAGATTATTAATGCTTATTGGCATGCTTATTAAACATTGAAGTGCAAGTAAAACCTGCGTTACACATGAGTTGTGCGATGCTAATGATCTCTCTGAATGATCATCGTCCATGTTGTAGCGCCTCCATGCTAATGCAAGCTACGTTTTACTTCGAATGTTGCATTTTAGCGAGCATGTTCCTTTATACAAGCGTCTTTACTTGTAGCTGTGATACTTTAGCAAATTAAAAGCTACTATCAGAAAAGCGAACGCGAATAGCAGCAAATGTTAGAGCTTCAGATGGAACAATTTGCCGTGTTTTTATGTCACTGTGTTAATGATACGTGCCTTTATGAACACTGCAGATTAGCTTGAAGATGTTAGCTCAACCACAGTCGGTGTTTCGGGCACAAGAAGGTCTTCTAGTAGCTGTTGTCTTTTACGTTTGTTTTTTTTCTTTTATTTAGTAAAAATGGGACTCTCAAATACAGGATGATTTTAATACATTTTAAGAGACTGCGACCATGATTAAGCCCTTTTGTGTATTGATATTTAAACTTTATTTTTGATTATTTTTTTTGAAGTGATTGTCACTTGTGATACAGCACACAGTGAAATTTGTCCTCTGCATTTAACCCATCACCCTGAACAAGCAGTGGGCAGCCATGACAGGAGCAGTGTGTGGGGACGGTGCTTTGCTCGGTGGCACCTCAGTGGCACCTTGGCGGATCGGGATTCGAACCGACAACGTTCTGATTACGGGGCCGCTTCCTTAACCGCTAGGCCACCACTGACCCAAAGAACACAAATGCACGAGCCAGCCAGGAGTCGAACCTAGAATCTTCTGATCCATAGTCAGACGCGTTATTCAATGCGCCACTGGCCCAATGATGATGATCATATAGATTTTTTTTCTTACTATTTACTTAGGATTATGTGGAGATTTTATATAAAGCATTGCAGTTGGTGTCACAAAATGTATGGCTGCACAACTAAGTCGAGTCTCCGCGCTGATGAAAAAACAACGCGTCGAGTGCCTGTTCTGTTCCTGCAACGCTCAGGAGAACGGCGGCCCTCAGGCTGAAGAACTCTTCAACGTGCCACCATCGCCCCGCGAAGAGACGTCCTGCGCCCGGGGCAATTAGAGTCGAGGCAGGAGGACCCCATTGTGCTCCCCTTGTTTACATGAACCGCGGCGGCGAGGCGGCACACCGGAGACTTCAGCAAATGCGCCCGCCACTCCGAGGTCACGTTCAGCGGTGCCCCGGCGTCAGACGACGCCTCGGCACCCAGATAACAGTGCAGCTAACTTGTCCTTGTGCACCTCGCCCGGCGCGTCGGGGGCGGGCCTACGTGGCGTCTGCCGGTTGTGTTGTCCTTCGAAAGGAAGGCGGCAGAGCGAAGCGCTTGAATGAGAAGATGACTAATAAAAGAGGCGGCCATTGAAACGGCGCGGGCGCGATTTGGCTCGAGTTCGCAAATGAAAGAGCGGCGGCGGGTCTGAATAAAAAGGAGCAATGAAGGCCTTTCTCTCTTACGCCAAGCGCCTGTCCCTCCCGTCACCGCAGGATCGCTGTTTACTTCGCCGTGACGTTTTCAGTCTCTGGGCTTTATTGTTCATAATTCAAATGAATGCAAAACGTTACAGAAATGGATTTAAAAGATAGAAATATTCCCGCCTGGAGTGCCCTTGAGTGGAGATTTTACTCCAGGTGCTGATGATCTTCCAGGCCAGTTCCTGACTAAACATCTTCAGCGTCCTTCTGCCACGTGGGATGCCGAGAAGGGGAATAAAGGAGTAGGGCGCGACGACAGGGACGGTCCCGGAATCTTGAAGGAACGTGGTGAGCGGAGAAGGTTGAGTTAAACCACAGTCGACGGGAGCGTGGTGGAGGGGGCTTAATGCGCGCGCGGGCTCCAGATGGGCATGTTCATGACTGTGTGAGCCTGGATTACTCCGCTTGCTGCAGCTGGGACCCCACATGGCGGAGCAGACCGCGGCCAGCAGACGGACGGGGGCAGCGGCGGCGGGGGCGCTGGCAGGCCTCCTCCTGACGTCGGTGCCCGCCGACGGCGCCCTGGCACAGATGCCCTTTGTAAAGGTTACCCGGGCCAGCCCCGGCCCCAAGGCACGCGTTTCCACGCTCCCTGCGCCGAACACGGCTGCTTGGCCCGCGTTCAGGTCGTCTCCATTCCTCCTGTTTACGTGTGCCGCTTGGTTTTTTCGGCAAGGCCGTTAAAAAAAAAATCTTCACTGTAAAAGGAGCGTTGAATCTTCTTTTTAATACAGAAATCTGATGACTTGTGGTGCACAGGTATCAACCAATCAGATTTGAGGGCAGGTGGGTTTGTTTCCGTTGGCACATTGTTATCTCGCTATCGTTTTTGTGGTTATTCAATATGGTTAAAATATTATTCTTTTTTTATTGGAGACGGTTACCGTTTCGAAGCTCGCTTGGCACCCGCTGCACACTGCCCTGCGCATACAGCACCCATTATCTGTGGCACGCTGCACCGCCATGCCACCCCTTTCACTGGCGAGGTCGGCGAAGTGCTTTTTCCAATTTACCTTTCTGGAAACGTAACAAAAATGCTTTCATCGCTCGGAACCGCAGGTCGAGCATGTAATCTGCTCCGGCTGCGCCTGGATCAGACATCATAACTAGCTGTTAACCCACAGATGACAATCTGTCTCGGGGCAGAACAGAGCCTTCCTTTGTGCTCCCTCGCCGCGCCGGGCCTGACAGCCAGGCAGGGGATGGGAGAGGTCTTCACTTCCTGGGCTGCAACTCGCAGGTCTGGGTAAAAAAAAAAAAAAAGTCTATTCCTCGAATTCTAGAACAATCACAATGCAGAAATTCGTTGTTTTTTTGTTTTTTTTTTAATGAAAGCGACACAAATTTTGTTTCTTTTTTTTTTTTTTTCTCACCTGTTACTTACACCCATGAGTTTTGTTTTTTTATTCAGTTTCTATCCAAAAGTCAGAGGTCAGGGGTCGGGATCTGCGGGCTCCAAGTTTCAGCAGAGATTAGTCATATTTCATTGTTGTGAGATTAGGGACCCCGCCCGACTGCGGTCCAGGTGAATGGAGACGCCTCCGCTTTGAAGTCTCCGGCGCTGATCCGCCGGGCGTGCCCGTGTGCCAAGTGTCCTGCGTGTGGGGGGGGCTGTTTTTGATCTGGCTCGGCTCGGCTACCTGATGAGCAGGATTTGACAAAAGCTGGGGCTGCATTTGCATTTTAGACGTCTCCATAGCAGAACAGGCCGAGAGAGAACCTGTCCTTTCAGAAGTTCAGGAACGCTGGGACCAGACAACGAACCATCTCAGTTCCTCCCATCTAATTGAGGAACTGTCATCCTAGGTTTCAGGGACTAGGCTGTGGAATACTTAACAGAAAATTACCTAATTATTTTAAACATTTTGAACATCAGTTTGATGTACACAGATGATCATCGTAACTTCATACTTTTTCATTGCTTAAATTAAAATCGGCTGAATAAGTTAGAAAGAGTAAATTTAATCTTGCTTAATCTCAATAGATGCTTCAAAAATGAGCAGATTAAAAATGTGTTGTGAATGACATGTCGATTCGTGGGACATGCTTAACACACCTAGTCAGCACAATCTTAACTAACCGCCAAGTGTTTTAATCACGAGTCTGAAACGAGATTAATTGTGACAGCAGATCAAAATCAATTTGTCGTGTGGCGAGTAAACCGGTGCGCTGGACTTCCTGGCCTTGAGATCGGACTGCAACACTCTTAAAACACGACAGTGATGATGATGATGATGATATCACACCATACATTCATCAGCCATGTTTCCATGTAAAATCTGAAGCCTCCGGCTCATCCCCAGCTCCGAGTATGAGTGTGTGTGTGTGTGTGTGTGTGTGTGTGTGTGTGTGGGGGGGGGGGCGGGGGGTTCTTTTCATTTCTGTTTCTTTCTATAGTCATTAATTAAACTACCTGACCCCGACTCCTCGGGTCCACTGGTCTTAATAAGTGTCTCCGTGGGTCAATAACTGATGCATGTTCAGAATTAGAGCCCTACCATTATCATTTATTAATAATCCAGTAGACCGAACAAACATTTCAATAAAAAATGGAAAAAGTCAAATAATACCAAACTAGTTTTATACTACTACTATACTATTGTACTACTACTACTATACTTCAAGATCTAAAAGTTCAAACAGATTAAGAAAAACTTACTTTGCCATGTACAAGTCCAGTCTAATAAAGAAATAGAGCAGAAGCAAAACTCTCTAGTTAAGAAACCAATATGAAGTGCACTTTACCTTTATGAAGGTATGTGCATTAGTGGCGTTTATGTACAGTACGTGTACAAAAGGAAATGCGCAAACAGGCCTAAAGTGACATAGTGATTACTGGTAATACAAATAATACAAACAGGACGAGGTATGTGGATTAAGATGGTAGAATATGGACTATAAGGCTATAATAAGTGAAGCGGAGTTCATTGTCGTACGGCATGTACTGCGTTCATTGATACTGTGTCCCTCCGACAGCGCGGAGAAGACGTCTGATGGCCACAGAGCTCCTATGGCTCAGTTCTGCACCTTGGAGCAATGAGTCCTTTACTGTGTGCCAATCAGGGTGGCGGGCATGTGGTGGGATGGACGCCTCCACCGGAGTCTGAAGCTCCTCTCCCAGAAGGGAACCAGCTTTCCTGACCAGCTAATTCAGTCTGAAGGCATCAGCTGCCTTCCTGGGTAAAAGAGCGTTCCACAGCATGGTCCTCCAGACACTGAAGGATCAGAGCCTCCTCAGTAGGTGGAGACGACTTTGACCCTTAAAGACCTGTCTCTGTGTCGCTGGACCAGAGCCTCCTCAGTAGGTGGAGACGACTTTGACCCTTAAAGACCCGTCTCTGTGTCGCTGGACCAGTCCGGTTTGCTCATTATGTGTAGCATGTAACTAAAATAATTATCTACCACGTACGAACATTTTCAAACTTGCAAGATGCTGATAAGAAGCAGAGCGTCACATCGCAACAGTTCACAGTGGATTCAATTGTTTAGCGTGGGCTTCCGAAGCGTCTCCGCTTTCATCCTCACACTTGTCCTCCAACGAGACAGATTTTGGCCGATTTTAAACAATGATTCAGAGCTTTTTTTGGGGGGGTTATTAAAGCAGCATCGGGCTATTTACCGTTAATTTACTGACAAGCACCAAGAGGGTCGACACTGGAGACGGGAAAAAGGCGAAGTAAAAAGCCCACCGCACGTCGCCTCTGCCTCCAGACCATCATTAGCGCGCGTTTTCATGACAAACGCGGGTCGTCATTAAAGAGCGATGCAAAAAGCCCGAATTAAAGAGATTCCCCCGCCGCCGCGGCCCTTGCCGATGCGAGGTGGCGTGGGCCGGCCATTACAGCGATGAGCGCGCCGGCCGCGCTGAGGGGACCAGGCCCGGCCTGACAGCTCGGTGCGGCCCGGTGACACGTCTGCCGACGATGGCCGCGGCATTGCGCTTAAACAACGCGCTGATGCGAGCAGCCGGCGGACGGGGGCGTCGCTCCGGCGCCGATGTGCAGGGCGGCGGCGGCGGCGGGCCTTGAAGCGATATGACAGGAAGTCCTGACGTGGCAGAAACGACTCTCGCCCCGTCCCGTCCACTTTGTCTTCCTGCGGATGAATACAGATCGAGCGATAGAGGCCGACGCCGCTGATGAATCACAGCGGGGAGAAGAGGTCAGAGAAGAACGTGGGACGCCCTAGAAAAGCGCGTTTACCACCAGTCCGAAGCAATCTGACGCTGAACAAGCTCTTAAAGGGCCAAAATGGCGTTACGCTTCATCGTTACGACCGGTCTCTGGGAGAGGGAACTGTGGAGACAATCCTGGTGTGGAATGTAATAAGGTGTTAAAGAAAGTGATGAAGATAAAGTGAAGTGATTGTCACTTGTGATACACAGCAGCACAGCACACGGTGAAATTTGTCCTCTGCATTTAACCATCACCCTTGGTGAGCAGTGGGCAGCCATGATAGGCGCCCGGGGAGCAGTGTGTGGGGACGGTGCTTTGCTCAGTGGCACCTCAGTGGCACCTTGGCCATTTCGGATGGGGCAGTGGAATTCGGATGATTTTCAGGCCTTCTGGTGCAGTGGTGGCCCTAGCGGTTAAGGAAGCTGAGCAAAAGGACCGTCCCCACACACTGGTTAAATGCAGAGGACACATTTCACTGTGTCACCGCGTGCTGTGCTGCTGTGTATCACAATGACAATCACTTTCACTTTAGAATTCCGAGTTGGAGAGTTTACAGAGTGATCGCAGGTTCGATCCTGCTTCGGAACGAATTTCTGCCCACAGGTCGCATTAGATGCGCAAGGACGCGGTTTCAGCAAGGGCCGTCCACCGGACGACGTGATGCGGGCGAGTTGCGGACAGGGAAGGGACCTCCTGGGTCATTTACGACGGAGGACGTGTTCATGAAACGACTCGAACACTCGAGCCTCTGCTGGCGAGAGATAGCGGGCCGCTACGTACATCACACACGACGGGCCCTGGCAGCGACCCGCTCTTTGTGGCGCCGTGTCCCTCGGCGCGCTAACATTGGCTTTACTGTCGACGGAGGGTGACATTTCCGGCGCCAGTTCATACTATGTTTTTCTGACAATCGTGGCCCGCCACGGCCTCTTTAGTCTTGGCGGGTGGGCCGCGAGCCGCCCGGGTTCTGAAGGGAAGGTAAATGTCATTCCCGGCTCCGGCGTCGGGGACCGCCTGGCCTTTCACAACTCCGCCGTTGGACGGAATAGACATGTTCGTCACCATCTGCTGCTACAGCCTGTTTCCACCCGGCGCTCTCTGACACCGGCGCCGGTGTGCCGGGCACGTTCGCTAATGCCTCGTCCAGTGCAGAAACCGGCAGCCGGACTTTGCTGATGTTTGAGAGGGGGGGGGCCTGTAGGCGTGATTGACAGCTCTCACACACGCTGTACTTCCTCGTTCTGGACGATTTAAACCGCTTTCTGTCGACAATGCAACCTCAGCCTCTACCGGACGAAAAACCATCACGGTATAATATGTCAACTGTGGAAGGTCCCCAACGCTCAGAAAGCTTGGATAAGTTCAGGAGTTCTGGGCCAGTGGTGGCCTAGCGGTTAAGGAAGTGGCCCCGTAATCAGAAGGTTGCCGGTTCGAATCCTGATCCGCCAAGGTGCCACTGAGCAGCATCCCCACACACTGCTCCCCGGGCGCCTGTCATGGCCGCCCACTGCTCACCAAGGGTGATGGGTTAAATGCAGAGGACACATTTCACTGTGTGCGCCGTGTGCTGTGCTGCTGTGTATCACATGTGACAATCACTTCACTTTCAGTCGCACAATGTCTCACGGAAACCAACGTTCGGTGTGGAACGTGGAAACTCATGCCGACACGAGAGACCCGCAAGTGACAGATTTTTCATTTGATCCGCGACAAGCACACACGACAAGCAGGTACGGGCACCATGCATTTGGAAGATGGATCCGCGGGAGGAGGCCGAGGCGGCTCCGAACGACCGGCTCTCGCCGGCTTTGCGCCTTGCGCAGACTCGACGCCTCCTCGACGGCGTCTGATGGATTCGCACCAAACACGAGGCGGGATGACGAGCGATTTGTATGTTAAGAGTGTCGGAAAGCGCGCCGCTCTCCCACCTCCAACGTTATTATTCCTGAAATGCCAATGATTTTCTGTCGGCTTCTCTCGCCCGAACGCGCAAAAAGTAAAAAGATAAAAAAATCATCTCGGAGTAACACAGAGTTCCAGTGAGACAAATTCCACCCGACCGACGTGAGCGATCGCACCCTGACATCGGCAAATTTGGTGCTGTGGGGACGTCAGGAGAGCCGCGTCGCGTTCTTTTTCTTCCCTCCTCTGCAGTAAATAAATGGCTCGGGGACTTAATTTAAATAAAGCGTCTAACTCCGTCATTAATTAAAGAGCATCGCAAATGAATCTGCGGAGATTGACTCTTTACTCCCCGCAGGAATCGCCGGGCTCCCGGCTCGGAGTCGGCCGGGCCGCTCGGGCCTTTTCCAGCCTGACGGGTGCGAACGTCGGAGTACGAACGTACCGCCGGAGTAAGAAATAATGCTAAAAAAAGCTGAAATGGTCTTTTAATTGGCTGCGCCGCGAACGACGAGCGAGGTCGAGGACGTCCGATTCTCATTAAGCAGCTCGCCGATTGTGCGAATCCCCTCGTCTGCCGAGGGCAGCGCCGCATTCGTATACGTCTCTTTGTATACGTTTTTGGGCCGATGGCGGCTGTTCTTCTGTCTGTTGGCAGCGGCGTGGAATACACGGAGACGGCGACCGAGGTTTCGTTCTCATTAGCCCGGCGGCCTCCGCGCCGAGGCGACACCCCCCTCCTCTCCGGCTCTATAAATACCGCCGGAATGTCTCCGGAATCCGGCCATTTGGCGGGTGATAAGGTGCTAATTAGCGCCTCTTAGCAGGAATGTTGCTTTTGTGGAGATCGGAGCCCACGTTGGCGCCGCCGCCGCCACAGCGGGTTCGGGGGATGGTCGCTTCGTCGAACTTTCGGAAAGTGCCGGAAAACCTCGCATTTTGCTCCCTCTCTCGCCGCCACTTCCTCTCCGTCTGCGCAATTAGCGGCGGCGAATTAAACGGCTTTTAATGGGAATCCCCCGCCTGTGCTCCCCCAGGTGAATCCGCCGCTTTGTTCCGCACCATCACCGTAGCCCCGCTTGGAAAAACGGAACAAGGCCTCGCTGCTGGAGAGGCTCGGCGCCGGGGCAGGACGGAGACGCTGATGAATACGAACATCGGCATCACAGACACAAACCGCCACTTCGGCTGGTGAAATTTGCTAATCTGTTTCGGACGAGTTCAATATTTCATCAGACGAGTTGCGCTTTCTACCCGTTAATCCATATTTCCGTCCGGAGGACCGTCGCTCCGCCGCAGCAGGAGCCCGGGATCCTGAACCCCCCCCGCGTGGCGCCGCGTCCACGCCCGACCACTTCACACGGACGTCGGCTCCGTCGCCCCGTCCCTTTGTCTCCGCGGACGTAGCCGCATCTTTTTTTAATGTCGCGAGTCGCCTCGGCCGCCCTAATTGCCAGGCCGGGGCCGCGGGGACCCCAGGAACCCCGGGGGCGTGTTTACCCCGGCGACAAGACGGCAAAAGTGACGAGAGATAGTCGTCTTTCAACAGGGGACAACGGCCTCTTAAAATAATGAAAAGCGCGAACGCGGGGGAAACGCATTACGCTTTCTATTTTAACGTGGTTACGAGACGCGCGAGAGACTACGGGGGACAGTCGGCCATGTTGACGTGCGTATGATCTCCAGCTTTAAGATCGGTTTGGTGTGTGTGTGTGTGTGTGTGTGTTGCACCTTTTTAATTAGAAATTCTGTAACGTCTCAGACGAGGCCGCATTAAAGCCACAGTGCATCGTGGGTAGCGTTTTCCCGCAGTTTTCCGTCCGCTATTCTGACTCCCTTTCTAGTTTGTCGAAGCGTTCGGCTTCGCCCGATTTCATCAATGGACCCTCAAATGAGGTCGGAGCGTCGTTAAAAATTCATATTGTGGCGAAAATATGTGCGATCCAGCCGGCCGCCTTGACGCGAGCCGATCGGTGCGATCGGGCCGCCGTAAACACGATTATTTCAATTTCATGATTTCCTGCCCACGTCACCTCCGTTGGCTGAGAGGGCGGGTGACGGGAGTTTGAGGACGACCCCGATGATGGCCCAACGACGACAGCTACTGAAGGATGAAGAGTCAAGCAGCTCACTCTGCAGGTTCAAATTTCAACCGGAGACGCCTGGAGAACCAGATAACTTCGGCCCGATCTGTCCCCCGCCTCGTCCCTACAGCCATTGCGGCGCATGGCGTGAACAAAGCAGCGCTGCGGTTAATTAGCCCGTTAAACAGCCAGCTGACGGAGTTCGTTTTACAGACACGGAGCGGTTATATAAATCAAGCGCGTGGTTTCTTTTTTTTTATGATCTCCCCGCCCCTCCGAGCAGCTCCGGAGGATCGTAAGGAAGGCTCGGACGAGAGGACCATTTCCGCAGGCCCTGTTTCCGGCCTGGAACGTGCCGGAAACAGGGCCTACGTGCTCAGCGGGTTCGTCGGGAGGGGCGCGCAGCTGAAGAGTCTTCATTACAATTGTAAATTCCCGCCCCGGGGCGCCCCGCCCGGCGCCGGATTACATGAGGTCTACGCTTGCGGACGGTCCCTGGCATCTGATCGAGGGTCCAGCGCAGCTAATTAATTCCATTAGAAAGTGAAGTCATCTTCTAGCAGGAATTAATATTTGGAGCGTCATGTTGCTAATTCATTTCCAGATTTAATTAGCTCGGAGAAGAAATGTTGCTTGGGCAAGAGGACTTTTTAATTATCAGCTTGGATAAATTTGAAAATGTTGATGCCTAAGGGTTGAGTTAATTAAAACCTGCATTATTTTAACTTTAATTAGCTCCCATCTTTGTTTTGCTTCACCATATGGCCATGTCCTGTAGTCAAATTTAGTTAATTAAGCTAATTAAGCTAATCATTTTAATTACTCAAGACAATGTGATTGGATGGCGGATGACTACAAGTTTATGGCCCAGCACTTGTTTTTCATCAAGTTGAAGGGACCAAGTTATTTCTGAGCCGAGCGCTCCAGCGGCCTGACAGGCGTGCGGATATTGAGGCTGAAGCGTAATTGCGTTCAGCGATTTAAAAACTTGTCACTTTTAAAGTGTGTGTGTGTGTGTGTGTGTGTGTGTGTGTGAGGGGGGTGACCTGGGTTGGGTGGTCCGCTCTTGGTGATGCGTGCCACCACCGATGAGAAGAGGGAAATTTTATTGTGCACATATGAAGTGAATCGTCCATCTGTCAGTTTTTTATTTTTGTCTCGCCGCAGAAATTGGACATATTGTTTCGGATACAGATTACTGGATCAGAACCGCGATGTCCAGGAGACGAATGATGGAACTCTGTTAGCTTTCTTCGGGACTCTGGGGGTGGGGGGGGTTCTGAGGGGGTAGGCGTGGCCTGGCACAGAACATAACCCCGCGCTGGTCCGAGGAATTTGCGGGCTGGTGGCGGAAACTGGCGGCTGCCACTTTGAATGACCCTGGACAGACATGGGGGTAAGTGGGGGGGGGACATTAGGGAGACGGGGAGAGAGAAGGAGGGAGGGAGGGAGGGAGGGAGCAGCTGTGTTTTACACACACACACACACACACACACACACACACGGCCCTCCCGTCCACCAGGGCCCAGACTGGCTGACAGATGCGCGCAGGGCTAAAACGCAATAATGAAATAATGCGGGGAGACACGATGTCCGTGGTTTCCATCATTGTTAAAGATTTTTGGTGGCCCACTACCCCCACTTAGGTAATTTGTTTCTGCGTATAATCCCATTGGCCGCTATTAAATTAAACCAAATGGTCATTTCGGGGTTTGGGGCCTATAAATAGACCTGTTGCCAGGGGCGGTGGGCAGCATGTAGTATTCCTCATCTAATTGCAGGGTTGGTGCGTAATCATTTCATACAAATAAATACCTAAAAGAATTCAGGGAAAGGAATAAAAATGACCTTCAGTGCCAGTGGCCCCAACATATGACCCATACACGGAAGTGGAGGCCACTTGTGACCTGTATGAACCTACTTCGGTTTCCAGCGCAAGGTCTGGTAATATAAAGATTCCACCCAAGATATCTAATAATTCTATACATCGAATGCACATGCTATATTATATCATGTAAATAAAAGAGCCTCATTTACTTTGTTTACCATGTTTTTTACTAGATGAGGCGAACCTTTGTCTTTGTGATTTCCACCTTCGTGTTGAGACAGGAACGTCTTGCTAATAAAACCGGGGACACGGAGACACAAGGAGACCTGGCTTAATAGATTAGCAGACAGACGGCCGACGCGGAGGCCACAGTCAGAGGACGGCACGGCGGCATCTGCTCAAAGGCCATCCGCCCACAGCCCAGCGTGGGTCACCAGAGGAGCCCGGGCACGGAGCCCCCGTCCCAGGCCGCTGGCTAATTCCGGGCCCTCCCCTCTAATTAAGGCCATGCATTCATTTATGACTCGTTCGTTAGCAGGGCCAGAGGAGGGCCGGAATCCTGACCCTCCGCTAATCGATAACGCGCAAGGATTCCTGCATTCACGCCGCATGTATGTGTTTTCGCTGTGAAGTTTAAAGCTAATTATAACATAAATTTAACCAGGAGCCCTAATTGAAAGTCAGGCCCAGCCGCGCGAGTGCAGGGGCCGTGTCCACTGTTTAAGTTAAGTGCAAATGTTTCTAGAAGCTTCTTTCACCAGGGACATTACTGCATCATCACGTCTAATCAGTCATGATTTATTCTGGTTTCTTCCCAGCCTTAAGATCACTAAACGTACAAAGAGAAAAAACACACACACACACACACACACAAACCCTAAGCTCTTTGGGGCGGCGGCTAGCATGGCCGAATCTCCTCAGGGTCCGGTTGATGCTGGTTGAACTAGTTCTTTAATTAGAAGTAAAGGTCAGGGGATATGAGGGAGATAAAATGGCATGCTTGTTATTGTGGTTAAGGCCTTTGTCTTTTTTTTTTCTGGGGGAAGGGGGGGCGAGCGAGGTAAATATATACCACGTCACCCACTAAAATGTTCCTCGATTAAACTCCAGCGTCTGAGGCTGGGAAGGACATTTCTTTGTCATGCTGGGATTTATTCTTACCATTCACATTTGAAGATCTTTCTCAACGATTGTCTGAGGATTCACCGAACCTTCACACCACAGTGTAAAGCAGCAGGAAGCTTTAGGTAAAAGGCCCTTGCTGAAGACGTAAATACTGCATATGAAACGTCCTTCATGAACACAAGAGCTTCAGACCTGATAGCTGGAAAACGTCTTATGGAAACATGCAATACAGAAATTAGCATATTTGTGCATGGACACATTTGCATTTCTCTTTGTGTTTGCATGCATAAAAGCACATGTATGCTCCATAATCATTCCATAACGTGTAAATGCAACATATTAATATTACCCTGTGTTTGTGTGTGTGCATGCATGCACGCATTTCTGCATGTAAATCATCACTTTTCACCCTCTTGCCATTGGTAAAAAGAGACCAGGGACTTTCCTGTTAGGACTGACAAACACACACACCACCTCTTTTATGTTTAGAAACTATGATCTATTACTGCACTGTTTCATTTTGCATCATTTTACTGCTTTAGCGCTGTCTATCTGTCTGTCTGTCTGTCTTCCTTCTTGTCTACATATTTTGTTTGCCTTAAATGTTACTGTCTGTGTTTGCACGGTTTGTACCATCAGGTTCCGTTTTCGTTTCTTTATGCACCGTCTTGCTCAACTTGTCCATGTCCATGTGAAAATGGAACCGGCTGGACAGAGGAGACCCTGAGCAGGTGCCACTCCCATCCTCGCACGGGCGCTGCAGACAGCAGGCGACTCTGGTGACTTGCGGCTCTTTAATGGTCCCAACTTCAAAGACACCCCGGAGGGAAAGATCATTAATAGACATATTTAACAGTATGGGGCATTAGTCATCGGCACCGCTTTCACTGCAACACTGAGAGGCAATTTCAAATGCTTTATTAATGGATAATGAGATTACACGTTCTCTCTCTCAGCCTCCTGTTCTCCCTCTCTCCGTCTGTATTTTTAACTCTTTTATATTCCTGCAACGAGGAGGGACAGGCTAGAAAATATCTTGTGGAAAAACACACACTAATGCATTAGTTGGGCTATTAGTGTCCTCGCTCTCCACCCCCCACCCCCCCCCCCCCCCCCCCGTCGGCTCTGTGCTTCTTTCTCATTGGCTTCGAAACGTTATCTGCGCCTCCGGCCGTGTCCTTGTAACTTCCCCAGCCTCGGTGTCCCGCAATGTCCAAAATCTCCGTCCCTCGGTAAAACCTCGGGCCGTGAAAACGTGCACAGATCTCCTCGCTCTCTTTAAAAGGTCTCGGCATGGCCAGGAGCCTCCGTGTTTAATTAAGCTTTGTGTTGATGCTTTGCTCTTGTTGCTGTCCTTAATGGCAGCATTTGGTGACCTTTCACTGTTATTATTGCGGGTTCAGCCCTCTGTGTAAAAGTCACACTCGGCTCGGCTTTGAGGGGAAAGCTGTCAGCGCTGTGCAGGTCTCACAACTCTCCGCTGGAGGTTTTTACAGTCGTTATAAAGTTATTGGTCCCGTTCCCGCAATCTGATTGGCTGATATATTTATAAAAAAATCTTGCATCATATGGGATGAAGGTGGCCGAATTTCTCCCCACCAAATATGGGAAAATATGGGACAGTGTGACAGGATTGTATTATTGTGCTGTGAAGAGTAAAGGGAGCAAGAAATCTAGGAAGAAGTCCTGAAGAAGGGTGGCGCTTATGAGAATGGTCGTTGTAATATGAGAATGGTTGTTCTTCAGCATTCAGGTTGTCAGAAGGGGAATGAGGCGCTTATGCAGGACATCTCGAGTAAAGGGATTTATTTTAGATACAAAAAAAACCTTCCACAAGCACAAGAAAAAAAATCATAATTTATAATATGATAACATTATAATTTATTGTACATACACAGGTTAAATGCATCAGTAGAGCGGCAGTCAATATTCAGGAGGGGAAGTGCTCTATGACACAAAATAATTTAGCCCTGGTTCCAGCAGAATATCTGGCAACAAGACCAAGTTGACTGTTCATTGTTTTATTGAAAATATCGATATTCAGGACCAATTTTATGGTGACCTCCTGCTTACTAACCTACCAGACTCTGATCCACGTGGTAAAGAGTCTGCCTCGTAGTCTGTGTGAGCAAGTCTTCTTGGGATGAGGCTGAGGGTTTAAATGCAAGTCCATGAAGCTCAGTTTCAGTCCCATCAAACCAGAGACTTTCATCTCGCTTGATCTCTGTGTCCCATGTGGCATTCTTCTGTCCTCCTCCCTTAAAGCCCAGATTCCTCAAGCACCTGTGTCCTCTTTCGGTACCTTTCTTTAACTCTGAGAGCTTTACCTACCTTCTGCTCCAGATACATCTCAAAATGTAATACAAAATCAAATTTTTTTTAAAACAGATTCATAAGAAAGAAATGACCAACAAAATGAATATTAACCCTAGCCCCCCACTATATTCAGATTTTTTAAAAGTATATGTAAAATGTGCCATTGTGTCGAAATGATGACAAAAGCAACTTCATCGTGAGCAAAAGCCAAACAAATGTAACAACTTTTATTGTTACATGATAGCGACACAAGGACGTCACTCAGGATTGTGACTCCAGGCCTTTTGGGTGGCTTCTATAGGAGACATTATTAGAGCTTCTGCCGTTTTCTATTTGCCACACACGGCTTTATTTTTACCAAACCATCTAAAAAAATGGCTGACAACAAACATGGTTACTGTGGAGCAAACAACGCTGGCAAATCCCGGGTCGTTTCATTAGCTGTACGGCACTAACGCAATTACTTCCTGCAGCGAAAAGCCCGGGGTAAAGTCTCATTTCTAAACACGCCACACGCCACGGCGCAGAGGCGAAGGCGTTATGGTTATTATTTAACTTGCACTCGCCGAGGTAATTACGCAGCGCATAATTAACTCTTTACAGAGGGGTTACCGCCGAGCCGGCAGGCAGACGCAAGCCCGCCGATAAAGTTCTCCAGAGTAAATGCCGGGGCTGCCAGGCCGGCTGCTGAGGTCTGGAGGCCCAGCCCCTCACTCTGGCCCGGCACCAGCTCCATTGACGATGCGAAGGAGAACAAAGAACGATCCACTGCTAGTTTCATTCCGACCAGAGATTCCTCGACTTTGGCAGAACATATACTGTGAAGAACATATAACTCAATCTGCGCCTGCATGATACATTCACTAGGGGCATTGACATTAATTTCATGATCGAAGTTGCTTAGTGATATAAAAATTCTCGCCCACACGGCCATTTGAAATAAATGACATTTTTTCGATTGCCGTTTCACCTGTTGAACGTCCACATGGACGCTTTGATTTGATCCAATGAGCAGAAGAACAGCAGAAAAATGCCTGGTTCAGACCAGATAACCTACTAGTAGCCTAGCAGGTAACACACTCGCTATGAACCAGAAGACCCGGGTTCAAATCCCACTTACTAGCATCGTAGTCCCTGAGCAAGACACTTAACCCTGAGTGTCTCCAGGGGGGGACTGTCCCTGTAACTACTGATTGTAAGTCGCTTTGGATAAGGGCATCTGATAAATGCTGTAAATGTAAATGTAATGTGAAGTAATGTAATAAAGAAATGGGGTGCATTGTGTACACTTTGTATATAGGATTTAGTTTTTTGCCTTGCATTGTTGTTGTTGTTTTTTCTACTTTGTACTTGAGAGACACCATCTACTGGAATTAAATTCCTTGTACGTGCATGCACTTACTTGGCCAATAAACACAATTCTGATTCTGATTCTGATTCTGATGCATCGGTATTCAGGGCCTTGATAGTCGAATTGAATCGGGAGACCAGTACAGCTTCACACCTCTAATTTTTATATGCAAGGTCTCTTGCCGGTCCCATGGCCAAAAACTGATCGACAACAGCATCGGCATCTTTAACAAAGTGTCCGGAAGGTTTGTGTCTCTAGGGGAAGGCTACAATCAACAGTTTCTGCATTGACGCCCTGCATAAGCGCCTTGTCTACGTTCCAAACGTAATTTCTTACTCTCCAGACACCAGGCTGGATTTACGGTCAGCTGATATCAGGACTAAACACAGTTAATCAGGACAAAGTCAATGCACTGCCAACGTGGGCTTGTAAAGCGTCAGGATGCAATTAGCCCCATGTCAGAGGCGTGGGTGGCGGGCGCCCGTCAGCGCGAGCGGGAACGGACGCCGTTTGTCCAGCTGTCCTGACGGCAGAATGCACAGCCTCCGTGCGGTTAATTATCAAACCAACGCTGGCCGCAATGATGCTTATTTCCTTATTATTATTGGATTAATTAAAAAATGCTCCCGTTGCTCTCCCCCGTTCCGTCTTGCGAAAGGAAGTGTGTTTCTGTCCATGGACGTTGGATGAAATTGATTGTAGAACCACATGAGCCCGACTGCAGCTTTAACGTGGAATTTAAGGTTAAATCCCAGGTGCAGCATGTGTGTTTGCAGCATTCAGAAACATTGCATAAAACCTGGCCTTACGCCATACGATTTTCATCTCAGTCTCAAGACTTTACGTAACTACAATGTCAATTTTGTAATTTAATTTGAAGAAAATCATTGCTTCTAGTCTTCAGATGTACAGGTAGCATCTTTGTCATTATATTGAAATAGAAGTAAGAATCAGAAAAATTAGCATTTTTAAATTTGTGTACATCAGCCGCAATCAAATTTCAAGAGCTAAGCGAAATAAGCAACACGTGGCTGGATTTGTGCCATTCGTTTATTTGAAATGTGAAATATTTAAGATTGTAAAAGTGTTTGTTTACAGTAGTTTGCGCTTGCACGAGTGTGAATGTAAAGGTTTGGTCACAGTTTAGACCAGTAGCATCATAATGGACATGTAACGTACACCATGACGCTGGACTAAAACCTACTCTGCACTGTCCAGGACCTCCAAACATGGACAGATGCTCTATACTTTTCCACCTCTACGTCTGTTGCAAGTTCACTCTTCCCTGGAAGGGCGTCCCGCTCTGTATCACTCCTTCCCAAGGTTTCGTCATTTTTGTAGTGGACGTTTTTCAGAAGGTCCAGAAGGGTCAAGTGTGGGGGGTGTCGACTGTAGGGCCTGTCAAAGCCCATTGAGACGTACTGTGATTATGGGCTATGTAAGAAATAAATGTTGCTGTCACAAGGGCTGGACATGGCGAGGAAGAAGGACGCATACGCGCAACGTCACAAAACGGGTTAAATACACGGTGGACAGGACAAGGGGAGACAACACCAAACAACGACCCGACGGCGAACAGACACGAACAGGGCAGCTTTATACAATCATACACAGGTGAACACGGTCAGGAACCATTACACAGGACCAACACGAAACTCCGGACCCGGAGTGGCCTCTGCCGGACCGGATCGTGACAGTCGCTGTTGTTTCGCGCGTGTGTGTTTGTAGGGGCTCCCCTGAAGAGTCTGCCGCGGGGTCTTGGCCCTGCACTTAAGAGCCGAGCAGGACGGCAGCGGCTCTGCGCCGCTTAATGCATTATTATTGTTAGCACATTCTCACACACGGCGCTCTGGAAGGGAAATGGGGTCCATCTGGAGAGCGCAGAGTGCGCCAGAAATAACCGACACGCTCTCTTTTTAATGCCGCCGGCGAGCTCATATCTGCCCGCCGCGTGGCTCCGCATGGCCACATGCAGCCGAGCGGTGGCTCCGCCCTCCGAGGCTCGTCGCGCCGCGTCACCTGCAGCCTTTTGTCGGGAAACGGCTTTTTCAGCCCAAAACTCCCAGTGGAGGAGCGACAGCAGGGCCGGATCGGGCGGAGACGAGGAAACGGGAGTTGAGTTACTAATGCAGGGGGAGCTCTTTTCTCTCTCTCTCTCTCTCTCTTTTTGTTGTTCGCTTGAGAAAAAAGGGCAGTATCCCGTAATCCTCCCCCCTTCCCAAACCTGCTTCTGCAAGTCCATCCAGCAGCCCAGAGGGAGAGGGAAGAAAGAGGGTAAGACAAGGCGAAAGAGGGGAAGGATGGGTGGTGCTTTTTTCTTCTCCAATCTCATCACATTACAAGTGCATTTACACAACAGAGGACGCCTGTGCGTGAAAAGTGACCCCCTCCCCTCCCCCCCCCCCCCCCGCCATCGCCGAGGAACCCTTTTAGCCGAGAAGAGCCGGAGCGGCATCACATGCGGCCTTTTCTGCAGCGAAATGCATAATGGCTTGGATTGGGTTACCCTCCACTTTAGGGCAAACAAGCCGGGCCCCTTAATTGCCCGGCCAATATTTGCACGTCCCTCTACGTGTCACCCAACACCCGGCGGAGAAACTCGGCACCTCGGCACAGGCACTATTTATACGTTTGTTCGCAGACGCGTCGCGGAGCAGTGGAAAGTGGACGTGCTTTTTTTTGTTTTTCGCCCAATTTCACGTTCCCCCGTACCGCTGACCTTTCACCTCTGTAATTCATGTTCATATTAAGGCCTGTTATATTGTTATATATATGAAATTCGGTGTTTTTGGAGGCCCGTAATACGGTCGGTCGAACCTCAGTGGTCTAATGACAGCGCAGTGCTTCCTTGGGGTCTGCGGAGGGCGTCGGCATTTTGGGCCAATTTCGAGTAGGTCGCGGGCCTCGGATTTTCCGATTCCGCGTCCTCGTCACCTGGGATTGGGCAGTAACGAACGCCCCCACATGCCCTCGCTCTGTCACACGCTCGGGGTATGAAGACAGCGGGCCGGATGGCGGCGGATTCCATCCGCGCGGTGACACTGATTCCGCCGTCACGCTGACCTACATATTGACAGCGCGGGGGCCCCGGCTATCGCATGTGCACGTCACCTTTAAACCCCGGGGATATAAATAAGCGGCGTGTTATTTACGCCGTTTGTGAGTAATTATCGTTCTCCTGCCTCCACGCCTCCTCCTACCTCGGCAGGGACAAGCGATGAGGACCACAACGCTCCATTCCATTCAACGCCAAGTCCGTGTGGCCGTACCGTAACAAGCACGTTCACCGGGGTCATGTCAGGGTCGTGTTTCGGGAAGGTGATCAGTGCAAGGCTGCAGCTGAGCGGGGAGGAAAAGCGAGACTACATCTAAGCAGCCAGCAGAACAGAAGACGTGCGCTGCGCATCGTGCTGATAACCTGGCGTGCTGTAACGCCGCCGTTACGTTGTCGGCCTCGTATCCTGGCAATTTTCAAATCGTATTTTAGATCATGTTTCCATATGCAGGTGGAGATGAATCCACAATATCATTCTTCAGAGAATAATGTGTCTTTTTAGCCCACATTTCTAATTCAATAAAAAAAACTGCCTTCTAATATTAATAATAAATATTTTCTACATAAAATTTGATGGAGTTGTTATTGTCTCAGATACGTGAAACCTTTGGTGGCAAACTGGGCAGAATGGGCTGATAGAAACGACGTTTCATCGCTGGTGCTTTCCCTGGTCGAGTCGTTTCCCTTATCCAGAGCGAAGTACAATCAGTAGTTACAGGGACAGTCCCCCCCTGGAGACACTCAGGGTTAAGTGTCTTGCTCAGGGACACGATGGTAGTAAGTGGGATTTGAACCCGGGTCTTCTGGTTCATAGGCGAGTGTGTTACCCGCTAGGCTACTACCACCCTGCTTGGTGTCTGATTGTCACTTTGGAGGCCCCGTTCCCTAATGGTGTTTATCTAATGTGTAAAACAGAGCTGACCCTGTCCTCCCCGTTAAACGTCCAATCTAGCGACCCGCAGACCAACCGGTTAAGAGCCGTGGTGATTTAAAGAGCATCACTGACTGGATGGCTGAAAAGGAGTCCAATCAGAGCCGCCTCCATCTCGGCTCTCCAGCCAGCCCGAGTGGGGACTTTGATTTTCCTTCGTCCTGTCTGAGTTTAAGGGCCGTGAGCAGGCCGCAGCTTGAGCGAATACCGGGGTAAAACAGGCCTGGACCTGCCGACACGCTCGCAGCTGCTGTTCCGAAACTCACACTTCCATCGCCCCGACACCTGGGCTACGGCGCGTTTCACCAGGACTCAGCCCCGCCCCTATGGAAAAATCGCCATGTAGACCAACAGGAACAACCCCAAATTAGCCTCGTCCGCCACCGCACCACAACCCACCCACATGACAAGAACCACAGAGTGAGCTGAAGAATGTGCTTTCGGGGTGGGCCGAGCCCCATTGTTGTGGTTCGCTTCCATCAAACTCGTCTTTTGTGTCGCACATCAAAGAGCCGCCTGACATGGGGATTAGGCTTCAGCTATTTGCTGTAAACCTCGAGGAGTGTAAAAATGCAGAAGTAGTGCATCTCTTTTAGGGTTCTCTTCCAGAGGGGAGCGCTAACCGCTAAAATACGCAGAACTTAAACGTGAAAAGGAAGCACTTGGTAATCAAGAGCATTAATGGGGCTGTCGTAGGGTTCTGCTGAATGCCGATTGGCTCTGTTGGCCTGGTTGACGCTGCCTGAATGTAGAATTGTGGCATTTTCATGGATTGAGGGCCGCCGTGTTCGCCGCATGTTGCTCAGCACCCGTTGACCCACCTGACCCGGGATTCATGAGAAAACGCACCAAGGAGGCCTTTGTGTCTCTGATATAGGGAACACAACTGTGACTCTGTTTGTCCAACAAGCGACTGGGTCATTGCCCATCTAATTGTGTGTGTAATCGGAGTCAAACCCACTTTCTGGAGTGACTCTCTTTCTCTCTGTGTACGTGTGTACGTGTGTTTTATTCCTTTAGTATCCACTTCAACATTTGACTGATTCTCAGGAATTTAAAAAGTATATATATTTTTATATATCTAAATTTGAAATTCATTTGATGCCTCCCCCAACAAACGTCCTTCCCCCCTTAAATCAAGCATTTAAAAGTTGAGAAAGAAAGTAAGAACCCACAAGCTGAATATGAACAAGATTTACTACAGTAGCTGAAAATGTACTGGAAAAGGCACAAATTAGATGTTTGACCTCTTCTTGACCCTGCTCCTTCCCTCTGTGCTGATCCCTCCTACCAGCTAAACATCCAATCACCAGTAGTATGCAAATGAGCCAGTGTCAAGTTTCTTTCTAAGCAGGAAAGATCATCAAGGATACAGCAAATCTATAACATCGTAGAGACTGGTGAGATAAATAGCAACTAAAATTATAATTGAACAGTCAGTGGGGGCTAGTCTGTTGTTCTTCTCAGTCTCTTCCGACCTATAGTACCTATCCTCTCCGTATGATTCGCTGCTTGTAAATTTGTTTTGGTGACTAGTAAAAGTGTTTTGTATGTTGTAAGTTTGTTTTATTACATTTTTTAATGAAATGTTCATTTGAGTAGCAAAGCTCTGCCGCCGTCATTAGGTAATGCGTTTTAATTATCGCAAGAGAGATGCTGAGATCAGCTCGCAAAGGGAAAGTTAATGTATTTTTCAACTGTGCCAATCTTGTTAATATTGGCAATAGTGAGAAGTGTTATTGTTGGGTTCAAATATGTTTGATATGTTTATGATATATCAGCAGTCAAATCTTGTTTTAAACAACGATTAAAAGCACAGCCGCCATGTTTGGAGAAGTTCAGATTTTCCTCTCCTGGATGGTTCTTACTGGTTTATCGCCTCTCTGGCTACGAAGACTACGTGACTTGATGAATCTGTGTTTATTTTCCCCTTCCCACCAGATCATGGCCTCCGTCATGCTGAGTCATGGAAGGGGGCGAGATTTTGCCCGGATGACAGATGCCCTCAGCAGCCAATAAATCAGTCGCTGTTGCAGCAGACGCCTTCAGAACCAGGCCAGCGACGGATCCGTCAGTCTGTGCCCCACCCGGACATCCCCAAACACCGATTTGTTCCGTAAACATCACGCTCAATCTGCAGTGGACCTGGCGGAGGAGCCGCTTTCTATTCAGAAGTAATTGAATCTTCAAAGGTTCATTTTCTCTCTGTCGGTATCAAGCGGGATGGGATGAATGGCGTACGTGCTTGTGTGTGTGTGTGTGTGTGTGTGTCTACATGTTTATCCATTTTCAATTAGGTGCCCATCGTCAGCATTAGTAATTAGCACACGGCGCCGGGAGACGGCCTACACCGGCAATCATGACAATGGCTCCAGTCAGGAGGGCCCTTTAAAAAGAGGAAAAAAAATGAACCACAAAACGTTAATGAGGTTCTGTCTCGAGGATACACACACACACACACACAACCTAAAAGAGAAAATGAGAGGACACCATGTGGGTGACAATCACACATGTTGGTGGAAGCGTAATCCGACGCTGGTGATCCTGAAGCTTCTGGACGTGTACGGATCAATCGGAGCGGTTGAAGGCCCGGCTGGCAGATCGGGGCGAATCGAGGAGGAGGTCCCGGCTGAGGATGTGCCCGACTTCATATTTCATTTCTCCTGTGGTTAGTGGTTTGGCAGCGAACTTGAAAGAACAAAAGAAAATGGGGAGAAAAAAAAAAACAAATGGCTTCTTTTATCTTAATTTTTTTTATTAATTAAATACACCATACTGGAGCAATTGTCTCTGAAAATATCACAAATAGACTTCTCTTTCATTCGGCATTATAAGTGGGCAGGTGGAGATCTCTACATGTTTGGGGCTTGGGGTGAAAGGTCACGTGTACGGGAGCCACGATGGGACAAAAACATTGACATGCATACATACATGGTAGTTTTACAAATACACCAAGTGTTCATGATTCGTTTTTTTTTTTTTTGTTTTTTTCTTCTTCTTCTTCTTCTTCTCACAAAAAAAGCCACATATTATTCTGCTCATCGAGTCTGAATTTCCCTTTACAACACATGAAATATAGAAAGAAGAGATACCATGTGGTGGAGTAAAGGAGGACAAAGAAAAAAGGGAAATACATTTCAGAAATTCAGAACAGAAGGAACGAGTTCAGATTTCAGACAGGAGACACCCTGTGGTTCTCGGTTCTCCTCCTCTTTTCCTTCTCTGAAACGCTCTCAGCTTTTACTCGTTTCGTTACACCCCCCCCATCTCTCTCTTTCTCTCTCTCTCTCTCTCTTGGTCTCTCTCCTCAAGTTCCTCGGGCTCTGAACAGTCTCCCGTTAGTCCGTTTCCGGGTCTTGTGAAGACGGGGTCGGGGGGTCGGCGTCCGCCTGCGGGTCCAAGTTTTTATTTATTTATATTTTTTGTGAACGGGTTTGGGAGGGTATCGTGTTTGGGGGACAAGCCTTGGGGTTTAGGGGGACCGTATAGTGTGCGGGACTCTGCTCAGGTCGGGTGTGGCGCGGCGGTCCGAAGGAGGTCTTGAGCGAGAATGAGCGAGGGAGGGCTGAAATGAAGGCACACGTCCTGCTTCTCGCTGCTCTCGTCCGGCCTAACAAACCTGTCAGACACAAGCAGGGACACACGTTACTTTACTCAGAACGACACAGTAAATGATTAAAAATGTCATTCATATTTAGAATTATAAACTGCAAAACCAAATTTCTGATTTATTTTTTTAATTGTACAGTATTAATTGAAACCGGTGCTGGATAAGAACATTAACATGACACAACTGTATAAGTAATCGCCTGAATTAATTCAGAATTGACATGGACTAAACTATTGCGAAAACCAAACCACTGTTTTTCCCCACTCCAATTTATTTACTGTGACAGACCAGATCGTCTCCCTGTCACACCCCATCTGAGCCTCTTTCCCCCACATCCCTGTCACCGTTTTAAATGCTTATTACAGCAAGTTTCAGCATTAAAAATTAAAAGTTCAACTAAGTAGTTTGTCGTTTTTAATCGATTTTTCTTCTGGCCAGTCGGGCTCCTCACAGACGGCCCAGGCAACTTCGCTCCGCTCCTTTTCCGCTCTTTGTTTTTGAGATTCCGGGGAGCAATTTACTTTTCCCTCCTTTCCTCAAATTACTAAGAGGGTTTTCAGTCTATTAGTAATTGTGCGCCCCCCCCCCGCCCCTGCTCACACCCCCCCACTTTGGGGAGGCTAATTAAAATGACGGAGGCAGGGAGGGTTGGGTTCCCCTGGGTGCGGGCTTGGCATGAGAAAGGTAATTTGTCTGTCCTGAACAAAGAGATTAGGGGCCGAGGAGACGAGGAGCTCCACTTAATAAATGAGAATCAAATGTCCTAGCGCCACGGACACGGACAACACCAATTATGTCAGCGTGAAATCGCACGTAATAAAAAACAATGGCTGACGGGCGAGGAGGGAGTGAGGGTAATATTCAGATGCCTCTCTCTCACGCACTTTAACCCCACCCCATCCCATCTCAAAGAAGACAAGTCAATGAAGATCTAGAACAGCGGTCTTCCGGTTTTGTTCTGAAGGACGCTTAAGCACGCACATGCAAAGCCTCAGCAGTGAGAACCTGGATGCAAAGTCATTAAGAACACTCGTTATTCTCCTATACTAGAGTACAATTCTACTACGACATTGATCGTCTGGTCCAGTGGTGGCTGCATCAGGCAGCAGGTGAACAGTAGGGATGGTGCGAGAACACCGGTTTCCTTTCTGATCCGATACGGTATCAAATCCATGCGATATCGATATGATGGGAGAGTCGAACTGAAATGTGTGTCCTGTGCTGCCATGAGATGTATGAGAAGTAAATGAGATGAGCAGATGAGTTCATCTGAGCAACTTTGTAAAGGACTAGATCGTGATGCTAGACAACTGAGCCTTCGCATGTCCAACCCAGAAGAAAGGGCAGAATGCGATGAGAGTTCCAAAGACCCAAGTTTCAGGCAACTGTCTCCAAAACTGCTGAAACCCTTAATGCTGGTGGTGAGAGAAATGACAATGAAGGGTGGCGGCACCGTGACGAGCTGCTGACACGAACCTAGAGACTGTTGTAGGCCAACTACACCCCAAGCAGGAGGAGTGCGCCCGGCCACAACACAGAACGATCTGAGGAGACTCCAGATCTCAATCCAATCAAGCATCCATGGGGAGTGGAGTCCACATCTAAACCGGTCGGGCCTACACAACGTTATGCCCGTGGTCTTCATGTTGTGGCAGATACCGCCTACTAATAAAAAATTTTAAAAAGGCACATTCAGCACAGATGGTCCTATTCTTCAGCACCAGTCCTGACGGGGATTCGCAGGTTCTTCAGGCTGTTAAGACACCCACGGCAACCTTCCTGCTCCCGGCCGCGCCGTATTTAAGAATTTACTCCTCGCCATAATTAAGGCGGAGAGCGGCCAATATTCAGATTGCATTTTAGCATTAATAATTCAGGTGTTTTCACTACAATTGATGTCGCCACATAAATAAACAATAAGGCCTCATATTTACCGCGGCAGCCGCCGAACGGGAGAGGGAGGGAGGGCGGGCGGGCGAGCGAGGCGGGAGGCTTAACCAGACATTTAAAATTAAGCTAGATAATGCAAAAGGCTTTCAATTTGAGGAGCGAGGCACTCTTAGTGCTGATTTGTAAAAGTGACGCGGCCTTAAAAGGCCCTCTGATGGTCGGGGGTGAGGTGGGGGGGGGGGCTTAATGGAGCTCTCTGCCTCCCTCTAAACCCCCCAACCCGCCGCAACCACGACTGCGATTCCCCGAGTCAAGGTGAAACGCACTCAGACACACAAACACGCACTCAAAGGGCAGCTCCGCCCGTATCCTTTCCCAGGATGCACCGGGGGGCCGTGTCGCAGTTCACAGGTGGCATTTCCGATTGGATGTGCACGGGAACGGCGGGGCGGGGGGGGGAAAAAAACGCAGCCCCTGCAAGATTAAACACCCATCACAGGTCCCCGCGTTAAGGGGAAAATTAATCAACGTTGTCAGTGCGTAATCACAGAGAAATACGACGCGTAAAAAGGCGGCCGCGTGGTGATTAGGTCTGGGCCCGCGACGGCGCTATTCTCATTTTAACCGCCTTGACACTAATTGATACAAATGAGGTCCCGGCGATACGATCCCGCTCTTCCGGCACCGGCCTGACGGGGCCGGACAGGTAGAATCCGGGGGAGACACGGACGCGGGGACAGGTCTACTGGCGATTCATTCAGGCCCCCTCCTCTCGATGGAAGACACGGCCAGACGTTCTCCACACTCCTAGTACGCAGACGTGACCACGCCCACTGGCCACGCCGGCTCAGCAGCCGGCACGGTTAGAATTCAGCCCCTCACCTTCTGGTCTGGGAGCAGCGGGTTCGTCTGCAGCGAACTCAAGTGTCCGTTGATGAGTGCTGTGGGTCTGTCGTGTTCGCAGAACAGGCTGCCGTTGATGTAGTGGAACCGGTCCCCAGGAACCAGTCGGTTCCGGCAGGTAGAACACGTGAAACACTGCGGAGAAAGAACAGGGAGGGGGCATACAGTTAGAAACTACATTACCCAGCATGCCTTTCACAGTCACATCAGCAGAGCTCCGGAAAAAACGTCCAAATTAATAATGTGGCGTGTCACTAACACACAGTTATTGTTTAAATGGAATTAAAACAATGAAATGTTCTTAATATTTTTTCAATTTAAATGGACCACGGACGTGGAATTTTTTAATGAATCTTCCGGAACACAGCAACAAGGGGACCATCCTAATTTACACAGAGTTAATTCTAAATATGGAAAAAGTGGTAACACACATACACACACACACATACACATACACACACACACACAGTCTGATGCGATTACATTCCCACACAAGTGGATGATGATTCATGTGCAAGTCCAAATATTCGGTGACTAATAAGATAGTAATAATGAAATTATTAGTACAGCTGAAAGATATTTATATGCTAATGAATCTTCTGGAGCTTTCGCCGGCGCCCACTTTATAACAAACAAATGCCCTGTCAGGGAGTTTATAATAGCATTAGAATGAAACGTTCATTTCCTTTCCTCTTCACCCGCACCCATTTGCTCTGTTTTCCCCCCATTTTGCCATTAACGGTGTTCTGGCTGTGCTGTTTCACTGTGTTTGTCTGTGGCCTTGTGCTGTTACCTTGGCCTAAATACAATCTCAGCAACATGATGATATGATTCATAATGTGACTGATCCTGTAATTATGACGAGTAAGAATATTAATTTGCCGTTATGACGTGATTAATGCTCACAGTGTCTTCATGGAAGTGTGTTATTCTGATAAATTGTGAATGAAACGCATGTTTCCCCTGCGTGTGTGTGTGGGGGGGGGGGGTCAGAGGTCAGCCGGCTCACCTTGAGGTGGTACACGTTACCCTGTGCCCGCATGACGAGTTCGCTGGCCGGGATGGACTGGCCACATGCACTGCAAGCTCCGCTGTTGCCGAATAACCTGCGAGAAAACACACACACACACACACACACACACACGAGTGTTATTAACAGCAACCTTCTCCAATTAGCCCAAGTCTGCAGGAAAAAAAAAAAAAAAAAAAAAAACATTAGCTTCCACCTGCGGGTTCGTACACAATTTTACAGCCGTAACGTAAAAATCCACTAACGCACCATTTCCCCGGCCTGATAATAAGCGGGGACGCGAGCAATCAGGCCGCGAGGGGACGTGATTGGACGGCGGGCCGTGGACTGCGGCGAGCGGCGCCGCCAGTTCCGCGCCCGACGTATAATGTGCACGGGTTAACCTTTTCAATCACGGTGTCAACACTTTAGATTTGCTTCTGCTCATCTCTTTCGTCCCTAAACCTTCTCTCTCTCTCTCTCACTCTCCCCCGCCCTCCCTCGCCCACGCCGCGCCGCTTGATAATGAAATGCTTGCTCTGGCTTCCCTTCTATCTACCTTGCGAGTCCACAATTTAGATTACTTCATCTCGCCGAGCAACAAACTGAATGAAATTTTCGATTTGAGCGGAAAGTAATTTGCCGGGATCTGGACCCATTTGTCATCATATCTCACCGGGCGTTTGCTCCATCACCGCACTTTTCCTGCGCAATCAAATACGACCGCGGCATCTGACACGCGCCGGAGAGGGAGGGAGTCGGCAGAGGGGTGGTTACTGCCGGCAAAAAAAAAAAAAAAAAAAAAAAAACTCCTTCAAACAGGAAGCGGATAAACGAGAGTGGTTTGGCCCCGCCCCCCGAGTAAAGCGGCGGGGAGCTCCAGAAGCAAATGTGGCCGCGGCATCGATTGGAAGTGCTCAATCAAAACTCAATTTCAAAAGTAATTAGTTGTAGGCCGGTGACAACAGTGTAATTCCGGGCCGTCGCTGCCGTGTCACACGAGTCCGGGGGGGGGGGCGGGGGCGGGGTGACATCAAGCGAGTGGCTTCAAACGGCCCGACGCCGCCGCCGGCGGCCAATTACGAGACGAGATTGAAATTGCCTGAATCTGCTTAAAACCACGACCCTCCTCACAACATCACGACATACGTTCAGCGGTTTAATACAATACGACGTCTGGGTTCCATCATATCTTCACCGATTATTAACACTGCGGACGTCCAGAACGCCGCAGCTTCTTTCACAGACGTACAATCTTGACTCTTGTGCGAATAAAAATATATTTACAGCATCAGCTATTCTGAGGAGAAGCTACGTTACGGTGAAATCGGTCGTTTCTGTGATTAGAACGGATCGGAACGCACGGTGACGCATTCCTGGTCTGCAGCGGCGTTTTTTTGGAGGATTCCGGGTCTGTCCCCTCCGTCCACTTCCTGTGGTCTTTTACCGATTTGCCGCTAACCGAGTCGTTCGGCCAGGTCCGTTCCGTCTGTCTACAGTGACCGCGAGGTGAAAGGTCAGCACCCCCATTGCCAGGGAGCCCTAAAAGCAGCCGGCTGTATTGATACTTAACCGGGGCGTTTTCGGGGTGCACAATCCAGCCAAATTACACTCGGTTAATTCAGAGTAACAGATCCGGCCCCCGAATTAATTCCGATATGACAAATCAAGATTAACCCCCCCCCAAATTGCGCGCGGTTTAATTAATTTGAGGTCCCAGGTTCTCCCCGGTTCTAACCGTTCGCATGCCGCAGCGCCGTCGAGAGTGCCGGAGCGGCCAGGCTTCAAAGGGATATTAAATAACCCGACTATTAGATTTACCTCGCGTGTTCCGTCGGAGAAGTGCCATTTAATTACCCCGACCCATTCAATTAAAGGGCCGGCGCGTCCCCCGCGCGGCAACGTGAAGACGGGCGTCATCTTCCACGTCCTCTTCTGATTTTTTAATTCCACTGTGCAGCTGCTGCGCCGATAAAATATCATGGCAGCATGGCCATTATTTACACCGCAGTCGCGGAACACAAAGGGTGGCACCTTTAAAAGCCCACAAGGCAACGGGGCCTTCGCAATAATCCTCCTCCTCCTCCTCATCCTCCTCGCTTCTCCCGCCCTCCTTCGCTCTCAAAAGCCAATTTGGTTAATTAAATGTTTTGTTTGCGATGCGGCTCTCATTCATTTCGGACACGTCATTCGGAGCGAATCGGAGCCAGAGACCAGATCTCATTAGATAAAACCCATCAGGACTAAAGGAAAATGGAGGGGGACTCTAATTAAAGCTTTTAATTGTGTGGACTCGCTGTCAGATGTTTTCCTTTTTTTTTTTTCTCTCTCTCTCTCCTCCCTCTCTCTCTCTCTCGCTCTCTCTTTTGCATGAAGCCTGTGTTAACTCGCTCATTACCAGCAGGAAGGCGTGGCAACTCACTTTCACCCTCGCGGGGCCACGCCCCCCTCGCTCGGCATCCCTTTCGAGTGCAAAGAGTGAGGGGCCTGGCTCCGCCCCCTGTCCGGTTTCATTGACACCTGTCGGTCTGAGCTTCTCACACACACACACACACACACACACACACACACACACACACACACACACACGTAGCTCCCACCCAACTTCAACTCCACCGACTGAAGGAACTGAACTTTACAGCCGAGGGCGTAACGAATAAACATTTTTTAAAGAAACGAGAACGAACCGAATCCTGTGGAACCTTCCAGAAGCTGTTGAGAGATTCCGACCCGGGCTGAGCGCTGGAGGCGGAGCCAGAGCGGAATCCCTCAGACATGGGCGCCGTCCCCGCGCTCAGACGCCCGCATAAATATTTGAAAAGGGCCCTTTTTGCTAATTAAAGCTTCGCTTCTTTGGGCAAGGCGACGGACCCCTTTTAAAAATTCCACCGAGGTCAAAGGTCAGCAGCGCGTCTCACAAAACGAACCCTGGCTGAAGAACCCTGCAGAACGTCCCCGACACCCACCTGATGTAGTCGTTTCTGCAGAGGATCATGCCGCTCTTGGTGTAGCACGTGGTGCCGATCTCGCCCAGCTGGGCCTGGCAGCACGAGCACTTCAGGCAGCGGCTGTGCCAGTAGCTGTCCATGGCGTACAGGAGGAAGCGGTCGGCGATCTTCCCGCCGCACCCCGCGCACCTCTTCCAGGACAGGGAGCCGGCGCCCACGGGCGGCGGCTGGGCGCTTCCTCCGGGATTCACCATCGTCCCTGTGGGCGGAAAACGGGGAGAGGGGCTGTTAGGACCCTTTTATCTTCCCCCCCATTCAGACCAGACCGTAAAGAGAGGTGTTGTGAGGCAGGAATTGGGGGAGCATTGTACTTCTCCACGGAGGTCACATGGTCTGGCACCAAAATAATAAAGAGTCCAGGCTGGAACCCTGACCTTCCAGAAGCCTTCATCTCGCCTCTCCTGCCACCAGCAGCAACAACCTCCTGTCTCTGTTCTGCCAGGTTCGTCCTAATCTGCTCCTCGCCCCACCATTTCACGGCCAGTGGATCTCACCCGACCCCTTTTTCCACGCCGTTAAAGGCCGGAATTCCACGTGACGCGCGCCGGGACGCTGCGGTGTTGCGATTGGCCGGCGGTTCGCGTGGAACGCCGTCAAAACGCGGCAGCGCCCCGGCGGACCGTCCCGATTCGTCAAGTTTTTAACTTAAACGGCGGGACCGGGTCGCGACGTCCTGCGCAAAAAAAAAAAAAAAAAAAAAACGACGGACGTCACGCGTGGAATTCGCATCGCCCAAGTTGACGCGCACTCACCTCTTTTCTCTCCTTTAAATGTAATGGCTGAATGTTTCCGCCGCGCAGATTCGGGTGAGAAGAAGGGACCGCAGCGTCCGGGGACACGGGGAGCGGTGCGCGGCTTTTATTTCAGCGTGAAAGTTGACGGCGCGGCGGCGGCGGCGGCGGGAGGAAAATGGAGTTCTCGGATTATATTTCCAAAGTGCTGCGCCGCTGCGGTCCGCCGCTCGTCCTCGCCGCAGACCAGCTGGTTAAAAAGCAAGCCCGGCAGAGACCGACGCGTCCGTAATTCCCACGCCGCTCCTCGGACTCCGTGGAAAAGTGCACGACGCGTTCCCGTCTCCCTCGCGTCGCTCTGTGCGCTACATGTGTCACTGACAGCGCAGGACATCCAGGGCACGCCTCCTCCGGGCCGTGACGTCAATCGCGCCGCAGCCAATCGCGGCGCGGCCCATTCAGGCGGAACGACGGGTCCGTCCAATCAGAACGAGGCCCGCGTTGCCAGGTCGGTCGGTTCCACGCGTGAAGCGCGGCCCGTTCCGGGAGGCTTGTCGGCAGCATTGGGGAAAGAGGATCTGGCAACCTCGCCGGTGTCCAAATCGGGTCCCGGAGCGCCGTCCGTCCGCTGCGCTGCGCACCTGACCTCATTCGGTTCACATGTGACACCTCCGTGACCCATACTTTGTGTCGGATGTACCGTATCGTCGTTTGTCCTCTAGACAGCTGGGCGTTTGTTCTTCCGTCACGTTTTCGTTCGTTCTTTTTGTGTTGTGCGCGCAATCTCATCGTGTTATTAACTTGTCTCGCTCCGTGTCGCGTTATCGGAACGTCGCCCTGACGGCCCCGCTGCGAGCGGCCGTCCCGGCGTGGCGCGGTCCTTGCGTAGTGGCGCCATCGTCTGATGAAGCGCGGGAATTGCACACCACGTGCTCAACAAGAAAACGTGTTCATTTTACTCAGAAATTTCAAGCTTCAGCGGTGAAATAATTTGCATCCTCAACACAGTTTAATTAAATCGACGAAACATTATTTACACATGATTTCAGTTTTTTTAAGCATACAAATTGGGGGGAAAAAATCTGTGTTGTCATGTGCATGAGTGAGTGAAGTGATTGGCATTGTGAAGCCGGACACATCACACGGTGACACAACGAAATGCGTCTTCTGCATTTAACACGTCATCTTAATGAGCAGCGGGCAGCCACGACAGGCGCCCGGGGGGGCAGTGTGTGAGGATGGTACGTTGCTCGCTGGCACCTTGGCGGCTCTGGAATCGAACCGGCAACCTTCCGATTCCGCTTCCTTACCTGCTGGGCCACCACTGCCCCAAGCATGATGCATGATACACAGCTGGTCTTCTGGTTGGCTGGAATGTTTGCTCACTTCTCCATGCGTCACCTTCAGTTTGAATATAAAAAAAAAGCTTCAACAGGAACCGCACACATTTGGAGGACATTACATGTCCAGGTTATATGAAAAGCACGTGGCTAGATGTCCTCGCCCTGACATCTCAGCAGACCAGCTTTAATTCCGTTCAGGTGCTTGTTAATACACTAATGATGTATGTGGCAGCTTGGGAGCGAGGGCGGCTGGAACTGATGTATCGCTGCTGGTGCTGCTCCAGGAAGGGGAATAAGAAATACTCTGCACAGGAGTGGTCGATATGTGGGAGTAGTTTTGCTCCGGACTTGTTGCCAAGGGGAGATGGGGAGGGTCTGATAAGAACAGGCTGGTGCCTGTGGTTCTTGGGGTGTTCTGGGCATGTAACCCACCAGAACAATGACATAAACCTTGACCAATGGCCTACAGAGCCCCAAGCAAAGCTGAAGGAAAGAGAGTTTCCTCCAACGTTGGAACTGCTCCGAAGATGAAGAATATTGTAACATATTTATTGAGAAAGACAAGTGAGATCACAACCAGTAAGAGGTTCTCAAAGAGGAGTTTTTGCGTGTCACACGTTTTAAAATGACTGGGTATTCGCTGGGATGACCCAGGTCCCCACAAGCCCCTTTTACCCAGAATCAGGGTCTTGGTCACATATGCAACTAAAATAAAAACGCTTTGCTGCACCAGTCTGGTTAACTCACTGTGTTTCACACAACAAACCCGTATTAGGTCTGTGTTATATTCTAAACCAGATCGTGAAGGGCGGAGCCCGCCTCTGATTGGCCATGGACCATTGGCCATTCCTGTTCTGCCCGAACCCGACATTATTGTGGATGGTGGCCAACGTGACTGTACCAACATGCATCATTCGCGTTACGAGTTTTATACGTTTTTTTTTTTACGTCATTTTTTCCACACCTCAGACTTTGCCTTTGTAATGGCCAGAAGCTAGCTTTTCAGAAACAGCCGAGATGATCTAAACTTTTAATCCAGATTTTCTTTTTAATTTAATTTATCTCGATTTAATCTCAGCTCAGTGAAGCACTTTAAGCACCGACACGTTCGCAGTAAGTTACCTTTCTTGTAGAAAAAGTGAGCCTGTAAAACTGCGTCGGTAAATGCAATTCCATCAAACATTTTTGGTCACCTTGTGTCAAAATTGAAATAAGCGTGATTACTGTACATCATCACCGTGAGCGATTCACATTTCCGACACCCGAGGTACAGAAGATGATAGACGTCATAGCATGTATCTATTTCTGGCTCTGGAATGTCAAAAGCCTGAATAGAGAAACTTTATTTATTTTCATTATTACATATTGAGATCAATTATATATATGGGGCAGCGGTGGCCTAGCGGTTAAAGAAGCGGCCCCGTAATCAGAAGGTTGCCGGTTCGAATCCCGATCTGCCAAGGTGCCACTGAGCAAAGCACCGTCCCCACACACTGCTCCCCGGGCGCCTGTCATGGCTGCCCACTGCTCACTCAGGGTGATGGGTTAAATGCAGAGGACAAATTTCACTGTGTGCACCGTGTGCTGTGCTGCTGTGTATCACTTTACTTCAATTATAAAATCAGCCCAAATGGACGATTATTTCATTTTTCTTTTGAAAGCAAGTCCATAACTCCCATGGTGCGCAGGTCGTTTTTCTCCTTATCTTCATAACAGCAATATACAGTTTTCCGAGTAAAGCTGGGAAAAAAAAGAAAAAGTCCTATTTCTGTATTCTCTTCCAACAAGAGAGGTTTGTTTTCAACTCGAGTCTTCAGCCAAGAGGTTCAAGTAATCGCTCAACTGTTCAGGCAGCGGATGGACAGCAGCTCTGCTTTCTCAGAACACAATTTCAGCAGAGCTAATTCTAACCACGCGTTCCATTAGTCCCAAAAAGAGCAAAACTGGGGATCTTTCCGGGTCGCGATCCGCAAGAACGGCAAACAACCCACCAAGAACAGGAGCTTTTGTCCTCCGTCCTCCTGGTGCGTGTGAAAAACAGAACACAAGGCCAACGGTACTGTTTGCATGACCCATGAATAAAAAAAAAAAAACTGAATTAACATTAAAGATCATCGATTGAATCAGAGCTGAGGTCTGTGGTCCTGACCAGCTCACACCAGACGACCGTGATGACAGAAGCAAGATATCCTTCCAAAAGTCACCTCCGACAGCAGAGCAGCTTGAAAAATGGTTTGGCTCAGGGCTGGCGTGGGAATGGAAGCTTTGGCCGCATAATTGAAAGTGAAGTGATTGTCATTGTGAAACGCTGCAGCAGAGCGTGGCGTGACAAGGTGAAATGGGTCCTCTGTATTTGGTGAGCAGTGGGCAGCCATGACAGGCGCCCGGGGAGCAGTGTGCTCAGTGGCACCTCGAGATCCGAACCGGCGACCTTCTGATTACGGCCACCGCTGCCTACTTGAGTTGAATGTGAGCGCTGGGGCTGCAACAGACGCCCATGAGCCGAGCTGAGAGCTACTTGCTGAAGCCCCACTGATCCCACGTCAGAGTGTTAATTCGCGTGGTTTCTGCATCGAGAAGGAAAAGGCATTAAAACCCGGACCTGCAAGCCCATGGCGGGAAAAGTTCGGTGACATTCAAGAAAAGTTGCAGTGGCCAAGGAGCCTTTACATGACAAAACAGCATAATTATGCGCGGCCCCCCGCTTCATTAAAGAGACATGCAAGGCTTGAAAGTGTGGGAAAGCTGCGCCTAATGGTTTAATTGTCACCACTCCTCGATGATTGCTCTGCGCAGACTGATTTCCCCTCAGCCAAGGCATTTCTATTCCACCTAGAGTTGAGCTCCATTCTGCAGGACCACCAATCAATCTGCTTTGCATGCGCCGGAACAAAACGCGGCGGCAGCGAGGCACCGCGCTTCTTCTGTGGAGGAATAATTAATTTATCTCAACTATTAAAACTGAGGGGAAATTATGAGACGACTTTGAATGGGCGGGCCTCGGAGGGGACGCTCTGTTTGTTCTTGCCCTGTTTTTTTAATGAGCTTTTCATAAATGGCCAAGAAAATTTTATTCCTTATTATTATTATTATTATTTTTTTTTTGCATTAGTACCGTACAATCACTGCTGGGTGCCTGGGGGGTCCGTCCCCCTGGAAATAATGGACCATCGCCCCGCAACCCACAGCACACACATAGCCAGTGTGTGATCTGATGTCCTACAGTGCTTTCCTAGCAGCAACATTATGATTACAAATGGCGCAGATAAAGGCGGGCAACAATGTGAAAAGCATGCTATTAAAGCGTTTAAGGAAGGAAGGAGAGCGCTGCGCCATTGATACCCTTGACAGGACGAATCCAAAAGAAGCGGTGGGGAGAATTGTTCCACCTCATAATGAAGTTCCCACCCCTGGGGGGCGTGAAAGGAGAGCTGCTAAAAGACACATATTCAGTGTGATGATTCACTCCTGGAAGATGCTCCTGATAATTTTATCATCCCGCCATCTTGGTCCAGAGCCCTGCTGGATACTTTACTTTCCGCGTTGTGCATCGCTCATTAGACAGGGTCTCTGTTCACGGCGGGTGCAGGAGCCTCTACATTTAGCCTTTAGCTTTAGCCTTTAAGTTTTGCATTAGCATTGGCTAATATATCAGTACAATTTATTCCATCATTATAAGTGCATCCATCCAGCTCAATAATGTCATCCATGAAATGCCAAGCGTTGCAAGATATGATGTTTCAACCTCAGCAACCTGAATGCATTAGTGAATGATTGATTGCATGGCTTGTGATGTCAGGTTATTTCTCTCATTTCACCATATTTTGTATACTTTATTGTAATTAAGTGTCTGGACAATAGTTCCATTTGTTTGTCGCATATATAGTATACAGGATACAACATACAGTGAAATGTATCCTGAAATGCACTTATTGGGCTGAGCATTTTTAATTATGCTAAAATTAGATTAGGTTAGATTTGCAAAAACTACGTGACTATTAAGGAAAGTGCAAGTACCGCATACGTCACTGGGAAGTGGATATGGCGGTTGAATAATATGAGCTAGAAGATTATAAAATAAACAGCAATCAGAAGGCTAAAGTGCATTATGCAGACAGTGCTTATCTTGCTTTGCTCAAAAAAGCAAAAAGAACTACCATGAAATCCACATACGCTGTTATTATAAGAGCAGAATAATCATCAAATCTACCATGACACCAAAACTCTGTAAGAAGTCTTTGGCCAGAAGAAGACCAAACGTTCATAGACCACATGCCTTGAAGGACTCAGGGCTAGAATTGAGGCTTATTCTTGGCATTCATTTGTGTTTTGGGGGTTTTGACATTTGCTGTTCTCACTTTGAACATTCTGTGTAAAAGGGGCTTGTGGGGACCTGGTCAACCCAGCTGATACCCAGTCATTTTAAAACATGTGACATGCAAAAATGAGGGAACTCTTACTGATTGTGATCTCACATGTCTTTCTCAACATGTTTCTACCAGTTGTTACTGCTGGACATGGAGGCTTTTCCACTCTGCTTAGAGTTTATTGCCTTCCTTATACAGCGGTTCTAGTCTGAGATGGGTGTAGTCCTGTGGACTTCAACCTGGGTCTGCTCTGCATCACACTCACTGGCCATTAACTTAGCTGCTAGCCGTTACGTTGAAGCTGGCAATGTAATGTCATCGTGCCCCAGCCTAGTCTTGCACGTTCAGAGGGCAAATTTCATGATGTATTGACTCGTCCAACACTCTCCCCACACCCCGGCACGGGGATCATTCCTTTAATAGCCTGCTATTGATCGCACTGAGCAATCCGGTGTCAGTTGAGCACAAATAAGTGAGATTAATTAAACATAAATCCATAATTTTTAAATAAATTGCTGCATTGAGCAGAAAAGAAAACAAGTGTAGCTCCGAATCTCCTTCCACGGGGGTCTGGATTCTCGCCCGTTGCTGTTGCTGATGTTCTGCAGGACAGAATGATCATCACCTCCTCATTTCCACTTTGTGCATCTGCTCGAAAGTTATGGATTCTTATTCCACCTCTTGTTCTAACTGTAGAATGATTATTTTCTCTACTTGTGCTTCTGCCGTCTCTAGCAATAAAGCCCTGTGTAGGTTAGTGTAGGTTAGTGACTTGTTTGATGGCGAAGGTGGCAGAGCTAGAAGCATGTTTGAGGCTTTCTTACATTCTTACCTCTGTCCGAACGCAACTCGGCCTGCTGTCGGTACGAATAGTCTGTGCAGAGTTCTTTTTTGAGACCGTGTCTGTTCCACACGCCTAAAAAGGCTGAATTTATGAAACCTAATTGTGCTGTTTGTCGTGATAACTTAATCAAAGTTGAAGTGAAACACAGCAAGTACAGCACACGGTGACACCGTGAAATGTGACCTCTGCATTTAACCATCAGCCTTGGTGAGCAGTGGGCAGCCATGACAGGCGCCCAGGGAGCAGTGTGTGGGGACGGTGCTTTGCTTCAGCTCGTCCTCTGCAGCCAGGGTTCTTACATGGACTAGAAGGTATGATCACAGCACGCCTGTATTATCTTCTTTGCATTGGCTTCGAGTTGTTGACTTCAAGATTCTGCTTGTCACCTATAAAGGTTTTGCATGGTCTTGCTCCAGTTTGGCTTAGTGACCTACTAGTCCCTCATAACAACCTTCCGAGGAATGTGCGGGATACGGTACTAGTATTTAAAAATCTACTTATACAGTCTAGCCTTTTAAAACACTCACCTCAACATTAGTGACTGGGGTGGTAGTGGCCTAGCGGGTAACACACTCGCCGATGAACCAGAAGACCCAGGTTCAAATCCCACTTACTACCATCATGTCCCTGAGCAGGACACTTTACCCTGGGTGTCTCCAGGGGGGACTGTCCCTGTAACTACTGATTGTAAGTCGCTCTGGATAAGGGCATCTGGTAAATGTAAAATGTAAATGTAGTAACGCTGTAGTAGTTAGTACCGCCGGAAAAGTCTGGTTCAGTTACTGCAAACTCATCACTAACTCACTCTTCTCTTTTCTCTACCCGTCACCATCAACTAGAACTGTGGATGGTACTTCCTGCCTGTGGAGTTTCCCAGTTCGGAATGATCACGTGACATGGTCGACCTCCATGGACTGTCTCTGCTGACCCCATCACCTGCTGGGACTCTAGCACACTACCTGGATGCTGATTCATTATACACTAGTGGACTACAATAACCTTCATAAAACCATCCAATTTTCTGGATGCATTTCATTGTAATCCATTGTGGACCAGAGAAGGATGGGTTCTGATTCCTCTCGAGGTTTTCTTCCTGTTAGAGGGAGTTCTTTTCTTGCCACTCTTGCCTCTGGCTTGCTCACCTGGGGCTTTGAGCTCTGTTCTATTTGTTAGGCACTTTGTGACATTACACAGTGTAAAAATCAGCCTATAAATAAAGATTGATTGATAATAATCAGTCGCACTGCGAGCACGGACCGGATCACGGCCTGGCATGGGGTCGGATAATCGGGAGGCGTCCCGAACGCCAACGGCTAATCCGTTAAATGGGCCCGACACAATTACCTAACTGCACAACAAGAAGCCGGCAGCGCGATGCCCATTGGTCGGCGGTAAACAGGCCAGAGAAGGCCTCTGCCAGGAAAACGCTCTCCGCCATAATTAACGTTGTAGTCTTTTGTCGCAGCGAGAGGCGACGCCTTCACACCCCTGCCCCGCGCAGGGCGAGGAGTCCCACCCGAAGACTCCTAATTAAACTTGGCACCTGACTCTGCTGGAGAGCGTGATTACATTTGCGAGTGCTGCCGGCGGAGTTGATCCTGTGATAATTTCCTTTGTCAGAGAAGCAGATTTAAGTGAGACGCGCCGAGGGAAAAATGCTCAAAATGAGACGGGGGAGCGGCGGCTTCCCGTCCACGCCGCTTCGGTCTCACGTATACATGGGTGTCCCGAGAATCAAGCCGCTCGCTCAGGAGGGTCCTGAGGTCATCTCTCTCTTATTCATTCACCAATTCCATCATCAGAACCAGAATCGTGTTTATTGGCCAAGCATGTACAAGCACATACAAGGAATTTGATTCCGGTTGATGGTGTCTATTTACAGCATTTATCAGGCGCCCTTATCCAGAGCGACTTAGAGTAGAAGAAGACAACTACAACCAAAAAACTACAAGTGTTATTTGTAGAAAAGTTGTAGAATATTTTTATAAATATATATACTGAATATAAATATATGTATGAACTTACACAGGTCTGTAAGTGTGTATAGATGAACAATGTGCAGTACAATATAATAGACAAAAAATCTAGGTCTTATAAACAGAGTACATAAGAGTGTACATCTTCAGCAGGTGTGTTCCTGTGGATAGATCTAATATCATTCTTCCTTTGTTACATTCAAAATCAATGTGATTTTTTTAGAATATTATGTTGTTAAAATGACATTCGGAACAGTCAATCCCCTCGTTTGTTACATGAATGAACCTCAATTCAGCCAAATATCCAATAATGAATCAGAATACAGGCGTGAGATGTATGGGTGACCTATGTGAGAATCAGAACCAGAATCGTGTTTATCGGCCAAGTATGTACCAGCACATACAAGGAATTTGATTCGGGTTGATGGTGTCTCTCACGTACAGTTTAGAAGAAGACAACTACAGCAACATGTAAGGACGTGTGTAAGTGTTATTTGTACAAGTTGTAGAATATTTTTATAAATATATATACTGAATATAAATATATGTATAAATGTACACAGGTCTGTAAGTGTGTATAGATGAACAATGCAGTACAATATAATAGACAAAAAATCTAAATCTTATAAACAGAATGAACATAAGAGTGTAAATAGAGTGCAGTGGAACGTTTCTAGCACCAGCTAGCTAGGCCTCCAAGCGGCCAGGAGCTTCCGTAAAGGCCTTCATGGATTCGGAGATTATGAACTCGTTACACCTCATAAAGAAGCGTCTGGGCTCGGCCCGGTTCTAACGGGTTGACCCACGTGCGACATTTACTGCATCTTTTACGGGCTGCACATGCGCGCTCCGCCACCTTGTGCAGGGCCGCCCCTCCACTTCCCGTCTGAGGTGCCCGTAATTATGCTGATCAGACGGCGCGCTCCCTTCACAACAACATCAGGCTAATGAAAGCTCGCTAATCCCTAATGAGTCGCTGTGTCATGTGATAAATTTAATAATTATTCAACCCCGCACGACGGGAGGGGGAAATTCATCAGTCAAAGCAAATTAGCCCGGCTCCATTAGGACTCGGCGTCTTGTAGGGACATTCGCTTTATTAGCCCCGCACACCCATTGCTGTAATTGGGAGCATATTTCACTTGGCTGCCGCCCCACTCCGTTGAAGGGCCGCTTTTATCCCTCCTTTGCCTTATTTACAATGTCGCTCCTCGCCGTCTTCTGGCCCGCGGCGGGCAACCGCACCAATTCATCTGGAGAGAGGAGCGTACACGGGAGCGTACAAGGGCGCGTCCATAATCAAATAAAAAGCCTGTCCCTATATGTTGCTTTATAATAAACTTTAAAGAAATGTTCATGTGTGTTGTGTGTGGAAGTTGCTAACTGGTTAGCACGTTAGCAGGTTAGTAAATGTAGATGTTAGCTGGTTATCCTGATAGATCTTTTGCTACAGAAATACATAGACATCTTGGGTGCCTTTGGTTTCTATATTATTGATATTCTGCATGCATTTACCGCCAAATCTCAAAACCAATACCCAGTAGGCAATTTATTTTGCAATTTTTTTTTTTTTAATTATGAACTGTAGTTGAGAGGAACGCTTCACGTTCTGATAAAAAGGACAATGGAGACAACACAGACAATTGGTCTGTGTTGGCAGAAGCTCCAAAACTGTCTATTTCACTGTCTTATCACTTTCATGTCAGTGATGTTCATGGTTATACTGGTTTCTTACTGGCGTCCTCATTAACATCATTATGATTTTTACTGTATATAATTTACAGCACAAATCCTTTGGCTTTCTCAACAAATACCAACGTGACGTGATCTCCACAAGCACACGGAGCCCAGACCTGTCCTCACATCAAACTAAAGAAGCAGTTCTTTGACATTTCAGCTTCTAATGACAGCAAACGAGGAGAACATGTGACTTCTTCATCTGCTTAACGCCAGTCAAACGGCCGGAGAATGAAAGGGGCCATTGTGTCGGGGCTGAAGGCTCCGCGGCTCCATCCTGCCGCCGGCTGATCATTTCAGCAGGGCGACCGACACTCCGCGGCGCGCCTCTCCCTTCTCGGGTTCACACAGCGGGCCCACGAGGGAGCGGAGCCTCCCGACGCACACAGTCAACTAAAGTAGGTGAGAACAGCAACAGAAAGGCGAACAGGCTGAGACAGGAAGTCCGTGACAATGCGTCTCCTCCACGCGGGCCTCAAGTGACACCGGACAAAAGTGCAGGAGATGAATGGTGCGGCCAGGTGCGGAGACGCCCACGCCCCTATAACACTACGTGTTCGTGTTACAGATCGGAGATGAAATGACCTTTTATGGTTATTTTTGTGCCGAAATCGTATCCTGTGATGCTGACCGCTGATGAATGGATCGTGACCCACTTGCCGCCGCTTAAATGCACAGCTTCAGATTGGAGGCCGAGTGGCCAGGGAGTGACCACGCAAGGCCTTGATCAGGGGGATATGCTGGGAAAGGGGTCGTTTCTGATATTTCCCATCGCGGGTAAAACATAAAGCACATTTAATGTGTGCTGTGCACCAAAATAAAGGCTTTTTTTGGACCAACTTTGCTGCAGAAAGAGGCCAAACGAAGAAAGAAAAGTGGAGCCAGGATGTTTTTTTCCTTTTTTTCTTCTTCTTCTTCTTTAAAATCCCCTTCAGTCTTCAGTCAGTCCGTGTCACTTGAGCGACCTAATCTCTCCTCCTCAGAACTCATTACAACTATGTTTGTCCAAAACAATGGCCGCAGTGTAATGAAAGAGATGGCTATAGTGCCCGACAGATTGGAAGGTAATAAAAATCAGCGCACGGTGAAAGGAAGAAATGCTCGCGCTCACACACACACCGACTGAAAGGCCTGGAAATAGCAGCCTTATCGTCCCTGTTTCATTTAGATTTGATTACCGTCGGATTATAATGCAATCACAACACTGTGTGAGGGGTAACTATGGGAACTGGTTTTAACTGTTTATCTTGCCACCCATCTTAATTTAAGTTTGAACACTCCAGATCACAGATGTGAGCGGCGTGGGGGGGTGGGGGGTGAAATGAGAGTTGGGGGGGGGGGGGGTTTCGTGGTGAGAATGAGCGGCGGGGCGGGGCGAGCAGTGGGAGAACAGACAGACACTTTCTTGTTCCTTCTGTTGTATTTCATATGCGGTTCAATTTGTCTTTCAGAGAGAAAATCAATTTCTGATGACAATCCGGCGGCGTGGTAATGAAAGCCGCAGAGTTCTCCAGCCCTGGGAAAGTGGCTGCAGGAGACGCTGGCTAATCTCGGGCCGAATGAATCATTCCTACTTATTTGGACATCTGTGTTAACTTTTCCCTCCCCTCCCCGCTCTCGCTCTCCAAAAAGCCCGAGCTCGTGGCTGATGGTTTTATTAGAAATTGCAGCGGATCGCTGGGAGTTGGACAGACCTGCAGGAATGTTGAAGAGGAGAGAGGGAGGGGGGGGAAGAAGAAAAAAAAAAGATCCATTTGCATCAATGACAGGACGTGGTTTCAGTGGTCTGCGATACAAACAGGCCCATAAAGATCCAAATGCAGAAAAGCTGCACCAAACTGGCAACAAATTTACACCCAGAAGTATGGGAGAAATAACCAGTGGTGGAGACAAGTACCCTCTACCTGTTAATGCATTAATGACATTGAAAAATGAATGGCATTACTGCAGCCGGGTTTTGGATGCTGTTCTTGGCGTTTACATTTACATTGAAGGCATTTGGCCGACGCCCTGATCCAGAGTGACTTACAACATGCTTCCATGTCACCATGGATGAAGTGGTCAGTTCTGGTTCACTAGGACCCCCAACTATGAATACAACCTTTTTATTCACTCTGTTCTAGTTTCTATATAGAAGTCAGACAAGAAGAAGGTTACAAGTTCATCTAAATATTCTCTAAAGAGGAAGGTCTTGAGCTGCCGTGTGAAGGTGCTCAGTGACTGAGCTGGAAGTTCATTCCACCACCGAGGGCCAAGACGGAGAAGACGTCACCATGTTCAAAGTGAATGGGACTTGTCCTTGTAATAGCTTGAAATATTACAGCAAGCTTCAGAAGGAATTAAGAATGAATTGCATAAGAACAACAGTAAGTGGGATTTGAACCTGGGTCTTCTGGTTCATAGGCGAGTGTGTTACCCACTAGGCTACCACCACCCCATTATTGCATCTTTAGACATTTAATATTGGACTTTTTGACATGTTGGACATTTCTGAGATTGGTCGTTTGAACGCTAAAAGTTTTTGCGTTCATTTTTGTCGAGATCAGACAGCCATGATGGTGAGCCGAGCGTGTTGGTGGCGAGGGCCGCGGGAAGAGAAAGTGCAGGCCGCGCGTTTAAACGACTGAAACAAGGAAAAACAATGACTTGAACAAGTGGAACAGCTGATCAATTTTCAAGCCTTCAAAGGGAAAATTAATTAATGAAGTGCACAAGAGCGGCGGCTGATATGGATTTGTGCCGGGCGCGGGGATGAGGCTCTGCTCCCAGCATTCAAATGTCAGTGGTGCGGCGCGTATCAAAGCAAACGCGGCCTTTTCCAACAGCGCACATCACGCCCGCTGCGTCGATTTTTGCTCATTTAGGCACGGGAGCCAACGAAAGTCGATGGCCGAATGGCACCGTGCGTTGGTGAGGAAACGGCAGGAAACGAAACGTGACGTGCCCATGAACAGGGACATGGCACTTGATTTGTGGGACGGGGAGAGGCGATGACAAAAAGCATCAAAATAGAGCTTCCAGGTTGTAAAATAATGACACACAGACATTGTTTCTGCACACACTTGTGCACAAACACTGATGTCACAGAAAAAAGGGGTCCCCAGCATCCGTAATGGGTAATAACTCACGCTAAAGCACATATTGAAAGTGAAGTGATTGTCAGTGTGATACACTGCAGCACAGCACACGGTGCACACAACGAAAAGTGTCCTCTGTATTTAACCGTCACCCTGGTGAGCAGTGGGCGGCCATGACAGGCGCCCGGAGAGCAGTGTGTGGGGACGGTGCTTTGCTCAGTGGCACCTTGGCTTCTTTAACCGCTAGGCCACCACCGGCCCACATTGCGTGAAATTGTACAGGGCAAACATGCGAGTGTGTTCTTTGTGTTTGGACAACTCTTTAATGGCGCGATGAACTGACCTGCCTGACTTTCAGGGATTTTTTTCGGCCACGTGCGCCTCAACTCGCCACCTCAGAGTCGTATTGGCCCTGGTGTCATAAATCCCAAGCGGCGAATTATATCTCATAAAAGTCAATTGCGAAGTGAGCGAAGCGAAGAGCGTTGGTTCACCAGCCCGTCTGAAGCAACGATGCCATGGAGGTGGCGCAGCAGCCAATCGGATCGCAGGGGCCCCCACCCGCATGACAGAGGGCTGCTCGGCCCCTCCCACCACCCCCCCTCCAGCTGTCACATTGTAAAAGCTGGAAAGTTTGCACAGCACGGAAGTTGGGTTTTAAAATAGACCGTGCCGCCACAGAGGGGTCTGATTGCAATTATGAGCGCCACTTTGGCTGATTTGAAATCAATGAGGCCAAATTTCGCCGGGGCCCCCATCAATGGAGGCCCGAATCCCTCGCCCCCAATCAAAAGTTTGCTCTGTATAATTTCACGCAATCAGATTTTCTCCACAGTCATCCAGCGCAATCAGGTAATCAAAGGGGCACATTAACAAGACAAATGGGGGGCTTTATAAAAAGTGGGTGCGCTCTGTTTTCGCGATGGAACATCCCGGCTGAGAAATGCGCCCCTTTGCCCTCCGCCACCTCCAGAAGAAGTAGCCTCAATCACGCGCGCTGTGTGGCGCCCACCTCGTTGGCCGAGGCCTTCGGGGAGGAGATCGCGGGCGCCGATGATGCCGCGCCGCGGAGATCGCGCTCCACGTCCGTCCGGCCGACGCGAATAATTAGGCAAAAGTCTTTCGCTCGCCCTCTAACCGGGAAGAAAAAATTAATGAATTTCGACAGTGGCCTGCCCATTAGGTGTGTTTTTTCGCACGAGAACACACACACACACACACACACACTCTCATTAACAGGGCTTTTAAAGAGCTGGAGGAAATAATAAGGAAAGACAATGTGAACGTGATGGAGACAAGAGAGCGGCGTCGTTCTGAAATCCTAATTAAGGCCGCGGTGAGGCAGGGGACTCGGGGTCGGAGAGTAATTCCTCATCAGACTCCCTCCGACGGCTCCCTTTGTGAGGGACACGCAGTCAATAACGGGCGCTCAACAATACGGGCTGGAAGCGACGTGCGCCGCGCAGGGCCAAGCGGCCAATGAGAGAGCCGGGCCGAGTCTGTGGGAATTGTGGGATTGCGTCGGGACGCCGAGCACGTGCAAATATGGATTTGCCAATGAGCGATGTCTTTGATAACTGGCCGGATGAAAATGACAAAATAATTGAATGCGGAACAGATCGGGACCAGACGAAACTATTTCTCCCTATCGGCAAATCGAAGTGCATATTGCCACAGTCGCCATATATCCTATTTGCAGATGGATCTGTTTGGGCAAATAGTATCTGATCCAGCTTCCTTATCTACAATTTGCCAGACCTCAGATCACTGGGCTATCTTTCATTTCATTTGCCGCTCGGGAGGGTAATTACCTCGGGGGGAAGTGCCCCCTCTCTCGCGGGCCCTGAGCGAGGCATTCCGAAAGCAATCTCCCCGGACACAGGCTTCGCCCCGACTCATTTGGGCAGAGCGAGTGAAGGAGGGCAGGAGGGAGGGAGCTGGTGGACTGTGGAGGGTGTTCATCGTGCCGCTGAAGGCCGAGGCTCCCAACACAGGCACTCGAGACGTCCCATCAGCCGCACAATTTGCCATTGTGGGTCTCGGCACATGTTTATTCATATTTATTTACTTCACCGTTCCTGCAGCAGTCATATTCCCCCCGCAGCAGCACAGGGTGGCTCTGGTATAAACAGGACAGATCAAACGTTGAGGGATCAACTGGTGTGCGGCCATAATATGGCTTACAGTCCGTAAACAATCCCAAAGACAATTTATTGACCATCGTCTAGATCTGCATTTGAGCACACGGTAGCGTCACAAATTACAGCACTTACCAGAGCGCCTTACAACCAGTATTTACAGGGACAGTCCCCCTGGAGACACTCAGGGTTAAGTGTCTTGCTCAGGGAAGTAAGTGGGGTTTGAACCTGGGTCTTCTGTTTCATAGGTGAGTGTTTTACCCACCAGGCTTCTAACAGGACGTGTAACTACAAGCCAACAAACCATGATGGTCCATGATGGCAGCCATCTGCTAGTCAGTGGTTACAGTCGGGCCCTAGGAATCAGAAGGTTGCTGGTTCAAATCCCAAACTGCCAAGGTACCACTGAGCAAAGCACCGTCCCCTCCCCGGGCGCCTGTCATGGCCGCCCACTGCTCACCAAGGGTGACGGTTAAATACAGAGGACACGTTTTACAATGACAATCGCGTCACTTTCACCGCTTCTGTTTAAGAAGATTTATATTAGCTAATATTTAGCTTAATGCTACTGAGATCGGTTGTGCTACCTTGATTGGTCAACATTAGAAATGGTCTGTGAGAAAACCACATGAAAAGCTCCCCCGAGTTTTTCCGGTTTTTCAAACTGAGCAGTTGACCCTTGCACGACCCCTGCTGGCCTAAAACCGCCAGCAAATCGGCGTCCGGCGTCCTGTTTGATTCAAGTTTGGATTCAAATTTCCGCTTCAGATTGCGCCGATTAACATGAGAGTCTTGCACCACCCAATCAGAGTCATTAAATGAGGGTTACCACGGCAACACTCATTAAAAGGAGGGTGGAGGTGGGGGGGGAGAATTGGTTGATTTGGTTGATATTTAATTTGCATTTTTAATTCCTCAACAGATGAGGCAGCTACTGATTAATGTGCAGTTAATTAATGACAGATGCAGGCTGATATCGACGAGGACGTCGCCACCTCTCCACCCATCCTGAACCACAGTGTGTTTGTCATCGGTCACTTCTGACCCTCGGGTGGGGTGTCAGAACCCCGTCACACGCGACAGGTTCCTAAAACATTCATTGCCAGTGTGACAACACTCCTGGAGTCCATGAGACGCCACACCTCAAGACATCAGGTGAAGTGAGATGTTTGCTCCCATCGCGTGAGGAGCTACGCACCCCCAGCCCCCCCCGTGTTAAATATTCCATTAACATGCCACTCGGAAGCGGAACGCTCTAACCTCCAGGCCCATGCCGAGGTAAGACAGACCTTGTCCCGCGTTCAGTTGAATAATGGACATAAATAGGCCTTCTGGGTCCAATGCGAGCGGAGGCTGGAAATAAGAGTGCGAGTGCCTCTTTTTCTCTGCTCCTGATGCCGAAGCAGATCTTCTGACTGCAGGAACTGGAGATCTTATCTGCTGCATTAGTCTGGAGCTTCCTAATGTGAATTACTCCACATCGGTGCGCACGCGTTCCGTTTTGGACAAAACCGATCAATCTTTTGAACACATTTGCCTGCTCTGGTTTTCTTAGAAAGTGCCGCCAGATTGCCAGTCTCGGTACGACTTGAATTATGAATAAAGCCCCGTGGCAGGAAAAGAGCGAAGTCGATTCGGAACGTTCGAGGTGGAAAATGCAGCGACGGCGGCTGCAACGTTTCACTGCATGCATTTTCAGGCCGACAACAACACCTCGCCGAGCCCTGCGGGGCTCCATCATGCACCTCTGTCTGTCCCGAGGGCCAGAAACCCGGCGAGAGTTCGCTTCTCACAAGTTCCTCTCGCCGTTTCTCCATCAACCGTCACTCCTTCTGTAGTTTGCTCTTTTCTTTGAAACTCCTTAGAACCCTGAAGAGACGTAGACACGATTCCCGCACAACGTCCAGGCCTTCAAATGGACCAGTAGCATCATAATGGACACGTAATGTAGACCATGACACTGGATTACACTCTGGACTTCTCCAACCCTACAACTGTAGGACTATTTTATTATTGGACAAATAAATCACAACTCCTGCACTGACACCATTTGCAGGCTCCCTCTACCCTGGAAGGGGGTCCCTCTCTCTATCACTCCTTCCCAACGTTCCTTCCCACCTTTATTTCTCTCTCCTAGAGGTTTTCTGTGTGCAGAAGGGTCAAGTGTGGGAGGTATGAACTGTAGGGCCTGTCAAAGCCCTACGTACCGTATGTGTTTCTGGGCTAAATAAGAAATAAATGTTGCTGTTGGTGTTTTGCCGCGTGCCGTGACCTCCGATGGGTGAGAATAATGAATATTACACGTGCACGGCGTGTTATTGAGGCCACTAGAATTCCCCGGAGACGACGCTAATACCAAACATTTTCACATTTTCATTCGGAGAGGACGGAATCACGGACGTCCAAATGAAAGGCGAGATGACGGACGATCTGATAAATACGTGTGGCGTTTCTGTTTCATGCTCCGAGGTGGGGAAAGGGAGGAAGAGGGGGCGCGGAGAGAGGGAGCGCCAAAGAGAGGCTCTTTGTTTCCGATCTTGGCTCACAGGAAGTGGCTGCAGGAAGACAGCGAGGGACACTCATCTTGAGGCCGGAATGCCGGGAGACGTGTCCCTTTTTGATCCCGCGCCGCTGACGGATCGCTCCCGGAGAAAGGCAAATTGGGATCGGGCCCTGGCCGCGATGACAACAGGCCAATTTTGGTGCCCCCCCCCCCCTCCCCTCACCGCCGCCATGGGAAAACGCCCTCTGACCCGCAGCCGTGGCGTCGGCGGGAGGCCCGGCTTCAGGCGGCGGCGGAGGGCTTTCAGAGGGAGAAAAAGAAGGCTTGTTAAACAAGATAAAGCTTTCATTAGGACCGGGGCAGGGGGCAGCGGCGACCGCCATGCCGCCGCGGCCGGAGAGTGATTTTCCTTGTTCGTCTCCGCCGGTGGCTTTGATTCGATGTGCTTTCTGTCCGCGCGTTCGGGCCGGGCCTTCGGGAGATCGGCTCAGAAGAGGCCGAATTTATGTCCCTGTCAATCCCCGTCCCTCCCGTTCCCAGAGACGAGCCGGAGGGACGGGGAGAGGAGTTCGGAACAATGACGCCAGTGTCCTCGTCGGAAACGCCGAGCCACGTGCGGAGTGTTCCATCGGCCCGTCCGGGATGCAACTCGAACCTCGGACGCCACGGGCCTGAAGTTGTTTATAATGCATTAGTGGAACAAGCTCTCCACTGTCCTCTATTTACACATCCCAGCCGGGGACGTATTGGTTGCAGATGTGGCCCCCAATCCCACCGTCACCGACCGCGCAGAACCTTTCTTCTCGTGGGTCTCCTGTAGTTTGGGGTTCATTTTATTAGCGCTGACGTTATTCCTCGGCTATAAATAAATCCGCAGTTTAACTTTTGCTTCTTTGCTGAACCTCCATGTGTATGTTATACATAGTTTTTTTTATAGTTAAATGAGTTTTGCTTATATTGATTATTGCTAATAGAAATCCAATTTTTACAATATTAACTATGACCCAATTCTGAAAATCGTATTCGTTGGGGGCAATGAACTCTTTTCTTAATTAAATATCTTAAACGAATTTAATGAAACATTGCAATTGTAATATTATACAGACGAACATGGAGGTCGGGGGAAATTGTATTATCCCGATTAAAGCCACACGTAATGAAGAGAAAATACGGAACGTGCTGGAAGACGAGTTGTTTTTCTTCAGGAAGCGGGCGGCTCCTCCGTCAGCCGGACAACCGGATTGCTGCGGCAGACTAATGGACAGGAGGGACCGTGTCTCCACCGTGGGCCACTCCGGTGCATTAGTATCATACCTGTCCCTGTGCTGGCGAGGCCGAGGCCATTTAAGCCGAAATGGAGAAGAGCGCAGCCTCTCGCAGGCCTTCATCCAGAGGACGGGACGTTCCTCTTCGCTTTTCCCCGGCGAGCCGCCGACTCAGCGACATACAGTCGTGCGGAATTAAACACACTCGTGTTTAATTCACGGCTTCCACGGGTGTCTGCGCGCCGAAACCTGCGCCGCCGCCAGTCAAGCGTCTCGCTCAGACACTCGGCCTTGAGCGCATCGATGGCGCAAACCTTCAGACGCCGCCAGGCACAAATAAATCCAGAATATACATTCCACATCACTGGAAATGTGGGACAAGCTGAGCTAACAGGCCTACTAGCAGGCAAGGAAGCAGGTCTGGGGCAGTGGTGGCCTAGGAAGCGGCCCTGTAATCAGAAGGTTGCCGGTTCGATTACCCATCCGCCAAGATGCCACTGAGCAAAGCACCGTCCATACACACACTGCTTCCCGGGCGCCTGTCATGGCTGCCCACTGCTCACTCAGGGTGATGGTTAAATGCAGAGGACACATTTCACTGTGTGCATCGTGTGCTGTGCTCCTGACAATTACTTCACTTTAAAGGTCCGGGTCCCAAACCGCCAAGGTGCCACCGTCCCCACACACTGCTGGCTCGCCAAGGGTGGCGGGTGGGGCTGAGGATCTAAACTGGCACCTGAAAACGGTTCAGAGACGCGGAGCGGCCGAGGATGGAGGCGACTCGGCCGGATGTGAAGATGGAGGACTGAAGAGCGACTCTCTATTCACACTCGGCACGGTAGCCGCGTTCTCCTCGGGTATCGTGGGGTTCGGGGTCACCACCCTCTACATCGCTACACCCCGCTCCAGACGTGCTTTCCGAAGCGCAGCGGCCACGTAACCGAAACAGAGAGGAGATCCCCCTCGTCTTCCCGCCACAAGATGCGGCCTACCGCTTCTCTTTCCTTTCTCTTTTTTATTATGGAGGGAAGAGTTTCTGTAAGTGATTTTGAGCCAGAGGGGAGGTTTAGGATTTATTAGAACGGATTTGGACATTTCCCATCTCACCAAAGTTATGGGGCAGTGGTAGCCCCAAAGTTATGGTTATGGGGCAGTGGTGGCCCAGCGGGGCAGTGGTGGCCTAGCGGTTAAGGAAGCGGCCCCGTAATCAGAAGGTTGCCGGTTCGAATCCTGATCCGCTGAGGTGCCACTGAGCAAAGCACCGTCCCCACACACTGCTCCCTGGACACCTGTCATGGCTGCCCACTGCTCACCAAGGGTGATGGTTAAATGCAGAGGACAAATTTCACTGTGTGCACCGTGTGTATCACAAGTGACAATCACTTCACGGAGAAAAAAGGCTTCGGCGTGAACCGACGTCCAGAAAGGCAGGACTTTTCGCGGCTCTTACGGCGGCCTTTTAACGTCTCGGGCCTGAACTGGAACTGTTGGTTTGGCAGAAAAGGGGCTTCGGTTTCACTGGAAAAAGGGGGTCTGTTTGAAGCTGGTGAGAACGTCCTCCGTCCCGTCTCCCGCTCTGGGGAAAACAGATACGCGTTGACACGGCGCCGCGGACCGAACACCTGTTGGAGGAACCGTCCCCGCGTCTTGCTCCGAGCGCTACTTCCTCGCCGAGATTCCAGTAAGCGATCCGCCGGCCGCCCCGCCGATCTCCCTGGTGTTGGCTTACGGCGGCGGCGCAGACCCCGGGTTCAGCAGAGTGCCACGCTCGGAGGCCGAACCCGACACCCGCCGCTTTGTGGGCCGCTGTCAGTCACCGCGTCTCACAGCCGGGCCCGCGGGCGCCGGGCGGCGCCAGGACTCTTAGATCCCCGATGCCGGACGGGGCGGAGACGTGGCTGCGGGGCGCGCGAAGTCGCGCGGGTGGACGTAGGGGACAATAGACGAGGGGCCTGAGCCGCACACACGCTGGAATACGAGCACGAGTGCGGATCTCTGCCGGCGGCTACGGTGGCGCAGGGGTCAGCGGTTCATACCCGTCTCGTCCTGAGGGGTTTATTTTACAGGGACAGCAGAAATATAATATACACGTATCACGCCGCACAACAGCCACGCTGCGTCACACACTCACCGGCCACCTTATTAGGCACGCCTTGCAGGTACCGGGTTGGACCCCCTTTTGCCTTCAGAACTGCCACAATCCTTCGTGCAATAGACTCAACGAGGCACTGGAAACGTTCCTCAGAGATGCTGGTGTATATGGACGTGACAGTTGCTGCAGATTCTCCCGTTCCACCGCATCCCAGCGCTGCTCGGTTGGACAGAGATCTGGTGACTGTGGAGGCCATTTGAGTTCAGTGTTCAAGAAACCAGTCTGAGATGATTCGAGCTTTACGACATGGTCCATCAGAAGATGGGTACACTGTGGTCATAAAGGGATGGACATGGTCAGCAGCAACACTCAGGTAGGCTGTGGTTGCAACGAAGGGCCCAAAGTGTTGCAAGAAAATGTCCCCCACACCATTACACCAACCCAAACTGTTGATACAAGGCAGGATGGATCCATGCTTTCCATCCGAATGTCGCAGCAGAAACCGAGACTCATCAGACCAGGCAACATTTGTCCAATTTCGGTGAGCCTCAGATTCCTGTTCCTGTGGTAGTCTCGTCTTGACCATGTCGACATGCTTAAATGCATTGAGCTGCCACCATGTGATTGGCTGGTCAGTAATTTGCATCATCGAGAGTGTGTGTGTGTGTTTGAGTGAATTTAAAATAAAACGGAATACCGTGGGCACTATTTTCACCATGTTTGTTCGTGTACCCAGCGGCCCATTTTTGTTTTATACACTGTATTTATAGACTGTAGTGGCCGGTATACGACATGGCACCATGAACCCTGGGCAACCAAGCAGCGGCAACATCTAAGTGAGGCGTTCAGGAGGAACGCGGTGCTGGAATATGGACAGAGGGACAAAGTTTTGCACGTGCAACAAAAAGAATGAAAATGTCCGATTAGAAAAGGCATTCCACGCGCCGCGTGCGCACCAAGGAAGGATATTGTGCCGAGGCGAGTTAACTTCGGGAAGACGAACGTCTCGGGTTTCTGCAGATCCTTCCAAATCTGATGAAACGTGAACTCATTTTAAAAGGCAATTTTACAAAAGGCTTTGGGCCAAGAGACTCGTACCGCACGGCGTACCGTAACGGCACCTCGCGATACGGGATATTAAACGTGACATGACCTGTGGAACACCTCCTCACCCGGAGCAGCCGTCGGTCTAATGGCGGCTCCGAGGCCGTCCTAATCGAATAGGCCCGTTCGACCCCCACCCCTCGTCTCCGGGCGGCTGGATTCGATTTTGCTCGGCCGCGCGGCGACTCGGTAAAAGTTCCGGCGCTCCGGGTTCGTGAGGATATTAAAAGTGTTGCCGTGTCGCGGAGCCAGGTGCTTGGGGGGACCTGCGGGGACCTCGCCCTTCCTCGCGCCGGGAAGGTTGGGGATTTGGTGAAACGGAGCCGCGGGCTTTTGTAATTAGTTGCACCTGTTTCCTTTCGCCCGGCTCGGGTTCCGCACTACAAACGCATGCAGATTAGGCATCAAAGCGCCGGGGCCCCGCCTCCTCTCAATGGCGCCTTTGTTGGCAGTTGTCAGGGAAGCGAGCGGCCTGCCAAAGCGTGCGGGAACCCGAGCGGGGCGGCCGGGCCCTGGAACTCGACACACACGCCCTCCGGAACGACGCCGAGGGCCCGGCCGGGCGATAAAAAGCGTCCCCAGGCGGTGGCTTCCGGCACGCCGCTTTGTTTTTCGAGCCTGACAGGGACGATTTGCTGCTTTTTATCCGTTTTTTAAAACCACCGGCGTGAAGCAGCGTGTGGAGCCGCCCGACGTGCAGGCCTGGTGTGAAATCAGCGAAGGGGTTGTTACCCCATAACGGCCCCCAGGAGCCACGTTCCGCTGGGCTCCGGAGCCACAACATCGGACCAGAAGCGCATCAGATAAAGGAAACTATGTGGTGCTCCGTCTCTGGAACTTCAGGACTATTGCATTATTAAAAAGGTCACAATAAGCAGATCATGAGATTTATTTGCATTTAAAAGGCGGATGCTTGACTCCGTTCACGCCGAATTGTAATACGTGCCCAAAATCAGTGAAACCTGTTACACGTGTTTTATGTTAAAGACATGAAAGTGTAATATTTGGTTATGTTTACCATTTCTAATTCATTCACTTCCACTGGATACAGAAAATTAAACCAAATCTATTTTCCGTCTGCTCTATTCGTGGAGGGTGGAGGCTCTTCAGAGGATGATTGACAGGCCTGCCTGCTACAAGCCTGAGTACTAATTAGAATATTAGAACCCCAACAAACTGTCTCTTCGCACCCGGACCCTCACCAAATGTACACGGACTCGTTACGTGGACGCGTCTCTCGGTCTCTCGAGGACTCATCTCTCCAGAGAGCAGCTCCCGCCCTAAACCGAGACTCCCATAATCCCGCAGTCCAAAAATGTCGTTTTAAGTGCTGATCATCTGCATGTTGGTGTTGGTAGAGGGCGTGGTCACGCTGACATATAAAGTGATTATTTCTGATGCCCAGAAGTTTAATGATATTTAAAAAGTGAAGTGATCGTCATTGTGATACACAGCAGTACAGCGCACGGTGCACACAGTGAAATGTGTCCTCTGTATTTAACCCATCACCCGAATTTTGACGGTGCACCGTGTGCCGTCAACACTGCCTACGGGCTCCTCCCCTTTTTAAACGTCATAAAACTTCATTAAACATCAGAAATAATCCCACTGGGCGTGGCGTTGGTAATGATCCATTTCAAGCAGTCCTCGATGTGACGTTGGTGAACAGGCCCCACGTGCCCCGTCGCACGTCGGCTTCGCCATTGGAAAGCAGGGCTGGACGGAGGTCTGCACCTGGCGGAAGTGGACATGTCCCTTCGCACCGGTGGAGGTGAAAAGAGACGGCGGCCACGCCGGCGCTAATTAGAAGAACACAACGTGCGAAAAGCAGCAGGTGACGCGGGCTGTCGACCCGCGGCGCACAAAGACGCCGGCAACAATGAGCGGCGGGGACGGATGCAGGGACGCGGGAGATGAATAATTTAGGCCATTATCTGCTCCGCAGAGCTCATCAGCGGGGCACAGCGATGGCCGCGATTGAATTGCTGATTGTGTCTCTCGGCCCGAGCCGAGCGTGAGACGAGTCGCCGGTCAAGGTCAAACTGCCACATGCAGATCTAATGAAGTGTGTCACCGGGTTGATCCCGGTCAACGCGGCCGTGTTTCTGGGTGTCCTCTCCGCTGCACTCTGCTGATTGGACCGGGCCTGATTAAAATTGATCTTCAGGGAGTCTCCGCGCGAGTCTCCGGAAGTATTTTCACTTTCGTCACTGCCATTTCGGACGAGTGACATCGAACACACGCTTCCCAGCTGTCGCGGCGCTGATATTATTTCACACCAAAACGCAGCATCAACCCTGGGCTGGTAGTGGCCTAGTGGGTAACACACTCGCCTGTGAACCAGAAGACTCAGGTTCGAACCCCACTTACTACCATCGTGTCCCTGAGCAGGACACTTAGCCCTGAGTGTCTCCGGGGGGGGACTGTCCCTGTAACTACTGGGTGGTAGTAGCCTAGTGGGGTAACACACTCGCCTGTGAACCAGAAGACTCAGGTTCGAACCCCACTTACTACCATCGTGTCCCTGAGCAGGACACTTAACCCTGAGTGTCTCCAGGGAAGGACTGTCCCTATAACTACTGGGTGGTAGTAGCCTAGCGGGTAACACACTCACCTATGGACCAGAAGACCCAGGTTCAAACCCCACTTACTACCATCGTGTCCCTGAGCAGGACACTTAGCCCTGAGTGTCTCCGGGGGGGGACTGTCCCTGTAACTACTGGGTGGTAGTAGCCTAGTGGGGTAACACACTCGCCTGTGAACCAGAAGACCCAGGTTCAAACCCCACTTGCTACCATTGTGTCCCTGAGCAGGACACTTAGCCCTGAGTGTCTCCAGGGGGGACTGTCCCTGCAACTACTGATCGTAAGTCGCTCTGGATAAGGGCTTCTGGTAAATGCTGTAAACGTAAATGGGGTCAGGGTTCAACCCCAGACCTCTTTGGACCCCTGTTCAGTATTTGTCATCAGAATGAATCAATAATAAATCACTTTTATGCGGATGACAAACTCGCATCTGCCTGTCTGTCTGCTGAAGGGACAGCGTGTTTTCTTTAGGAACATTTGGATTTGGGGGGTTTTCAGTTGCCATACGCAGAGCTGGGGTGCAGGACCAGAGGCTTTGGAGCGGTGGTTCCCAGTGGTTTGGTGACATCAGAGCGGAGACATATCATGATGAGCACCTCATGTAGGACGTACACAATTCTACTTGATGGAATTTTGAAAGTTCCCCCCGGAAGATTCCGGTCCCTTGTGGTCAGGGCATCTGGACGGTCCGGGTGGGACTGGGGAAGGGACATTTCGAGTCCTTTCCCATCGTTTGTAGACCCCCGTCTCCGTAACGGCCGCCTTCTGGCCAGTGGCCTTCGGTCCCAGTGGCCTTCGGACGCGGGGGGTCATCGCCTCCCTGGTCTGCCCTGTTTATTTTATGGAACACGGGTTCCATGGGGTTTATGCGAGTTAGTTAAATGGGGTCATTATTTAAAAAATGGGGGCTCTGTAAGGAGCGGTCGTTCTTCTTCTCGGGGAAAAGGCACAGGATGGATGGGGCTTCGGGGGGGGGGGGAAGAAGAAAGGAAAAATAAAAGACACCGGCCTTCTCTGGCGGCGAAGGGGAGCTCAATTACGCCGCAGTTACGCTACTTACCTGACAAATGAGGGCAATTTGGGCATCACCATTAGCATGTTTTGCTACCCCGGACGCAGCTCGCCGAGCGCCTGAGATCTTGGCTGCGGCCTTGTTAGCGGCGAAGTCACATGGCGGCGGTGTTCCACTTAAAGCGCCGCGAGTTAAACAGCGCCGTCATTATGCAAGCGCCGGCGGATTGGAGCACAAATAGTCCGCGGCCGGGCTAAAAAGCCTTATTTATGGCCGACACAAGGGCACCGGGCCAGCCGGGTCTAATGGCGCAATCTGTATTCTTCGCGGCGATGCCTTGTGTGTTTGTTCCATTTGGCTCGGTACAGGTGCATTAGTGCGGCCTGGTTTAACTCTGCAGTGCCGGCGCGCCCTCTGCAGGACACCAGGGGTCACTGCACCGCATGAAAGACATCATTTAAAGACATCCTGGCATACATTTTTTAGTTTTATATCGGCCTTGTCGGTCCCCTAATACCGTATCTGAAGCCTCTTGGTGCAGAATTACGGCCACTTTGATCTGGTCCCACAGTGAGATTTCCCAGGACGTGCCGTTTCACCGTCTGTAGCTTTAAATGCTAATGAGGAGGAGAGAGGCGGGACGAGGAGGAGAGCGGCCTATAGAAATTGAGGGGTCATTCGCTGAAATGACTTCACCAACACCATCCACGTTGTTTGGCACAAACAGGACGTCGTGCCTGCGTTTTCACAGAAAAAATAAAATGAACCCATCAGTTCTTCAGAGAAAAAAATACACTGCTCAACACTAGGTCTGAAGGAATTATTAAATACTCTGTTCCTTGCATAGTTGAACAAAATCACACAGAAGCTATCAATGGAAATCTAATTTATCAACCCATGGAGTCACAGTCAAAATTTAAGTGGAAAAACACACTACTGACTGATCCAACTTCGCTGTAACGTCCTTAAAAAAAGTCAAAATGAGCCTCAGTTGTGTGTGTGGCCTCCTGATTCATGTCTGGGGAACGGGCGGGGAGCTGCTGACACACTCCAGCCACATGAGGTCCAGCATTGTCTTGCATAAGAAGGAACCCAGGGCCAACCACACCAGAATATGGTCTCACGAGGGGTCTGAAGATCTCACCTTTGCACCTAATGAAGTCAGGCTACTTCTGGTGAGCACATGTGGCCCCCCAAAAGAAATGCCACCCCACCCCATTACTGACCCACTGCCAAACTGGTCCTGCTGGAGGATGTTGCAGGCGGCAGAACGTTCTCCACGGCGTCTCCAGACTCTGTCATGTCTGTCACACGTGCTCGGTGTGAACCTGCTTTCATCTGTGAAGAGCACAGGAGGCCAGTGGCGAATTTGCCAATCTTGGTGTTCTCTGGCAAGCGTGCTGCCTGGTGTTGGGCTGTAACAACCCCCACCTGTGGACGTCGGGCCCTCACACCGCCCGCATGGAGTCTGTTTCTGACCGTTTGAGCAGACACATGCACATTTGTGGCCTGCTGGAGGTCGTATTTATCAGGGCTCTGGCAGTGCTCCTCCTATTCTGTCTTGCACAAAGGTGGAGGTAGCGTCCTGCTGCTGGGTTGTTGCCCTCCTACGTCCTTCTCCACGTCTCCTGATGTACTGGTAGCCTCTCCATGCTCTGGACACCACTCTGAGAGACACAGCAAACCTTCTTGCCACGGCTCGCATTGATGTGCCATCGTGGATGAGCTGCACTACCCGAGCCACTTGTGTTTGGTCGTAGACTCGGTCTCGCGCCACCACCAGAGTTAAAGCAGCGCCGGCATTCAAAAGTCACCAAAGCATCAGCCAGAAAGCCCAGGAACTGAGACGTGAGAACACATCCAGCCATCTTAGCTGCCGCTCTCTGAAGGGCGAAGCAGAATGACCAATGCACGCTTTATCACCGTTCCAACCCGCTGCAGAACCACCGCCAGGCCAGGAGAACTCGGATTAACATTAAATAATCTCACACAACGACCTTTAACTGCAGATGCTGGTGAACGAAGTTCGTTCTGAAACACACTCTTACCCTTTAAAAAAATTAATAAATAAATAAATAAAAACATTTCACATGAGAGACGGAGAGGGGAGGTGTTCATTAAAGCTGCCTGAATATCCTGCCCCCAATTAACCTTCAAGCTCATCAGTCACAATCAATATGGAGCTTTTTTTTTTTTTCTCAGAAGTACTAATTATCAGGCCGTCCTCATCACGCTAATGAAACAACGCTGCAATCCGCCCGCAGCCAAAAAGTTAATTAAACTTCCGTTTCCTCAGACATGCAGGCCTCTTCTTGTGGTCACTGGCAGCGGGCGGGATCGATCCCCGGGCAGGACCGGCCGCGGGCGCGGCAGGAGGAGGCGTGGTCGAGTGCGGCTCCCATAATTCACTTGCAGCTGCTCGTCCGATGTTCACTACACCTACTGAACCGGCAGCGTCCATTCTGGTTCGAACCATCTTACTTTACTTTACTTTATTTAGCAGACGCTTTTATCCAAAGCGACTTACAAGAGGAAATCTTCCGGGCACATTTATAAATGTAATATTCTAATTCCTTTCTCCACAGTGGCGTCCTCCACGTACGCTCGGAAAAATCACAGCAGCACTTTGACATGAAATAAAAGTAAAAAAAAAAAAAAAAAAAGGGACTTTATTGAAATACACGTTTTTAGAAACAAGGTCTAACCGTCTACGCTTGTTAACGCAGTGTAGTGCCGTTACCGCCTCGTTCTTGAGTCCTCGAACGTATTTTCTGAAGGTATGAAGGTGACAGTCGGGTCACATTTGAAAGCTGCCATGTCGAGGAGGGAAAAATAATAAAATACATAAAATGCAGAATTTGGCTGAACGTCCGGAGGAGGGAAGTAGAATGTGGCCGTTCGTCGAATGCTTGACTATGAAGGCACTATAAAGTCATGAGCGAAAACGCATATATTTATAAATCCTTTCGTCATGTAACCCTGTGACCCCAGACACACACTCAGAGGCAGGTGACACAGTCCCGGTAAACCCTGCATTCAAGCATCCCAATCAGGGAGAGCCGATGAGCCCCGCCCATTCTGGACCCCGGTCTCTAACCCAAGGTCAAATGGAACCAGTCTATGAGCCTAAAGCACCATGATGTGGCAAAAGAATTTTCAAAGCGTGATTAAGTCATTTATATTTGTGACTCTGTGGTCCTCTCTTTAAAAAAAAAAAAAAAAAAAAAAAAAAGCACCCACACACACGCACACAAATAAAAAATAAATTAAAAAAGTGAGTACAGCAGATTAAATTGTCGTTCAAACTACCAAACATTGGTTTCTGTGTTCTATTTTCCCCCCATTTGGTCCAAATACATAAAAACACATATGTGCAAAGACAATATGTACAGATTTGGATTAGATTTAACAAGGATTCTCACCTTAATCTGTTAAAAAAAAAAAAAAAAAAAAAAAAAAAGTGTGATTGTTAGTAAAAGATGGGATGATCTGTACAACGTCTGACCCGGCACCGCTGGTGACTGCAGGAGTGGACGAGTTTGGATCTAAATACACAGCTACTTTTGATAAGAACGTCTCCACACGGTGCAGATCAGGAGAAACGGGGGGGAAAAAACGGCGGATTAACATCAGAAACCACAGTGTGAGCTTCGCTCTGAGTCCGGCGCTCCTGCTGCCTCAGCGCCGGGAGAGAAGTACGATGGAGGGCTGATGGAGCAGGAGATGGATCCCAGACTGGGATCTTCATATCGTACAGGTGGGCTACATCAGGACCCCCGCGGCAGTTGGACCGCCTCTTTCCCCAGTGTGCATGACAAAACCAAACAAGGCCACGGGAGCCGGGGGTCCAGAGTCCTTTAACACCACCGGTTCCCTGGCTGTGGTGGCCCCCAGTTCCTCAGTTCACTTTGGGGTAGATCTTCTCGTAGAAGAAGTTCTGTGCCAGAAGGTAGAGCTCGCCGTCCTTCTCCCGGACTCCGTGGGCGCGCACAAACTGGAACTGCTCCAGGGCGAACTCGTAGAACTCGTTCTCCATCTTCCAGATGTCCGACTGCTGCAGCTTGGCGATGGACTCCTTGGTGGGAGGCTTCTTCTCGCTCGTCTTCCTCAGGTGGGATTTTTTGCCTGAGGGCCAAAATGTTAAGACTCTCAGCATGTATTTACCTTATATGCATTGTATATGACGAACAGGAGGGATGTAAAACAATATCAATAACTGGTAGTAAACAATAAGATTCATTTTATTGCTATTTTTTGAACTATTGATGTTTGAAACTAGCTACCACCACAAGGGGGCGATATGAAATATCTACATGTTCACAACATCAGCTTCATTGATAGATAAATCAAAATATACACGTAAAAAATATTAAAGAGGTTTTATAGTGAATATTGTATTTAACATTTTTTCAACTTTTTATAATTTAAATGAATTCTGGTATAAGGTGCTTAATGATATTCAAAGAGACTAATTGCACCCGACTGATGAGGGGTGAAGACTGCTTGGTATGAAGCTGGGTGGGCATGGTGGTGGAGTATCGTACCCGTGCGGTACAGCTCGGTGGCGCCCCTGAAGAACCGAGGCAGCGCCGCCTCCAGCATCATGATGAAGTCCTCCAGCTCCTCGGTCACCCCCACCAGCAGGTACTCGTTCACCAGGTTATACTTGGCCTGTTCCAGAGCCCACCGGCTGCCCACGTTCCTGCCGAGACGGACATTTGCAACCGAATCACCCAAATGCTGATGGGGCAGTCGGCATGACAAACGCACACAGTGGAGTTTAGTAAAGAGGCGGAGCCTACCAGCACTCTGAGTAGTGGCCGCAGAAAAATGGGATCTGCAGCCACAGCTTCTCAGGGGCACAGTCCGACCCCCCGGCCGAAACACACTCGTCAAAGGTCTGAAAAAACACAACACACACACACACAGAGAGAGAGAGAAACACCACTGAAAACACTGATTCCTACAGTTACAGATACATTTCTCACATCAAAACCCACAATCGTTCCACAATCCAAATATGGAGCACATCGCAGAATAAAATCTGTTGATCAATAAAACCCTTGATATAAGAAAGACCAAAGCCCAAGATGCACCTGCAGCGTTGTGGCAAAGGCCCTCTGTAGAGGAGTATAAACCAACATATTTGACCTCAGTACGTCTACACCACCATTGGAAGATCTAAACGATGAATAGTTATTACTAATCACAGCGACGGAGGTGGACAGACACTAACTTAGTCTTTGTTTCTATTTTGTCAAACTGAACATAATGAACGATTTCGTGAGGCATTTGAGTCTTTCAAATCCTACTTGTGAGTGAATTTCTACGGTGGCCCACAAAAGTAAACACGAACGTGAAAGCCACAATAATGGACACTGCGTTCATATATATCAAATATTACATATATGCGATATTTGATATGTGAACGCAGCGTCCGTAACTTCTTTTGTGGCTTTCGCATCGTAAATTTCTAACATGCTGTACCTCGCCTTGGGCTGCCCGGCGTCCGCAATCGGACCAAACTGACCTCGTGCGGAGGAGCAAACAACTTCTCTGTGTTGTGGCGTGTGCAAAACGAGAAAAGGCATTTTAGTTCCCACCCTCGTGCCACGCCCCTCGGTCGTAAACGCACATATGCAGGATAGGGCTGGGGCGGTCGTGCGACCGATAATCGTGATGAAATTCCGCTCGGACATCAGCTTTTGGGCGTGTTCACTGTGTGAAGCCAGCAAGCAGTGAAAATGTCTGAAAAATGAAGCTGAGGAGGGTCGGCGACTGGAAGTGAGTAAGCGTGAAGAATGTTTTAGCAGTTCAGTTAGCAGAGAATTCTAACTCTCCCAAAAACGGAGGCTCTACCAGGACACAGGCCAGTACATCAGGAGACGTGGAGGAGGCCATACGACAACGTCCACCTTGGTATAGGAGGGACAGGACGAGCACTGCCGGAGCCCTGATAAATACGGCCTCCGGCATGTGTCTGCTCAGACGGTCAGAAACAGACTTCACGAGGGCGGTATGAAGCCCCGACGTCCACAGGTGGGGGTTGTTACAGCTGGACACCAGGCAGCACGCTTGGCGTGTGCCAGAGAACAGCAAGATTGGCAAATTCGCCACTGGCGCCATGTGCTTTTCAGATGAAAGCAGGTTCACATATGTGAGCAGGTTGATGAGACACACACGTGGAGACGCCGTGGAGAACGTTCTGCCACCTGCAACATCCTCCAGCATTAGCAGTTCGGCAGCGGGTCAGTGATGGTGCGGGGTGGCATTTCTTTGGGGTGCCGCACAGCCCACCATGTGCTCGCCAGATGAGATCCACAGACCCCTCGAGAGACCATATGCTGGGTTCCTCCTAATGCAAGACAATGCTGGACCTCATGGGGCTGGAGTGTGTCAGCAGTTCCTGCAAGATGAAGGCGTTGATGCTATGGATCCAATTAAGCACATCTGGGACGTCATGTCTCGCTCCATCCACCAACGTCAGACCACAGACTGTCCAGGAGATGGCGGATGCTTTAGTCCAGGTCTGGGAGGAGATCCCTCAGGAGACCATCCGCCACTTCATCAGGAGCATGCCCAGGCGCTGTAGGGAGGTCATACAGGCACGTGGAGGCCACACCCACTACTGAGCCTCATTTTCACTTTACAGCAAATCTGTCTGTGAAGATTCTCAGTCATCCAGGTGAATTTGCCTGAAAGTTGAGTAACTGGACTTTCTTTCCTTAAATCAAAGTTGGATCCGCCTGTAGTGTGTTCCTCCACTTTAATTTTGACTGTGACTCCAAATCCAGACCTCCATGGATTTCCATAATTTTTGTGGGATTTTGTCGTCAGCACATTCAACTTTGTAAAGAACAAAGTATTGAATAAGAATATTCCATTCATTCAGACCTCTGGATGTCTATTTTGAGCAGTGTATATAGCTGCGGACGCGAAATCAGAAGGTTGCCAGTTCGAATCCCTGAACCGCCAAGGTGCACAGTGAGTACGGCACCGTCCCCACACACTGCTCCCCGGGCGCCTGTCATGGTGCCCACTGCTCACCAAGGGTGACGGGTTAACAGCAGAAGACACGTTTCGTTGCGTCGCCGTGTTTCACAAATGACAATCACGTCACTTTCACTAATCATGACGAAAATAAATTAGCTGAAGAACTTACATTTTTCGGAAAATGACTTATTGAGAAATTGTCTGAACTTCACACAGTCCTCCATATGAGCATGGCGCACGTTATGTTGTGATCGCTCCACGGTCCACTTCCTCGCTTCGTCTGCATGAGCGACGTGGCCTAGTTTAATTTACCAGAGCAGCCGGGTTGGTGCTGCTAGAGAACACATTCATAATTGATTTGATTTATAACCGCCTGCCTGAGTATAAAACTTTTTTTTTCTTTTTTCGTACGCAGGCTGCGTCGAGGGTACGCGGAGAGGAGTTCAGTCGTGACAAGACAAACCTTTTTGTCTCCTTGCTTCCTTCGCCTGAGGCCGGGCCTGTAGTCGTCACCGAAGCGCAGGAAGTAGTAGTAGGACACTAGTCTCTCGATGGGGTCCCGAACAACGTTGATGTAGATGGGCTTTGCCTTCACACCGAACCTGCAACAGACCCCAGTGTCTGTTTCAACATTTCAAAAATTATTGGGCATTCAGACTGTTCAGAGTGACAGTGGCATTCCTGCAATTTCCAATCCAACCACCAGATGGCAGGAGTAACACAAGTCACAACAACACAGTCATCTCTGAACGGTTAACCAGGGATAATTAAACCATTTCACCGTCATCATAACCGTCGTCGTCAGAGTGAGAAACCGCAGCGCCACTCACTTGGAGAAGTCCAGGTAGGCCACGTGCCCGTGGTAAATGCCCGGCTTCATCTCCCTCCACGACGTGACGTTCTGCACAAACCGAACCTGAGGGGGACAGTGATGGAGGACTGCTGAGTCATAACACACACACACACACACACACACACACACACACACACCCTGCTGTCTCATCGGACAAACTACACCCCTGAATCGTCGTCAACTGTTTTCATCTTAAAATTTGGAGAATCAGTTACGCCTCCTTTTAACACGTTAATGTCACTTGGAGGGTTTCTGGACATGAGTTGCAGTTACACAGCTGGGTACATTTACTGCAGTTACCCGACGCCCTTATCCAGAGCGACTTACAATCAGTAGTGACAGGGACAGTCCGTCCCCCCCGGAGACACTCAAGGTTAAGTGTCTGGCCTAGCGGTTAAGGAAGCGGCCCCGTAATCAGAGGTTCGAATCCCGATCCGCCAAAGTGCCACTGAGGTGCCACCGAGCAAAGCACCATCACCACACGCTGCTCCCCGGGCGCCTGTCATGGCTGCCCACTGCTCACCAAGGGTGATGGTTAAGTGCAGAGGACACATTTCACTGTGTGCACTGTGTGCTGTGCTGTTGTGTATCACAAGTGACAATCACTTCACTTTATTATATTTATGCTCAGAGACACAATGGTAGTAAGTGGGGTTTGTGGTCTTCTGATTCGTATTTGAGTGTCTTACTTACTTGATTACGAGGTTGTTTAAAGGAGCAGCAGGTCGAGATGGTCACCCACGCGGGGCAGTGGTGGCCTAGCGGTAATCAGAATGTTGCCGGTTCGAATCCCGAATGATTGTAGTGTGTGTGTGCGCCTGCACCAGCGAACAGAAATGCCACACTGTCTTCTGGCAAGTGTTTGTGCATTTGTATTCACATCACCCCGAACTCGCGACTCAGACAGCAAACACGGGGGGACAATGACTGAGAGACACACACACACACACACACACACACACACACATACACATACACACAGTGGTGAGTCCCTCTGGTCACCCCGAATGGAGAGAATATCGGCCCTCCACTGCCGCTCTCCTCTCTGCCTTTTAAGTCAAGCGCATACCAATGTCCCTCGTCCGCTCTCCTTCATCATGGTGAGGGACGGCCCCCCCCGCCCGCTAACAGCCCTCCAGCACCTGCTGCAGTACGTCCCCTCCTTCCTGCTCTCGCTCGGGCACTTTGTTAAATAACAACCTCTCGAGGTGAAGGGGATGGAAGGAAGAATGTCCATCATTTGATCTTTTTCTCCTTCCTGTGGACATGAACAGCTGATGACGGTGGACGGGGAGGAGTCACCTGGTCCTGCAGAGACATGACGGGGTTGTTCTTGGTGGTGTTGATGTGGAGGACGTGGAAGCGATTCTTGGCGCACAGGTCGTACGCGATGTTGGTGAACGACGTGCTCGCCGTCTTCGGCACGCGGTTGTAGATGATGACCACGTCCTCGCCGTCGCCCGCCGACGCCCACTCCCGCAGGCTGTCCTGCGTGTGCCGCTGCTCCACCTCTCGCACCTCATGCCAGGCAATGGTGCGTTCTGCAAGCGGACGAAAACATGCAAGTCCATTAATTAACCCTCTACTAAATATTCCAAGGCCAACTGTTCGGTTAAGGAAGCGGCCCCGTAATCAGAAGGTTGCCGGTTCGAATCCCGATCCGCCAAGGTACCACCGAGCAAAGCGCCGTCCCCACACACTGCTCCCCGGGCGCCTGTCATGGCTGCCCACTGCTCACCAAGGGTGACTGCTAAATGCAGAGGACACGTTTCACTGTGTGCACCGTGTGCTGTGCATCACAAGTTACAAATCACTTCACTTTGTGTGGACAGTACAAGATAAGAGCAGCAAAAAATGACTGTGGACGAGGTACCACCGAGCAAAGCGCCGTCCCCACACACTGCTCCCCGGGCGCCTGTCATGGCTGCCCACTGCTCACCAAGGGTGATGGGATAAATGCTGAGGACAAATTTCACTGTGTGCACCGTGTGCTGTGCTGTTGTGTATCACATGTGACAATCATTTCACTTTACTTCACTTTTTAATACACTCGTCCACAGTCATTTTTTGCTGCTCTTATCTTGTATTGTCCACTTTCTTAAAGTAAAGTGATTTGTCACTTGTGATACACAGCAGACGGTGACACAGTGAAATTTGTTCTCTGTATTTGACCATCACCCTTGGTGAGCAGCCATGACAGGCGCCCGGGGATCAGTGGCACCTTGGCGGATCGGGATTCGAACCGGCAACCTTCTGATTACGGGGCCACTTCCTTCACCGCTAGGCCACCGCTGCCAGTGTGAGTATACGTGTGCATACGTACACATATTGCGCACAAAAACCGTGTGTGTCTGTTGGTCATACCAGGACATTTTGGAAAATGTCCCGCTCCCGACTTTGAGGGAGCAGTCTGGCGACGGCCCCTTCCGTGGATGAGCCAGCGGAACTCCGAACACGACCCGACTGAACCCGCTTGGGAAGAATTAGAGCGAAGACTGCCCCTTCTGGTCCAACACCAGTGCCTGGCCTCGCGTAAAAACACATTCCCAGCAGAGACCAAGCCGTCCTTCATCCTATTAAAGCCCGCGGATTAAGAACCGGACGTCACTAAAAGTTGGTTTTAATGCTGAACCGTCGCTTGCTGCCCCCTGACCCCCTGGAATCTATCAGGAAGGTGGCTGGGCGGAAAGCTGAGAGGGGGATTTGGGCGCATTAATAAAAGCGCTGCCGGAAAGCTGCCGCGACGATGACGGGCTAAATGCCTTCGAAATGTCAAAAACAAAATGTCAGCTTGTTCTCGGCTCGGAGCCTTTTCAAGCGAGCACAGGAAGTGGACACTGTCCCCACTGTAAATAGCCACTAATTGAGCAGCAGCGCACGGCAACGCGTTGATCCGGCTCTAAACCGCAACGCCACAATGCCCCATCTGTGCCAACGATCGAAAAATTTAAACCCACTCACACGACTTCTGTTTTTTTTTTTTTTTTTTTTGGTAAGGAACGAGGCAATCTGGCCCCTGTGATCTGAAGGGTGCTATTGTACGGGGGATGAAAGCCAGTACTTAGCCCGACACCGTTAATCGACCGAGCTGCCGAAGAACATCCAGCTCCCTGTGCGACAATGAACACAAACCACGCCGATGTTCGGAACGGTCGCCAGTTCATTTGAACGGGGAGCTATGGAGGTTTAAATCGTTTTCAAAAGGTCCGCCGAGCTCTGCAAATCGCAGTTTGCATTGCGTGCACATCTATCACAGCCATCTGCACGGTCTGCAGGTTGACGTATGCACCAAGTTAATCCGATAAAAATATGGTGATATATAATAACTTCGGCTTAAATTTGTTAATGGGTAAACATTCTGATAAATCACAAACTTGCTTTACGTCAATGTTGCGCAAGACAAATTAAGAATAAACGATGATAAATTACATCCAGACATTTCACCATCATAAAGCTCATCTCCCGTCACTTGCCTTGAAGAAATCAATCAATTAAAAAGGTGCCGAATGTCGGATGTATGGATTACTGTTTACAGAAGATATAACGTACAGCAAGTTTCCATGAAATAGAGATTTTAAGAAAAGAAGAAATGGATCCTCTGCCACAGAGGCTAAAATGTTTATTTTGAATTGGGATTAATTTACGGCGTTTACCAGACGCCCGTATCCAGAGCGATTTACATTTTACATTTACATTTACTGCATTTATCAGACGCCCTTATCCAGAGCGACTTACAATCAGTATTTACAGGGACAGTCCCCCCCTGGAGCAACTTAGGGTTAAGTGTCTTGCTCAGGGACACAATGGTAGTAAGCGGGATTTGAACCCGGGTCTTCTGGATCATAGGCGAGTGTGTTACCCACTAGGCTACTACTACCACCAGTAGTTACAGGGACAGTCCCCTGTAACTACTGTCTTGCTCAGGGACACGATGGTAGTAAGTGGGGTTTGAACCTGGGTCTTCTGGTTCATAGGCGAGTGTGTTACCCACTAGGCTACTACTACCACCAGTAGTTACAGGGACAGTCCCCTGTAACTACTGTCTTGCTCAGGGACACGATGGTAGTAAGTGGGGTTTGAACCTGGGTCTTCTGGTTCATAGGCGAGTGTGTTACCCACTAGGCTACTACTACCACCAGTAGTTACAGGGACAGTCCCCTGTAACTACTGTCTTGCTCAGGGACACGATGGTAGTAAGTGGGGTTTGAACCTTGGTCTTCTGGTTCATAGGCGAGTGTGTTCACTTTACATTAAAAACCTTCAATGGCCAAACCCACTGCTCACTAAGGGTGATGGGTAAATGCAGAAGACATATTTTGCTGTGTCACCACGCTGCAGCGTTTCACAATGACAATCGTTTTCATTTTCAGTGGGTCAAAGCCGAATGAAAGACGACCGAACTAAAGTCGGAGCGGACGACCGTGATCCCGTCTACTTTCAGGGTTCACAATGGGAACCCCTCCCCCATTCCCTCCATCTTTTCAGGAAGAGGGCGGGGCCACCTTCATCGGTCCCGGACATGGTGCGCGGCCGCCTGAGCGTCACCTCAATTAGCCAAAGCAGGCTGCTCGTCTCCCCGACACACAAACACATTTCCGGGCGATTAGGCCTCCGACGCCGACGGAGAAGCGCAGGCACAACTCCCGGCAAAACCCCGCCTCCCCGCCGCTCCCTCCTCTTACTGCAGTCTGATGGGAGCTAATTATAGCTCCTGAAGCGCAGCGGGGGCCGAGCGTCCCGCCGTCAGGCCCGGCCCGTGATTGACAGGCTCGCGGTGAGAATCATTCCGCAGTCCCTCACGAACGGAGTTCCCGGCGCAGACTTCTACTTATTTATTTATTTGCCTCTTTCCTCGCCTGCACTTCATCACCGGCAGCACGACCATCCCACCGGCCGGCAACGGCACGACTCGCCTCCAATAAATCGCGGGCGAGGAGACGCCGGCATAAATCCAACGGGCCGAGAAGCGGCCCATCATCGGGCAGCCCGTAAATCCGCGGTAGATAAGGAGGGAAGGTTCCTCGCAGACGGGCCCACAGAAAGGTGACAGAGGGAAAGAGCCGGCGGGCGGCGGCAAAACGGCACAACGCCAGGCCGCGGGGAAACGGGAACGCACGGATCAGAGAATGTCGGTGTATTACACCCTTCCCAGACGGCCCTCCTTACGAAAAATTGTACCTGGTCAGTGGCGGTGCCCTGGTACCTGCCAACAACAAAGTCGAATGTGTGCCTGCTGCGGTCGCCGTGCAAAAAATTAATAAAATTAAAAAAAAAAAAAAAAAAAAAAAAAAACACACAGAATGGTCGCCTCCGGAGGTTACGGACCGATTTTCCCAAGCAAAAAAAATTTGGACTAAATATCTTCATCAACTAACGGTCTTTATAACGAGACCGTAATGTTGGTCTTGTGACGATAACTATAACTAAATAGATCGCGTAATGTTGTGGTCGAATAAAAACGAGACTTTATGTGGTTTGCAAAATAAAACTAAAAACTACACTATGAGAAAAGACCTTCGGACACTTTGCATGGAACTGGAATAGATGCATTCTAGAGTATTCTTGAGTTTAGAAGGTTACAATAATACAATAAGAAAAGAAAGAAAGGTGCTTACACTATATTGGCTGGGATAAACAGAAAAAAAAAAAAAAAAGATTAAAATACAATTTTCATTGACTAAAACCAGACTAAAAGAGTCATGTTAGTCGTTATTGCTATTTTTATTACTATGGTGTATTTGATAGTCTTCAGGCGCTGACGCTGGTGAACCTGTCCGGTCACGCCCAGGGCCTTTCAATTTTGCAAGACCCGTGGTCATCCGAGTAACACGCAAATTCGTGAAGCGTTCCATATTTTTGGGGCAGTGGTGGCCTAGCGGTTAAGGAAGCGGCCCCATAATCAGAAGGTTGCTGGTTCGAATCCCGATCTGCCAAGGTACCACTGAGGTGCCACTGAGCAAAGCACCGTCCCCACACACTGCTCCCCGGGCGCCTGTCATGGTGCCCACTGCTCACTCAGGGTGATGGGTTAAATGCAGAGGACAAATTTCACTGTGTGCACTGTGTGCTGTGTATCACATGTGACAATCACTACACACTTTAACTTGTGGTGCATTATACATCAGGGGAGCAAAAAAAAAAAAAAAAGATGATTTCACAGGCGCCCGGGAACATTGCATCCGGGCGTGGCAGGCACCATAAATGATGCAACCTCAGACATCGTTTTATTCACTTTTTGAAATCATTTTTTTTTAAATCATGTACAAATCGCTTAACGTAGCAGCAGCAACACCAGATCACGCATTTCGAACTGAATTCAATTCCGTATGAGGCGGCCTAACATCAAGATGAATCGCCCGAGCTTTTCCCCCCGTCTTCATACCGCCGTGCTTTTGATGCCGGGAACAGAGTTGTCCACGTCTCTGGGAACGTACGGGCTGGAAATAAACAAGTGACGTTTTTTTTAAATCAAAGATCGCGTATTTATTTGTTTGATGGCGGCACGGTCAACACCTCGTACTATCCCACTCCCAGATCCGGGGGAGAAAAAAAAAAAAAAAAAAAACTCAAAATCAATAAGGCTTTAGATGGAAATCTGCCATAAACATGACAAGGCCCGAGAGCCTGAAGAGAGAGAGCGGGACTTGCTGCAGGTGACGCAACTCCAAACAGAAAGCGGGAAACCCAACAATATCCGTCACCCTGCGGTGTCACGAGTCACACGATTCATCCTCGCGGCGCATCCCGAAGGGCGACATAAATCTCAAGAGCCTCGATCTCTCCTTCACGGCGAAGAGAGCGCAGGCGACGCGTAATATTCTCTTCGCGTTGTCAACATAACGAACGTATGAACGTATGAAATAATTCAGAGCAACATCCTTGGGCCCTAACAAGGGTCGCTATTAAGTGCGCGCTCGTTCTGCCGTGGAAATTGGTTTTCTGTTCGTGAACTGCGCAGTACGGTCGATGGCCGACATGTAGAAATACGCTCGGCAGCCGGAGGAGGAGGAGGAAGAGGAATACGGAAGAGAGAGAGAGAGAGAGAGAGAGAGGTGGCTTTGACTGATTGATCAAGCCTAATAAACGTCGGTCGATTTAATTAGATGCGCGCTGTTCTACCGTGACGGGAGGAGGTCCTCCGCGTACCGGACGGGACAATATCCGCAACAAGCGGCTACCCCCCTCCGATTAAAACGGAGGAAATTTACTGCCCTTGGTCTGCAGCAACAGAATATACGTTTCTAATTTATCGATGCGGAGCCAGAAACCGCGTTGACTTAATTATTTAAAGGGCCGTGTGCTGGACCGCCGTAATTAATGGGACTTTGGAAATAAACACTTAACGAAATTGTGGGTGGAGTTATTAAAACTGGAGGTCGATAAGTCAAAAAAGGAGCTTTAGTTTCATTTCTCAACTATGTCAGATTGAAAAAAAAAAAAAACACGAACACATCATGACAAAAGCTCCATCCTCGTGCCAGTCGGCTGACTTTATACGCTCTAGAAGATTCTGATCGCCGATTTATGACGACTTTTGCTATTAAAGAAAACCAAGTAAACAGAAATCACTTGAAATCGAGCAGACTGTAAATACCTGGAGCACTCAGGCCTGGTTCGGCACCCCAACAGTCAGATCAAAAAATCTTTTAAAACAAGGCCATAAAAGCATAAATCGCATCAGCACAATCCATTACAGCACCTTCCTCTAAGCCATTTCCCTAAGTGGCGACGATAAACACCGGCAATGACAACCGCAATGTAGCCGGCCACCGCCGCCCCGCGTTTTATTTCCGGCGGGATATAATTTAGGGAGACAATTCAAGCAGACGACGGAGAGAGCGAGAGACGGTGCACGGAGGTCAGGCCGCCAGCTTGACCGAGCGGTTTGAAATGGCCCAATGACGGGCCTAAAGCGGACCCAGTGTCCCTCGGAGCCCTCGCCACGGCCGAGCACAAATTACAGGCAGTCGGAGCAGAGCACGTAAATATAGAAACTCCCGACGTGTCAATCCGGGCTACGAGGGACTGCAAACAGTGGAGTAGAGTTTCGCCAAGTGCTGCAAGACGGAAATACCTGCTGATATGAAGAACCAAAAAACAAAAAATCACAAACTAATCTTTAATAAATCACATACACACACTTTTATATCAGATTTAATAATCATATACCACATACACTCTATACTATTACCTATCTATTTCCTCCACACACCAATATGCTATCATTGGTGCTACTTGTCTATTTTGTCTCGACATGCACTATTTTATGGGTTAGCGCACAATGTCCACAATATCCCTAAAAGTCTGAGCATTTTAAGTCATGTATCAGTCAGAATTATCCATGAATAATTTAGTGTAGTTTAGTCAATGAAATTTGTATTTTAATCTCTTATTTTTTTTAGTAATGCATTTCTATTTAACCCAGTCAATGTAGTACAAGTACCTATGCTTTGATTTGTTGCCACCAATGGTGCAGGTTCTACCACTTAAAAAGATGAGAGAGGCCTGTAATTTTCATCATATGTATTACCTCAACTATGAGAGACAAAATGAGAAAAAAAAAAAAATCCAAAAAATCACATCCTCTGGTTTTTTTAAAGAATTTATTTGCAAATTATGGTGGAAAATTAGTATTTTATAATTTATTTATTTATTTATTTATTTTTAATTCTCGTTTTTATTTGGCGACAATATTACATGATATTTCATTCTAGTTCTCGTCACGATGACCAACATTTACGTCTAGTCACATCAAAAAGGTTAATTGACTTAGATAATTAGTTGACTAAAACAAAACTACCGAACACTCATGTCCCACGACCTAGTGCAGACAAATCAACAACGTCCACCAAGATCAACACACGGAACCCTCTGGAAAAGATCGTTTGCTCGCTGAATAAATGTAAATGGAGGACACGGCCTTTGCGGTGTGTTTGCGGCCTCGTACACGTTGCATTGGAGCGTTCTGTACTCTTCACCTTGGATAATGTATGCTTGTTTGGGGATTGAGGGAGCCTTTCATCTGGGTTCCGTTACGTGCCATGACGGGGCCCCGCTTGGCTTCAGGTGAGCAGTCAACGCAGCAGAGAGGTGGGAGTCCCACGCATGAACTTGCAGTGAACTCCACGCTTTCCTTCTCCAAGGATATACGTTTTAGATAAATGCATAATTCAGCAAAAAGGAACGGCACACAGAGACTCTGGAGTGTCACAGATTGAGGCGTTGAACTTGTCTGGGGACCTGAATTATCTAAAGAGAAGAGTCAAAGCTGGTCTACACCTTTCTGGAAACATTTACATTACGCCCTTATCCAGAGCGACTTACAACGTGCTTTCAAGTTACCATCGATGAAGAGATCAATTCCGGTTCACCCCCAACTATGAATACAATCTTTTTATTCACTCTGTTGTAGATTCTGTACACAAGTTCGACAATAAGAAGGTTACAAGTTAATCTAAATTTCAAACCAAAGGTAAATGTTCAATTCGTGTTCAGTTAGACTTTACCAAAACTGGGTTAATTTCACTCAGTTGAGCATTGTTGTTAATCCAAATGTTCCTTCAAGGTGCAATTAACCATGAACCAGATTTTTTAGCAAACCCACAGGGGGCAGTGGTGGTCTAGTGGTTAAGGAAGTGGCCCCGTAATCAGAAGGTTGCCGGTTCGAATCCCGATCCGCCAAGGTGCCACTGAGCAAAGCACCGTCCCCACACACTGCTCCCCGGGCGCTTGTCATGGCCGCCCACTGCTCACTCAGGGTGATGGTTAAATGCAGAGGACAAATTTCACTGTGTGCATCGTGGGCTGTGCTGCTGTGTATCACATGTGACAATCACTTCACTATAAAACCAGGTGGCAAATACATTCTGGAGATAGATGTGGATCTGAACTGGGGTTTTAACACTATTAATAATGTCACTGTGGGTCATTTCATCTTTTGTAGATCTTTAGAACTCTATATTTTACTTTACGTGGCAGAGTTACAAGATGAAGACACCAGCAATTCTCGTTCAATTTTGAGTTTACAAAACTAAGAGCCCTGATAAGGCCTAACTTGTCAAGAATAGAACATGCAGGGGAATTAAAAAAAAAAAATTACACATATATATAAAAAATGCATAAATAAAATGCAGTGTATATATAATGTATATATAAAATGCAGTGTGTGTGAATGTGCGTGTGTAAGTGTTAGATTCGTTTTAAATACTTTTTGAACAAATATTTTGTACTGACAGGTGAGATTTTTTTAAGTCGGCCATCTGTTATTCTACACAGGTTGGTTTGGATGTGTGTGCACTTGGTTTTTTTTTTCCAAAAGCATTCCAGAGCAGACAGGACCCAGGAGGAGATGTGCAGCTGACAGCACTGAACCGAGCTGAACGCAGGAACGTCCCACGGGCCCCGCGCTGAGAGCCCGACAGGGGACCGCCACCTGCCCGGCCCGGCTCAGCTGTCACCCAGCCACCTGCCTCAGAATAGTCCCTCGGCAAGGCCTTCAAAGCAATTACGGTCACCGCAGGACTGAGGAGCACACCGTGACACCGCGGTGGAAAATTCTGTCAGTCGTCCGCTGGAAAGCGCATCCATTTCTGGACGTCCTTCACGAGCCCCAACTGGGTTAAAGAGAGCTGCCGTTTCCATACGAGCCAGAATAAAATAAATAAATAAATTAAGTGAAGTGATTGTCACTTGTGATACACAGCAGCACAGCACACGATGCACACAGTGAAATTTGTCCTCTGCATTTAACCATCACCCTGAGTGAGCAGTGGGCACCATGACAGGCGCCCGGGGAGCAGTGTGTGGGGACGGCGCTTTGCTCGGTGGCACCTCAGTGGCACCTTGGTGGATCAGGATTCGAACCGGCAACCTTCTGATTACGGGGCCGCTTCCTTAACCGTTAGGCCACCAGCTGCCCCGGTCCAACTCTGTGGATGCATTTTATGGAACAAACGCTCAAGCTCAAAGTTGAGGTCAACCAAGATACAGCATCTAAGGCCGTCCAGGCTCCTGACCACGAAGAACATGGTCCGACTTCTGCCTGCAGCCGAGATGATGTCTCTGCTTCTGTCCCTTCATGTCAGCTGCAAGGAGGAACATGGCGACTGTCAGCAGCAGTGCCGTTTAATTATTGAAGGAAAGACGGGGACCAACATGAGGCTGGGTGGTGACGAGCAGTGAGTGATATTTTTGGGTCACCGCTGAAAGAGCGTGGGCACCCCGGCCTGCATCAGCGCGAGAGAGTGGCAGCGTCAGCTCGGAAGCCATCGTCCACCCCCCCCCCCCCACCGTAGCGCGCCCATCGGGAGTCCTCAGGGGGCGTCAATCAGCGGAGATCTCGCTAGTCAGCCAGCGGCTCGGCTCCGAGCCCAATTAAAAAAAAAAAAACACCCAATCGCACGGCCTCCCGGTCCTGCCGTGCACCCCGGGGGCGACGCCCCCCATCCTGGCCCTGTCAGAACCACCAGATGAGATAATCCAGCCCTGGCTAATGCCTGTTCCGCTAATTAGAGCTTGCTGCACTTCCCGCAGCATTTGGACAGACTTCTGGAGAGAAGTTACAGAAGAAAACGAGGAGAAGTCGTATTTTTGAAGCCTCGTTTCTTACTATGCAGCCGAGAACGCTGGCATGAATCATGGTTGCTCCGTACAGGCATATTACCGTGGTAATATGCTGGTACTGCATGTTCGAGCGCCTCTAAGACCTAAATACCTTTAACATTTTGACACCTTTCACTACATTTAACAATTGTTCTGTTTGGTTTCCCTCAGTAGGGCCGAACGACATATTGAAATTGAAACCAAACGTCAAACGTGTGAGGTGCCGGCCGTCGGGACCGCCTACTCTCTTAGTCTTCCCCAGACGGGAGGCACCGGGGGCGTGACGTCAGAAACAACAGGTTCTGATTGGTCTGTGACAGCTTCCTGTAGGTCAGGTGTATAAAGATCTGTTCACATGTGGGGAAGGGACTTTTCTTTCTTTCTCAGCTGTATTTTCCATTCTGGCTTTCGAGTCTTTTTCCCTCCTCCCATTTTTCTCCTGGATCAGGTGATGTGTCTGAAACTTGGATTAGGCTGTACTCTGTCTTTTTCTCTCTCATTTTGGTTTTCTCTGTAACATTGGCACCTTTTTACATACATCCACATGTAACTGCAATAATAATTTACTGGCGTTAATAAACTAGAAACTGTTCATCCTTTTAACCTCTATTGTGCCACGCCTCTTTCTGTCAGGTAACATCAAGTTGGAGTGGTTTGAATACAGTGTCTTTGTGTGTAGTGAGAGAGAGAGTTTTTTTTTACTCTGTTCTCCCCAGTTTTTACACCAGCTAACACGTATGCGAGAGATAAATGATGCGATGATACGTGTTATCATCGAGAGATAAAAAAGTACATCCTGCAGTGAGAAAGAGATGTCCAGGGCAGCAAACCGCACCGGGGTTGCGGCGGAATTTACCCTCGCCCTGCTTTCAGTGTACGTCAGCAGTGCGGCGTGGTGCTGACCTCGTCTTCGCCGCTGTCACCGCTCTTCCTGGAGTGCCGAGGTGGAGTTGGGGGGGGCTGAGTGGGCCCGCGCACCTCCAAAAACACACCCGCGGGCGAGCAGATGATGATCTCGGCTGACAACGTGCTGGGAGAGAGTCTGGCTAACGTTGGCAGGCTCGGCCTCGGCCTACTGGCTACTCCACTTCCTCGACGTCTCGTCTGCTTCAACCAGGACGCCGCCGGGACTAATAAAGAGCGGGAGTGGCAAAAGACAGGACTGGATCCACGGCATCGATCTTTAACGGCGGGGAAGCAGCTCTCTTTTTGCCTGCCGCTTTATGTCGGCGGAGAGCCTCGCTCGTAATGACCCCACTTACGGCCAGCGGCAGCATTAAAAGAGGCGAGTCGCGGCCCCTCGCTGAACGTTCGCGCTGAAAGTTCATTACTTCTTCTCGCCGTCCTCTCATTTCACCTCCCAAATGACAGTTTAATGTACTAAAAGGGGCTAATGTGGCTAAAAGGGGTAAAAGTCAGAGATAAAAAGGGGTGGGTTCCAGGTTAACTAATGGAACGGCGGCACCTTATTAGTCTTTCTTTTGGCCTGAACACAAGCCAGCAGGGTTCAGTTCAGATAATGGCACGATTCCATTCGATTTCGACTCTTCAAAACGTCCATTGGTTTTTATTTTCCATCAGTCTGATACGAAATACAGCCCTGAGATCATAGTTGAAGTCACATTACAAAAAAATATATACCGTTTCCAATATAAACTGCAAACCTTCAATTTAAATTTTACTTAAATTGACACTACAAAAAAAAATCCCAAATAGCTGACTTTAGCTTTACAAAGCTTGCATATGAAATGAGTTTTTATCAATTTCTTTCTTGCCATCGATGTTGTAGAATCCAAAATGTGCCCAAACATCGTGTGCGTGCACACCAAGGAGTACTATCTGAGCAGAAAGCAGCACAGTGCCATCTATGGGATTGGCCAACCCCTATCCGGAAAAACAATTAAACTCGCGCCGTTACAAAATGGGAAATACGAATCGGTTTAGTATCCTGCGTGAATCTGTTTTGGGTGGTAGTAGCCTAGTGGGTAACACACTCGCCTATGAACCAGAAGACCCGGGTTCGAATCCCACTTACTACCATTGTGTCCCTGAGCAAGACACTTAACCCTAAACTGCTCCAGGGAGACTGTCCCTGTAATACTGATTGTAAGTCGCTCTGGATAAGGGCGTCTGATAAATGCTGTAAATATATTTTGAATCGGTAGAGATTCGATTTTTTTGCACACCCCTACAAACCAGGTTCTTTTGTAACTATAAACTTGGTGCATGCGCAAGGTCTTCTGGTCCAAAGCCTGAAAAAAATATATATTTCTCTACTTTCTCCAAATTTCCCCAGACCATTCAAGTCCTTGCTGTTCCTGGTCATCTTACATCACACTATTTCATCAATTTTCATCCACTCCGTTGTTCACCATCTTCTGGTCTCCTTGTCTCAGCTCTGACGTGTAGTCAGTCCACACAAAGCACTTTACTCGCCTAACCCTGAGATCCATGTGTATCCTATTCAGACCAAGTTCTTCAAGAACATAGTTTTGGCTGCAGCCACCTTAGAGATCACATCACATCACAGCTCGTTCCATCACAGCAGACGGAACCTTGAACACAGGGTTTAATTTCAGACATTCGCAAGTCCTTAAAACATTGCTGGAATAATCTGCGGCATCAACACTGATGGAATCCATCTTCTCCGCACAGATTAAATATCGGTTTGACAAGGTTCCGCGTTCCCCGCCCCTCCTAATCTGACACCTAATCACAGAGCGGAAGGCAGGCCTGTCTGCAGACAGATTATTTACAGGCACGATGAGAAGACCTCAGCAGCGAAGGAATCAGTTGCCAAGCGACCACAGACGTACGGCGATCGCAACGGATGTTTCCATGGTTTTCAACCCTCGATTCGGCCGCACAGCGGAACTGATGGGAGGCACGAGGATCCACAAGCATCATGATGCAGCTACGGTCGGATTAGATTTGAAATGCAGGATGTAATTATCAGCAAATTTCCCTTCAACCTGAATAGTTCTCAAAAACGCAACAGCTACGACATAATAGTAATGCAAAAACTCTAAATCACAAATGGGATTCAGTTTTAAATCGGTGTGAAAGTTGATTCTGACATTAAACGTCTCCTCGATTACTAAATATGCCGCTTTAATGCAACTTGTTCATGTGCACATCCTGCAGCAATCAGTGCCAGAACATTCATATAAGCTCATCATCTCCACCATGACCAAAAAAAAAATTTTTTTAAAAATCACTCAAGAGCCCCCGTTGGTGGTCAAAAGTTCAACGTATCAGCATCTCCTCCGAGCTGAAAGGACGGCCTGTTAATTACAAGAGAAAGCCTAATCTGGGCAAATTAATCTCACGCGCTGAACACAGCGGAAGGACAAAAAGTTTAGGGCAGCCCTCCCCACTCCCGGCTTCGCAATTTAATTATTATTCTCCCAGCACCCCGAGTCTGGCCCCGGTAGGCAATTACAAGCAGCCTGATTAAAGACTGAACAATCTTCTCAGCAGCATGCTCATAAATCCAAAAAATTTTTTAAAAAGACACAGCAAGAGCGCTGCGAGGTGCAATAAGCGTGGGGGGTTCGTTTTAATGGCTCAGGTAGCGAAGAGGAGGCATTCAAACGTCACGCCGAGACACAACAGACAGAATTTAGACCCATTCGGATTCACAGAAAACGCATCAAGTGAGATTTCTACACAACACAGTAGTAGTTTCACCACTTTCACTTTTCACCCTAAAAATGACTATTACGATTACAAAAGGTTCCAGAAGGTGGTTACTATTCCAGTTATGCCAAATGTAATGTGAATTCTCATAACTTGCACCGCAAGTGACTTGTATATTGATGGAATATCAAAATTCACATTAATGATAGTTTAAATCAGAATTGTCATTGTAACGCTGCATCTTAAATACTGTGTGCAAAAAAAAAAAATAAGAAAGTAAGAAAGGATGTTTTATTTCCAGAATGATCACGATCGTGTGAAATATCGGAGTTCATCCGTTCACTAAGACATCACACTGCGAAGGAACCCCCGTCCTCCCGAGAGACGGCGTTACATGGAATGATTACAGGTCGGGTGCGACAGCGGATAAAGGAGCGTCGGAGCGAGGGAGATTTCAGTGGGAGGGACGGGGCGCGGCTCGCTCGAGCGACCCCGGACGGGGAGATCAATGGAGAACGGAGGAAAGAGGAGAGCCCGTCGATACGTGAAACACTGAGACATGTGGCTTTTCTGGCCAGCGGCCTGCAGACTCCCCGGGGACCAATTAGAGACGGGACATTTAAGACTCCCCAGGAAAATCGCCCCGAACCCTCTCCGCTGTTTGTTTGCCCCCCCCACGCCCCCATGCAAGAATGACTCAAGTGGGAGTACAAAAGGACAAATAAATATATAAAAGCCATAAATATATAAAAGCCGGTGTGGTGGTAGCCTAGCGGGTAACACACTCGCCTGTGAACCAGAAGACCCGGGTTCAAATCCCACTTACTACCATCGTGTCCCTGAGCAAGACACTTAACCCTGAGTGTCTCCAGGGGGGGACTGTCCCTGTAACTACTGATGGTAAGTCGCTCTGGATAAGGGCGTCTGGTAAATGCTGTAAATGTAAAAAGAATCTCGACTACCTCGTACGTCGTATTAGCGTAAAAGCGAAGAAAACATCACAATCAGGGGGTGGTTTTACTCACCGTTGCACTTAATTATTACCAATGCAGTTAGCATCACGAACCGCTAATTTCCAAATAACAAGCTCGAGTCAAGATTTGTCTCAAATAAATCAACAGTATCGATCACTGACTTCTTCACAACCTTCCATGTCCTTCTTTATCTCCACATTCCTTTATAAACAGAACCGTGACAGATTTTTAAATGACCACGTTGCCTGTCCCTGCCATGTCCTGCATGGCCCAGAGGCTTAAAAACAGCAATATGAAGGGGCACACAGGCTGTGGATCCCATAATGCAGTGTGCACTTTGCTGGAGGAGGGAAAAAAAAAAAAAAAAAAAAAAAAAAAAAAAAAGAATCTTTAAAGATGGCGTTAGGCACGGCAACTGAAGCTGCATTATGGGATGTGTAGTCACAGGGCCATAATCGTGGATCCGTATGCGGTGATCTCATGCGATGTGGCCAACCCTGGTACCCTATGGCAACAGAAGATCTAGCATAGTGACCCCTAGCACTTGACATTCCGTATTAACTCAGGGCCTTTTTATATTGGACGGACACACACACACACACACACACACACACACAGATTACAACAACATATATTTCTTATATAGCCCAAAACCACATACAGTATATGTCTCAATGGGCTTTGATAGGCCCTACAATAACTGAATGACATTTAAACTGATTCGTTATCACAATTTTAAAAATTCAAATAAGCTCTGCATATAACTTCCTTGACTGATTTACAGGTGTAACAGGGTAGACAAATATAAAAAAAATCACATCACTCTTCAGTCGCGTCAGGGAAATTGAAGCCATGCGCACACCGCCGCATTTTTAAATTTAAATTCAACCTCCGTTCAGCCCTGGCATCTGAGGATAGGACATATGGGCAAAGCAATGACATTCATAATTAAAACCAGGAAGTCCCAACGCTCCAGGAATCTGTGAAAATTAGAGCTCCTCTTTATTAATGCATGAACTACAAGGAAGAGATGAAGAGGTGAGGCCGTTTAAGACCAGGAGTGTCTTCAGGACTTTGGAGAAACTGTACAAAAAAAAAAAAAAAAAAAAAAAAGATGAATATGAAGATGACATGACGTTGCTGGCACAATCCATGTGAATTTTCACGCTTACTGAGGAGGTTTTACGAGTCTCCACGGGCCTTCTGATGCAGGAAAAGGAAAAGATTTAACACCTGCCACTAATGTACTAGATGCAAAAGCCAATGAAAGTGTTCGTGCCATCAGCACCTGGCACCGGCGGTCAGCGGATGCGGGCGGCTTCGGTCTAAGTTGGGCCATTAGTCATGGCTCAGGAGCAGCTGAAGGCAGCAGGCAGTGGAGGTGGCAAGATGACACCGTTCCAGAAATAACGCTGCCCACAACAGGGCTGGTGTGTCTGGGGCCGGGAAACCGATATTTTACAGTTTACAGACATGATATTACACTGTGACCCACACAGTGCTTGCAAGAAACTGAAAATATTGTGTGTGTGTGTGTGTGTGTGTGTCACCAAAAAAGGCTAATAGATTAATGAACTTGAAAGTGACACTAAAATGAAATGTGTCCTGTGTGTTTAACCAATCAGCCATGAGGCCATTGACAGTTGGTAGATTCGAACCTGTGACCTTCTTATCACAAGTCCACCTCCATAGCCGCCAGGGCACCACTGCTGACTGCTAATTATGTTGAATATCAGGTGTTTAGGGCTACATCAACAGAAACACACTTACGATTTTTTTTGAATGGTTGGTAAAACATATTTTATGCTTTTGTAGTTTTCATAATGATAATAAGATGTCATTGACAAGACTGTCATTTCGCTGTTTTGTGGAAAATTCAAATAAAATTTTTGTATTATTTACACAGTATGCTGCTACAGACCACAGTAATGCAAATGTTGCAGGTATACAATGATTACCAATATGCAAATATTGCAAACAACAAAGATTTTGTGCAAAGTGATTTTGAGTCCAGAGTGGTTGAGAGTGAAAGTGCTGGAGTGTATTGGACTTGTATGTAGTGTTGTTGTTGAGAGCTCGAATAGCCCACAGTACGATTATGAAGAAGGGGGAAACAAAATGCTCATCTGTAATTCCAACTTGCAGGGCAACAAGTACTTTGCCGATTACCTGGACACACCGATACTGGATACTGGGAGAATATCAGCGCATAGTCGCATCGCTGTCCCAGTCCCAGGGGGGAAACGTCTCGTTTGCTGCAGTGGCATTAAAGAGAAATATGGGCCGCGGTAAAGATAATGCCTGAGAGGACTGGGACCGGGGCGGTGAGCGAGGTAGGCAGGCGGCGGTATCATTTTCGGGAGGGATTTAGGCAGACTGGAATAAACACCTGCCCGGACCTCTTCCCAGCGCCACCCCGATGGCGATGATGAGTCTGGCCGGGGGGAAAGAAGGCACCCTCTGTTCCATCAGCCGCTCGGTGCGTCTCAGTCAAGCGGCTAAACACCCCATTCAGTCAATCAGAACAGAGCCACAGATCAAGGTCCCGACCCCAGCAGCCATTACGGAGCGTCACACGTCCACCGAGACACCCTGGTGCCACTCCTTTTCATCAAACCTGGCAAAACACCAACCTGGCCCTTCAAATTGGACCCAAAGACCGCCGTTCCTCTCCAGTCTAATTGGTCTATCGATTTCCTGACATGAGCTAAGCCCTGCGGTGCAGAAATGAGGGCCATGCATCATCCAAAGTGGACAACAGATGCTGGAGAAGGAATTAAACCATCACCCATTTGGAGGACGCTGCATTAACCACATAAGGAGGAGGCGGCAAGAGAGACCAATTTGATGTAGACCCCAAAGAGGAATATAAAAACACACACACACACACACACACACACACACACACACAAAGGCTTAGTATCTTGCATTGCTAACATGAGGAGCTAAATGCCATAAATGTGTGCAATGTAAGGGTGGTAGCAGCCTAGCGGGTAACACACTCATCTATGCACCCGAAGACCACACATTCCCCGGTTCAAATCCCACTTACTACCATCGTGTCCCTGAGCAGTACACTTAACCCTGAGTGTCTCCAGGGGGGGACTGTCCCTGTCACCACTGCCTGTGAGGTGCTCTGGATAAGGGCGTCTGATAAATATAAATGTGCCCAGTGTAGCAGGATTCCTCAAGTGTGGTGTGTATCAGCGTCCTGAGCATGTAGCACATGGGTAACACACTTCACGAGCAAGATAAGACTGTGAAGTGGAGCAGCTGACATGGACATGGACAGTAGAGTATTTTGCAAAGCTTCATTTCCAACCATGTAACCACTACTTGGTTAAGAGTATTGCCGCTATCGTCACAAGTAGAGGTGGGCGAAATATTGAATAAACTCGTGGCTTTTAACACGTACAATGTAGTAAATAACTATCGTGAACATAGAGAATGGATCCTAACGTTATTGTTAGACTGTAAATCGCTTTCGAGGTTCGCTTCAATCCAGAAAACTCAGCTGGCGCATGCATGTTTTTCCTCGCAATGATGCAGCTGAATTTGGGGTGGGGTCAGGTTTAGGCCGCTAACGTGGCTTTTGGAGTACGTATGCACACACAGTGAACCAATTCGCCACTGACAGATGCAATGTTTCTATTGGTCGTGTCAATGAGTCAGAAGACACAGAGCTCAAAAGTTCAACAAAATTCAATTTTGATCACGGTATGCACGCAGGTTTCAGAACACCTCACCACATCCAGTCGAACCAGCTGAACCGCAGAGGGGAGCGAAAGCCAATGCAAACTTCATTTAAATTTTGTTTACATTTATTATATTGGTGTAATTTTATGCAATAAAGGGTCTAATTTAGCATTTATTCAGTGATATACAGGAAATTTCAAGGTATCAAATTATAATATCACATTTAAAATATAAAAAAAAATTAATGAAATGAGACTAGTTTTCTGTGTCCTGTGCATGACGTGGCAAGTTTTCAAACTTGCTTGTATGGCTTTTTTTGTAATTTTATATTGAACTGCCCGGTAGTAAGGCACGACAAGTGCTACGTACATGTTACACTTATTCATTGCTCTGACCACAAGTTATCGGGATAAAGTAACTTGTGTTATCAAAATGTCCTGTGAATCATGTAGAGAATTGTCCTATAGATTAAAAACGTTGCAATGTTATTTTAGGCCATTACACCAGGTCCTATTCTCGAGCTTTCAATAGTTGCAAATGTTAGCTTCGCTAACCCCTAAGTATCTTGCTCAGGGACACAATGGTAGTAGATTATAGATCAAGCGCACCAGTTGTCTCTCGCCTCATGACATCTCCTGTGCTTAATATTCACAGTACACAAAGCGACCCGGCACGATTACAACGAAGCCTCTGAAATACTCCGGAGCGAAGTCCAAGGGCCACTTAGTCACAGTGACATTACAACCGCTCCCCGGCCCACCCCACACACAGATCATCTTACCTTTTAGCAGTAATGGCCACTTATCTAATGACGCTCTCGCGGGCTACTGATCCGACAGACCGGTCAATATTTAGCAGGCTCCAGCTCTGACATTAGCTTTCCGTCATGGCTTCCCTCCTGTCAGCCACAGACATTGTTTTTTGCTACAGGCAGTACAGCATTACAGCACAATTCAGATCAGGCAAACTGGAGAGTCACGCTAAACTAATTCATCTCGACCAGACCATATAGCACAGAGAATTTAATTTCAATAATAATAATAATAATAATGGTGATTATTTGCACAACACACCACACCACCAGGCCCCTGCAGTCAGGGAGCAGGGATCTAGATCTGTAGTGTCCTCATGCACCGCGCTCTTTTTTCCCCCCGCAGAAGTCTGGAGGAGTCTGATATTTCAGCTCGATTAAGCCAGTCAGTGGCCAGTTACCAGACTGGAAGACAAATCGCATTGGCCTGAGTAACGTATACAGCCGCGGTGAGACCCCGAGCTCATTCGCCCGCGGAGCGACGTCAGCGCAGTGCGGCAGTGCAGTTTAACTCCCAGAATGCCGCTGCACGGAGGAGACAGAACCTGCAACAATCTACCACGTAAAAAAAAAAGAGAGAAGAGACATTCAGGCCAGGACACCCATCTGCAAAACGTCACTCATGCAGCCCCTGGGTCACCACTGAATTAACACGGGCATCTGCTCATTAAAATAAAAATGGAAACGCAATCAGATTTCTAATGAGAGTGAGGCAAGCTTGACTAATAAGAACCTTCGCCTGATAATGGAACAGTTACTTTGGCAGCCATTTGGAATTTGTCCCCTTATGTTGTCATAATGGGGAAGGTTACCTCCTGTTTGTAATGCTTCGTCCACCCAGAGAATTTCCCGCCCCTGCCCTAAAAAAAAAAAAAAAAAAAAAAAAAAAAAAACTCCACCGACCGTCATGGCCTCCAAACGTGTGAAGCATTGCAGTTGCTAGGCGATTGGGTGTAAAAATGAGCACGAATGTATTTTTTTTTTTGTTCTGTCACGCGAGACAGAAGAACCAGTCAAACGCTGGTGTTGGTGAATGGTGTTGACGGTCCTTTCCGCGAATGCCCCCCTCAATTTCCTGGGAAATCTCATCGTGGGACTGGATCAAAGTGGCTGTAATTCTGCGCCGAGGCTGTAATTTCGGAAAGAGACTTCAGACGCAGTATTAGGGGACCAACAAGATGGACATTAAAAAAAAAAAAAAAAAAAAAATTCATAAGCCTAGTTCTGGGGTGCCACACCCAACATTCTCCAGTGGGTTCAGTGGGTCTGCTCGGGGTGGCAGGGTCAGGTACGTGGACGTATGTAAACCTGGGGGCATAATGTGGGAAACCAAAAAAACTTCAAAGGCTCACACACACACACACACACACACACACACACACACACAGTCAATACAGCGGGTAGGTGGTACAAAGCACGGACCAAGAACAGGATCAAAGCGGAAATCATTTTCCCGGATGAAAGGAGTCCATCTGCTCCATGGGACTAATATTCTCACCAACAAAAGCTGCGTATTTTCACACTCTCCATCAGCACATCCATCCCTGGGCCCAGACGACCTGAATTCGGAGTCAAATACGCGCAGAGGCGTGGAGCGGCGCGTTAAATAAAGAAAGGAGCTTTCCGGAGAGCGGGGACAGCAGGGGGTGGCGGCTATAGGCAGCTGATTGCCAGAGGTGATCCTCCCCAGGGAAGAGTACAGAACGTACCGAGCAGATCCTGCCAACCACGCATATTTTCCACCATACATCTTCCCCTCTTCTCTGGGAAGAGAGAAGAAACGAGTCACACTCGATGAGACCCCTACCAATGACAGACAAATGAAATTAGAAATGAACACGAACATGCCTCCGCCACAGCGAAAATGTCAACGGTCCCAATAAAATATGAATAAAATAGTACCACATGAGCACATAAATAATATTGAACAATTTGAACTACTGAAAAAGCTAAATCAATATGCAAATCACAGGTCAGAGTTTATTCTTTTCTTTTTGTTAAGAGGTGAACATGATGAATGTTTGGACATCAGGGAGATGTTCTGATTACTTATTGGTAATCAACAAAATAAACAAAATGGTAATAATGGTAAATGGTAATAAAATGGTAATAAACAAAAAGAGAATAAACTGAACTGTGATTGCATATTGATTTAGCTTTTTCAGTAGTTCAAATTGTTCAATATTATTTATGGGTTATTTTGGAAAGTTCATTCATATTTTATTGGGACTGTTGTCACGTTAGGGCAGTGGTGGCCTAGAGGTTAAGGAAGCGGCCCCGTAATCAGAAGGTTGCCGGTTCGAATCCCGATCCGCCAAGGTGCCACTGAGCAAAGCACAGTTTTAAGTCTAAGACATGCGTGGGAAACGGACCCGTTCGTACAGACCCCAACATTAACCCCAAACAAACTTTTCCATGAAAGAAAAGTTTGGCCTGAAAGAACAGCTAAGCCACTTATTCACATTCATCCCTCAAGCTTTGTAGCCAGACTTTTCCTCCAGGTTCAGACTTTGCATAATTGTATTGTGGCCACTTCGACTGAGATCTGAGCACAGCCTGGATTTATATTCATAAGCTGCTCAGCACGAGACCAAGCTCTGAATGCGAAAGGGAACTTACTCCTGCAAAACAAGCTCAATTTTAGACGGGCTTGGTTTCAAACACAAGGCAAAACCATTGCCGTCATCTGTCTGAACACATTTTTGAAAAGTGAAAGTGAAGCGATTGTCATTGTGATACACTGCAGCACAGCACATGGCTTTTAACCCATCACCCTTGGTGAGCAGTGGACCGCCATGGGGAGCAGCGTGGGGGGACTGTGCTTTTGTTCAGTGGGACCTCGGCGGTTCGGGATTCGAACCGGCAACCTTCTGATTATGGGGCCGCTTCCTTTAACCGCTAGGTTCCCTTTCCATTTTTTTTTTTTTTTTTTTTATTTCCACGTCATAGTGGAAAAGCAGTGGTTCCCACCCTGGGGGGCGCTTGAGATCACAGGGGGTCTGCACAATTATCAAAATTAAATTAGTAAACATTAAATTAATAAAATCCCAATAACACATGCAATAGGATAATCAAAAGTCTGTATAATCCCACAAACTACATAGACTCTAGAATAAGAGTCTGAACAGTCTATTTTTTGAAAATAAAATGTACTTTAATTGCATGTATGTGGGAAGGAATTAGAGTTGGGGAGTCAGTAGGGCACCATATACATGCATTTCAAAACAGGACCATGTGACCAATCCACCATCGGATTGATTTTCACTTGATTTTCAGGCTCCGCCCCCCCCCCAAGGGATCTGCACACTGTACTTTCAGATGAAAGAAGGAGGTGGGAAAGTAGGCGCTGTATTGTGAGCAGGGTTACTCTAGCTTTATATAAAGAAGCTTTGATCGGGATCCCACTCACCCAGTGATTATTTTTAGACCGCCAACAATCCGTGTTGATTCCGGCAAATTTCAAATCTCTGTGGCGACACACTTTTGCCACGAACCACCGACTCAGCTCGATTTTCATCCTAAACATGGCGGCGTTCTAAATACATTTTAATTTATTGGCTGTAAGTGGGAGAATTCCTGCCGCCTCACAGCAGCCGAGTGGAAGACCAATCAGAGAGCAGCGCACAACAGCCACTGCAGCGGCTGGCATTTCGAGCGCTTGGCTACGGTGGCATTCCGGTCACACCCCTCAGCAAGATCGATAACCCGCTCAAAGGATTAGGCCTAATTGACTCTGCTGCCGAAACAACGCCGCGACACTATGCGGCGTGAACACGAGGTCTGTGTCGGTGTGGGTGAGAGTTCCGTTAACTCCCCGTGTGACTTGTCACTTTCATCTGATGCTTACTGACTTTACGCCACTTCACAATCAAGGTTTTACTTGGTCATCATGCGAGACTAATGTTGTCCACCATGTCCTATAAAGCGCGGACATTCATCATGTCGAACGATGTTTCGGCTGGACTTTACATGTTCTGTATATTATACATCACCGCGGTATCGTTATTATGCCACACCCCATGATCCATAGGTCCCTGATGTGCCCCAGGGTGGGTGGGGGTCAGTCGGAACTTGTGTTTCTGTGGCTCTATATAAAGAAGCGGGCTCTGCCGCCGGGTAACCGCTCCTTCGGCTCTACATGCTGACGTTACGGCATTAACATTTATAACGTAAATAGTCTCGCTGGACAAATCCTTCAAGCTTCCAGGCGGTCGTAAAGAGCCGGCAGCAAGGGAGATGGGGGGGGGGTGTTTCAAACCCCACTTACTACCATTGTGTCCCTGAGCAAGACACTTAACCCTGAGTGTCTCCAGGGGGGACTGTCCCTGTCACTAATGATCGTAAGTCACTCTGGATAAGGGTGTCTGGATAATGATGTAAATGTAAATCCGATACCAAGTAAAATTCAGGTTGGTATCGGGGATACCGATACTTAATGCAAAAACTAAATGTGTTTTACATAAATAAAAATTGTATGTCCAGCGCATGTCCGGCCCTGCTGTGGGAGGTTACGGGGGAGGGGGGTCTTACGGAGTCGTTTCGGGGGTTGAAAACAGGACTGAGTTTGGTGAAAGAAAACGTAACGAAGCAGGTGAAAGGTCGATCACGGCCTCTGCAGGAAATATTTAGGTTAACATACAGATCTGATAGGAGAATTTTATACCAGGGGGGTGGGCAGAGTGTGGACCCACAGCATCCCAGCCGGACCTGGATCAGCACTTCTCTACAGTGCAGTCCACATAGAGATCAGCGGTCCAATCACCACCGGTCAAAAAACGCAACACTCTACCTGCACGGACTAACCAGACTTCAATTCTTCTGAACGAGTCCCATGAAGGCATGATCATCTTTACAGAAATGTGAGGGGTACTTACTAAAACTAAAATACGTACACAACTTTCTTTATCTAAAGCAAACCACCTCAGTCCACAGCTTCCTGTGCCTTAACCCACAAGGCCTCCTCCATCTCAACACCGTGGCAGAACGGCCCTGCCGACAGAACTAGAATGGACATAGTCCTGAGAAACCATCAGGAAAGAAAGAAAAAAGAACCTTGATCAGGTGGAAGACGTCACATCAGACCAGAGGAGGCGAGTGGACGCTCCAAAGAGGCTAAAGGGGGAAAACGAGTTGATGGGCAGACGAGAATATTACTGATGACCCCCTGGGTGATGGGCGTTACGGCACACGATTTCAAGAAATGTCTCCACTCTCTTAAGATATCAAATGGATATGACTGTGGAGAAAACCCCGGTCTCGAAGTCACTACGACAGTGACGAGCATCTGCATTGGTGCCTCCCCAGCCGAAAACCAGGCAAGAATTACGGAGAACATTTTCAACCCTTCAAGACGTACTCGGATTTGAGGAAACCGCACGTTATTGGCCACAGACCTTTCTCAAAGATCCCAAAAGATTTCATTTCACCAGATGTGGTCAACGTCACACAACATTACGTGACTTCATACGGCTGCAGTTGCTGCAGTGTGATGCAACACCTAAGCATCTCTTCTTAAAACCTTTTCATAACAAAAAAAAATCTATATCAATTATAAAAATCTTTCTAAAAAGGACACGAGAAGGCAGAATAAGGACTTGTGTTATAGGGAAAACAGCGCTCTGCTCTGGAGATATCCGCGCCTCACCTGAGACGCCCCGCAGGCCGGCAAAATGAAATCACGGCAGGGGCTCAACAGATTTTAAAATCCGTGCATTATCCACGGACACCCGGGCGAAGTGTAATTGTATCCGAGGATTATCCGGAGCCACCGCAATCACGCCGAAACACTCAGACCTGAGGCGAGCGCCATCGGCGGCCCTAAGCCTTTCCATGCGTTGGGTCACATCGTGCCGCCTCTGGATCACAGATCCACACGCACTTTTCTTTGCCAAGGTGACCCGTTACAGATGCGGACGTGCCTCTTCTGAACGATCTGAAACAGGAGACTCAACATGGGAACGACGAAACGATTGGAAAAATGCCGCTCTCACTGTGTTGGGTGCTAGTAGCCTAGTGGGTAACACACTCACCTGTGAACCAGAAGACCCAGGTTCAAACCCCACTTACTCCCATCGTGTCCCTGAGCAGGACACTTAACCCTGAGTGTCCCCAGGGGGGGGGACTGTCCCTGTCACTACCGATTGAAAGTCGCTCTGGATAAGGGGCGTCTGGTAAATACGGTAAATGTACGAACCCGGACGATATTCCGTATGGAACACAGCGAGATTTCTCTATCTTGTGTTGGTCACTCCTCCTCAGGAGAGAGAGACCGGGTAGGAGGAAGGCGAGACAGATGAGTCAGGCGGTGTTTTATCTCTGTGATCACAGTCATCAGCTCCCTCCATCTTGGATCGATCCGGCAAACACGGTCCCGTGACATTTTAACACGACGCCCAGCACAATTATTCCTTCCGGAATGCATGGAATTGATTTGGTGTGTTGGGTCGAAGAGACAGTGCCACCAGAGTGACCACCCTGACACACACACACACACACACAGAGCAGCTCAATGATTGAGGTCCAAGTGAAACTCCCAGTTAAATAGAACGAGATTCTGAAGTGAATGCTTCTCCTTATAGGATCTCACGACAGTATTGATCACCGTATACTCGACCAGGAATGAGGGATGACATGGATTCACTATTTCATATTCGGTGAAGAATCCAGCTCCAGATGTAAGGTTCCTTCAAAAATTACACAGTGCTCCTAACACCCAATCAGCTCACATTTATCATGAGGTCAACTAGTCTTTTTCCTCAAATCTTCTGTAAAATTTGTTATAAGAAATTACGGGGTAAATGCTATGATTACAGCTAATATAAAGTATTGCAAAAATTATTTCTACAGTTGAAAGGATTTGTGAATTGACTGCACTGATATGAAAATTAATATTTATAACGGATGACCGCTAAACCTCCATCGTTCAGATTTCTAAATTAACTAAGCTCAAACCATCCCAGTCCACCTCCAGACATGGTAAAAAATTACAACCTACAATAAAACGATCCCTGTGTAGCGCAGTGTAATTTTCCACACCACACCTGGCTAACGAACATGAATTAAAAAACACTTTTTAAAAGGTGCAGTTGTCAACCCCCTTAACAGCGGGCGCCAGTGTAGGAGTTCGGAAATTTGCTCAAGTTGCATTACAACATTTGACAAGGACAGTGGAACAGTGTGACTCTCTGCGACTTTGTATCGACGCTAATTTAACCACATTGTGCTGTGTGGTGTGTGTGTGTGTGTGTGTGTGTGTGTGTGTGTGTGTGTGTGTGTGTGAGCTGCACCCTGTCACCAGCACAGTGGGCAGGTCAAACGTGAAGCGAATAAAGATTAATGGGCATCCAAGAAGAAGTCCCATTTTGCACTGCCGTGCTCATAACCCAGCAGTCCAAGTTGGGGATATAATGAATTACGTAAAGATAAAGTGAAGTGATTGTCACATGTGATACACAGCAGCACAGCACACGTTGCACACAGTGAGCAGTGGGCAGCCATGACAGGCACCCAGGGAGCAGTGTGTGGGGATGCTGCTCAGTGGCACCTCAGTGCCACCTTGGCGCTTCCATAACCACTAGGCCACCACTGCCCCAAGCTAGGCCACCACTGCCATGTTACCGAAAGGGCTTCGTCAGTCACTTTTATGCATGATTTATAATGGCCACTTGATCTTCTGAGCACTCATTACGATATAAGAAAGTGGATAAAATACTTGGGAAAATGTATTTATTCCAGGCTGTAGTTTATGGAGTCGTTAATAACGTCAGTGAACGGATTACAGAAGTAGAAACTGTGGGAGGAGCTCTGCCGGAACGCTACCAGTCATGCAGTTTGGCAGCGCCGCTTCGTTAGTGGACCGGATCGTTCATCAAAGCCGCACGGCACTGCAGAAGGTGGCCTCACGGGATTAGATTAATAGAGAAACAGAGGGGGAGGACGATCCGCCACGGACGCATAAATCACTCCGGACGAGGAATCAATTCATCATCGCGCCAAGCGACGCCGGCTCGCACGTGCTACCGCTGCTCGTCCCAGCATGCACTTCTCTCGAGAAACAGGACTGGGGGAGAGGAGTTGAGATTAAACAGTCCAAGAATTAATCTATTAGCTGAACACAGCGGGAAAACTGTCAATAATGACGCGTTACACCGTATCAAAATGGTGCCAACCAGTTAAAAGAACGGAGCGATGATGTTTTGGAATAACAATCTGAAGCCGGCTACCATTTTGAGCATGTGTTCATAAGTACTTCAATCTCAATGGACAGAGAGCTAAGCCATTTAAGATGATTAGCTCTGTCAATTTGTTGTCTCTGTAATGGCTAACAATATGTGCCACTACAGAAATACTAGTATGTAGAGAGTACACTACAGACTACAAAGGTACACCTCGCACTGCACCTCGTATACTCCGAGCCTCTAGTACTGCTCGCCTAGTCTCTCCATCCTGGCCCCTCGGTAGTGGAATGACCTCGAGGTCAGAACAGCTCTGTCACTGAGCACCTTCACATGGCAGCTCAAGACCTTCCTCTTTAAAGAATATTTAGATGAACTTGTAACTTTTCTTGTCTGACTTCTGTATAGAAACTACAACAGAGTGAATAAAAAGATTGTATTCATAGTTGAGGGTCCTAGTGAACTAGAACTGATCACTTCATCGATGGTAACATGGAAGCACGTTGTAAGTCGCTCTGGATAAGGGTGTCTGCCAAATGCCTTAAATGTAAATGTAATGTAAATGCAGGTTCCCCATACTACAATGAGCATTCTGCACAGAACACCAACTTATGCCAACTGAAGACTATCACTTCTCCAGTTTGGTGTGGTTTTACAATATCAAAAAAAAAAAAAGGGTGAATGTCTAGGCCACCATTAGCCCCACTGCATGTTTATTATTATTACTACTAGGGGCAGTGGTGGCCTAGTGGTTAAGGAAGAGGCCCTGTAATCAGAAGGTTCGAATCCCGATCAGCCAAGGTGCAACTGAGCAAAAATTCTGTTGCCACTGAGGCACCACTGGGCAAAAGTACCGTCCCCACACACTGCTCCCTGGGCAGCCTGTCATGGCTGCCCACTGCTCACCAAGGGTGATGGTCACATTTCAGGATGTGCTAGGTTGCAGTGTATCACCATCCCTTCACTTAAAAAGTAAAAATAAAAAAAATTCACGTCAAGGCACCTTTATATCGGCCTTAGTGGTCCCCTAATTCTGTATCTGAAGTCTCTTTCCGATTTCTACAGCCAATCAGCGAGCAACTGCAATGCTTAAAACGTTTGGACGGTCGGTGGAGATCATGGTTTTAAAAAGAGATTGAGAAACAGGATGCAATAGCTTCCCTTATGACATTCATAAGGGGACAAACTCTACATCTGCTCTCTGAACGGCAAAGCAGAATGGCCAAATCGCTATTAACACCTATTTCTAGTCCTGCAGTTTCTGGTCTTAAGTGTGGGGCATTACTATCACAAGATTAAGAGAAATCTCATGATTTACACTAAATAAATAAATAAAACAAGGGGAAAAGGTAGTTAATAACTATGCAAGCTACAGATAACTACGAAGTGGTTCCTTGACATATACATACACACAGACACATACATAAAAACCCTGAGGTTACCTTTGACATTACACTTCCAACAAGCCTCATGCTTAGCGCCAGTTTGCAAATTGTGCCCTCAGCTTATAACCTTCAAAGAACACTCGGTCACATTCCAGTGCAGGTCACTTCTTGTGGGATCCAACTTCACTCACACTTTTTTGAACGTGGACCCAAACCACTAACTCCTCTTGTCTATCCATTGAACACTTTTTGAGTTAGCTGCCACAGACAAAGTCCAACCAAAGATCAAACCCTTTTGTTTTTGCCACTTCTTCATTTGGAGCTCAGCAAGTGTGAACAGCCTTGACCACTTCAGGCATGGCAGCATGCAAGAAACTACTGGAGCAACGGAGAGTCCATTACACTGGCTGATATCCATCTAGACTGCTGCCAGCGGCGTAAAAGTAAACCAGCATAAAAACCACCCGTCCTTCAGGCCACATGCCTTTCATGTCAGTCATTTGGAGGGAGGGACCGAATGAAAGCGGTCCAACAAACGCAGCGAGTCTGTGCTCAGATACGATTTGCACCTTCAGCAGAGAACGTTGCTTTCTCTGCGATAAGGCTGAGCCGTGTATGAGTCGCACAAAAGAAGGCCTGTGAATGAGGGGCGTCTGTCAATCATTCACCCCTCCCATGAGTAGCACCAGGGAGACTGGGCCGTTGTCAAGAGAATCCACTCCAGGAACAAGCATCTGAACTGGGGAGGAAGCGAGGGAACAAGCGGAGAAAGGCATTCAGCTATTCTGCAGTTGCCACACAAGCCTCTGTGGGCTCAAGTTTTTTCCCGCCAGCTATTCCCCTTCTCCGAGAGAACCTTTCTGCACCAGGGGAAGGTCAACCAAGCGAACAGAGCTGTTTTGTTGCGCACTGAACCAGCAATCTTCTGGGCTCAAATTGAACGTACCCTGCACCCACTGGACTGGAAAGAATGGGTTTCATTTTTTCCCTTAAACAAAGGCGATTAAGTGTGTCAGGAGCATTAAAATGGTGGCAGATAGAAGTGGAACCGCCACGGGCCCTGGTACAACACAACAGCCCACCCACTCTTTAACAGGACTCACACTGAAACCTACTTGGATGTATACATGTTTTTGGTGGTCTGTCTTAATTTTAGTTTAGTCCTTGAGTGATGCTAATTTTAGTAATTTAATCCATTTTTAGTCGACTAAAACTGAGCATTTTAGTCTTATTTTAGTCTGAATTATCCAAGACTGTTTTAGTCTAATTTTAGTCAATGAGAATGGGAAAAAAAAAAAAACTTTTAGTCAAACCCATTTCATGAATAAAAGTAATCTTATTATTATTTATCTGGGAGGAGGGGGGTAAAATACAAAATCACCGCTGAGCGCGAAACTAGAAGCTTGTTTGGTCTGCAGCAACAGAGATGTGGTTTCAGAGGAGCTCTTCCCTTACTGAGCTCATTAGACGGCACATAATTTACTCGCTGCTTGTAAATGGACAACAAAATTAATCCAGTGCCGAGCCTGCTTAAATTCGCCACCATCTCAATTTGTGAGAGCGAGGCGCACGGCCAAATGTGTTTTGGAACGAGCGATAGGCTCGAGCAGTCTCCTCGGGGCAGTCTGGACGATGCTCACGTCCTCTCAGCTGTCCGCTCGGTGGTCTCCAGTTGTCCAATGGCAACAGGCGCATTTCACTCGGTTCTGACATCTGATTAAACCGAGAAAAAAGAAAACCGTGAAGGAATGCAGAGACCAGCCAAGATCAGACAAGCCCCCGAGCTCAGGAATCTGCAGGTCTTTTAATAGCAACCCAACACTATAATTACATTTAATAGCACACTAATAAATCTAGACTGGAAGTGAAACAGGAGCCTGACAGTAAAAATGATGGTAGAATGTCAGCAGCCTTCAAGTCAGAAAGATGCACTTACCGGCACGGATAAACCGGACAACTGAGCCTCAGTGCAAAAAGAAAAATTTGGACGGTTGAGGACATCCAACAGGAAGTAAATTGAAACTAAATTAAACGTGCATAATCTGATAGCCCGGGAGACCCAGGATAAGTGAATTAATGAGAAATCAAGCTGACGTTGTAACGGCTGATATGAATATCTTGATAGTTTGATACAAATCAACAAGCAAATAACATTAAAGCCTTTTATTCAAAAGGGACAATATGAAGTCTGTTGCTGATTCTTTTCTGATCATGTGAGGTGAACATGATGCCATTTCTTGATCAGGAGGAGAAGGCAACAATATGAACGTGCCTGTCGACAGGAAGGAGGCCAACAACCTACCAATCATGCCTGACACGGGAGATTCAAATACAGGCAAAGTGCTGCAAAGGAGTCTGGGTCTGCAGCAGAACGTACCAGAGTAAGACACTCACCTGTGAACCAGAAGACCCAGGTTCAAATCCCACTTACTACCATAGTGTCCCTGAGCAAGACACTTAACCCTGACTGTCTCCCTTTCCCTGAGCAAGACACTTGACCCTGACTGTCCCTGACTGTCCCTGTAACTACTGATTGTAAGTCTCTCTGGATAAGGGCGTCTGATAAATGCTGTAAATGTGTGTTGGTGGTTGGTTTGTATGTTCTGTCAGTTTGGCTACTAGAAATTCAGTCGATTTGCACAAATGAACTACCTTACGTAAGCGGCAGTGGAAACGGACTCATAATTGGAAGGTTGTGGGTTCGATACCGCCAGGGTGCCACTGAGGTGCCATAGACGAAGGTACCGTCCCCACACGCTGCTCCCCAGGGCGCCTGTCATGGCTGCCCACAGCTCACCAACGGTGACTGTTAAATACAGAGGGCATGTTTCTCCGCATCACCGTGTGCATTGTGTCTCACAATGACAATCACTTCACTTTAAAACACGACTGAATGAATTTGGCAAAATGCTACGCATCATTCATGGAGGGACGATCCGAAAAAGCATTGAAACCAAAACCACTGAATACATCTGATCAGAGGCCATGAACAGACGAGACAACAAAAGGTAATGCAGCCGCTCACCATTTCCAGATAAGACCAACTGAGAAATTAAGATGATTTCATCGAACGATTCGTCCGTTCTGGGGAAACACAATACAGAGCACAGCTTTCACAGCACTTTGCACGAAATTCTACCCACACAAACTTTCGAAGGTGGGACATTTCAATCCGCATGAAAGCGCCTGCAGTAAAGAGGGAAAAACGAAACGGACGGGTTTATTCACCGCGTGGCCAGATCGCACGTGGCCAGGCATTTAAGGGCCCAGAGCGGCATGGGAGCAGGGAGGTGGCGGAGCACTGGCAGATGGAATAAATCACTCCATTTAGGAGTCATCAGAGCAAGGTCCCCCATTAAGAGCAGCCTGCCAAAACGTGCTGCGCTATCAGCTCCCTCCTGAGGGTTTAAGCTAAGGCCGTGCTTCCCTCTGTTCCGTTAAAGATTGCCTCGTCGCGGGGGAGCAAATCCCCGCGCCAGCAACGACGCAGTCACTCCGAGCCGGACACGCGCCAAGGTCACCCTCGACAAGGGCTACTTAGCAGGACATGGCACATAGAACATTTGTAACCTATGTACCTCGAATGTGATGTGACTCCGCTCGGTCTCGCAGATCGGCTTAGTCCACTTATTATGATCCCAATAAAAACGGCAGAAAGGATCATATTTTGTGCGTATTTACATTCCTTTTAAAATCAGACCCGACGTCCGCAAATTGAATAAACGTCTTTTACTTAACTTCGAGGACCGGAGTTATGACGACTACGAAAACGAATAATCGTCAATTGGAATACGGAAGCACGGATCGCGGCTCGACGTGACTTGGTTCACTGCGTAAAGCTGGGAAAGGAGCAGCGGATGGCAGCGATAGTCGTGGTTTCGAACGTTAACGAACTGCTTATTATCTCCGGAACGTTCGGTTTCAGTCTGGCAATGTCGGAGAAAATTATGATTAAAAAGCAATCATTTGATATGAGAAAGTATATTGCGACGAATATTTTTTTTTTTTGCCATATTGCCCAGCTCTAACGCCATGATATATTAGAACCTACAGGAGCACCGTAGGTTCAACAAGAGAAAGGAATTTACAGGCCGACGAAAAAAATTCACACACAGTCACAGCGGCGTGCAATACGCCAAACAAAATGTTTGGATGCATAATAAAGCAAATAGAATTTTAATAAAATTGCACAGAGTAAGAATAAAACCATGCAATAAGGGGGAGAAGGTAATCTCGTCTCAATAACCAAAGGACCATTTTCCGAGCAGGCAGTCATTTTTATTTCAATTCCTGCATTCCTGCCTCTGGGAGGAATGGCGAATGGAGGAAAAAGCGAGGCGCCGCGCAGCATTCGCAACGGTGACATTTCGGTGCCCTACAGACACACGAGTGAACGAGCGCAGCTATTTAATTCAAGCTCGGTTGCCGCCTGCACCGCCGATCTAGTCCGTATTGTTCCAGTCGCCGGGCCCGTGAAAGAACCCAGATGAACGTTCAGAGTGAACTTATCCGCGGCGATAAAACCCCCTTCAGCCGGCCTGGCGTGTCATAATCCCCGCTGTTCATCCGTCACCTTGGGCCTCCTTGCAAATGGCACCATTTAATCCAATTTAATTAGTCTAAATGGGTTTATGATGCCAATCTCATGCATAATGTAATGTAAACTCTGAACAACATTGGGACGCAAAGCTAAAAGAGAAATGGGATTTGAGGTCTCCTACCCGTTACATGCATCCTAACCTTTCACACAGACAAGATAAGAATGAAGCTCACTAGTGAGAATTTAAATATAAAAATGATTTTTAGATTTTTTTAGGTTTAAAAAGAATGTGACGTTGCAAAATAACTGTCTTCATCTATTTATCATAATGTTCAGAACACAAAGACAAGCAATTTACGATGGTGATATATATTATTTGCATTGTCAGTGAAAGATTGCTAATAACCATCACTACAATTTAAAAATATGTGTTCCGGTAAACAGTGGCAGCGAAAGTGAAGTCTCGGAAGCTCCCTGCGAGGAAATACATTTGTATTTGACACCGACCACATTACAAAATGGTTACAGGCCGGTTCCTGGCAGCACCCGACGTGTCCGCCTTTCCATCCCGAGGACGCGTTTTCCACAGAGTTGAGTGCTCGATGAAGCCTGTCACATCACCACCCCGACCGGACTGGGGTGCTGAAATTTGTTCAGGAAACCTGTCTGGTCTCGGCTGCACTGCCAACAGTGCCGTAATGCATCGGGCGAGTGGAACATCCGACATAATAACCTCCCAAGATCTGACGTCCACCAAAAAGGGACAAACTGTCACAAAAACGCCACACAGGAGGCCTCAGGGGTTCGAGGCTCGCTCACCTGGGCAGGTTAAAATTTGGAATTAGCAACCGATAATTTTTTCAAGTCAGAACTTGAACACTTTCATTGAACAAGATTTGGGACTCTGGGACTCCATGACGGATCCATTCCGTCTTCAGTATTGATGAATGTGATGGCGGCGCTGACAGGCACCACTCCGACGGGACCAATTCGGATGAAATGTGCGTTGAAAGGGCAGCTAAATGCGCACAACATACACGGGTAGTTCAGGTCACTGGCAGTAAAAGAAAAGAGAGGGGGGAAAAAATTCACCACCGTGTCGTTTCAACGTAAAACGCTCGGTCACATGGCGGAAAACGGTCTACGTTATTAGGTTAAATATGAGAGCCGCCTACGTGGAGCATCTAAATCGGAGCTAAAATGTAGTTATTCGGTGGACGGACGCGTTTTGACGCGGCGGCTAGCCGGGCTAGCCCCCTGACTGGTTAGCCTAGCCTGCTGCGTGTGCTAAAACGCCGCCAGGCGGACAATAACAGACGAGAACCGGGCGCGCAGGGCGCTTGTAGGGGGGCGCGGGAGTCCCGCACCGGGGCTCCGGCGTGGAGCGCCGGGGCGACGCGGGTAGGGGACCGGGCGACAGGCGCACCTCGGCGGCTAGCCGGCTAGCTAGCTGGCCGTAGCGGAGAGGGGCGCCACGAAAAAAAAAAAAAGAGCCGCTCACCCAACTTCACCCGAGACTCCTCCAGCTTCTGGATCTGGTTCTCGATGAACAGCATGGCCACGCCGAACGCCAGGACAGCCAAGAGCTGGAACTTGGGCGGCATCATAATCCTGAGGAACCCCATCAAACTGTCCGCTGGTCACATGTCATGGCGCGAAGCAGAATGTATAAAAAAATTATAATAAAAACAATAAAAAAAAAACACGAGGATGGAGGGTCGTGTGTCCAGACTAGCGGTGGTGCAAAACAGATTTATTTAAACTCCAGCGAAATGCAGTAACGCCGATTGGAGACGCGAGTCGGGTCCTCGGTCCGGTTCGGCTCGGCTCGGTCCGCTCAGGACCGCGTCTCGCCCGCCTGTGTTCACTTCGGTCCAGCCTCCTCCAGTCGCCAGCGGCTTGACTCCGCCCACCGGCGTCACCGCGCCCCCCCGCCGTCTGGGTTTATTATGAAGGGGAATGAATATAGGAGAGGCTTTAGCGCCACCTGCAGGTCTGGAGTTCGCGTGGTGTACCGGCGTCCCTTCTGTTTCCAGTGGGCCGATTTCGTCGTGGACACAGCGCTGGGGGGGTAACCAGTCCCCTTTTTCGCCCATTATCTCAATCGACAGCCTTGTGTCTGTGTAAAATTCTTCAACAAACTACCGAAAACATTCGAAATTCCAAGTCTCTGAAACTGATGCCTTATGGTTTAGCGTTTCATAATAATGCTCATGCCCATTGTATAAAAAACACTAATAAGAACAAAGTGTTCAACAGTGTGAAATATGATGGAACCTATGTGGTAATGGACATAGAATTGCAGCTACGGAAACAGAAAGGACTTTTTTTATGAAATCGTTGCTTATTTCTCTCCCAGTGTTGTGTTTGTTTCCAATTTATAAATCTAAGCCATACGCTGGTTTTTGGTGATGCAACGGCACGTGTATATTTCACCCACATTATAGATTTAGGGTTTCTTCTTGACATTAATCTGGTTGAAAAAGTGTCCTTGGAAGGCGAATTATTCACAAATTAAGAACATCCGTACAGAGAATAGCTGCCAGACCACAGGGAGACGTTATGCAGATATGGAAACGCAGACGTGAATTGCATGTAATGTCGTCCGAGGCAGGGGGGTGGCAGGCATCCTCCACCAGGCCCGGTGGCGTCGGTTTTGTCCCCTTCCTCTGTGTCAGCGCGCTTCCTGCGGGGCTCACACGCAGAAGGCCGAGATCTGAGGGCGCAAAAAAAGCAGTCACATGACCCCCGATGGCTCACAAACATCCTAATCTTAATCTTATCTCATCTTAAGAGGGTTTCCAGGCTCCCGTAAACCAGCTACATTCCCTGGGGGGGAACCGGCCTTACATTTCACACCCCCCATGTGGCGAGGACTGCATTTCTGTGCTTTATGGAGCTCTGCTGCATAATTTGATATCACAGGGAGTGAATTCCGTTCTTATCGATATTTAGCTTTCGCCGAAACGCCACAAGGGCTTTAATCTATTTAATAACAGAGGGTCATAGGTCATGCCACTTCCCACTCCCATGTTTTGAAAAAAAACGGAACAGAAACACCATATCTGTGTTTCAAGCAAACCCTGTCCGTAGGGCCAGATTACCGGCGGAATTTCACATCTGAGCGCGCAGGCCGCCGCGGCGCCCCCACCTGCTTCACGTATAATGCGGAGGGATGAGGGGTATGCCAGCCCAACTGTGCATGAAATTACGGCGGATAAAATCTGCCACATCTCGCGCAGCTGAAAATAGCCCCGTCCCTCGCCTTCCAGCACAGACCGGGCGTGGAGATGAGGGATAAGGGACGACTGTAATAGCCTGGAGGAAAAGGGCTTCTGCTCGCCAGGTGGAATGCGGAGGAAAACTCTCTGCCGTGGCAAAGGCGCTTGAGGCTTTGGTCACTGAACAAGTGGAGGGGTCTATAGATACCGATTTGGTGTCAGCAGCACCACTACTTAAATCCAGGCTAAAAACCTACTTACACATTCTGGCCTTTAACAACACTCCCCTCACCATTAGTAATGTAAAACTCACCCCTACCCTTCACCATCCGCTCCACCGTGGATGGTACATCCTGCCTGGGGAGTTTCCTGGTTCGGAGTGACATGGACTGTCCTGCTTGGCCCTCTGAATGTCGCCTGCTGGGACTCATTATACACTGGTGGACCTTCATATGCCATCATTTTCGGGAGGTATTTCATCGTAACCCAGTGCTGACCAGAGGATTATGGGTCCCGGTTCCTCTCGAGTTTTACCCTAGTTTCTCCACCCAAGCAGTTGTGTGGTTTACACATTTTCTTGCAGGAAGAACCTGGGCGTTTTAGACAGATGGTTCTACCTCAAACATATTGCCCGTTCACAATGGGGTTTCCACAATGCTCTATTCTTGGCCCATTATTGTTCACTATATGTATAAATAACCGGAGACAGAACATTCCAAACTCCATCTTTTTATTTCTATTACGTGGCTGCTTCGGTTTACCGTTCAGCAGGAGCTGCTTGGTCATCCACAGCTGGTTCTTCATGGAGTAACGGAACAGAAACACCATATCTAACTCACAATCTATGGAAACCGAATGAGAATTGGCGGTCTCTTCTCCCTGTAAGTCACTTTGGACAAAAGCGTCTGCCAAGTAAAGTAAAGTAAAGTAAAATCAGAACATGTGTTTTTTACCACATAAAAGCAGTAAGATCAGCACAATCAGAACTGGCATCTACTTTGAAATATTTGGGATTTTTAAATGTTGTTCATTTGTCTTTTAAGGAGCGTACTCAGTACATGATAGAAAAAAAGAAACATTTATCATTGTGTGTTGAGTACGAAAGTCAACTGGCCAACTTTACATGCCCGTATCCTCAGTCGCTGCTATGAGCCCATGTCGGGTACAATTTCTTCTGACATTTTTATATTCATTCCGGTTGCTCCAAAAGCACGGTGGCCAATTGGAATAGTGTGCGATCTGTCCTTTGTGTGCACAAAATATATATTGTTTTCCTGAATTAAAAAAAGAAAAAGTTGACTATACTGTACCTGTGTTTGCCTGCTCTCTCTTGGTTGAATACCGAAATAAATATAGTGACTACTGATGGATTTTGCCCCATGCGCATGCTTGGGCGTCGTGTAGCATTATTGCAAGGCACGTGCTGCCAATGCTGCCCGTGACCTGGGTTCGAGTTCCACCATTATCCTGAATCCTGCAAATGCCTCGCTTTTTCGTGGGAAAGGGGGGAAGCGAGGCCAGTTTCTATTCATGTCGGCGGCTTTTGGTCTCTGGTATGCTGTTGTCATAAAATGTTAATGTTGTGGTAAAAAATAATGTTGGTTTGGCTAAAACCAGTAACAAGCACATGCAAGGTTGTCTACACTATTCAGCGGGAAAAGAAAAGCAAACAAATTGTGAAATGTCAAAAAAAAAAAGTCATAATTTCAGAGACGGGCACTAATCTGCTTCTGTTCATGCATTCAGCCACATTTCCTTCTTGTGTCCAGATGGATCCGCGGAGAAAAATCTGTCGGTGCTGCAGAAAATACTTGCTGACGGAGACTGGCATGATAACTCGGGATGGCCTGGATGGATTTTAAAAGCACACGTAAAGGGGTAAAAGACGCGTGAACCGCGCGCAGCGTAGACGTCTTGAAATTGGCCTTCTGTAAAGACACAACATGCTGCGATAAAAGATGAAGCCAAGACCTTTAGCCACGACAGCGATTCATCTTCATCGCTCCCTTTCAACAGCACTGTGCAACGAGCCATTGTTATTGACCCCCAGAGATGAAGTGACAACTAGAGAAGTGGGCTACTGTCCGCCGGTCCCTCCCCCGGCTAACCCCACATCAATAAATTCTGCTTCTGTCTCTCAGACATGGTCCTCGGTGAATTTCACAGTTGAAGGATAAGGCAAAACAAACAAGAACCTGGGGGTTCAAATCCAGAGGTCAGCATTTTCTCAAGGTGACTTTTAGTGTAATATTCCATTTTTAGGTCAGTTGTACAGTTATTTTGCTGATATTGCTAATGTAACACGGGATCGGGCCAAGCAGTGGTGGCAGAATAAACATATTCAGTAATGTATTCTGTATTCTGAAGTATAGTATAATGTATTCAGTACATAAAAAAATCCTGCTGTATGATTATTTGTACATTTCTCTGGGTTTGAACATCAGTAGAACGTCAACATGAAAGTCCCATTCCAACCTTAAGGCCTCACAGCCTTAACTGGCCACACCTTAATTAAGTTAAGGTTGGAGTGCAGACTGTTCGGCACTCGAGCAACAAGCTTCAAGCCAATGATTTAAAACAAACAATACGTAAAAAAGAATTTAAGACTGTATTATAAAAGCTACTTAATGTAGAATATGCCGTGGACCATATACAGATTCCATATTTTTGAACATGTCGTTTTTATGCATCCTAAACCAAATACTGAAGGAAGAGTATAAAATGTTTAAATGTAAATGTCTGAATGAGCCAGAACTGTAATATGATGCTCCATAACTAAGATGATAAAAATGATGATTATTTCAATGGTTTTTCTCACTGGTGTGACTGAATGTGGATGGTTTGACTTCTCACATAATTGCTAGTGCGCTGCATCCAACTGGGATTTAAAATGTCCTACTCTTCTCTCTTCTCAATCCCCACTTCGCCTCTGCTCCCCCCGTCCGGGGGGAAGAGTAAATCGGGATCGATCCGCTGGCTGCAGCTGCTTGTTTTTGCTTTGACAGCTTTATGGCTTTCAAAAATGTTCACAGAGCAAAGCTGCTTGCTTCAAGGCCTTTTCGAAATATATCTGTGTTTCTTTTCGCGGCACTTATTATCCTCACAAATATTACAGAATCCACCCTCCAAGGTCCCCAGAAAACAGCCACCCCATTCAGATTAAAGGAGCCATGAACATTGGCCCTGTTCTGAAATGCCAGTCACACTGCTCAATGCCAGGGCCAGGATTTACAGTCATGTGCATGCCAGCCAGCATGCAGAATTTGCGATATGAAACATGATCTGGCAACCCTGTTATTTTGAGTGTTTCAGCAATTCATTGGAAAATGTTCGTGATTCAGTAGCATTTTCACACTAGTTAATTTCATTGGCTTTAGTGTGTAAATATATAATTTTATCTTGTATAATGACATTACAGTAGGTGTATAGAATAGTAGTTTATTAATCTCTTTTCCTTTAGTCTGATATATTATATTGAGTAAAGACGATCCTCCGATTAAGGTCTGAAATGTCACCAGAAGCCACTGATCCTCTCTCTTTACAACAGTGAAGGTTGTTCATTTTATTTCCTCCACACACTCCGGTCCCTCCTGTGTGGGATCGTTGCCTTGTTGCAACATGAACTGTCTTCTAGCATTCAGGCTTTCGGTGGCTTTTGAAGTTGTTGTGTGGAGTGCAGGTGCCATACGGATAAAACCAGTTTCAGTTGATCGAATCTCACAGATCTCGCCCTCTGGAGTCACCTGTTTCCTGTTTTAACAGAAAATACACCACCTTCCCTCTGTACCTCACCAACAATTCAAAAACGAATCTGGTCCAGATGGGAATTCCAAGCGTTCTTCAGTTGACTTCACAAGGGATGATAGTGGCCTAGGGGTAACACACTCGCCTATGAGCAAGAAGACCCGGGTTCAAGTCCCGCTTACTACCATTGTGTCCCTGAGCAAGACACTTAACCCTAAGTTGCTCCAGGGGGACTGTCCCTGTAACTACTGATTGTAAGTCGCTCTGGATAAGGGCGTCTGATAAATGCCGTAAATGTAAATGTAAATGTAAATGTTCACTAACAGACCCTATGTGTCTGGTTGTATTTGTGAGGAGCCGTTACTGCAGCAAATTGCTTAAAAGCATTTTCCAGAAGTTCTGCGGTCGCTCTGAACTGGACCGAAGATCCGGTTTCAACGCAGGGACCTCAGGTCTGTGACAAGATGCAGAGCTGGCGAGAATCCTGTCCCATCGGAAGGGGGCCGACTCCAGATTGGAAGCCATCATCAATATTGCAGCGCTTGCGTGACCCAGAAGGCCGGTCGGCGTCACAAGGCTCGGCGTGTTCGCCGCACTCAGCTGCCATTTGTCATCGGCCTGCAGCCTGTGCGCGTAGCCGAGGTTGCGTGAGGACAGTCGCCAGAGGGGAACTGTGAATCGAGGGGGCAGGATGGGACGTCTGCATAATGCATGAGAGAAGGAGCGATGGATGAATGACTTGACACAGAACAACGCTGACTGAGTAGCGTGTGAAGCGGCAGGCCTGGATTCGAGGCTCAAACAGGGGGGAAATGCACAAAAAAAAAATACAGAATCCCCCCCGATGTTCACATTAGGGACAGGGTTTGGGAAGGGACAGGATGAGAAGGCAAAGGTGATAGGAGACAAAACAAGAGAGACCTGAAAAAAAGAGTCGAACTGACAAAAGCCAACCAATGACTGAGCAGCTGGCAGTGGCCATCTTGCCAATTTATGGGGGTCACGTTCCCTCACCTCCGTGTCACTCCCGGTCACATGGATGGAATCACGGGACATCTGCATGTTGTTAGAAAATTCTTCCTTTTTTTTTTACCAAGTTAAGAAATACCTAACACTTATCAGCACATTATGAATCTAACTAATCATAGACATTGAATAGACTTTATTTTGTACACATTCGTTTCACCTACTTCATAACCAATAACTAATAACTTAGTTAAAACTGTTTTGATTTATTAGACCCCATCTATTCAGCGAGTTATTGATTTGCCCCTAAATACGTTTTCATGTATAATGTCAACCTCATTAATCAATAAAATGATCAAGATCACAATTAGGTACAGTTTAGACAGGCAATGCATACTGTAGTAATAGGGCAGCACTCCAGCAGTGCTGTAAAATGATCACAGCAATCCACCTTTTTACCAAAATGTACTCTATTCATAATCACCAACCCATCAAGCGAGTGTGTGCCCTTCTCCAGTGTAACAATGACAGTGAAAGTGAAGTGATTTTCATTGTGAAACACTGCAGCACAGCACACGGTGACACGGTGTAATGTGTCCTCTGTATTTAACCATCACCCTTAGTGAGCAGTGGCACCCGGGGAGCAGTGTGTGGGGTCTTTACCCAGTGACACCATGGCGGACCGGGATTCGAACGGGCAACCTTCTGATTACAGGGCCGATTCCTTAAGCGCTAGGCCACCACTGCCCCAATGAACGCTTCTGTCCACACAACACCAGGACCTGCATATCCCCCAAATTAACCCATGCAAAGCAATGTTGGTATGGGTAGAGGTTCTTATTCTATCGGAACCTCTGAGCGGACTGTGAAGGCCTTCTCTCCACCGGCAACCATCCAGGCTCCAGAGTCCGACTTCGGTTTCTGGCGAGGCGGGCAGCTCATTAAAGAGACAGTGAGGGATGGCCTTGTTCTCCGGGATCGGATGATGCAGCCAGGCAGAGAGCACGTTGGCTGATAGATTTCAACTCTTCGGAGAGTGTGTGTGTGTGTAGAATGTGCACCAGTAATTTAGCCAATTATGCTGTGCATTTGTTTATATATGTAAGTATTAGTCAGCATTCTAAAAATAAATGAACGTTTCTAGAATCTTGCTGCAAACAGGAGAAAATTTGTGTTTTGGTTGCATTTCACAGTCTTTATGCACTAAGCAGAGCCAAACAGAAGTTTTTCCAGCGCATGCATCCTTGTTTTTGAATAATAAAATGGAGAGTTTGTTTTCTAGTAACAGACAGACTGCAATTTATGCAGAGGGTAAAAAAAAAGAATCATTCGGCTCCCTGCATACAAATCCATTTGTTTTTCAGAATAAAGAAATTTGGAGACATTTATTCGCTGATGTTCTTCATTGTCGGGGTAACGCTGCCCTCTGCTGGAGGATTTTCTTTTTCTCTGCCCTCAGGCATTAATAATACACACATTAATTAGAAAATACTAGCATGCTGTTCAGATGCTCACCAGGAGGACATAAACCCGACTAGGACTTTCTCTTAATACAAACTAAATGACCGAATAATTAACTGCCATTTGAATCTTGTTAAATTATATTTTGTTTCTCATCTCTGCGGGTCCTCCCTGCGACACTGCACAGGACTCAACGATGGACATGCAACTGAGATGCATGGAGTTGATGGGAGACCGAACTTCCACACTGGGATGTAAATCTCCTCTGTGGGACTTTAATCCCATTGAAAGGCTCTGCAAACCAAAATGCCTCAATGAGCTTTATCATTTCTCGAGAATAGTTCGGGCCTTCCATTCCAGGCAAGGTTCCCTTCTTCATTACAACAACAAAAAAGTCAAATCTGTGCGGATTATCACAAGAAAGAGGCAGATCCGTTCAAATTTAAAATTGTTTTATTATTCATTCAGATCTTACAAAAATATGACAAAATAAATTAAAAGAAATAAACTGTCCCATTTCCAGTTATCTTTTTCTTTGAAAAAGAACAAAAGAGAGACTGTACAGTGGTATAGTTGGAAGAGCACGTTAGATGTGAGGCTTTCATTAAAAGCATCGGGAGGGAAGGAGTCGGAACGGTGGCCCCACCACCCGCCCACCTTGACTTTTCCCCACAATAAAAGTCAACTGTATTTACAGCACAGATGTAAGGAAAGTGGAGTAACTGACACAGTTGTAGTGACCAGATTCCACATGAGGGCGCCACCGAGCTCCATCGGCTACTACGGGTACCAGGTCTGAAGAGCTTAGACCTTCTGGATTCGTTACTAGACTGAAAGACTCGTTTCCCGTTCCACATTAACACCAGTGAGATGCTGACCAGTCAGGACACAGAAGGTTGAAGCAGCCGATCAGAAGTGAAACTGCTCCTGGACATTCTGACCCGACACCTTGACGTGGATTTTTCTGGCCACTCACCTGAACACACCTGGGTGACCCCTGACCTCAAAAAAACGAATGACATTAAAACAATGATACTGACGTGTTTCAACCTGGAGTAAGACAATAATAACGCCCTTATTACATATCGCTCATAACCAAACACTTACATTTTACAGTGTAAACAGATATGAATGCTCATCTCGAATAAAGAAACGTGAAAATGAGCCAGAACCAGGACAGGACTGTGTGCGAGTGTGGATGCACTGATGTTCTTTCAGAACCGGCTGCACTTTTGGCAGAAATACTTCACAGATGGAGAACACCGTCATTGGAACTGTAGCAGCATTCCGAGGTTTGACAAGATGAATTGGGGGAAAATGGGAAATGAGGAACAAAGACGAAACAAAACCAAGGTGAAGGGCCCAATCAGGACACAATATTATTGCAAAAATCCTACGACGCAGTAAATGGACAAACAGGAAGTGCATAGTATTTTTTTTTTAAAGCCTCACTTAATTGGTAATTGTTAACACTTCACTGCCGGGTGTGAGGGTGAAACCTGCACTCTGTCGGCCCGAGTGGTGGATGCATGACTCTACAGCAGCACCCCTCAAACGGGAGCTGCTCTGGCAAAAAAAAAAAAAAAAAACGGAAAGAAGTCATCTCGAGTTGCGGAACTTAAGAAAGGAGGTTCGGTCCTTAAGTAGAAAAAGCACCAAACTGCACGAAAGGAAAGTGTGTCGAGTAGCATGAAGCGACCTTGCATATGTTATGAGGCAGGCTGGTATGTTCGCTGGATATAGTGCAAATATAAATCTTCAGTCAACTGCAGGCTGGGATGCATGGGAATGGACGCATGATGCCTTCTTGTCTTCTTGGTTTTCTTTTTTTTTTTTTTTTTTTAATTCCTTTCCGGAACAGTTCTGATGCTACGGAGAAAAAAAATAAAAAACTGTTCCCACGGAGGTGCCCACCGTACGAGGCGCAACGCCGGCGTACAAACGAAATATTGCGATCAGGGTAACGTCCTACGGCGATAATATTGCTCAACTAAGCCGACGGGTCTCCTGCAGATGCATTAGGGGAGTTAACATTAGGCCCAAACAGCAAATTGCCTCCATGTTCCTCTTCAGAAAAGGCGTAGAAAGTTGGAGTAACGCGGCTCATGCACTCCGGACGGAACTGCGGGAAGTCGAGGGGAAGTATTGCATGTTTTGCGCTTGTGTGTGTGTGTGTGTGTATGTGTGTGCGCATTATTGTGAGAGGTGTGTGGTGCTGGGGGGGCTTCCAGGCCACGTTTCGAATGCACCTCCTTCCGGTCTCTTCTGCGGGGCGGCAGGTTCTGCCAGGTCCTTCCTGCGGGTCAGATTTTGGGGCCGGGGGGCTCGGCTTCGGCCGCGTGTCCATTTTCACTGTTCTCTCCGCCAGGAGGGGACGGAATCTCGTCCGGGACGCCGTTCAGGTCCGACCTGCTGGCCGGCCGCTCGGGCTCCCCGTTTTTGGTCGCCTGCGCCCCGTTCAGGCAGGCCGGCCCCTCGGATTTGCCGAAGTTAAAGAGTTTGCCGGGGTTGAAGGCCTTGCTAGGGGACTGCGATCGCTCCTGGCCGGGGGCGGGCGCCACGGCGGTGGAGGCGGCCGAGGCCGAAGCCGCCGCCGCAGCCGCCGCGGCGGCTACCGCCGCCTCTTTCTTGTTCTCCGGCGACTTGAGGAACTTGAAGCTGAGGAACCCTGGGAGCTTGGCTTCGGTGGGCGACTGTGGCGAGCGGGCCGTGCCAGACGAGAACTTGCTCTGCAGAGGGATGATCTGCTTCAGCTTCATCACGTTGTTGTTGGCCAGGAGGGAACTGGGCCGCTTGGGCTTCTCCCCTCCTCCCGAGCCCCCGGCGCCCCCACCCGACCGGGACTTGCCGCCACCGTGGCTCTTGTCGTGGTGGTGGTCGCCCCCTCCTGAGTCGGGTCGGCCCTCCTCCCGCTCGCGCTCCCGCCGGGCCTGGTACTCGGCCTGCCGCTGCCGCTCCTCCTCCTCACGCTTCCGCCGCTGCTGGTGCTGGAAGTGCTGCTGCGCCTGCCGCTCGTGTTTCTGCACACCCACACATTATATACAGAAAATTGAGATTATGAATATGCGTTTGACGTATTTCTAAGAACAAATCATAGCTGTCAGAGACCACTAGGGGGCGACATAAATCTATAAACTCAGGGCTATGAAAATCCTGATAATCCTTCACAATCAGACATCTCCATCAAGTAAAATTTCCTTATATGACCCTGAATACTAATACATCATCACAAATGACATCAGCATCTCATGCTGACATTTATAGTATATAATATATTTGTATCATTAAAAGTCCCATGACTTTAAAATGTGACTTTGTGAGATGATTGAAGATTAATACGAGTTGCCCCAGCCTGTCTATGGTCCTGCTGTGGCTAGAAATGGCGATCGGTGTAAAGAGTGTTTTGGTCATTTCTGCTTCACCGTTCAGAGAGCAGCAGCTCAGACGGTCGGATCTGGAATTTGTTCCCTTATGATGTCTTAATGGAAAAGGTTACCACCCGTTTCTCATGATTTTTCCGCCAGGGAGATTGTCCAGTCCCTCCCCTAAAACATTATCTCCACCGACTGTCATGGCTTCCAAACGTGTGATGCATTACAGACGCTCGGTGTTTGGATGTAAAAATGAGCACAAATTATTTCTTTTAGTTCCGTCATGTGAGACTTTGAAGAACTGGTGGGGTCGTTTAATTTATTCCTGGAAAAACGCTGACAAGAGTCCCTGTTTGTGGCAAATAGCACGTTTTTGTCATTTCCGCAAATGCCTCATCAATTTCTATAGGCCGCTCTCCTCCTCGTCCCGCCTTCCTCCTCCTCATTAGCATTTAAAGCTACAGACACCGAAACGGTGCGTCCGGGGAAATCTCATTGTGGGACTGTAATTCTGCACCAAGGCTGAATTTCAGAAAGAGACTTCAGATACAGGGGACCAACAGGACCGATATAAAAGCAAAAACAAAAATTGAATCTTACTGTAAACTGTACACTATTACACAACATGACAACTGAAACTGTGGTTATATAAAGCGGACTGAGATACACTCTTCTTCTTTCCTCCTCCCGGGACAGGTAAGGATAAGAAACAAAAAAAAGCATTTTGGGGGCGGGGCTACCTTAAAAGCCTCCCGGCGCTGGTATTCCAGTTTGGCCATTTCCTCTCCCACCCAGCAGGGGATGTCTGGGATTGCCACATGAATGACGTACTTCAGCAGGATGGCGAAGTGCTGTTGAGAGAAAAGGAATAAATAAACACGCCCGCTCTTCAGGCACGACTGGACGGTAGCGTGTACGGGAGAATCGAACCTCGAGGATGACTATGGAGATGATGGCCATCTCCGGACTGAGCCAGGGGAAGAGGCGCTGCAGCTGACCACACTGGCCAATCAGGTAACAGTTCACTATGATGGCAATGAGGCCCATGGCTTCCATCACCGTCTGCACAAAGAAAGCGGCATCAAGCGTGTTCGTTTCTCCAAATCTACGAATCTATAATCTATATTCAAAGTGTCTCTCGCAAAAGTTTTAATTATGCATTAGAGTATACTTTAGCAATTAATTATGATCAATCAATCGCAAAATATGCAATTAATTAGTTCAAATGTGTTGTGTTTTTTTATTTTTTTTTTTTTTAACATATTTCCACTGAATATGGAGTTGCGTGTTAGCGAGTTGCGGTGAAGATCCGTGACCTGCCACTGGCCGATGCTCTCCACCCGCTGGCCGAATGGCCGCTGCAGCCCGGTGCAGAGCTTGAAGGCGTCGCTGCGGATCTCGATGATGTTGTTGATGAGGGCGCACATGGCGGCCAGCGGGAACGCGGATGAGAAGAGGACGACGTAGCCGAACTGGATGAACATCTCCTGGTAGTCCTGGAAAGTGTCCTTTGTGGGACCAAGCACAATTCAATAGGATTTTCAGCAAATGATTACATGTTCTAGAATCTTACGTGGGTTCATATTACGAGCCTCTAATGTACCTGCTAACCCACAATAAACAACAGGAGCAGTGGTGGAAGTGGACTCGTAATGGGAAGGTTGTCAGATTGAATCTCGAATCATGAAGGTACCGTCCACACACACTGCTCACCAAGGGTGACGAGTTAAATACAGCGGACACGTTTCGCCGTGTCACCATGTGCTGTGCTGCAGTGTCTCACAATGACAATCACGTCACTTTCGCTTTCACAATGTATTCGGTTTTCTGTGGGCTGAGTATATTTATCAGAAAACAGGCTTCCGATATCGGATAGTCACTCATTGGACCCTGGGACCCATTAGACGTGTGCAGAGCTGAGCAGCATTTAGACCAAGAATGCAGAACGGTAGAAGCATGGCGCTCCACAGGTCACCCAAGTTCAAGTTCTTCTGCGCTCTCGGGTTCAGAATGGATATTTGGCCCAGTTCAAGCGAGCACCTGTTCAAAAACGACTTTCATCGCGTCGCCAAGGCAGCGCATGACCACAGGCCTTTATTCCGAGCCAAGAGAAGTCGAATGACCAAACGAACGCGCTCGAGGTGTCCATGAGACAGGCTCTGGCACCGTCTGGGGACATGAAGGTTGATCCCAGGTGTGCGGTGACCCCATAAACTAGCACAACAGAGTGACGGTCGCTTCTACATCCAAAATATTACAAATGCACAAAACGTGGAGAAGCAAGGAAAAGGGCGAACTTAATCATATCTATTAAAAATGAAAAGCTGTCATCTGTCATCAAACCAAAAAAATGAATGATTTTAATGTCTGTGCAATGAAGACATAATGAGCAGGAGGGTCTGGTCAGGTTTCCGCTTCTACACACCGTTCGTAATATATTTGCGTGGAATTGTGGGTAGTAGAGGTTGTCCCTCACCTCGTAGGTCTGCATGCAGCTCTCGATCTCAGCCTGTGTGAGTACGGAGGACTCCACCTCCTCGGGAGGGTCGATCCACGAGTCCCTCTTGGCGCCGCCGTCCGCCCGCTCCATGCTACGCCCCCTTTTCCGGTGCCTTAAAGTTGCGGTGTTCTCCATCCCGACTGCAAGAGGAGCCGCCACGGATTCCGCCGCCGGGTCCTTAGCGTCAGCGATCCCGTTGTCGTCATCGTCGTCGTCGCACATCTCGAAGACGGAGGCGGGGTCCATCCCCTTCTCCACCATGGTGGGACTGCCCTCCTCTAAGAAGCTGTCCTCCACGGGCGAAGCCAGGGGGCCGGACTTGCGCTGGTCGACCTTCTCGATGAAACTGACCTTCCTGAGCTTCAGGCCGCAGTCGATGAGACTCTCCTCCTCGTTCTCCTCCTCGCTGTGCCTCTCGCCGTCCTCCTCCACGTGCTCGTCGTCCGGAACCCCGCAGCCCCCGTTCAGACACTTCTTCTCCCTCCGCTGGGACGGGCTGCTGCCGGCCCCCGCGCCCCTCCGCCCCTCTGCCGGCCCGGTGGGGTCGGGGGGCGTGGCCTGGGCCTTCCCCGCGGCCAGGCGGCCGTACTTCAGCAGCGCGGACGCCAGCAGGTCCCACACGGCCCGCGGCGTCAGGTCGCCCAGCTTGTGGCGCTCGTACAGGTACGGCTGCAGCACTTCCTTCACGTTCTGCAGGAACTGGCGGATTATCAGCAGCGTGGCCAGCATCTGGTTCGCAGGGGAGCGAGGACAAGAACGAAGCTTTAAAACTTTTACCTTTCGGCTCAAAAACACAGTAACGCTTTAATGGCAGCCGAGCCGCGAGCGTGAACACACAGAAATCTTCTCCATAAGCGTCCAGTGTTTCTCCACGATGAGATCTGAGATGACCAGTGATGATCATCACACACCGTTCAGCAGCAGCTTGTCACATGACCTTGTGGCCATAAGCATTTTATCAAGGTGATATTTAATGATTTTTAAATATATGCATACTGACACTTTCCCAGGATGCCTGTCAGTTATTCAGAATGCCAAATGAAGCGCTTTTCCTTTCAGTGACGAGGGAAATTTAAAACCAGCCCTCACACCACACGGGGCAGAGTGGTGGCCTAGCGGGTGAGGAAGCGGACCCGTAATTGTTGCCGGTTCAAATCCTGATCCGCCGAAGTGCCACTGAGGTGCTTCTGAGCAAAGCGGCATCCCCACACACGGCTCCCCGGGTGCCTGTCGTGGTGCCCACTGCTCATTAAGGGTGATGCGGGGTTAAATGTTGTGTGCACAGTGTGCAGTGCTGCACAATGATAATCACTTTCTTTTTTCTTCTTTCACTAAACATAATATGCAGAGAAATCCAGACCTACAGGCATTAAACTACAGCACACGGTGACACGGTTAAATGTGTCCTCTGCTTTTAACCATCACCCTGAGTGAGCAGTGGGCACCATGACTGGCGCCCGGGGAGCAGTGTGTGGGGACGGTGCTTTACTCAGTGGTACCTTGGCGGATCGGGATTTGAACCCACAACCTTCTGATTACCAGGCTGCTTCCTTAAGCGCTAGGCCACCACTGTATGCACACACAGATTCCTATTATTAATGATCGCAATGAGGCAGCATTTCTCAAGCTTTTCAGACCAAAGTGTTAAAAAACAGTGAGAACATAATTCCACGATTAGCACAACGTTAGTAGTGAAAGTGACCAGTAGGTGAATAATGATGTGAGCTCAGGTCATTTCATTTCTCAAGCCCAGAGAGGATTGGGGGGGGGGGGGGGTGCGGAGGGGTCAGAGGTCAGCATGCACGGAGGGCAGAGTGGGCAGGGCACCTCAGGCCTCGGCTGCCGTACTTTGGGCCGCAGGGCAGCGCGTACGAGCCGAGGGAGGGTCATGATCAGGAGGTGCGTCTTGAGCAAGAGGAGGGGCAGCAGGTTCTGCCTCATCTGCCTCAGCAGACTGTGGCTCAGCGAGAGGACCAGCAGCAGCTTTTTACAGATGGAAGATGGGCAGGTGAGAGATGTGGACATGTGAAGAGAGAAAAAAAAAAGCTTGGATGGAGAAGACTGAGAAAAGGGGGGAGGGATTAGCTGTTAGGGAAGGAGGTGACTTGAAAAAGCACATACTGATCTCTCATTGGCCAGGAAATTACCAAATGGGCAGATTGTTGGAGGTTATTTATAATTTTGTCCATCAATATTGAATTATTGAATTATTCACGATTGTTTACCAAGGTAATTTGGATTTAATATATAACTAACGTGTTTTTTTAGATTTAACTAGATGAAATTTGGCACCTCTTACCTCTTTCAGACGCTCCATGTCTTTGAGGTAGAATCCGATGTAGAAAAGGCTGAGATAAGAATTTACAAACTGAAACTGCGGGGAAAAATACAGGATTATTTTCCAGGCGATGAGTGGCATCTTAACGGCGACTGGACTCTCCACCATGGAGGCAGCCAGTAATAAAAGAGCAGCTTGTACTTACAAGGACCATTTTGATGATGAGGTTTTTCTCGTAGGCACTCTGAAGTCTGTAATTTTCTGCAGGTGGAAAAAAGCCACCACGTTTATCTTTTGCTATAAATCATTTTAATAAATGGCTGCAATCTTAATCTTGTGGATGGGACCCCGTCCCTTCGGTAGTCCCAGTCGCGCGAGCTTTCAATAATTACGGCAGCACCTTTAATCTGCATTCTCCGCAGGGCGCGGCGAGGGACTCACCCATGTCGTTGAGCCAACAGGCGATCTTGCGGTACACCTCATCACACGCAGTCACAGTGATAGCCAGCATGATCTTAGGGATGAACCTGGCTACACGCGGCAGCTCTTTAATCCCCATCACAAACTCCTGCTCGACAGCACATAAAAACACAGAAATGTTACCTATATGACAATGCTCATTGAGTGGGGTGGTAGTAGCCTAGTGGGTAACAGACTCGCCTATGAACCAGAAGACCCGGGTTCGAATCCCACTTACTACCATTGTGTCCCTGAGCAAGACACTTAACCCTGAGTTGCTCCAGGGGGGGGGACTGTCCCTGTAACTACTGATTGTAAGTCACTCTGGATAAGGGCGTCTGATAAATGCTGTAAATGTAAATGTCATTGATATACACACTCTCACACAAAAGTGAGCACGGCACTAACACTAACTAACCATTTTTTATATATATATCTTTGCCACTTTTAACAGTGAGATGGACGATCGCAAAGACATTTCAGAAAGAGGGCGAGTGGTTCTCCATAAAGGTCCAGCACTACTCTGGCCGCATTGCCAAAGGACTCGGCCTCAAATCCACCGGAGGTGCCAGCGAATTCCAGGCTCATTAGCCGCAGAATGGTTAAGTGTCTTGCTCAGGGACACAATGGTAGTAAATGGGGTTTGGACCTGGGTCTTCCGGTTCATAGGCGTGTGTTACCCACTAGGCTACTACTTTGAGTTACAGGCTGACTCCTCTGACGTAGGTTTGGGGGGTGTCTTAGCCCAGATCATAAAGGGACTGGCACACCGGTGCTGCTGAGAAGCAGTATGCCGCGGTGGAATGAGAAGCAGACGTGGTCCGCTGGGCCATCCATGAGTTGAGAAATTACCTCACCTGACAAGGCTTCATCCCTCCAGTGGATGACCCACACCAAGGACTCCAATGCCAGGGTGACTCTCTGGGCCCTGGGTCTGTCCACGCTAATGCTGGCTCGACAAATAAACGGCCTCTCCAGGTGTGTTAAATCTTACACCATTGGCTTTCCACAATTGTTTTGTGGCATAGTTGTAATAAAATAAGCTGAAATGTGTGGGTGCATGTTCCAATTCACTCAACTGAGTAGTTTAATGTAGGCTAGAATAACAGCTATTGGAGAACATAATGGGGCGATAATAAATATCAATAAACCTTGATCACCTGGCGACTGGAAGTGTTTTATATTTCCTTGATGTTTAATGAAATTCTGCAACTCGTGTCCTCTAAGTGCCACAGGTTGGTGTGAAATTGGGAGTATTTGTCAAGTATTTTGAGGTATTGTTTGTGCATTGTCCATCTCCCACCACCCATCCTCACCACTTTCTATAGAGGGACCATTGAGAGCATTCTGACCAGCTGCATCACTGTCTGGTTTGGGAACTGCACCGTATTGGACAGCAAGACCCTACAGTGGATAGTGAGGACAGCTGAGAAGATCATCGGAGTCTCTCTTCTCTCCATAACAGATATTTACCACACGCTGCATCAGGAGAGCCACCAGCACTGTGAATGACTCTACACGCCTCTCACGTGCACTCTTCACCCTCCTACTATCCGGAAAAAGGCACCGAAGCATTCGGGCCCTCACTGCCAGACTCTGCAATAGCTTCATCTGTAATTTTATCTATCAATGCAGCCTTCCATTTTGCACTATTTTACATTTCACTCCAATCTGTCTGCCTCATTGTTGTCTACATGTTTTAGTTAAATGCTCCTCTTGCACCGCCTGTGTCCCCCATTTGCACTTTATGTAGCACAGTGTGTCTGTGTCGCACACGTGCACTCTACGTCCGTATGTAACTTTGTTCAATTGTTCAAATGTTACGTGTAGCACCAGGTTCTGGAGAAACTTTATTTTGATTCACTATGTACTGTCTAACACGTATACAGCCGAAATGACAATAAAGTCAACTTCAACTTCAACTTCACTGCTTCCTGTCTGTGCTACAATGTATCAACTTGTCCATGTCGCATGTTGCCAGCTGTTGCATCACAGTTCCGAGAGGAACATCTCATTATGAGAGCCGCTGATGACAATACTGTCATCCGAAACCTTGAGAGATGCTCGGCGCCGCCGTCGGTCCTCACCTGCAGTTCGAAGCAGATCAGCATGGCCAGGAAGACAAAGCAAAGGCATAAAATACAGATGGGCAGGCTGACCAGCCACCTGAAGACGCGCCGTCTCCACGGGGGATAGTAGAACTCCTCGCAGCCTGTCACGGGGCTACAGCGCATCACACCCTGTCAGGCAGGGAAGTTCAATTTTATTAAGAACAGTAGGCGTATCTACGAACGTGATGCAATGAGGGCAAGAGCACATAACATGATAGGTATCTTGGGGATTTTTTTACCCGAAATTGCGGCCGGGGCTCCTCCAACGATTCCGCCGGGGTGTCCAACGTGCCCCACTTGTACGCCAGCTCCGCCCCCCTCCGCTTCCAGCGCTCCAGGAAGAGCGTGGCCCACACCACGTTAAAGAGGGCGAACACGACACAGCAGATATCCCGACTCGTCTGTGTAGAGACGTAGAGAGCAGCAGATATGAAGACCACCTCACCTCGGGCATGGGGTCCTTCTGAAAGCAACTCTCTGCAGAGCAATGTATTATATTTATTTCAAAATGAACATGCCAATTGCTGCAATTAATCTGATTGTGGGCATCTCGGCCTCTGCAATAATCTTTAACAGCGATTAATCAGCTTCACACTTTTACTTCATCACATCATTTTCAGCCCTTGCAGGTGACCTTCTCCCACTGCGCTGGTCACCTGATCGGATTCGGTGAGCATCCACAGCACAAAGCCGATCACAGCGGGGTACAGCATGGAGGTGGTGTAGAAGCCCAGCCAGGCGAAGTACATGGCAATCTTCACGCCAAAATAATCACAGATGTCATCTAACGGGGCAGAGAGAGGGACAGACGAGGAGGAAAGGAAGGGGAATGTCATTCAAGGGGGAAAACGGCGGTACGGAAGTGGCGGAAGACGATTTACTTCCGAGACCGCCGATGGGTAGCAGTGCCACTTTTAACACAAAGTCTGCTTTTATCTGAGAATTGGGAAAGTAAAAGAGAAGAAGAGGGAATTCAAATCAGTAACCAAATGTTGGTGTGGGTGTGTCACCTCTGGAAAACGATCGTGAGAATATGGGATCAGTTACAAGTTAATTACTTTCAATTGGATTTGGTCGTAAAGGACAGCATTGTATTTTTAGAACAGACTGCAATGTGTGTGTGTGTGTGTGTGTGTTTGACCTCTCCTCTGAGGACACTGACTGACCCAGCGGCTGCTTCTCACAGACAGCCTGGACCCAGGACTTCATCAGCTGTCCCAGAATCCTCTGCTCGTGGAGGGGGAAGACCTGCCGAATGACACCCCTTGCTTTCAGCTCTGGAACTGAGTCGAAGACGGAGACAACGTGTCAGCAACGTACAGGACACGCACACACGCCTACAGAGGGGACAGCTGCGAAATGTTAAACACACACACTGACGCTAATATATAAACACTCAGAAATAAAGCAGGGGGTCAAGAACACACACGTCCGCACAAAAACGCAAGCAAAACACACAGACCCACTAATGCAAACACTCACAAATAAGGGACACCAGACGGACAAATGCAGGAAACACACACACCTCACCCCTGAAAATTATCTAAACCCGCACTGGGTGTCAAAGCCTTTTTCAACTGATTGAAAACACAACCTTTTCCATCTCATAAGCGAGGTGAATATGCATTAGCAAGTAGACAGTTTTTTTAGCAGTCAACGTCAAAAGTGTCTTACTAATGGGCTGCCCTTCCAGGAAGTGGACGTTGTGGAGGACCTCTCCCTGCTTGGCTCTCAAGTTGTCCAGCCAGTACTTGATGATGCTCTGGCGCTCCTGAGAGACACAGTTGAGAGAACACTTTCCCGCTGAACCTCCATCTTCACACACAGGTAGCTTTGTTAAAACTAAAGATTGCGAACTGCTTTGAATAATTATTTCAGTGTCTATTGGGGTTTTGGAATATTTTTTGTGGGGTTTTTGGGTGTTTTTTAACTGTATTTGAGCTGGAAACACCAAAACAATTCATACAATTTGTACAAAGTTAAACATTACTTTTTTTTACAGAATTTACCAGATGCCCTTATCCTTACAATCAGTAGTTACAGGGACAGTCCCCCACTGGAGACACTCAGGGTTAAGTGTCCTGCTCAGGGACACGATGGTAGTAAGTGGGATTTGAACATGGGTCTTCTGGTTCATAGGCGAGTGTGTTACCCCACTAGGCTACTACCACCCCCTAAACCATTCATAAGATCTAAAACTTTTGTGTTATGAGACAGGAAAACCAGGATGCTGTGAAGCTGTCACAGTTGCAACTACAGCACATCACAAAGACGTAAATCCTTTACTTTCCAAACTCATGCTGCCTCCTCCGCCCGTAATTCAAATTTGCGCAGACGACACTAGTTCCTGATGTGAAGTTCCACCCACACGCTGCAGCTTGTTTACAGAGTTCTGCTGACAGAGGAGTCCAACCAGGACATTCAAGCTAAGTTCACAAACCAAGAGCTTCAGGGTGAGAGGACAGGTTTACAGGCCCTTCACAAGGCAGAGTGGGACAAGTTTCCCCTCTCCGTCCCATTGCCGCGTTAGGGACAAGACTCTGCTCACCTGCGACGTGAAGAAGCAGAGCTCACTCTCGATGTTTTCGTAGATGTAGTCTTCCTCGCAGGAGAAGCTCCGGGTTCCTCCCCCGAACTCGGGCTTCACTGACTTCCTCAGGCCCATCCCCTCAGCACCTCGCAGTAAACTGCAGAAGACACGAACCAGCACACGCACATCTCCAGAATAAGGGACTTGGTGGGAAAACTCCAGCGACCTGACAGGTCAACACTAGGGGAAATTCACTCTGGAACTTGATTTAGAATATTTTTTTAAAAAATCACGCTGTCTCCATGTGGACACGAAGATTGGATATGCCAGATTGGATAGAAATGTTCCCGTTTTAGATAAAAATGTCTGGACAGGCCTGAGTGCTTGAATAGTTTTGGATAGACCTGACAGGTCAGCACTAGCGGTGTTGAAATTAAAAGAAAAATTCACTCTGGAACTCGTTTTAGAAAATTCTAAAAAAATTCACGCCGTCTCTGTGTGGACACGGAGATTGGATAGGCCGGATTGGATAGAAATGTTCCTGTTTTTGAGAAAAACGTCTGGACAGGCCTCAGTGCTGGAATAGTTTTGGATAGACCTGACAGGTCAGCACTAGGGGTGTTGAAATTAATCTCACGATCGATGCATCGCAATGCACACATGGACGATTCTGGTTAAAAAGTAGCGCCGGTTGCGGCCTGATCTGAGTTCGGCCTCGTCCACGCGAACACTGGAAATGAACGCCCTCTGAACGCCATACACGTTTTTTGCTTTGTAATTTCAGCGGTGTTTGGCCGGGATTTTATGAGAAATTGATGGCAAGTACACGTTGCATGCCGCCTTTACTTGACGTCATCAGGAACGCGCAGTCGGCCGAACGCTGGTGCTGAACGCTCATCTGTCCCAACAGTTGCCGTTTAAAAAATCGTCAGAAAAACGCCTGGTTCAGGCGTCCGTGTGAACGAGGCCTTAACTCTCATCTCACTGACATATTGAATCGTGACACCTCTGGAGAATACGTCGCATTTATGTACAAAATGTTTGCTTGATGCCTAAGTCCAAGTCGTAACAGGAAGCACCACTAGATGGAGCTAGATGGAACTCATGCAAGGTAACAGCGTCTAATTAAAAATATTAAGTATTCTACTTATACTTGAAATAACAAGGGCCAGAAAATAACACCTCATACGGCGACACTCACTCACAAAAAAAAAAGAATAGAGCAAAGTTCCACGAGCAGAATCTGCCGCGGTGTCGAATTTCCTACAGAGACCCCACCAAAGCAGCTCATGCAGCCCCGCCCTGTGCGTTTCAACTGAAAACGGGTTTTAAGGAGGACATTCACGGTCCCCAGCAGCTGCCACAGACGAGGCCATGACCAAACCTCAGCTCCTTTACATGCCACTCGGCGCACATGCGGATATCTAACGGCATTGCGCCATCGCTCCGTGTCTGTGTGAAGCCATATTTAGACGCTTCGAGACTCCGTAACCGGACGCCGGCAGCGGTAATTAATTCATGAGGCCACTCACTTCTCGTACGTGGCCGTGACGAAGAAAGCATACACCCGGGTGTGCTTGTGGTGCCGGATCTGGATGATGAGCTCCGGGATTCCCAGGCGGATGTGGTTCAGCAGCCATAGCAACGTGTGGTCATCGGTGGTGTCTGTCGGGGGAGAGAGAGAGGGAGGAGGACAGTCGTTTACCGGCGGCCAAGACAGAGGTGCTCAGGGCTTTATGATCTGGGGGGGTTTAAGGCGAGACAAGAGGGACAAGAAGAAAGAAGAATATTGAATAGGATAAGAAGGATGAATATTAATGCTGGATTACGTGCATGTGGGTTAACAAGCCTTGATAATGCAATCCGGGGCGTGTGAATTGATCGTGCAAAGGATCGTGTGTGTGTGTGTGTGTGTGTGTTTGATACAGCACCTGAAAAAGTCATAAGCACGTCACAGTTTTCCGTGGGCACCGTCTTCATCCACGACTTGTGGGACATGATGTAGCGTCCAGCCTGCAGCAGCCGCTTGCCGAACAGTTTGTCTACGGAGGAGGAGACGGGAGGGAGTTGGTCACCTTTGCCACGGTGCAGCGGAGCTCTCCTCGCCGCCGGCCCCCGCCACGCCTCGCCCCAACGCAAATGTCACCCACCTCTGCGGTGCAACCAGAGAGGCTTTTTTTTTTTTCTCCTTGTGATGCCGGTCAGCCCCGTGTCAATATTTAGCCGCCGTCCGAAGGCAAAGACAAACGGTAACAAATGGAGAAACGAATACGCCGCAAACATCCGATAACGCCTCAGCGTGGAGAACTCGGACAGAAGGAGCAGTAATAATAATAATAATAATAATAATGTGGTTTCAGAAAACCATTTTCCCAGACGGGTCGCGATGCATTTACTACAGTAATGTTTTTTGTAATAAATACAGTGAAAGCTGCAGGAGGACAATTAAAAAATAATAATAATTATTATTATTTTTAATTAACAGCACAAATCTGCAGCGGCTTCTTACACAGAAGGGACGCAGTTTTAGGGGAAACGTTCCTTGAATGAGCCCCCGTTTGTGATTGATTATAGGTTGATAATAGGTTCTGTGATTGGCAGGGTGATTATAGGTTATAAAACCGTGTATATTTCCTATTCGGGAATAAAAGAGAAGCTGCGGCGAGTGTAAAACGCGGCCGTAGGTCCTCGGAGACGCTCGGTCCCCAGCTCCGAGGGGACGCGTCAGGCAAAGCGACTGGACAAGCTGGAACCGCCGTCCGCAGCCTCGCTCAGCACCGCCACAAATCAACGGCCTTCCCGACGCGCTGACTCAGAAGCCCTGACATTTCGCTGAACCGCCTCCCGGCGCGCGACCAAGGTCACAGCAGCGTCCCCGTCATAAATCACAGCGCTGCAGATGACGTGACAACAACACACACACACGCACACACACACACACACGGCTGAACGAGATGGCGAATGAGAATAACGCCTTTATAAAATCCGCCTTTCAGAAGGCATCTGTCAACGCATGCAAAGCATGTGCGGCGTGCTCCGTTCTTTTATTCCCATGCCTCAAGCACGACGCACATCAGGACCGCGTTGGAAAGCGCTCCTCGCTCCTCGCCGTTGTTCCGACAGCCGACCTGCTCGCCTGCCAAAATGCGGTAGTGCCAATGAAAACTCTGGACGGCGCATATTTCATTCCAGTCCGCGATGCATAAATATATCTGAGGCGTTTGTGCCGTGACTTCGGCCAGAACTTTCGCAACGTTCAATGCGACAGTCAGCCAATTGCACAGACCCCCACTGTCCAACTGTGAGTTGGCTAGAGCTGCTGGGTTGCGGAAAACTCCAACTCAGTCCCAAAACTTGGAATTTTGAAGGCATCAGCACAGCGACACATGGTGTACTCAGATGGTCGGCGTCTATTATAAAACCACAAGCACTTCCGTTCAAAATGCCCTGGTTCTCCAAGAAAATTATACTACAGGGTGGGCCACTTACATGGACACACCTTAATAAAATGGGAATGGTTGGCGATATTAACGTCCTGTTTCCGGCACATTAGTATATGTGAGGGGGCAAACTTAGTGGCCATTTTGAAGTCGGCCATCTTGGATCCAACTTTAGTTTTTTCAATAGGAAGAGGGTCATGTGACACATCAAATATATTGGTAATTTCACAAGAAAAACAATGGTGTGCTTGCCGTTTTTCTTTCATGAGTTATTTACAAGTTTCTGACCACTTATAAAATGTGTTCAATGTCACTAACCATTCCCATTTTATTAAGGTGTATCCATATAAATGGCCCACCCTGTGTATTAATAAGTAATTGAGTAAGAAATAATTGCTGAACTAAGATGATTGCAGAAGGTTTTTTTATAAAAACATTCAAGCGAGCGCCGCTGCATTAGTGAACACAGCATCAATCCGCTGGAACTGTTTCTAATAACGTTCCACTCTACACGCACGCAAATATTTCCAACCACTGACAACACGTGTGTGTGTGTATATATATATATATATATACACACACACACACACACACACACACACACACACACACACACACACACACACACACACACATCAATTCTGAGTATCAGTTTGGTCATGTAAAGTATAAAATCATTTTAGGTCAGCCTAGATCTATAGTAGACTAGAGTCCCCAGCTGATGCCAGAATCCCTTGGGCCGTTTAAACAGCACCTCTATTCACCGCCCGTCACAACAGCCGCGGCCTACAAATTAGGAGGGAGAATTCCCACCATGCACTTCTCCCTGGGCGGCTGGGCGCGCTGGCCCGCCGGCGGACATAAAGGCGGCCATTTCATTGTGCCCAAGTTCACTGGGGCTCTTTGTTAGTCGGGTGGAGAGAGAGGATCGGTCGGTTGTCAGGTCCCCTCCCCGGCTTCTCCCGCGCTTCTGGACGTCCGCGCTGGACATTCTCATTTAGGCCGTGCGTGACGTGAATTTTGATTCGCCGAAGTCCGCGCTGATACTTTTTTTTTTTACCCTCAACCCTCAGATGCTTTTCTGCCAGTCTACGGACAGGGAGATTTGTTTCTAAGAAAGATTCAGGTCTGTATTTTTTGCCACAATATTGCTTAAAGAACTGAATTTGTCACTTTATATGACTTTTATGGATGTCAAAAATCTAATTTTGACAATTTTTACGGAAGAGCAAAAATGATGATAACTTTGTGTTATGATTGTGTCATTCTTTTAGACATTCTTTTACTACATTTTTATTTGATGTGCATAAGTACCACCAATAAATCGTTGATCGGTCGGCATCAACCTCCAGAACTGGTGAAAGTTCAGCTCTAGAAAAATTCTTAATTTGAACATCACTTATCGGCCTAGAATTCAGTTCCGTACAGACTGTGCAGCAACTCTGGATGTGCCGTTGTGCACATACCAGTTGGGTACAAAGAGAAGTGGTGGCAGTGGCCCAGTAGGGTGGCAGTGGCCTAGTGTAGCGTCTCCCAACCCTGGTCCTGGAGGGACGTCTGTAAAGAGTCTTCACTCTTAATCAGGCTGCCCTACCAGGTTGTGAAGATTGTGAAGATATGTGGGTTGGATGTTCCTCCAGGACCAACGTTGGGAAACACTGGCCAGGTGGATAAGACACTCGCCTACGAACCAGAAGGCCCAGGTTCAAATCCCACTTGCTACCATTGTGTCCCTGAGCAGGACACTTAACCCTGAGTGTCTCCAGGGGGGGACTGTCCCTGTAAGTACTGATTGTAAGTCACTCTGGATAAGGGTGTCAGGTAAATGCCGTACATGTAAATGCAAATTTAAGTCCATTAAAGGATGATTTTGTCACAATTATCTACATCACAGACGGCAAAGAAACGGAGCGATCCCAGATCCAGAGACGCTTTTTGCACGATTTGTAACGTCCCTCCAATCACGTAATTCCGCCAGCATAATGGAACTGAAGCAGTACTAACATCCCATTACTCTGGTCCATTACAGTTCAACTCTCGTCAGCACTGGCAACTCAAAATCCGGACCACTGGTCACCAATACGAGGCTGTGACTTCTTCGCACGTGGCGCTAAGACGGACACGCCCGTGAGACCGCGGCGTTGGGGGGAAACCGTACACCTGGGAGGCGCTTGGACAGGAAGTGCGTATCCGTGTCGGCACGAGACAGCAGCAGGCTCTGCTTCCAGTCTCGGCCCGGAAAAACCAATCAGGCGACGGCGGCGTTCCCGTCATCGAGGCCCATCGTGAACCTTTTAAATGCTTCTGGCAGCAGGAGACGCTAAATTATTAGCGCCGGCAGCGGGACAAGTCACACTTCCACGACGCGTCGGCTCATTTTCAGGCAATGATCACACAATCTCTCACACTTTCACGCAGCCTGCACCATTTCAAGAGGCCTGAATTAAACATCCGTCTCTTTTAAAAGCCGCAGCGGCGGGGCTGCAGAAACGGCAGAGCGTGCGCGCGTGTGTGTGTGCAGGAAACCGGCGAAAGAGCCAACGCAGCATCAGCCGCCAGGGGAGATTACGAACCAACAAGTCTAGTGCTGCTGGACGTTAAAATCCCTCCTCGCCAGATCCTTCTCAGTGACAGCTTCTTCTGTGTTGGTTAGGTGGGGCCTAGCGGTTAAGGAAGTGGCCCCGTAATCAGAAGGTTGCCGGTTCGAATCCCGATCCGCCAAGGTGCCACTGAGGTGCCACTGAGCAAAGCACCGTCCCCACACACTGCTCCCCGGGCGCCTGTCATGGCCGCCCACTGCTCACTCAGGGTGATGGGTTAAATGCAGAGGACACATTTGACTGTGTGCACCGTGTGCTGTGCATCACATGTGACACATCACTTCACTTCAATTTCTCTTGGTGGAGGATGGCGAGTCGGTAAGAAATGTACAGGCGTACGCGGGAGGAGTCGCGCTGGAAAGTATTCAGGGAAATAAGTTCAACGCTGACTGTGGACTTATGACGGTGGACATTTTCTCCGTCGGGCGTTGGCCACCAAACAGAGATTAGAACTTCCTGTCTGTTTAAGCGTAAATCGTAACACCTTCTTGAGACCATGGTTTAAAGATGGAACACCACTGGTGCAGAGCTTGGAATGAAAGGAATCTCCAGGTTCGGTTTGGCCTACCGCAGAGGTCGTGTTTGCAACAGAACAGAGTCCTCCGATCCCGATAATTACCAAGCCGCCACTTCTCTCCGCCCGTTTACTTCTGTAAATCCCGAGGGCGTACGTGACCATGTTAGTTAAATCGGTTCACAACCTCTTCCCACACTAAACAAGATGTGGCGCATTTACAACAAGAAGCGACTGTTTGCTAGTTAGCTGTATGTAGTTAGTAGTTAGCTTGCTAGTTAGCTGTATGTAGTTAGGAGTTAGCTAGTTAGCTTGCTAGTTAGCTGTATATAGTTAGTAGATAGCTTGCTAGTTAGCTGTATGTAGTTAGTAGTTAACTGTTAGCTGGGTCAGTGGTGGCCTAGCGGCTAAGGAAGAGGACCTGTAATCAGAAGGTTGCCAGTTCGAATCCCCAAACCGCCAAGCTGCCACTGAGGCGCCACTGAGCGAAGCACCGTCCCCACACTCTGCTCCCCACCGCTCACCAAGGGTGATGGTTAAAAGCCTAACCCGAACCCTGACACATTTCATTGTGTCACCATGTGCTGTGATGCAGTGTCTTAGCATGAAACGAACCAGAGGGTCACAACAGCCGCCGCCACCACCGTAACAACTATTGCTTCAGGGGTTTTCAAATGGACCAGTAGCATCATAATGGACACGTATTGTACACCATGACACTGGTCTGAACTTTGGACTTCTCCACCTCTACAACTGTAGGACTTTTTCTTTTCTTGGACAAATCATCACCAGCCCTGCACTGATACCAACTGCAGGCTCACTCTACCCTGGAAGGGGGTCCCTCTCTGTATCACTCCTTCCCAACGTTTCTTCCTTTCTCGCTCCTTTTTTCCTAGTTTTTCCTTGTGTGCAGAATGGTCAAGTGTGGGGGGTGTCAACTGTAGGGCCTGTCAAGGCCCATTGAGATGTACTGTATGTGATTTTGGGCTAAATAAGAAATAAATGTTGTTGTTGTTTCACAATGACAATCACTTCACTTCACTGTATCTGGGAGAGGGGGAACTGACTTACCCGCCCAACAAAAGGAACCCAAAACCATCAGTAGGATGTTTTTCACAGCACAGAAATCCACCAAGTTGAATTTCCTCCGCTGCTCGTGGCCTCAAGGTTCCCGGACGATGGTGACTACTCCAGTCCCCGCCTGGAATAATGGAAGCGTGACCAAAGCCGTCCCAAAGCCCTCCTGCTGATTTCAGCTCCTATTATTGGAGTTTTTACAGCGTCTAAGCGGCGCACTGGACCAACGCTGGCTGAGATCTTTGCCATTAAATCTTTTAATAAACCACTTCACCACCAGCCCTGTAGGCCCATCATGTGAGGCTAGAGACGATGCACCCTTCATCACGTCTGGGGAACCATGGTGCACTGGGCCCAAAGTGACCACTACAAACCGGCAGCCTGGCGGGCAACACACTCGCTCATGAACCAGAAGACCATAAAGTCCCAGGTTCGAACCCCACTTACTGCCATCGTGTCCCTGAGCGGGACACTGAACCCTGAGTGTCTCTGGGGGGGACTGTCCCTGCCACCACTGACCGTAAGACGCTCTGGATAAGGATGTAAAGTCGAATTTCGGGAGACGGTAAAGCGTTCGGTTAGACGGCAGTAGGCGGACGGGGAAGCGGAGCGGAGCCCAAATTCTCAGCAGCGCGGCCAGCGCCTGCGGCGCGTTACAGTCAGACGTTTATCTAGGCTAATTGTCGGAAACCAAGGTCACCTCCACCCAGCCCCCCTCGGATCACCAACGCGCAGCTCGGCGGCGGAAGACGATCGCTGGTTCCAGGGCGTCCATGTTTTAGCCCCCCGTCTCTGTTCGATCTGTTCAGGTGCCAGAGGGGCTGCGTGACGAACCATACGGCCCATATGACTTCATAATCCGGTCATTAACAACGTTCAAATGGCGAGGATGACGAGTCACGCGATCTGTACATCTAATGGTCAGAAGAACCACCCGTCCATCTTCTGCACGGGTTTATTGCAATAGTTCGCCGAAGGCTGCTTTCTTGGGAAATGTTTCGAGGCCACGTGGTTGAATGGGTGAAGAAGATATTTATACACGTAACGGGATCGGAACGAGTTCTCAGATGGCCCGGAGGAGTCTTGGTGTCACCAGAGCCCGGTGCCCAAATATTTCTACTGTCACAGCCACACACACCTGACCAGGGGGACCACGTCACATCAGGGCGACATCAGAGTTCTAGCCGCGTCCTGATTGGTCAGCGTGTTCGGCAGAGTCCAGCCTCGGCCCCCATGGCCTCTCGGCCGGTGCTTCTCCTCCCGAAGCTGTTTCTTCAGGACTGTTACGTGTTAAAAAAAAAGCCTTTCGGATGACGGGCCGAGAGGGACCCCGTCCCCGGAACCGCGGCTTCTGTCCCCCACCCCAGAGAGACGGGACCGCCCTGCGCGCCCCCGCCGCGTCGCGACGTCGAGTCGGAACCGCGGCCCGGTTCGGGAGGAGGGGCGTTGGTTTTTATTAATGATAATATAAGCGATATTAATAATAATAATAATAATAATATTGCAGCGGTCCTCAGCGGCGTTTGACCTTAAAGGCCGAGGACTTTCTTCCGATTCGTCATCATCATCATCATCATCAGACAAAAGACTCACTGCGTCCCCCACCTCGCCCATCCACCTGCTCCACCTTACCCAGCACCCCGGAGGAGCCTGTGCTCGGCTCCGTCCTCTCCCCCTCCGCCTGCGCTCGGTGTCGGTGCCGGGAGGTGTCGGTGTCGGCGCTGGCCGCCGCCGCCGCTCCCGTGTCGGGCATGCCGTCCAGATGGGGGGGTGCGGGCCGCGTCGCAGATCGTCCGGGCGTCAGGGCGACATCGGGTGGAGGCGGGGGGCTCAGACGCATCCGCGGCTCATCCTGGTCGCTGCAGGACGCGTTCCGGGAGAGGGAGACTTTCCCCTGGAGGAGGGACAAAGACGCGCACTGCCCCCGGTCTCCTCCTCTTCTTCCTCCTCCTCCTCCTCCTCTCACCCACCCAGCAGCACGGGCTGCTCCTGATCTTCCACAAACTCCTGCAACTTGGTCCCGAATGCGTGGTGGCTACAGCCAATCAGCGCCCAGCAGGAGGGTGACCTGGCGTCGCTTCTACTCGTGCGCTGTCACCTCTGGACCCCAAAGTCTGCTGTTGTGGCCGGATAACGATTCGTTCGTCACCAAAACGAACCTTTGTCCCGATCATTTAAATATTTCAATGACGATCGACCCAGCAGCATCTTCCAAAGGAAGCCCCGCCGTCCCACCACCCTAGAGCAGCCACATGGGGGCCAGTAACTGTGTCCCTGTGCAAGTCACCAGTAACGCTGTCACTGCCAGAGATGCGCTGGATTTACAACAACGTGGCCTCCGAGTTTAATTCGAGGTTATTCAAGTAGAAGCGTGTGCGCAAAAGCAGCACGGCAGCGCCGCCGGCCGGAACGTCGGGGAAGAACCGCTGCGTCCGCACGGACACAATTTAGCGGCGCGCGGTGGGCGGCGCTTCCATTGATTGACGGACGCGACGGACGAATGGCCGTGCGGCGTCGTGACGCAGCGGCCAATGAGAGGGCTTCGACCGCGGGGAGTCCATGTGGGAAATGTTGTGGTCGCGGCGTCTTCACGAGTGGCGGCTCCGGCCCGATCCGTGGATCTGGCGGCTGTGCAAGTGACGAGATGTCCGCCTTTTTAGGCGGAGCGTTAAGGTCTGAACATTGGTTGCGTTTCATTAAATTGCATTCCCCACAACCTTACCTGCATATAGGAAACCATACTGCTGTGATTTTCTGTAAGGCACATCATGTTTCCTAAATTACTTTTCTTCATTTTTTAATAGTGGTTTATATTTCTGGCAATTACTTTGGTAGATTCTCACTGCAGGCATCAAAACTATGAATGAACACGTGGAGTTATGTACTTAACAAAAAAAAGGTGAAATAACTGAAAACATGTTTTATATTCTAGTTTCTTTGCTCTGATTACTGCTTTACACACTCTTGGCATTCTCTCGATGAGCTTCAAGAGGTCGTCACCTGAAATGCTTCTCCAACAGTCTTGAAGGACTTCCCAGAGGTGTTTAGCACTTGGTGGCCCCTTTGCCTTCACTCTGCGGTCCAGCTCACCACAAACCTTCTCGACTGGGTTCAGGTCCGGTGACTGTGGAGGCCAGGTCTTTGTTAAGTACATAACTTTGAATGAACACGTGGAGTTTTGAGGCATTCAGTGAGAATCTACCAACGTAAATGGTCATGAAAATAAAGAAAACATATTGAATGAGAAGGTGTGCCCAAACTTATGGCCTGTACTGTATGCAGTTGGTTTAATAACAGCCCAACTACGAGTTTTGAAATAATATCTTAGTGTAGTGATCATCAATGTTTTTTTTTTATATTTATAACAGGAGCCGTGCATCACACAGACTGTGGAGCAGCGCCCCGCTTTGTGCAACTGACACCATCTTTGCCCTTTCCTCCGGTCAGGGGAAGTGTGGGGTGGCGGTGGTGCGCGTGTCCGGCCCCGCTTCGGCTCTGGCCCTGCGCGGCCTGACCGGTCCGGACCGCCCCCCTGCCCCGCGCACCGCCGCTCTCCGCAGCATCTTTCACCCACAGTCCAAGGAGATTCTTGACCGTGGCCTGGTCTTTTGGTTCCCTGGTCAGTTTAACCCGCAACCTTCACCACATTCACACATGTTCTGAAAATGGAATTCATTGTCATGCATGCTGTTCAGGCTTTATGAGTGAGATTCTCTCCAATTCAGGTCCTCACAGCTTCACCGGGGAAGACAGCGCAGAGTTTCATGTACACGGGGGTCCGGCTGTTGTAAGTGGGGTCCTTGATGCACTTGGTAGGTTTTGTTGCCTTTTGGCGTTATTTTACAGGATAAAAGCCAGTGAATTCTGAATGAATGAATTTTCACTATACACATGTACAATGAGATTAAAAGTGACATTTATGTAGGACAAGATAAAGTGAAAAAGTTCTACAAAGTGTCCTATGTACACATCATTTATATATGGCACTGTTGTGATGGACATATGAAGTAAGAACTAGATATTGGACAATGAGATTAATAACATTGCATACTCTACAGATAAATAAATATTGCACAATAAATAATAATAATAAATATTGCACAATTTGATGAATTGGGGGTGCATATGAGAGTGTCAGAATGGTAAAAGCTTTTGTGGGGGAAAAAAACTCTCCTTGAGTCCTTTTGTTGAGATTACATTGATGCATTGATTAGGGATTCTCAAGTCTGGTCCTGGCAACCCACTGGTTCCAACACCCCTGATCTGTCCAGTCAGATCCTTTTCTGTCTGGATGAGGCATTTACATTTACAGCATTTAGCAGAGCAACTTACATAAATGCTTTGAAATGTCCATCATGACCGAATCTGTAAATACCATTACTTTAATTAAAATATATCTGTAAGAATCCTTTTTGATGAAAGAAAAAGGTTTTTATCTTGCGTTTGAAGATCTTTAATGAGCATCTAGTGGAAGTTCATTCCAAGACAGAGAACCTTGAGAGATGGTGGTATTTTATGAAGGAAAATATCCCACAACACATTGGTGGTGACATTGTGCTGCTGTACAACTAGAGGGCAGCACCGCATAACTGACTTCGTCATGACTTTCTGCGCTTCTGTTATTGAGATCTCTTCTGCACGAAATGAAGGAAAATATTAATACTTTATAAATGAATACAATGGAGATATTTTTTTTTATCTAAGTAAATCCTATTTGAGAATATTCTATAACAGATTTATTTAACATCAGTAGACATGAACCCTTCCACCAGGAGACAAATAACAAAAATACTGAATATTCAACCTGATATTCTTCATATATTAAAAAAAAAAATGTATTTTAATACCTTGTCACTCGGGAAGTAGCAGCAGAGCTCCTCCTCTTGTGAGTATTTGAAAAATTAATACTTCATACTTAACACGTACGAGAACTTGTCATAAATAAACGGAATACAGATTTCTGTCCTGTTCATTAGCATCAGGGGCTTGTTTTATTGTGCCAATAGATTATAATGAATATGCTTTTGCTATCTGAAGTGCTCTTCCTAGTATTATGATTACAATAATATTGCTGGTGTTATCTCACTGAGGGAAGAGGAAATGTCCCGGTGGAAAAATGTTATAACATCCGTGAGCAGGGCTTACTGCGATTAAGCCTGGTGAAGGCACTGTTAGAGGAGCCGAAGGAAGTGGCTGAGTCTGCAGGAGTCGTGCCAGTGCCTACCTCTCCTTTAGCGGTCTCCATTAAATGAGTAGTTGGCCCTAACAGCCTGTTAATTTGCAGGCTCCCTCCCCGGCCTGCGGCCCGCAGAGGCCGGCGAGTTCACCAGACGGGCCTTCCACGCCGGCAAGTTGGGCCTGACAGAGGTGGAGGGGCTCGGAGACCTGATCCATGCGGAGACCGAGGCCCAGAGGAGGCAGGCCCTGCGGCAGATGGCGGGAGACCTGGCTCAACTCTACCGTGACTGGAGCCAGAGGCTCACCCAGGTTCACGCTCACCTTACATTTTGACATGGACTTTTACAGCGTTTAGCCGTATTGTACATCAGTGCATTGTAATCCATTTCTGATCTTCATACCGGTATATGTAGACTTAGGGCACTTTTACAGGCTTCAGTACGCTTCAATCAAACTTAATTTTGTTTCCCCCTTGGTGCTCCGAGAACCACAAAAAGAAGTGGCCTCTACAACTCTGGTGCGGTCCGCCTGGTGAGAGGTGTCTCTACCCGATTTGGACCAGTGTTCCGAGTTTGGACTCCGAAAGCCACCATAATACGGCCTAAACCTAACCCTAACCACGCATGCGCAGTCCAAACCGGGTTTCCAGTCCAAATCAGGTTGCGGCAAGAATTGGTACCGAAACAAAACAGGACCAAACGCTATCACTTAAATTCATAACAGTGAATTATGGGTAAATTTTGATGTTTTTTTCCCACAGTTCTGTATGGTTAATGCACGCCACCTCCTGTGTTGGTTTGCCTTTGGCGACTCCAGTGCATCAGCATATAATTTTCAAGACGTAGGCGCGCTACATTTTCAAAATGTGCATTTTGCCTAAAGTGGTAAATGCATGTAATATAATATAAAATGGCTAGGGCAACAGACAACCTCCATATTTGTTTGCGTATAAATCTGACCAATCAGCGGAGGGAAGTAGTAGCCTAGTGGGTAACACGCTCGCCTATGAACCAGAAGTCCCAGGTTCAAATCCCACTTACTACCATTGTGTCCCTGAGCAGGACACTTAACCCTGAGTGTCTCCAGGGGGGGACTGTCCCTGTAACTTCTGATTGAAAATCGCTCTGGAAAAGGGCGTCTGATAAATGCTGTAAATGTAAATGAAAGTTCTCATGTTACTTGAAGCGACGCTTCGTTCGCGTTTTTCCTTGTGTGAAAGGAAACCGAACCAAGAGGAAAATGATACAATATTACAAACCATTTAGTTGCTTTGCTTTCGGACTGCACCTGCACCCACAGGAACCCTATTAAACCCTATTAAACTGGGCCCTTCTGTTTACAATGGTGAAAGTGACGTGATTGTCATTGTGTGTCATTGTCATCAATAGGAAGTTGTTTCCAGCACTGAGGACCCAGGACTGAAAAGACTGTCAGCTGTCATCAGATATAAAAAGATCTAATTTTGATACACATATAAGGTGTGAGAGCGGGAGCCACCCCACATGCTTTTTCCATCAACAAACACAACACTGAACACACAGAGGAACGTTCAAAACAAAACCCGGCCGGGCTTCTTCCACCAGTCCAGAGCGGGACATTCCCCAGAGGTCTGCGGAGACGTTAGACGTCCTTTTTATAGCTACTGTATATGCGCTGGATGTATACCGCGGGTCACGGCGTGCTCCCCCAGCCCATTGTTCGCGCCGGAGCGTGATGGACAGAGCTGAGGGCAGCTTGGTAGTCGAGAACAGAGATCAGGAGACGGGATATCCTGCCCTGGGCGAGAGCCAGCCTGTCTTTGGCACATTCAACGCCCTTGGGGTTGAGGGAAAAAGGGTGATCCCATGGCTCTTAATTCTGAGAGAGAGAAAAAAAAGGGATTAAATTAATTTTTAAAAATCTATCAAAATTCTCAGGAACCGTCTGAATGGATTTCCCTTCATGTCTACACTTTGCTCAGGTGCATGTTTAACACGTTGTTCTGGTGAAATATGGAAAGAATGCTCCATTGTTTATGTTGTTTTTCACCGTCAGTGCTTGGCTCATGTTGAAGCGTTCATCGACTTCGGCGAGGATGATCTCATCGAGGATGGCGTCCTAGACCAAGGTGGGCGCCCATGTTCCTCGAGGAAATAAAAACAGCATGGCCATGCAGCCCTGTCCCTGGGGATCTGTGCAGGGGGTCTTCCTGTTTGTGCTCGTTCACTCCGACCATAAGGAGGCACCGAGATAGCAGAGATGAGCAGAACTGCTGAAAGGACAGTTTCCTCAAGGAAACCAGAGGAAAAGGGGGGACGCAGTAAGAATTAGTTTCTGTCTCAGAGCCTCCGAGTTCGTACACAGGAATTGGGTGTCAGCAGCAGACGCATCTTTAGACCAGCAAGTTCTTTTGTTGGGAGGGCATTACTGTTAAAAACCCACAGTGTGTGGTGCTTTTGGGGCATTTTGGAGAATTTGATGACTGAGCTCTAGAGTGGTTATCACAAGGGCATGTCTTTCCTGCCTTTGTGTCCAGGATAATTTACTTATTCTCGTCTGGGAACTGTTCACTATCTGGAATTAAACACGCTTGTGCTATTTGCTCAAGCTGGAGTTTAATGTATTCCCATTTCTCTTGCTGTCATGCTGTTAATTACTTTTACTTCCCTTTAGACTGAGTATTGAAATTTACTCAGAAAAATAACTTTATAAATATAAACTAATTCTGCCAGTTCTCAAATATCTATATTGTTTAACAATATGCAAATTATGAGATCTATTGTATATCAGAACTATACATATAATGGATAATTGTTTCCAGTTCTTACCTTTAGAAATATGTCTATTTCTTTCATTAAATAAAGAGTGGGCCAAGAACTGGTCCCTGTGGCACCCGGGAAGTTACTAGAGGGGCTTGGACCTGATGATGTGGTTGACTGATTTATTTTCTCTCTTCAGTGGATAATTCTGTGGCTCAGCTGCAGACTGAGATAACCTGCCACCTCCACGATGGGCGCAAAGGAGAGCGACTTCGCAGTGGCGTACAGGTGGTCATCGCCGGAGAGACCAATGCTGGGAAGAGCAGCCTCCTCAACCTGCTCTGTAAGGGAGTTCAGCCAAACCATTCAGTCATCAGAGCACCAAAAAAAGTTAATTCATTATTCATATATGAAGTCATTACGTGGCTCATTTGTCAACGTGTTTGTTTAAAAGTCAGTGTCCGGTGAGCATTACGAATTACGCTTGTCAACTTTTTGAATCGTTCTTCCACTAAACTGCTTCCTATCCAGATAACGCCCTTATTTATCACAGATCCTGGGAAAGTTTCCCCTGGAGATTTATCTTTCCCTGTTTTAAGAGGGTAGACTGATATGTCATCTGTCACAATAGTCTGGTTGTGTTAAATATGTTGGACGAACTTAAAAATACACAGAAGAATATGGATGTTGGTTAGTTGGTAACGATTGTAGTTGTTTTTTATGCAGACTTGCATAAAATGCTGTGTTTAAGGGTGGGAATGAAAAAACAGAGGGCTTAGCTAACCGATGAAACAACATGTCCTTGTTCAGGTCGGCGACCTGCGGCGATTGTGTCGCCAATAGCTGGAACCACCAGGGATGTGGTGGAGACCTGTCTGGACATCGGCGGGTTTCCTGTGTTGCTGAGTGACACGGCCGGCCTGAGGGAGACCGCGGATGCCGTTGAGCAAGAGGGGGTCCGCCGGGCCCGGGAGAAGTATGTTGAAGACGAATTTTTAAGTAAACAGTGTGGGCAGCAGTATTTTAAGGCTCCCTGTGAGAGGAAGCATTAAGAACAGGGAAGTGCTCAGTAACAGAGGAAGGAAGAGGCAATCAGTAACACTTTAGCCGCTGGCATTACCGCCTGTCTCCATTACGTACCATACTGTACGAACGTCAGAGCCCTGCACATTCCATCAAAAACAGCATCACCTTTTCCATTCATTTCCATTACTAATATAAACACATCCCTTTCATTTAGTCTAAATTGTTTTCTGGTCAAAATAATCAATTATATTCTCATATATTTCTTTTCACAGTATGCTCATGAATTAATATGAACATATGGAAGTGTAAAAATGGAAAATTATTTGAACCCCAAAACATTACCACCGCTTCATATGTATACTGATTGTACAATGGGCTTTGACAGGCCCTACTGTTGACACCCCCAACACTTCTGCACACAAGGAAAATCACCACTAAAAAGACTAATGGAGAAATAAAAGGGAGAAACCTTGTGAAGGAGCGAGTGGGAGAGGGGGCAGTAGGTGTCAGAGCAGGGTTGGTGCTGATTTGTCCACGATAACAGTCCAGTAGGTGTAATGGCAAGGTCGGTATTAACATAGTGAATTGGAGAAAGGACCGAACAGTGCAGAGTAGGTTTCAAGTCTGTCAGTCCAGTGTCATGTAAAGTAAAGTAAGTGTAAAGTGAAGTGATTGTCACATGTGATACACAGCAGCACAGCACACGGTGCACACAGTGAAATTTGTCCTCTGCATTTATCCCATCACCCTGAGTGAGCAGTGGGCAGCCATGACAGGCGCCCGGGGAGCAGTGTGTGGGGACGGTGCTTTGCTCAGTGGCACCTCAGTGGCACCTTGGCGGATCGGGATTCGAACCAGCAACCTTCTGTTTACGGGGCCGCTTCCTTAACCGCTAGGCCACCACTGCCCCATGGTCTACAGTGTATTATGATATTGGTCCATCTGAAGATCCTGAGGCTTCAGTTGTTATATCTTGGACAGCCTAGATGAGATGAGTCATGGTATATATAGACTTAACTGTTAGTCCATATATACTGTTAATGCATACTACTAGATAAGTAGTGGTAAGTGATATGGTGAGTGTCCATCTTAGCTCTTAAACATTGCAGAGGTGAATGAATGCAGTCTTTCAAATATTACTAATAATACGGATCCTTGGGGCACACCATATTTGTCCAATGCGTTCCCAGAACATTCACCATTGGGCGATTCTCTGGAAAATGAAACCAAAATGCAAAAAAAATTGTGTAATATTTGGCACTTTTACTTTAATATTTAATGTGGAACATCATTTAAATTCAGTGTATTTAAAAAACTGAAGGTTTTGCAGACATTTTAAACATGGTTACTTCTCGCGATGTACATTTTTGTTTTTTTACTAATATCAATGGAATTCAAAGCAAAATATTTTAAACCAGACATCAAAAGTTTAGGATGTTATATAGTGCATCAGGTGTAATTAAAATATTCATATTATGGACTACATTTTATCTCTTAGTACTGTGTTAAACTTAACAGCAATTGTGTAGCTTTTAGACCAGTGACATTGTTGCCCCATGCATCACGTCTTGTACATCACAACATCTTGGTCATTTTAGTTGCATATATTGGTATTGCATAAATATTACTTTTATTCAAGTGTTGCACAGTTTTGACACCCATTATTACATACATTTGGATGTGTGGAATAACTTGGAATAAATTGGAATAACTTCTCAGTACCATGTTGTTCACTCTCACGCCAGATGCACAGAGATTAATGACCTGGTCGGGTTATGCTGTCAGTTGCGTAATAGGCAGGTAACGGTGGGTGGACGGGCGTGGCCGGATCACTGTCTCGCCTGGACAAAAGCAGCATTCGTATTTTGGTTCCCCTGTTTATGTTGGAGCACTACGTCAGCATCAGCATGAAACGTAAAGGCCGAAGGCGTGCTGCCTGGATGAAGTGCTTCAGGCATGTGACCCAGTGGAGGAAGGAGGTCTCAAGAGAAAGCGTCCTGTTCTTTCTCCGTTCTCCAGGGTGGAACAGGCAGACTTGACCCTGGTGGTGGTGGATGCCACACAGCTTCCTACAGACCCACTCCAGGTTCCTGTCTTCCTGGGCGCCCATCTTCTGGCCGTGCTACCCCATGGGGTCGGTCTGGAGGAGTCTTTGAGGCACTGCATCCTGGTCCTCAACAAAAGTGACCTCCTCCCAGTAGAGCAGGTCGAGAAGACACAGACGTTCCTCAACAAGAACCCGGGTCTTCCTCCTGCCTCGCTTCTGTCCTGCCATACCAGCCATGGGCTGGAGAACTTCATGACATCACTGCAGAGTCGGCTTAGTTCTCTGTGAGTCCAAAAGTCGAGTTTTTAAAGGTCCCCTGACATGAAAATGTCATTTTTTTTAACATGAATACGAGTTCCCTTAGCCCCTTTGGTCATTCTGCTTCACCATTCAGAGAGCGGCAGCTCAGACGGTTGGATCTGGAATTCCTCACATTATGTCGTCATATAGGCCATTCGTTTTATATTCAGGAAAAATGCAGACACGACTTCCTGTCTGCGCCAAACGTTGCGGTTGGTGAATGGTGCTTCTAAATTCTATTGGCCTCTCTCCTCCTCATTAGAATTTAAAGGTACAGACACCGAAACGGAATTAGGGGACACAAAGACCGATTTACAAGAAAATATGTCAGGGGACCTTTTTAAAATTTGCCACCCGGGATATTTAAGGCTTAATGTTGCGTTAATGAACAGAGAGGCGGGGCCTGTAGGCGTGGGTGTGCTGAACATCTCTCAACGTTTTCCTCCCAGGTGTGGAGACCCCCTGGCCGGGACGCCCAGCCTGACGCAGGCGCGCCACCGGGCCCACCTGCACGAGTGTTTTCAGGCCCTCGGCCAGTACCAGCAGTACCGGGACGTGGACCTGGCGCTGGCTGCTGAAGGCGTGCGCCTGGCCCTCACCGGTTTGGGCCGGATCACGGGGAAGGTGGGAGCGGAGGAAATATTGGACATCATTTTCAGGGACTTCTGCATTGGGAAGTGAAACATCAAAGTTGTACGTCCAGGAATGTTCTGGGCCTCTGTGTGTGTGTGTGTGTGTGTGTGTTTTTTTTCCTCTCTCTTGCCGTATGGGAAAGCAGAGTTTTTGGGTCACCGTACTCAGTCCTTTGTTCTCCTGTCAGTCTCGCCGTAATTTAAATATTTATGCCTCTTGAACTCCTGACCTCTGCCGAAGCTCCCTGGTTTTTACGACCCGTACGTTCCACGGCGCGGCTCTCCCCCCGCAGGTCCTGGCCTGCAGGTTTCCTTCAGGTCACAGCTGTGACACACACACACACACACACTCAGTCAGTCATAATGAAGCACTGTGATTACACAGATATCCGTTTCTCAGGGTCACGGCAGGTTTATGCTCCTGGGTTAATTGAAAAAGCACAGAGCAAAATAAATGTCTGGCACCGTTTTCGTAGAGACACCTTGTTGTACCGGACTTGATTGTTCTGAGTTGTTTTTGCGTTTGCGGCTTCGTCGTCCATTAATCATGGTTCAGTGTTGGTCAGGGGTGGCAGCGGCGTTGAGGAGGAGTCGTGGGTCACACGTTTCTGCAGACGAGAACACACGTGGCCGAGAAAATGCGGCGTTGAGGCTGTTCTGATGGACCTAGTCTGATGGACGGCCAGTGACGTCCAGCTCCACGACCGGCTTCTGAACTACCGTGAAACTGTATCCGTGTAATATAACAGGAGGCGGTATTAAACATCATTTTCTCACCATCCAGCCTTGCGGCTGTGATGATTTAAAAAAATCATCAGCTCACTTAGTGCCATTTTCATCTCACTTAGTGCCAAAATGCTCGGAGGGGAGTTCCTGCTGCTGCACCAGATGTATTTTCCTATAGAATACATTGTTTTGTGCATAGAAATAGAAGACAAAGGCGTCCATCTTCCTGTTGCTGCAGTTTTCTGTCTCTCAACAGGCTATTTTTAAAACCCCGGTAACACACCAGAGATTTACACCAAAGTCGGGTTCACGCTCCGGCCCGGCCACCGGCGAGTGCAGGACGGGTTTGTCTGAGAGCAGGAGGCGATTGTTCGGATATTCCTGCAGCTGCGTGCACGTCCGCTGCACGATGAAGACTTTGGCGATGGCGATAATACCGCATATGCACCATGCAGCTGCATCGTGGTGAAAAATGGAGCCAGGGTCTCTTGAGCAAAATTTTGCATTTATTTCCCTTCTGTGCCGCCACAGAATGCTCATTCAGACCACGATTACATTTTAATTGCATTGTTGTATAATTTATCAGCTCTGACAGATACAGGAAAACACCAAAAAAAATAAAAAATCATGCATGCAGCGATTAAAAAGAAGAAAAGCTCATTTTGACATAATTAAAACTCCTCCGGTTGCATTGCAACACTTCTATACATGCACGAAATAAATATGTACATATTCCCATGCAGTTCATACTCATGAAAAAAAAAAAAAGGGAAATGAACAACTGAAAAGCGACACGTATTGTACAGATGTTTCGCAACCAAAATATCTTCTTAAAACTCCCGCAGTTGCAGGGTCTACCTCAGAGACCGAGAGTCTCATAGTCCAGCATGTCTGAGGAGACCAGTCCTGGTGGAGCTGTGGCAACTTCTTACCTGTTGGAAGAAATGGTTTTGTAAGAAATATCATAATTTCTGGATCTGTGCATGAGGAGGTTATGGGGTTACCTTGTCATCCCAGGAATATGTGTCTTCAGGAATGGAGAAACTGGCTTTGGGGCCGTCGGTTGCTGAGGGATACAAAGTGGAGTTTATTCCAGTGAAAACCCATGTTTGAAAACCCCCCAAACCCATGTCTTACTTTAGGGTTGCATTGCTGCAACATGGTCTTCTCTTGCTCCAGCATCAGCTTCTTTTTTTCATGGATTAGCTCCGACACCCTCTTGTCGGACGACTCCTGGAGCTCCTTCATCTGCCGGTCCTTCTCCTGGACCAGGGCGGCATGCTCATTTGTGCAGGTCTGGAAGCTGTTCATCAGGCCTTTGTTCTGCACCTCCAGTTGACTCCTGACGTCTTGCAGCTGGGCCACGTTCTCGCTCACATGGTTCAGGTAGCCCTGGAACTTGTCCTCCACCTGCCTGGAGAGGTTGGTGCAGCTGGAACGGATCTTGTCCAGCTGCTCCTGCTGCTTGGCGCACGTGAGGTGGAAGGTGTGGGCGTGCGGGAACAGCTTGTCGATCCTGGTCAGGAAGGCGGACGTGACTGTTTGGATGCCTTCCAGCGGCTTGGCAAAGTCCTCCTTGCAGTTCTGAACGAAGGTCTTCTGCTGCTCTCGCAAGGTGTCCCGCTCCTTCTTCAACTCAGCTGCTTCCTTGCTGCTCTCGTCTCGGGCGTTGGCGGCCTTGTTCAGTTCCACCTGCAGGTACTCAACCATGTGGGTGAAGTTGGTCTCCACGATCTTCCGTAGTTCCATCTCCTGCTGGAGCCTGAATTCAAACATTCTCTTTTCCACTGAAAAAGCAACAGCAGCTCATGAGGTCACACAGCAACAACAAGAGGAACACCTGAGCACCTAAAATCTGTGGTGCCATGTGATGTAATCACCTGTGTTTCCTGGGTTGGGAGCAGCTGCACACGGAACAAGAGATGAACGAGCTGATAGAACCTTCTGCTTATCAAGAAGACACTGGGTCTTCAAAAACACAAACGACAAATGAGGTGCTTATTCATAAATCAAAGCTACAGAAACAGACAATTGGAACCAACTGAGAAGACATCAAGACACCAAGAACCTACCACTTTCTGCTTCTCAGCCAGAGCGAGGGCGTTGGAGATGTTCAGGTCATTTTTTAACTTGGCCACCTCCTTCTCTAGCGTGCCTTTCTCGCTGCTGGCCTTCTTGAGCGCAGCACTTAGGTCTGCTTTGTCCTTCCTGAGCTGCACATTCTCCTGAGAGAGCTTGTTGAAGCCCTCCGCCAGCTCTTCCACCCGCTGCTCCTCGACCGACTTCTCCGGCTGCCCGTAGACCAGGAAGAGCACCAGACTGACTATGATCAGGGTCTGGATGAGCGAGGAGAAGAAGAAGATGATGCGCATGTAGTAGCCGCAGCTCTTGCCCTTGGACTTGCGGATGACCTTAGTCTCCAGCCCAATGGTGGCACGTGGGTAGCTGCTGCTGTACATGGTGCGTGAAGTTCTCTGCAAGATCCACGACCTGAGCAGCTCAGGAGGACCTACATGGGGAGGGTGAGACGTAAACTCTGCCTGCGCTGGGGCGCAGTGTTTATAAAGCGGCCGGCACACTTCCTATTCACGGCCTCTTTCCTGACCCTCCCCTGGACGGAGCTCCAGGGGTCATCTCAGCAGAGGGCAATCGAACCCGTCGGGGCGGACCTCCGAGCTGGGATCACCAACATGGCGGGACCTGCCACCTGCCTTACGAGCCGGAATAACAAATATTCCCGGGTGTCCGGACGGAGACGGGCTCGTTCGATCGGCGTGACGTTCGAGGCTGACGGGGGAGCGAGGGAGAGGAAGAATAATGGAGGTCTGGGGCTTCCTGCCGGCCGGCCGCTCTGTGCCAACATGCCCCCGGTAGGAAGTGTAATTAACCAGAAGCCCTTGTAGGTGTCAAGAGGAGCCGCGGCAAAAACAGGAAAACGCAGGCCGTCCGAGATCGCTTCGGCGTCAAATCAGAACTTGATCTGGAGAAGGATTGAGTCCATGCACGTTCTCTTCAAATTATAAATAAAGGAATAGAGCGTTGTGGTGATGACACTTGCGGTCGTCTTTCATGATTTGTCACTGTCTAGTCGCAATACCAGCGTTTCCAGCAGCACGGGTGCAGCCCAGTTGTCCAGGATGAGGATCCCCGGTCCAGGCTGATCTACTGCCGACCAGATGAGAGGAGTAGGATCATCTCAACACTTACAAATCTTCACATGACGGGGTTCCCTGAAGAACCTGCAATCGTTCATTTAACGGGGAGTTCTGGCTAAATGACATGTAAAGACATAATGAGGCTGGAACAATTGTGTTCTTTTATTCTTTTAAAAATGACAACAATTGAGTTTCCCCTCTACACTGTACCCTAGTTAAAAAAAAAAAAAAAGTCTGGTTAGTTGCAAGTGCCGATTTCTGCCGTCTCCTCTACCAGCCTCGGGTGTTGAAGTGTAAGAGCAGTCCATTACAGATCTACATTCATCCATCTGCGAAACGATGAACCGAAAGCTGATTTAAAAAACACAGACATGAACAGGAAAATGTACACAGGAAGAGGAAACCGACAACCAAAACGAAGGAAGGGGTTTAAGGTCTCTCCATTAGAGGTGAAAAGTCGCAAAAACAACAAACACCACCATCAAAAAAAAAAAAAAAAAAAGTGTACGGACATTCCACGTTGTGTGTCACGTGACGTGATTTACTATGGCAAGAGCGCTCTATACGAATAACTTCATACATCAGCTACACTGTAGCCTCGATTTCCTGAGCGTCGTCGCCCTCCAGCAGGCTGTAAGAGGCGTGGCTTTGGAACGGCCGCTGCAGGGGGTGGGACAGCAGCTTGGCCATGCAGTTGTGCAGCTCCAGGGCCGGCCCGGATAGGGACACTTCGAACCGGTACCCCATCCCCTTGGAGTCCAGGCTACAGAAGGTGGAGTAGATGTCCTGAAAATTCAAATTCACAATTCAATTGTGAAGTGATTGTGATACACAGCAGCACAGCACATGGTGCACAAAGTGAAATGGGTCCTCTGCATTTAACCATCACACTTAGTGACAGGCGCCCGGGGAGCAGTGTGCGGGGACGGTGCTTTGCTCAGTGGCACCTTGGCGGATTCGGGATTCGAACCTTCTGATTACAGGGCCTCTTCTTTAACCGCCAGGCCACCACTGCCCCATGTGTATGATGCTTTCATACACTGAGAGCAGAGGGTTTCACTCCAAATTACATTAGAATAAAAACCTCACCTTCCAGCTGCTCTCTTCTCCCGACTCCTCAGCTCCATTGTGCAGGTGTACAACATCAAAGAAGAAATAGGGGGACTGTAACATTTTCTGCATGAAGGAGAACAAAAATTGGCATTGTGAGACATAATAAGTGTAAAAAAATATATATTTAAATTTACAGCATTTATCAGACGCCCTTATCCAGAGCGACTTACAATCGGTAGTTACAGGGACAGTCCCCCCCTGGAGACACTCAGGGTTAAGTGTCCTGCTCAGGGACACGATGGTAGTAAGTGGGATTTGAACCTGGGTCTTCTGGTTCATAGGCGAGTGTGTTACCCACTAGGCTACTACCAGCCCACTATACAGGGAGTGCAGAATTATTAGGCAAGTTGTATTTTTGAGGAATAATTTTATTATTGAACAACAACCATGTTCTCAATGAACCCAAAAAACTCATATCAAAGCTGAATGTTTTTGGAAGTAGTTTTTAGTTTGTTTTTATTTTTAGCTATTTTAGGGGGATATCTGTGTGTGCAGGTGACTATTACAGTGCATAATTATTAGGCAACTTAACAAAAAACAAATATATACCCATTTCAATTATTTATTTTTACCAGTGAAACCAATATAACATCTCCACATTCACAAATATACATTTCTGACATTCAAAAACAAAACAAAAACAAATCAGCGACCAATATAGCCACCTTTCTTTGCAAGGACACTCAAAAGCCTGCCATCCATGGATTCTGTCAGTGTTTTGATCTGTTCACCATCAACATTGCGTGCAGCAGCAACCACAGCCTCCCAGACACTGTTCAGAGAGGTGTACTGTTTTCCCTCCTTGTAAATCTCACATTTGATGATGGACCACAGGTTCTCAATGGGGTTCAGATCAGGTGAACAAGGAGGCCATGTCATTAGTTTTTCTTCTTTTATACCCTTTCTTGCCAGCCATGCTGTGGAGTACTTGGACACGTGTGATGGAGCATTGTCCTGCATGAAAATCATGTTTTTCTTGAAGGATACAGACTTCTTCCTGTACCACTGCTTGAAGAAGGTGTCTTCCAGAAACTGGAAGTAGGACTGGGAGTTGAGCTTGACTCCATCCTCAACCCGAAAAGGCCCCACAAGCTCATCTCACCTCCACCTTGCTGGCGTCTGAGTCGGACTGGAGCTCTCTGCCCTTTACCAATCCAGCCACGGGCCCATCCATCTGGCCCATCAAGACTCACTCTCATTTCATCAGTCCATAAAACCTTCGAAAAATCAGTTTAGAGATATTTCTTGGCCCAGTCTTGACGTTTCAGCTTGTGTGTCTTGTTCAGTGGTGGTCGTCTTTCAGCCTTTCTTACCTTGGCCATGTCTCTGAGTATTGCACAGCTTGTGCTTTTGGGCACTCCAGTGATGTTGCAGCTCTGAAATATGGCCAAACTGGTGGCAAGTGGCATCTTGGCAGCTGCACGCTTGACTTTTCTCAGTTCATGGGCAGTTATTTTGCGCCTTGGTTTTTCCACACGCTTCTTGCGACCCTGTTGACTATTTTGAATGAAACGCTTGATTGTTCGATAATCATGCTTCAGAAGCTTTGCAATTTTAAGAGTGCTGCATCCCTCTGCAAGATATCTCACTACTTTTGACTTTTCTGAGCCTGTCAAGTCCTTCTTTTGACCCATTTTGCCAAAGGAAAGGAAGTTGCCTAATAATTATGCACACCTGATATAGGGTGTTGATGTCATTAGACCACACCCCTTCTCATTACAGAGATGCACATCACCTAATATGCTTAATTGGTAGGAGGCTTTCGAGCCTATACAGCTTGGAGTAAGACAACATGCATGAAGAGGATGATGTGTACAAAATACTCATTTGCCTAATAATTCTGCACTCCCTGTATATGTACACACCCTACCATATATGTACACTACCAGTCAAAAGCCTGGACACACCTACTGTGGCAGCTATGGAGACTGTTTTGAAGAATCAAATTGAAAAAACATTTATTATTTGTTGCATTAGGAGAAAGATCTGGAATTTGTCCCCTTATGACGTCATAAGACTTCGGATGCAGTATTAGGGGATCAATAAAACCGATATAAAAGTGGGAAAAAAATTAATGTCAGGAGACCTTTAAGGTAGACGAGAGAAGCTCCCTGATTTGAAGAGACGCAAAATGTTTTCAAAATTTTTTGCCTTTTTATGCTATTTTTTGGTTAATTACATAACCTCACGTCTTCAGTTTTGTTCTATTATAAAAAAAAAATGTGAGACCCATAAATGAGTAGGTGTGTACAAACTGACTTTTGACATTTAGTGTATTAAGTTGTCAATATGCATTAAAATGTGACTATAAAAATAATGCTATTTTTTCATCCAGATGACTATGAGCATATACTATGAGTGACATATTAAAATCGCCGAACTTGCCAAAGTTTTTCTAGGTTTTATATCGCCCCCTTGTGGTCTCTGGACCAGTCTGCATGAAACTGAACTAACAGGCCGATTGCCTGACTGTGCCAGTCAAGAAGAAGCAATACATCAATATTTTCAATTATATTCATTAAAGTCTCTTACACTGACGGCCTCGGAGGGGCTGAACTGCAGGTGCCCTGCGTGTCGGCTGTAGATGAGAATGGACCGCACCACGAATGGAGGAGGGATGGTCTGGACGTTCTCCATGAGGGGGAGATCAATCTTGTGCAGGCTGTGGACAGGAGGCATGAGAACAGATTCATGGCGTTTCCAGTAAATAGATCAAAGAGTTAAAATCGGACCTCAGACTTACATCACATTCAGAAGATCTTCTAGGTCTGATGAATGTGTTAAAGAAATTCAGCCATAAGCAAAACTACGGCACGTGCAGTATTAATAATGCACGCTTTGGTAATGTAAGTGCAAAGGATACTGAAGGCTTCGCAGATGTTGGTCTCCATGTCATACAGACAGCTGCAGAGCTCACGGGGGTCCGAGGTAAAACCGGACAACTGCGAAGGAGAGAACTTCATTCACTTCAGGACTCAGGTTTGTGCTTTCACCATCGCCAGCGACACCTTGTGTTCATGGTGTGAAACTGCGTCTTTGGATGACGAAAAAAATTGAATAATTTATGTAAATTTAGTGTAACTTACCCACAAGGCATCATCGTTGACAACTACCAGAGCAAACTCATGGCGCTTGTCAATTTTGTGTTTTGTTCGCACAAACATCTCAATCATTTTCTGCGAGATATTCAGAGCGTTGGTTTTAGATCTAGACAAAAGAAGATTAAAACGTTAATGCTGCTTATGTAGAGTACTCGGAAAGTAGTAAGGCTCTTTAAAATGTAATTAATATTCAAATAAACAAAAAGCTGAGTTTCCAATGAAAACCTTTTTCTAATAGCTACCCATTAAAAGACTCCAGCTTCTGCAAAGACATCTCTTCTGAAAGATCCAAGCAGATGATCTAATTCGGGGGCAAAAAACAACATGCAAACAAATGAGAAAAGAAACCAATCATAATCTGATTTCTGAAATTCACTTGTATTTACTTAACAGCTCGACAGAAATATATTTGGCAATATAATAAAAGTCAAATATATTCTGCAGCTTTGATGCGAGTTTGATGGGGCAGTGGTGGCCTAGCGGTTAAGGAAGTGGCCCTGTAATCAGAAGGTTGCCGGTTCGAATCCCGATCCGCCAAGGTGCCACTGAGGTGCCACTGAGCAAAAGTACCATCCCCACACCACTCGCTCTGCGCCTGTCATGGCTGCCCACTGCTCACTCAGGGTGATGGGTTAAATGCAGAGGACAAATTTCACTGTGTGGATCATGTGCTGTGCTGCTGTGTATCACAATCACTTCACTTTACTTTAGAAGTGGGCGGGTCACGTACCACCTTTTCTGGACAGTTGACCCTCGGCGCTCTCAGATGGAACTCTGCGGCCGTGGGGACCTGCGGGACCGGAGTCGGCTGGGAGGACTTGGGTCTCTCTTTAGCAGCGGGCGCAGTCACGGTGGCGACGGCGGCCGCCGAGGAGGGCGTGGCGGCGGTCGGGGGGGCGTCACTGGTGGACGCCTCCCCCTCGCCGTCCACGCGGCTGCCCACGGCCGGCTGGTTGGCGCTGCTGTTCATGCTGTTGCCGTTGCCGCTGCCGCTGCTGCGCCGGTCTTCCGCTCCCTCCGGGTTGGAGCGCGTCCTCGGCCTGAGCTCCACCACTCGCTCCTCGCCATCTGCTGGACCAGGATCTGCCGTCTCCATAGCAGCCTAATAATAAGCACATGCAAATGATTTGCCTTGACAATTAAATGACAGCAAAAGCCAGTGTTTCCAGGAAAGACCACAACTAAGACACACATGACATAATAAATAAAGAATACATATACGAATGCATAATACATGCATAATTAAAGAATTCCGTTAATCACGCCTGATAACCAATTCTGATAAACCAATCAGAATGGAGATGAAGCATATGCAGCCTAGCGGGTAACACACTCGCCTGTGAACCAGAAGACCCAGGTTCAAACCCCACTTACTACCATCATGTCCCTGAGCAAGACACTTAACCCTGAGTGTCTCCAGGGGAGGGACTGCATTATTTTACAGAGTTGGGAGAGGCCGGCACCCAGCTCTTCTACCACCATCTCTACATCAACATCTACGATACTGGCCGATTGTCTGGAAAATTATTTGTAATATTTGCATTTGTACTTGTCCTAATATTTAAGATGGGTACTCAACGCATTAAAAAAAAAAAAAAACTGAAGGTTTTGCAGATATTTGAAACACGGCCACTTCTCACAATGTAATTTTTTTTTTACTAAATTTCAATTAAATTCAAAGCAAATTATTGTCATAACCCACAAATCCAAAGTTCAGTTTACATATGTTCAACTGAATGGTGCATCAGGTGTAATTAAAATATTCATACAACGCACCACATTTTAACGCTTAGTAATGGCTATTTTATGCATCACACCATCTGGGTCATTTTACTTGCATATAAACATTACTTTATTGAAGTGTTATACGTTGAATTATTTGGTGCAATAGTTTTGTCTTAAGTAAGTTGTGTTATGAAAGATGTCCCATTGACTCTGTAATCTTTTGTGTAATAATTTCACACGCCATAAATGTATTAATCCTTCGGGATTAATAAACTTTTTCTCTGATTCTGCATGTAGACGCACAGATCTCCACACCTGAAACACTTAGCATATGCATCTGCAGAACAGGAGATGAAACGTGCAGCTGTCATGCCGCATTAAATGCAGCGTTTTTTTTTTTATTCACGCGTGTGCGCCTGCGGGAACTTTCCGTCCGATCGAGGCCGATATTTATCGATCCTGTCACGGGAATATTGGCGAATCGGGAGCGACAAGCGGCAGGAGAATACGCGACAAGCGCGGAAAATATGTACAAGAGGTCGACGTTTTACCGAAACGGTCTCCTCCCGGTCCGAAAGGGGCGCAGACGTTCTTGGTAAACTCGCAGGAGTAAATATGAATTTTATTCCTTGTTCCTGACGTGCGGCGCCATGTTGCCCGACTGCGGAAATGCACCGGAAGTTGTCGTTCTCCCGCGTCGTCGTGGAATGGCGCCCCCTGCTGTACTGAAACTGAAACCGAATAACTGGTGATCAGAGAAACACTCGTGGAATGGCGCCCCCTGCTGTACTGAAATCGAACATCTGGTGATCAGAAATACACTCGTGGAATGGCCCCCCCTGCTGTACTGAAATCGAACATCTGGTGATCAGAAATACACTCGTGGAATGGCGCCCCCTGCTGTCCTGAAATCGAACATCTGGTGATCAGAAATACACTCGTGAAATTGCGCCCCCTGCTGTACGGAAATCGAACATCTGGTGATCAGAAATACACTCGTGAAATGGCCCCCCCTGCTGTACCGAAACTGAAATCGAATAACTGGTGATCAATGTGACGAAATGTGCTTCATATTGTACCTCTTATTCTTACATAATTTACTTAACAAAACATCACACATATAAATTAACACAAAAAATACAATGGAATATAACAATTGGACCTTTTAAGGTAAGTCATACGCAAATTTGTTAATTAAGAATCGTCATTCACTCAGGCCACTGTGTGTGTCTCTGTGTGTGTTTTTTTAGGACATTATTCCTATGTGTGTCCAATAAAAAGCGGATTAATGAAGAGTTATGAGAGTTGGTCCTGCACGATCCCTGTTTTGCTTGGTTTTTAAGATCCTCCCAGTGATCTAGTGACCTGATCTAGTTCAGGAGCTGGATCGGGTGAAACTGTGCAGGCCAGCAGATCCCCAGGACGGTCACACGGGCGGCAGCGTCCAGATAAAGGCGCCGTCAAAATCTCCAGCAAAACAGGAAAAGGGCTACTGGGTGGGGAGATATTTAATCCTGTTTTCCAAATGCCTTCATCACAGATAGATCCCAGCCCGGTGGGAGCAAGAGGGGGTGACTTGTCAATGGGAAGAGCTGGTGACCACTCACACACACACACACACACACACACACACACTCACGGGCTGAGAGGTGGGGACAGAAAAACATTCCCAAGCAGGCAAGGCGCTGGCAGCAGGGCAGGGGAGGTCGGGAGCGGCAGAGGAGAGCAGCATGGACAACCTGCAGCAGCCACAGGCTCCGGGGAGGCGGACCGGCGCCACGGTGGACGTGAGTTCCCGTCCAGACACTAATACAGTAAACACCGAGTCGGCAGAATACAACATCGATGGCGGACAGGTTGCTTGCGCGTCCTACTAGTATTTATTACAATAAAAACATGCTTGTTACAGGACCTCAGAATGGCCCAAGCGAAGCGTTCCGCGTTCTAGATCTCTGAGCGTGGCGTGTTCAGGAAGTCCAGCTGCAGGATGTTCCTGTTTCCTCTTCGCCTCTGCTCGAGAAACAAAGGCTCTCCGCTTTTCAGAACAACAACGGCCCTCGTGTCACCACAGAGTGGGTTCCTGGTTGGTTTTGCTCAGGTCCCACGTTCTGGGACTGCTGGGTCTCATGTCCGCCCAGCTTTAGAACACGCATATCACTCCTAGTCTATGGAGACCACAGGTCATGACGGCCGCTTCAAGGAGTCATGTGAAGGTTTTAGACTCTTTTCTAGAAGAAGGACAAATTCGCACGAGGTGCAGCTCGACATTGAGAAAATTGGCATTTAAAAATGTCTGTCTGAGCGTTCTCTCTCTTTCTCGCTCCTCTTCCCAGCACCGCGACGAGACGAGAGGCGGCAGCCAGGCGCCGTACCCTACAGACTCCGAGCTGGCACAGTGCGAGGCGGAAGTGGCCGTTCTTCTGAAGATCATCGGCGAGCTGAACGCCAAGATGGGTTCCCTGCAGGTGCCAAGGTAGCGGCATGGGTCTCTCTTCTTCACCAGGCTGGACCTTCTCGAGCCTCAGGCCGCCACTGTTTCTCGTGTCTCTTCCGTAGGGAGGAAGATGAGAGCAGGTCTTCTCCAGACTGTGACTCTGGTGCTCCGCAGCTTTGCAGCTCGGACGGAGAAGTCGGCCTCTCGCCTGCCCGCTCGGTGACGCTCGCCAAGAGAGGTTGGCGCCACCGTAGACACGTGGTCTATTCATATGTCAGGGCGCCTTCGTATAACGCTGGGTACCCTCTCATTTCTGGAGTTTCTCTTGGACGCCGTCATGAGCTTTCTTCAACCTCTTGTGTTTTCCGGTTGAACCGAAGCCGTCATGCGGTGGACATTTCAAACACAACGTCTTAAAATGACTTTCTTCACGACTTTAACGTTTTTTCTGACGTCACACACCAACCACAGTGTTTTCTTTAGAGCTTCAGATATGTTCTTTCCTCAGATGACACTGGCGACCTTTGGTCGGAGTTGGAGAAGGTTTTATCTGCTCTGGAATGCTCCGTCGGTACACGGTCTTCCGTCCCCGCCCAAACCACCCAGGACCTGGAGAAAGAGACGGAGCACCTGACGGCAGCGCGTAACAGCTGGGTGAAAGTGACACTGGTGAGCTCCACATTAAGTGATTGTCACTCATGATACACAGCAGCACAGCACATGGTGCACACAGTGAAATTTGTCCTCTGCATTTAACCCATCACCCTGAGTGGGCAGTGGGCAGCCATGACAGGCGCCCGGGGAGCAGTGTGTGGGGACGGTGCTTTGCTCAGTGGCACCTTGGCGGATCGGGATTCAAACCGTCTGATTACGGGGCGGCTTCCTTAACCGCTAGGCCACCACTGCACCAAACACCACAGCCGGTTCTTCATAATCTTCTTCAAACTCCTCTGCAGTGGTGGCCTAGAGGGTAAAGAAGCGGACCCGTAATCAGAAGGTTGCAAGGTGCCCCGGAGCAAAGCAACGTCCCCACACACTGCTCCCCGGGCGATAATGGACTTCTTATACTCACGACCCTTGTAACACTGCAGTGATGCCCACTGCACGCTCCTGCAACCCTGGAAGGCCGCCCCTCTCTGGTTAATAATTTTTGGAATAACTCCTGTTCTTCCACGCAACAGACAAAGGATGCCAACATTTAGCTCCTCTAACTGCGAGCTCTGATCCAGGTCCTAGAGGAGATGGAGAGGGAGTTCGGGTTCTCGTACTGCTCCGCATTGCCCCCTGTGGAGCGCCAGCAGTACCAGCGGGACGTCCTGGTGCTGTACGAGCACAACGTTCAGCTCAGAGCGTCCCTGCAGGGCCGCCAGGAGGAGCTGGCAACGTCGGAGGGAGCCCTGAGAGAACTTGAGGATGAGAAGAAGAAGCTGCAGGAGAAGGTCGGTGTGGACTGTGCTCCCCCCCCTCCCCTCTCAGCCCTTTCTTGATTGGTGCCTTTCTCTCTTTATGATAGTTGCTCAGCCTCAAGCGGAGATGGTTCGTTGGGAGTGGACCTTCTCTTCCCTGCAGCCCCTCCAGTAGCTCTAGTGGAGGCATGAGTCCCTTCTGGGCGTCACCTCCCTTTCCTGGGTCACCACTGCTCCCCCGCAGGCCGACAAGTGCATTCTCCACCTCGTCCACAGGGGGCGACACCTCACCCTCATGCCCCAGCCCAGTGATGCCTGGAAGCCCCAGTCTGGAGACCGAAGTCGAGCGTCTGCAGAGGCAAGGGAGGGTGTCACATGAGGCAGCGGACAGACTTATTTTATTTCTCCGATTTAAATGATTCGAAATTCATTTTGTCTGCTAAGCCCAGCGTAAAACCATTCTATAAATATACAGTGTAATGATTCCACCTCCATTTCATGCTACATTAACGTCAAGTTCACTCCACTCTGCTGCCAGATGCCTGGAGAGGCTGAAGGCCCGAAATGAGCGGCTGACTGCCGCGCTGGAGCGGAGGAAGGGCGAGTCGGAGCAGATCAGCATGACCCTCAGCCGACACGAGGCTGACCACAGTGCCCTGCAGATGGCCCTCAGATACTGGTACTGACCCTCAAACTATAATAATGGCCACTTAACACAGATAACATCCAACCATGCACTAAAATGACATACCAGCCCACTTATTTCTCACTTTTATTCACTTTTATTCTCATATTAACTCAACATGACCTGAATGGACCCTTCCTGTTGGCTGCAAACACCATTTAGTCCTTATATAATTCATATCGAAGGTTAACCAAGCATTGACTTGACAAACCATAAAGCAGGTCAGCAGAGGTCCAGCTGGGGATCCACTTGACCACTTCACCGGTTTTAGCTGGAAAAAAGCATGTCCGTGTGTGTGTGTCTTACAGCGAGGAGTGTGAGGAGACCTACCAGGACCTGCTGAACCTGTACGAGGTCAAGAGAGCAGCAGGTGCTTCACACAGCCACTAGCAAATAAACAACAGCCCTCCACACATACAAATTCATAAATGATCCCATTATTATGTTCTTCTTTAAATGAATAAACAGATTTGTCAACAGAATTGTCTTTAAATTTTAACTCACAGCCAGTAGAGGGCAGTAGTTATGTAAATTTCACTTGCAGCTTGTGAAGAATACAAATGATAGATTAGAAACAGGACACCAAGAGGACGTTTTGGGTATTCTTCTTTATAGAGTTATGGGGTAAGGAAACTGACCTGTAATTGTAAGGTTGCGGGTTCGAATCCCGAGCCGCCAAGGTGCCACAGAGGTCCCCTTGATCAAGGTACCGTCCCCACACACTGCTCCGGGCGCCTTTCATGGCTGCCCACTTTGTAATGTTTTTTTTTTTTTTTTTTAATGTTGCATTTTGTTGTGACGCCATCTGTTGTGCTGCAGTGCATCACAATGACAATCACTTCACTTACATATAGATTAGAAACATTTACATTTACAGCATTTACCAGACGGCTTTATCCAGAGCGCCTTACAATCAGTAGTTACAGGGACTGTCCCCCCCCTGGAGCAACTTAGGGTTAAGTGTCCTGCTCAGGGACACAATGGTAGTAAGTGGGATTTGAACCTGGGTCTTCTGGTTCATAGGCGGGTGTGTTACCCACTAGGCTACTACCGCCCTGTGGTAGTGAAAGATTGCATGCATCTCTTTATTTTTTATTCTTGGAGACATCAGTGAAACTATTTTAACCATTTTAGGAAATGAGGGAATTCTATGAAATGCACCCCAATGCTTTTTTAACGTTTCATTACAGGACAGGAGCAGCCAGGTTCTGGTGCAGGACCAGGGTCCACAGAGAGGGGCGCTGCGGAGCAAGTCACATCATCACACGCCAGGTTGTGCACAGGCAGACCCAGGCAACGTAGTGTAGCCCATTAGTGTCATGTCGGAAGGGGCTGTGTGTCCCCTGGACCGTCCCACAGCAGCTGGGTAAAGGCGTCATGGAACGTTTAACTGGATCTGAGGCGTCTGAGCACACGGCCTCGCCATTTTTCGAGATTTAGTGCGTGTCGCTCTGGTCAGGTATAAGAAGTGATTAGCTGAGAAGATTGACATAATCAAGAGGATTGACAGAAGGTCTGAAATATTAGTCCCATTGTCTTATATCATCTTACTGCCGTTCACGACTCAGTTTGATCTGAAGCAATGAAAGGAATGAAATTCCTCCTTAAATTTACATGTATTATTCAGGTAGAAAACGTTAGTTGTAGATGATTTGGTCATGTGTCACTTGCTTACAGCCTTGCTTACAGTGGAGGTTATAGCTGGTATGTTCTCTCCACAACGTTTACCAAATGGGGCTGTAAATTCTCTTTTAATTCCATTTTACTACTGTCCATTCTCATTTAAAGTTGACTTCTTATCTTCTGACCTGTAAGGCTGATGGCTGTAGACTTCGAAGGCCAGGTGATGGCCGCCCAAGACAAAATCGACAGGCTGAAGCGGAACAGGGCCGCGGTTCGCATCCCCGAGCCGAGCCCAGAGGGAGCGGGGAAGCTGAGCCCAGACACAGGCACCCTCGCTGGGCCACGGCGCCACAGCGTCTCCCAGAGCTCCAGAGAGGACAAAGCGGCTCTACTGTATGAGCTGGTCACAGTCAGGGTGCGTGGAGGCTGAGATTCACACCTCTTGATGGACGCCGCATAAAGCTGACCCGTAAGATCCCATCCCCACTCCGCAGGAGGAGATGTCCGAGCTGCGGGGCGCGGTCCAGCTGCTGGAGAAGCAGCGGCGCTGTCTGGACTGGACGCTGGTAGTGCAGAAGGCGCAGGACGCTGCTGGCGCGCTTATTCTGGACAATCTGAGGGAGGAGCTGGAGGACAGGAACGTGCAGCAGCAGGTTGGGCTAGGCTTCACACTTCAACAATCCGCTTCACCACCGTTTCTCTCCCTCCTCATTTAACTCACATGGTATTTTAAGGCTACAACTAGTACAGTTAGATGCCTGCACAAGGTGGGTGGTAGTAGCCTAGTGGGTAACACACTCGCCTATGAACCAGAAGACCCGGGTTCAAACCCCACTTACTACCATCGTGTCCCTGAGCAAGACACTTAACCCTACATTGCAGAATTCTGATTTAAAAACTGCAAATATGAACAGAAATTTGGTGCCTTGAAAACCAGTAGACTTCACTAAATTTTCCATTTAATATTAACATTGATGTTGGCATACTTCAATAAACGCTAAATCTAAGTTGCAAAGATTCTGTCATACAAGTTGTGCGAATGAGCGATCCATCCATTTAATATCGGCCCGGTTATTAAATAGATGATGAGCGTTTTACAATCAGTAGCTACATGGACAGTCCCTCCCTGGAGACACTCAGGGTTAAGTGTCTTGCTCAGGGACACCATGGTAGTAAGTGGGGTTTGAACCTGGATCTACTGGTTCACGGGCGAGTGTGTTATACTGAAACAATTAAAAGTGATTGTATGAAGAACTCAAGTCCTGTCCGATTCAAACTAAACCCCCTACCACCCCTATGCCTCTCTCGCTGACCCCCACTCGGACTTTCCCCGAAAGAAGACTGGCCTGTTGAACCGCTTCTGTCGGCGTGTTTCAGAGAGCAGCCAAGAGCGGAGCAAGGCCCAGTTCTGTGGAGGGGTCGCCCGTCCAGCGGAACCGCGCCATCCTGCGCGAGCTGCAGGCCGTCCTCCAGCGGTGAGACCGACTCCCTCTCTCTGTCATCTGCTGAGGTCAGGAGCCCCGTGCAGAGCTTCTGCAGGCCTGGCTCTGTTGTCTACGGGTGCAACGTTTTCTCTTCATTTGCCGTGTGATTGATCACTCAGAGAGCAGCTCCTGAGGAGGAGGGCGGCGGCCATACGCGACGCCCTGGACTGCCAGTTGTCGGACAGCTCCAGCCAACGCCGGCTCAGCGAGGAGGAGGTGGCAAGGCTGTCCCTCGCTCACAGGTGGCCACCAAAACACATCCACAATTAAACATGAGCCATATTGCATCCGTTTCTGGGGGGACAGTGTGCAGAAAATCTCTACCTCAGCCGTCAGGGAATGCTATGAAGCTTTAAAATAGGCTCAATAGAATCTTGGGGACCTTTTCGTGTAGATCATGACTCAGAATCGGCCTCTGTCTTGCAGTAAAATCACGGCCGCCTACAGAAACGCGCGCAGGAAGCACCGTGAGCAGCTGTGGAGGCTGGAGAAGCAAGTGGCCGTCGTGTCCGAGCGGCACGTGGCCCAAATCACGGAGCTGCGGGCCACACTGGACAAGCTGGAGGGGAGGAGAGAGGAGACGGTGCTGTGAGATCGTCCGATCGCCATGCAAAATGCCCACATTTCCACAGAAATATTCTTTTTATTCATGCGAAAATATCAGCACGCACACTTTTTTTTATGAATGGCATTTTAATCATATCTGATTTAACTTTTGTAATAAAACTAATACAACGCTATCAGTTTGGAATGTGTCCTGTGTGTCATAGAACATTCAGTACAAGTCAAAACGGCCACTCTGTGAAAATCCTGCGAATCAGAATGAACCACATCATGAGCATGAGAAAGTTCTCGGCACAGGAACTATTTCAGAAAACCGTCCTCACCGTCTAAATTCAGAATGCCGAGAGAAGTCCGGATTGTCAAATGCCCTCAACACAGCATTAAAAAACGTGCGTCTTCAGTTTTGCTCAAGTGAGTAGGTGTGTTGACACTTTTGACAAGCAGTGTAAGTGTCCCTATCCCTTTCCCGCACTCTTCCCGTCTCTCCGTCCCCAGCGAGACATCTGAGGAGGCTACGCCAAAGCGGCTCCAGAGAGGAGGGCGGCTGGGGGCGGGTGGGGTAGCGGCGGAAAATGAAAAAGCTCTGAATCTGCGGACATGTCTGACCCTTTCACAGGGTCTTGCCTTTCCCTGGGGTTACACACCCTGACCGGAGACCCCTGCCACGGCCGGTCGCCTGGCTGCCGCTGGGAACTGTGGGTTGGGAGACCTTTGCTGCGGGAAAAGGTCATATGTCACAGCCCCAAGGTCAAAAGATGACCCGGCTGTTGTTTGGGAGTTTGGAGAGCGGGTTCAGAAGGCCACAGAGTGGTGCGCGACTCGGGAGGCCACATGTGATTGGCTGTTGGAGATGTAGGGATCATCATTATGAAGCTCCAAGGTTTTGTTGCCAAATGTCGTTATTATTGCCACCGCTGCCCCACCAGCGGCCCACATTTGTCCGTGATGACAAAAGCTAACAGCAACCCGAACACACTTATGGCCTCCGGGCCAGGCGCTCTTACGCTTACAATTCAATCCGATGGGAATTGTGCTGCGCGTGAACACGTGATATGTGATAGCCTCAAGACAGGCGGTTTTTCCGATTTGGGAACATGTATCCATCCATCAATTTTCAAATCCTAAAAAAAAAAGGGGAAAAAATGAACTCCTTAATTTAAGGACCAGGACTAAAAAGGGTCACTGTGGGAAGTGTCAGCCTCCAGTGTCCAGCCTGCAGCAGCTGTTTGCGGGTTAAAATATAGAAAAGGCTATAAAGCAATTACAAAAGGTCAGGGAAATAGAGGCCTGGGAAAAAAAATATCCAAACTATTAGAGGACAATGAGAGGGGTTGGGGGGTCGGCCGCTAGCCGGGTGAACAAATGAACGGCCCCGCCTCCCGCCCGAACACACACAAACAGAAGCGCACACACGGGGAGAGAGAGGGCAGTGACCCACAGGGCTAAGGTCACTTCATCTGCCGGGTGAATCCGTTTCACATTTAAATAAGTTGTCCCCGTAGAAGGCGGCATAAAGACTTCTCAGTGCGCCGCCGTTACCCATGAGGCCACCTGGCGCGGGGCCCACTGACTCATGACACCACGCGCCTGGAGAGAGAGTCTTGACCTTAATCACGTCCCCAACACACGCACAGTTTCACACACGTGACATGTCCCTCCCCGGATGACAAAACGCACACACACAAGCGTCCACATCTGTGCAAGCGTGAATGTTTTGTGAACTAACACACACGCCCAGGCTGCAAGTAGAGCACGCAACAGCGTGAGAGTCCTGCTGGCTGATTAGCAGCCTGTCCCAATCAAGCTCGGTGCCGCATAATGTTGGACCAAGACACCATTAAGCACCCGGGGCTGTGACCCTGGCGAGGGTGGCACAGTCGACCCTACTGAGATCGTATAACACTTCAGAGCGGGAAAATGGGATTAGCCCCAACAAAAGACCTTATGGCTGAGCGCTGGGGCAGGGGAAGGGTTAAGGTGACCTGTAATCCAGTTATCCAATGAGGTGGCTTAATGGATCTCCATTAGAGGTTGGGTGGGGACCATGAGCTCACCTCGCTCACCAGCTGCACCCGTGGTCTGAACCTGCGATTAAAAGGTTAATGAGGTGACAGAACAGCCCGGTACATGAAAAGCCGCTCATGGATGCAAGGGGGGCAACAAATTCCACCTTTTTTGGTGACGTTTATGTATTTTAATGTAATTTCATCAATTTTAGCTCGCAGCAAATTTAGAACATGCTGACCATCTTGCAAAATGTGCAACGAAGACCTAATCACACGCATCGGTAAATAATAGTTCCTCCAAATTCCTCAAAACGCACAGGTCACAGGTCTCAGATCAGTGCTCGAGGCTGTTCAGAGATGAAAGCGATGCACTGGAGATCCGAGCTTGTTTGCTCTAGGGTTATCTGACTCTCTGTTTTAGTTCTGGCTTTAGTCTGTCTCCTGTGCTCCTTTTCGCTTCAAACCCCGAGGACATTTAAGCCCCTGAGCCAGATCGTGTTTCCTGGTTTCCCCAGAGACCTGCCTGCAAAACCAGTGTTCAGGCACAACCCCTAAAAACACAGGCCAGGCTTACCCTAAGACCAATTCACCTTCTTCATGGAAAGGAGTGGTGGGTGACCAATTTTCCACCCCATTGTCAGATCATGTTTGAGACAAACCCTAGAAATCCAGTACCGTTAAACTGGTGCCATTAACTCATGCACAGCAGAGCAGAGATTGGCTGTCGTCAAAGAGTCGGGAGGGGCGTAGCAACCCAGCGCCCTCCCCCCAGTAGAGACTTGCCTTTGGTAGGTTTCAGGTTGGGCCTGTTTATTTTCTGCCGCCTCGCTGCCAATGCAAGGTCAAAGGTCGAGCGCGCAATCCGCGAGTGGCTACTGGAGCAGAGCTGCGTTAATCCTCGAAGCGTTTAGGAGCACGAAATGGTTAAAATTTAAACTCCGCTGCCAGATTCCTTCACACTTCAGCATTCCTCTCTGATGTGTAGGAGTAAACTGAGATGCTTTTAAAAATAAACAAAGCTTGAATAAATCGATAACGGCCGCATGCGTTCCGTAAGCCACATAAGAGCAGCCGTGGGATATGTAGCGTGGTGCCTAGCTGAGCCGTTGCCGCGGTGTACGTTGTTCTGCGTGTTGCGACCTGCTAGCGGACTGGGCAGCTGGTGCGTGTTCTGGACGGGTCAGAGCACAGAGGACAGGGCTGCCTGGCAGGCCGCTCAGGACACGGTGTAACCGCGCAGCTGCTGTGGACTCCTGACCGCGGGAGGAATTCGCAAATCACCAGGCCTCCGCCAGCGAGAAAACTGCCAGCTGCATTCCTAACTGCAGTTCAAAGAGCCCTGTAGCCGGCTTCACACACACACACACACACACACACACGCACACACACACACACACACACACACACACACACACACACACACACAGGAGTTTTTATCTTTGCAATAGAGGATTATATAACAAACGTATTACAGACCCAACTCTAAACCTAAACACACTTTGTCTTTGTAACACTTATTTTTATGTATTTTGCCTTGTGAGGACTTTAAAAAATGTCCTCACATTGACTAATTGATCTTTTATTCCATTTATGTGGAAATCAGTAGACACATACATAAACACACACACACACACACACACACACACATTAATTTACAGAGAAACACACATGCTTGTGCCCACAGGTACATATTAACACACACTCTGGTACAATTAGACCAACACGTACATTTTCATACATACAGACACAAAACTGAGTTCTTAGACTTCAGCGATGATCAGAAAAAACATGTCCTTTGTGTAACGGACATGAGTGAACTGATTTTGTGTGTGCTCTCCTGACCCTGCCATTGTGGCACCCTCCTGTTTATGGGGCTTAACTGAAAGGGGTGCAAGTCATCTTAAAATCCCGAGACCCGGCTGTCCCCCATTGAGGACACTGTGGTTCTAGTTGCCCACCACCGGATCCCTAGCGCCACACATCAGACCTGTCCATGGGCAGGCCACACTTCCCTGAGCAAATGCAACACGCTACACATTCCAATGTTCCCTTTCTTTGTTGTTGGAAATTAAAATCATGATACCTGTTGCACAGAGAGAACACCGGTCAGCGATGGACAAAAAATCGGCGGCAGAGGAATAAAATACAGAAAGCATCTTGTTGACAGTGCGTGGCTTATCCGTGGATCAGGTTTGTTGGCTAAACAGGCCTTTGTGTTGGTGTGTGGCAGTGTTGGAGTTAAACCCCCAGAGCTGTAAGGCCAGCCTGGAGGGGGGGGTCAGGGGCATTAGGGAGGCCAGGCGGCTCATTCTTTCTGAGTGTGTGTGTGTGTGTCTGTGTGTGTGTATGGCTCCAAGGCCCACTCTCTGCTCTTTGACTCCAATGTCCATATATGGCAGCGGTGCCATGGCAACCAGAGGGCTTGAATAGCAGTGTCAAATCCCTGAGCACACAGACACACGCTCTCTCCTGCTCTCCTACGCACGGCGCTGGCCAGAGATCGAGAGGAGGAGGGAAGACAGAAGAGGCTTGCTGGCTTGCTCACCTCAAACAAGGAGTTGCGGCTTTTTCCTTCGCCAGCCGAATAAAACGAGAGCCCCGCAAGGCTGATTATCAGGGACGGCACTTTCATCAAGAGCGCATCCTCCGGGTCTGAAGCCACCTCCGCCGGACAGGCAAGAAGTGACCCAACGAGGGGGGGTGGGAGACCGGGAAAGAACTTCTTTTCCTTTTCCCCGTCTCCTGCCACGAGGAGCCAGATTTCCGAGAGCGCGTGCAGAAGGCGGCGGGGGGAAGGAGGGGGCCGCTCCTGTGAACTTTGATCCCGTCGAGGGAAGGCGAGGAGGCACAACTGTTTATCGTTGTCCAGGTCAGGCCCGCATTCCTCTGGCCCGAGCTGTAAGTCACCCCTGCACGCCAGGGCCATTCGGGGGGGTGACTAGGTCCTCCTGCGCTCCCGTTACTGCAACAGTTGGCCCTTGTGCTTTTTAACTTTTCTTTTTTTTTTTTTTCTTAGCACCACTTTTGCTCGCCTGCCGCGAGGTTGTCAGTGAAACGGCGCCGTTCTCCTGGGCGAAAACACACAGAGAGAACTGGTCTAACTGGGTCAGGCAGTCTTCTCCAGGCCTGTCTCATCGGGGTAGAATGTTGCCGTAGCATATTTCCCCATGCCGGTGCACAGCCCCAGCACTTCTTCTCTTGCTCTCGCTGCGCTGCGCTGCTCTGAGCTTTTTTCCCCGCGAGACAGTGTGAACGTCCATGAGTAATTTATTGTTTCCTGTGAAAAGGGGCAGGCGGCTCTTTCTTTCCCTTCTTCTGGCGGAGTCCGGCGGGATTGGCGTGTCGGGGTTGGATGAAGAGAGGCGTGTGGGTGGCGTGGAAACTGCACTCTGCAGGTGGTTTGTAAAAAGAGAAAGGAGTTGACCGAGTGTTTTTGCCGTTGGCCGACCCTCATTTGCTGCACCAAAGGAGCAACAGCGGATTAAAGGTCCTGGGGAGATTTACTTCAGGCTTCGTACAGCTGGTGGTCCAGGCTGCCCAGAGATGGCCATGGTGAGCGGGGGCTGGGGGAACCCCAACGGGGACACCAACGGACTCGGGGACAAGGGCTACATGAGGGGGGAAGAGGAGGACGGGTCTCCCCAAGCCGGGAGCAGTGACGTGGAGGTGGGCGAGGAGGACAAGACCTGCGTGGTGGACTGCGTGGTCTGTGGAGACAAGTCCAGTGGGAAGCACTATGGCGTGTTCACCTGCGAGGGCTGCAAGAGCTTCTTCAAGAGGAGCATCCGGCGCAACCTTAATTACACATGCAGGTGAGGCCACGTGTGTGTGTGTGTGTGTGTGTGTGCCCACGGGTAGTTAAAATGCCAACTTCAACCACATCCTTTAATATGCAAATCTATAACGCACAATATCACTTGTTTGTCTCATTCACATCGTTGCTCTATGGGAGATAAACAACATCAAACTTTTAGCCTTACCAGTGCCCCTGGAATTCCTTCTCTTGAACCTTGCCATCTGTTCACAACGTACCCCATGGACGTGGCAAGTTCCTGTTCCTGCCATATTCTTGCATTATCTAATCACAAATCGAAGAGAACTTCTCTCTGAAGGGCTGGTTGGAAAGCTGTAGTCTTTTTTTTCTTGTTGTCAAGAATTAGTAAGAGGGTTCGGAATTCACAAAGCTGAAATTCTAGAAGGGATTGGGAGGTTATCTGACATTTTGGGCAAAACTTTCCTTTTGTGAGCAAGATATTTAGTGCATAAAGGTCTTGTAGGCTTCATTTGCATGTGAATGGCCCGAATATCTAGTCCCGGTAGCATTTTCAAGCTGTTGAAGGCCCTGGACCTTGCTCGCTGCAGGGTGTCAAGGTTACAGGGGCTGATGATTTACTAAGGTTAGATGTAGGATTGTTCCTAAAACGAGCCGCTTCTGTGGGGAACGTGTAACAGGATGTGTTTTTTTGTAGGGTGGTAGTAGCCTAGTGGGAAAGACACTCGCCTATGAACCAGAAGACCCAGGTTCAAATCCCACTTACTACCATTGTGTCCCCGAGCAAGACACTTAACCCTAAGTTGCTCCAGGGGACTGTCCCTGTAACTAATGATTGTAAGTGGATAAGGGCGTCTGGTGAATGCTGTAAATGTTTTGGCAAAATAAATGTAAAAACCGAAGACATGTCTTGCCTAGAGACAGAAAAACATCTGTGGATTGGACTGGAACTAGGATATCAGAGGGTTCTCGGTTCAGATAGTACAGACCATCATCTCATTAGCACTGTTGCTAACATATTGATTCTTTTCATGCAGATCAAATCGAGAATGCCAGATTGACCAGCATCACCGCAATCAGTGCCAGTACTGCCGCCTGAAGAAATGCTTCCGTGTTGGCATGAGGAAAGAGGGTAATTTTCTGAATATCATCTATACATGAGGAAAGGTTGTGCCACGAACCCGAAATTATGCCATTTTTTATTTGTCGGTTGCACTAGCAGCTGTGATAGAAATGTTCGATTTTAATGAATGAACGTCTGGGAATGTTCCCTGTGAAACAGGGCAATCGGTCTGTCATCTATAAGCATGACCCTTAACTGACAGCTACCCTCCATTTCCCTCCAACAATATAGTCCACATCACACTGTGCCGACACCAGAGCTAGTTCAAATGAACATCCTATGTCAAAACCAAGAGAAAGAATGGTTTTGTCACCTCTTCGCCCACTTCTCTTTAGGACTGGAAGTGCAGTTGAGAAGGCTGTCATCTTGGTTGTGCTAGAATTTTGTGTTAAAGGTCCCATGACATGAAAATTTCACTTTGTGAGAAATAGCCTGTCTATGGCCCTGCAGTGGCTAGAAATGGTGATATGTGTAAAGCGTCCTTTGTTCAATCTGCTTTGCTGTTCAGAGAGTGGCAGGGCAGATAGTCAGATCTGGAATTTGTCCCCTTATGACATCATAAACAGGTTACCTCCTGTTTTTCACGCTTTTTCCGCCCAGAGAATTTCCCGCCCCTCCCCTAAAACTTAACGCGACCCCAATTTAGATTCAGCAGGATATTCAGTTAGTTATAAACATAAAATAAAGAGAACCAGTGGGTTAATTTTATTTTTCCTTGAAAAATTCCTATCTGCACCAAACATTGTGGTTGGTGGATGGTGTCGATGATGTCATTTCCGCAAATGCCCGCTCAACTTCTATAGGCCACTCTCCTCCTCGTCCCACCTATCTCTTCCTCCTCATTAGCATTTAAAGCTACAGGCACCAAATTCTGCAACATGGCTGAATTTCAGATACAGAGTTAGGGGACCAATAAGACCAACATAAAAGCAAAAATATGTTTAATGTCATGAGACTTTAAATAGGTTAGCAATGATATGTTGCCCTAAGGAAATCTCTGTTCTTTCTACAGCAGTCCAGCGTGGTCGAATTCCTCTGTCCCACACCGCCATCAGCCCTACCTCTATGGTGGGCAGCGTGGGTGTCGGTAGTGGCACGGCAGGAGTAGGGATGGGCGGGGCCGGTGACTTCTTCAATGGGCAGCCGGTGTCCGAGCTGATCTCGCAGCTTCTGAGGGCTGAGCCGTACCCAAACAGCCGCTACGGCTCACAGTACGGTCAGCAGCATCAGCCCGGCTCCACCATAGGCATCGACAACATCTGTGAGCTGGCGGCCCGCCTCCTCTTCAGCACCATCGAATGGGCCCGCAACATCCCCTTCTTCCCGGAGCTGCCCGTGTTGGAGCAGGTGGCTCTGCTGCGGCTGAGCTGGAGCGAACTCTTCATCCTGAATGCTGCCCAGTCGGCGCTGCCATTGCACATGGCCCCTCTGCTGGCCGCCGCGGGCTTCCACTCGTCCCCAATGCCTGCGGAACGGGTCGTCTCCTTCATGGACCAAGTGCGCATCTTCCAGGACCAGGTGGAGAAGCTTGCCCGGCTGCAGGTGGACTCTGCAGAGTACAGTTGCCTCAAGGCCATTGCCCTCTTTTCGCCAGGCAAGTGCACAAAAGTTTGGTGACTTGATGGGGACTCCACCATCCCCTTGGACACACTCTGACTACGTTAATGCTCTCCTGTTCCTTCCTCAGATGCCTGTGGCCTGTCGGACCCGCTCCACGTCGAGAGTCTGCAGGAGAAGGCGCAGGTGGCATTGATGGAGTACGAGCGCATGCAATACCCAGGCCAGCCTCAGCGCTTTGGCCGTCTTCTGCTGCGACTGCCCGCTTTGAGAGCCGTGCCCGCCTCGCTCATCTCCCAGCTCTTTTTCATGCGCCTGGTGGGCAAGACGCCAATTGAGACCCTCATCCGGGACATGCAGTTGTCCGGGAGCTCCATCAGCTGGCCTTATGTCCCGGGACAATAGACCTAAACCAGACCCTGATCCTTCTCGCTGTGGAACCCCAGACCAGGCTCAACATTCGACGTGGACGTTCCTGGTTTAGGGTCATGGGTTTTCAAAGCCAGATAGTGCAAAGCCATGAGGCAGGACTGACCCTAGATCAGCCTTTCCACCACTTGTGAAATGACGCTGCTGGTCAAGAGGCACAGCGTGTGCTACCTCAGCCAAAAACTGCAATCGCTTCCTGGTTCTTACCAGCTGGAGATTTACGTTTGTGTCTATAGACTCGGACTGTTCCAGTGAAAAGTGGCGCTGCATGGATTTAGTTGAACCTTGATGGGTACAGATTTTATACACAGCATTGTCTGATTTAATTACACCTCAGTAATACTATTTTAATTACAGATTTGTGTCTAGTCGGCCGGTACCAGTTTATCCCCAACAAATCATTAAATAGAGAAGCCCTCGCTTCATGAGAGATTATTGGGAGGGATTAAACTTTTCCGGATTGGGCCTCGCTGAGTGGTTTGGGTGAATATTTTTTTAAAAAAATGATCATTATAGGGTGTTTGCCAAAATGTACAGTTCGTTAACGAGGTTATTGTGTGTTCTTTAACATGTCATGAGCGGCTGTACCATCAATAGTAGCTAAAGAACCAAATTACTTACTTGAACAAAAATATTAAAACCTTAGCAATGTTACAATAGCTTATCATTTTGGCATTGTAGTAGAATCTCTTTTATAAAAGAAATATATAATCCTGAATGTTGCAAACTGTCACGTTGACGATGAAAATGTTGGATATTTTTGAATACTAATAATAAAAGATAAAACCGTATTGTTTTGAGGAAGCAGATGTATAGAAGTGAAAGAGATCTTGTATATTGTATCTCGAATATGAATGCAGCATTGGGACAGTTTATTTGTGATTGCATGACACAAGACGGATGTTAATGGTTGGTATGAATGGGGTCTGTGTGACTGAAACCGTACACCAGCGTGACCTCTTTCAAGAAGGCGTAGATGCATATTTGTAACATCATGTACTAGCAACATTAGTAATGAACTGAAGGAATTAACACTTGGACACACACATACAGTCCAGGCCAAAAGTTTGGACACACCTTCTCATTCAATGTGTTTTCTTTATTTTCATGACCATTTACACCTCTGGGAACTCCTTCAAGACTGTCGGAGAATCATTTCAGGTGACGACCTCTTAAAGCTCATCGAGAGAATGCCAAGAGTGTGCAAAGCAGTAACCAGAGCAAAGGTGGCTATTTTGTGTGTGTGTGTGTGTGTGTGTGTGTGTGTGTGTGTAAATACATACATACATACATGTAGAGTACAGCAGAGGGGTTTGTGCCCTGCCCCTGGTGATTACTGGGATGTGACCCCAATTTAGATTCAGCAGGATATTCAGTTAGTGATAAACATAAAATAAAAATTTCACATATGATTAGTTTTCTCGGTACCTGAAGACATTGTTCAAGTAAATGCACCAAATTGCATATGCCGAAGGCTCCCAGTGCTGCAGGGTGTTGCATACGGCCATACCAGCCGAAGAACGCCTGATCTCGTCTGATCTCGAAAGCTAAGGAGGGTTGGGCCTGGTTAGTACTTGATGGGAGACTGCCGGGGAATACCAGGTGATGTAAGCCTTAAATAGGGGCAGCGGTGGCCTAGCGATTAAGAAAGTGGCCCCATAATCAGAAGGTTGCCTGTTCGAATACCGACTCGCCAAGGTGCCACTTCTCCCCGGGCGCCTGTCATGGCTGCCCACTGATCACCAAGGGTGTTGCAGTGTGTGGGGACGGTGTTACAGCTACGAAGATGGCAGCCAACATCTGTTCTGCACTGAATTCTGAGTTGACAATTTTGATGTGCACTTTTCTGAGAAAAAGTTTTCTGTGTACAATATATGCAGTGATGGCAGGGAAGGAGGTTTACTGATACATGTCGTCCTACACGACAAACTCCAAAAAGACCAACACTGCCATCTTCAGGACTAACTGGTCATTATGAGACCCCAATCAATGTTCTGTCAAATGGGTCAGAAAAAAAAGCCTCCTTCAATGAGATCCATGTATATATTTATACAATTTTTTTATTAGATTATTATTCGAGACATATAACGAAATAATGTGTGAGATTACAAAACTGCTCCCATTTATAAAAATATGAGCTGAAAAAAACGGCATGAAAATTCATTAAAAAAATAATAAATCAGTCACAACAGTAAAAAGCAGAGAAAGACGGGCAGTGTTTAACGTGAAAATTCATATGTACACAGATTACCGTAGCTACGAGTGGTGCAGAAGAGTGGTTATTAATCCCTGATGAATGTGATGTCATAATGAAGATCCAAGGTCATTTAGAGGAGGTCCCCTGATGTCCTGGGATTGCTTAGAAACAGTACATCAAAAAATGGCAACAGAATTCTGATCAGAGGCAGTAAAAACTTCATTCTTTACAGTGACTGGTGTCTGACCAGAATTGCACGATTATTAAAAATGCATTAATAAACAACATGTAGCACAATTATGTAGGTTTTATGGCATTAAAAGATTATTATTGTCATTTTTTTTGCAACAGTCAGTCCAATAATCCTAACAGCTACACCTAGAGGGAAGCGAGTGCCGAGGCCAGGACTTAATACACACCTTTCAATCTCACCACTTTTAAAAAATGATTAAAAAAGAACAAAAATCCTTCACTTTGGATAACAGGCACACACACATACACAGACGCACGGACGCTATTCGCTGCTATACAGAAATCACTTGACTTTTTGGGGGAATTCAAACCGACGTAAAACAGGACGCACGATGACAATTAATCTCAGATATTTTCTCCTCCATTGCTGCCTTATCAGCCGAGATTACGTGCGGTGCACTCCCCGTATCTGGAGCAAACAGCGAGACGTAAAGGCTTCTATCAGCTCTAGATGCCATTGTGCTAACCTTTGCCGGCCGCGCCCAGATACACTCCCACTGAGCAAAACCACGAACCAAGCCCCCGTCTGAGAAATGTGGGGATTCAGACGAACCGTTACGGCATGGAGAGAAAAGATTTACGAAAAGAAAAAGCCCCACAAGGCCCTCCTGCTCTCAGAATGTAAAGCGTCAGATAGTGGACAGCAGACTCAGAGTCAGTTCTGAAATCTGAAGCTTATTTGTCTTCGTAAAAAAAAAAAAAGAAGAGTCCTGGAGTGTCGTCTTGAGTTTGGAACAACAGTCGGGATGGAGGAAGGTGGAGTCCTACTGCTGGCTCCGGTCGTAATCCTTCACCATTCGTTTGATGTGGAAGAGCTTGTGCCTCAGCTGCCGGCACTCGACTTTTTTAGACTGGTATTCCGGCATCTAAGAGAAAATAACAGAAAGCACGATAATCCGCGAGGATAAAGTCTGCAAATGCCGAACTATATTAAACTCTCGGAAAACTGGACGAGCAACACTCATAAACTATAATGTTATTATAATGAAGAGCAGTGACCTTCACGAACATAGTGTCGTTTTTGGAAATGTGAGCACGTTCTCTTACCCTCTTCAGGTCTTTTATGTGATTGTACTCCTCTGCCACCGCCTGAAAAGAGAGAGGGTGTAAAACAGTGTTTATCACGAACGCATTCGAGCCCCGCTGGGACCCCGTGGTCTCCGCCCCCCTACCTGGTACTTGGCGGAGCCTTCGTCCAGCGTGTCCAGCTCACGGTTCAGTTTGTTCAGCTGGTCGTTGATGTCGTCCATCTCCGCACAGAGGTGCTTGTAGAGCTTCAGCTCGGTGTCGAACTCCCTCTTGTACTCCTGGCGCTGTGCATCAGACGCGATCTCAGGGTACAGGCTGGGTGTGCAGAGGACACGGGACCAGTTATGGGTTACGATGACAAAATGACATTGGACCAAGATCTGAAGAAAAATATCGACTTTTTCGGTATAATCCAATGTCCAGAGGAGCTTAGCTGGAGGCTCAATGTTGCATCATGGGATAAATGGCGGGTGACATTTTGACTATTAAGTTCTGCCAGCTCCTGAATGCTGGATTAAGAAGAGCGAGTTCAAATACACAGCTGGCCAATGTCGGGGGCCGACCTAAAACTCTAATGCACAGTAAACTTTACTTTACTTTACTTAGCAGACTTTTGGAAAAGGCTTGATATTTATTTGGAACCTTCTGAGTTTAGGGTTAGCCTTTACAGTAGCCAGACGTTTGCCTTCTGCTTTATGTCCAGATCCTTGGACGTCTTGTGGTGTCTTCTTATGTTATGTTCCGCTACATTGACCAGGCACACAAGACAAACAGGTCTGCCATTAACATTTGTGAACAGCTGCTACTGGCAGAGAATAGGGTGATAGTAGCCTGGCGGGTAACACACTCGCCTATGGACCAGAAGACCCAGGGGGGACTGTCCCTGTAACTACTGATTGTAGTTACTGGTAAATGCTGTAGATGTATTTTTTAAATGTAGAATTGTGGGATTTGTAGTAAAAGCGTTGCCTGTGGAGCACGCGGCGCCAACCACAGGCCAGGTCGAGTAAATATTTGAAATTATCTCATGGGTCACATATAATTACCCAGGCAGGCCAACAGTTTGACATGTGTGTGTTATGGGATTCCAGTCAACAATGGCAGATATTTTAATCACTGTCCAGTGATTATTAAAAAAAAATAAAATCGAACATTGCATACAGATTTGTTTTGCTTAAAAACATTCAGTGAGATATTAGTAAGTAATATTTTGATGCATTCGGATTCCGCAGAAGAACGACAACAGGAACTCTTGACTGTGAAGTGAAGCTTATCTCCCATCAGCTCCACAGCCCGTTTACGCCTCTCGCAGCTCCTCCCTTCTCCTTCCCAGCGAAAATACGGTGAAATGCAGGCCAGCGTAATAATCCTCTGGCCGCCAGAAACCTTTCTTGCTCCTGTGCTGGCCACTTGGCCCTTAACCAGACCGGTTAAAGTCACTCTCGTCACTCTCGCTTTGGTGAGGAAATGTCGAGCAAATCACAAGTGCTCACAATACGCCAGCTCTGGGAATCAAACGTGGGTAAGTGGCAATGTGGCCGCTTTTAAATCCACAGCAATACCTTTGACCCAGTTCCTTAATTGCGAGAAGTTACTGGACCACGTGGGGGTCCCGTGCTTGGAAGGAATTTCCTCTTCGGCCTTCAGTGCTCTACAACTTCTGCAGTCTGCCACTGTTTGTGAGGTCCAGGTAAATGGTATTTGGTCCCAGACCATCAGTAACATTTATAGCATTTTACAGAGGCCCTTATCCAGATCAGTAGTGACAGGGACAATCAGTAGTGACAGGGACAGTCTCAGGGTTAAGTGTCTTGCTAAGGTAGACACGATGGTAGTAAGTGGGGTTTGAACCTGGGAATTTATGGTCTTCTGGGGTGGTAGTAGCCTAGTGGGTAACACACTCGCCTATGAACCAGAAGACCCGGGTTCGAATCCCACTTACTACCAATGTGTCCCTGAGCATTGATTCTACTTGTTGTTTCCAATTGGATCGAAATCGTTGCAACCAAAAGATCTTTAGTCCAACTGCTCAAACTGCTTCGCTTCAGATGAATGGAACCAGGACATAAAGCACCCATGTAGCTGCACCACGATAGCTCGGAGATACATAGGCATGCATTCATTCCATCCAGTCTCTCACCTTTCCCAGTGGTCCTGGTCCACCTCGTTGGCCGTTTCACCCCCGGTGGTATACTCAGTTTCGTACTGAGACTCGTCCAGCTCGGGGTTTCTCCGCCGCCTCTTCCCTCGGCGGGCCGAGGGTTTGTGCACCGTTCCGTTGGCCTCCTCTGAGTAGCTGGAACTGGCTCCCCCAAACTGAGAATGGGGCTCCGAGGGTCGGCTGATGGATCGCTCGTACCTGTCCAAATCCACAAATTACTTCAGGCGTTGCAAACAGAAAAGCCTAAATGCATGTTTAAACGCTTTTCATGCTTGAAATGCGTTAAAAGTAGTGTCCTGTACTGTACTGGATGATGCTACACGCAGGGAACCATTTCCCCCGAGAATGAAAGAGAGCGTGTATACACAGGTCTTTCAGCTGATGGACACTCACATGTTGCTGTAGGAACCTGGGCTGAAGCCACTATCTGTCTTGGGCGGAATGGAGGCCAGGCTGTTTGCTTTATTTAAAGGCGGGGCAACTTTTTCGGATATTACCACAGTCGGGGCATCCTGGACACTCTGGTTGTCGTCCACATTGTTTACCTGGAAGGGGAAAGGCAAGAGAAAGCCGAGGTCAGACGCAGGGCACGGCAGCCGTGACTTTTTTTTTTCCCCCGAGTGGCCGCTCGAAGCCGCCAGTTTATTCGGATACAGTTTAATGCTGTATCTGAAGTCCCTTTGAAGCCGTGGTGCGGAATTATGGCCACTTTGATCCAGTCCCACAACAAAATTTCCCAGGACGCGCCGTTTCACCGTCTGTAGCTTTAAATGCTAATGAGGAGACGAGCGGCCTATAGAAGTTGAGGGGACATTCGCGGAAATGACGTCATCAACACCATTCACCAACCACAATGTTTGGTACAGACAGGAAGTCATGGCGGCGTTTTTCCAGAAAAAATTAAATTAACTGGTTCTTCAGAGTCTCGTGTGACGGAACTAAAAAATACATTCGTGCTCATTTTTACATCCAATCACCGAGCAACTGCAATGCTTCACACGTTTGGAATGGTCGGTGGAGATCATGTCTTTGGGGAGGGTCGCAAAATTCTCTGGGCAGAAAAAGCATGAGAAACGGGAGGTAACCTTTCCCTTTATGATGTCATAAGGAGACAAATTCCAGATCCGATCGTCTGAGCTGCCACTCTCTTAAAGATGAAGCATAATGACCAAAAAAACTCTTTACACCTATCGCCATTTTTAGCCACTGCAGGACCATAGACAGGCCAGGGGAACTCGTATTAATGTTAAATAATCTCACAAAGTCACATTTTCATGGAGGGAACCTTTAAAGGTTAAATGTTCAAGGCCTTCTCTCAAAGCAATACGGCTATTATGATCTGAATGACTTTGTGTTGTTGAATTAAACCTTCAAGGTCAAACCAAGTGTTGACTGTATCAATGAAGGTGCTTTTCAGAAGTAGGACGTTTCTGTATATTCTTACAATCTGATAAAACTTGAATTCTGGAATTCAAATGCACATCATCTTAAATTATTCATAAAATTACTTTATGCAGATATGCCGATTTGACACCCCAAACTGTAGAATGTTGTTTTGCATGAAATCTGTTACCAGGTAGAGCAGCATTGTCTAACATCGTTCCGTATTCGGCATAAAATGTTGGGAAGAGCACGGAAAGATTGTTTATTTACTCAGGCACTTCCTGTGCTGGTCCAGAACCAGGATGACGAGAATAAGATCTCCCACACAATTGACCGAGGAAGAATACCTCAGCAGATGTTTCCAACATCCACACCGAGCAGAATGTAGAGTAGACGCGAGATCTAAAGCTTCCAGGCATAATGACGGAACTTCTTTATTGTAGTTTTCACTGCAATGTTCTGCAATGGAGTTTTACAGTGGCAATTCCGACAGCCCATTCTAACCATTTCATGATCATCCTCTCCACTCGTGTCAAAGGAAGCCACAGTAGGAACCAGGAGGAACAACAATCACAGGGTGGGGCGAGTTTCCGTGCAGCTGCAAGGAAAGCCACCTTTGAAGCCCGCAAGTCATCCAGGAATCCCAACAATGCCCCTCTCCACATGGGCCACTGAGCTGAGCGCAGACTGGGTAAGAGGGGAAAGAATGTCTGGGGCCGTGGACCCGGGGCCACGGGGGGGGTCCTGGAGAGTCCCCCGTACCCAGAGCAAAGCACCAGCAGCTCCCACGCCAATGCTCGGTGGAAACGAGCGTAATCGCAATGAGGTCATTTCGACAGACACAAGTATCCCTGGTACACTGGTCCCTTTTGATGTCTGCACCAGCCGCAATGCAGATAGAACAGAATATAAATCAGGCTGCAGGGTTCAAGCGGGGACATTAATCCAAAAAATAAAAATCTCAAAATCATCCATTTTAAACAGAAACCCTTCTCCTACACTCTGAGGGCAGCCGGTCAGCGTTTTCAGCGGTTTAATGCTGGTGCCCCAGATACAGGTGAAAGGAAACAGGTTTAATTGGCTTAATCCGGGATCATTCCACATGGATGGCATCACTGGAATGTGAATCGTAAAATAACTGCATTTTTATGTCTGACGTTAATAGAGGCTATAAATCAATAAAATGACTAGTGATAACTATGGAATCTGTGCCTACTGGAATTGTCATGTTCCGGTCCTGATGCGTTCCTGTATGTGTTCCTGATGCCAAGATTGTGTGCACCTATTGTTAACTGTATGAATGTAGCCTCATTTTCTTGAATTGAATTGAATTTTACCTTGTCCTGTGTGTAGATGTCCATGGTGTAAGGATATCCCATTTTATTTTATTTTTTTTGTGCAATTGCATCCTTTTTTAACTCGGCATGATGCATCTTAGCTGCAAGAGGAGATTTTTTTTTTTTGAGTAATTGCTAAGTGCCGCAGGACAGCCAGCTTTCTGTTCTTCAGTCGTCTGGGTTAGACTTTGGCCTTGCTTTTTGAAAAGATGTTTTCCCGAACATCTTTTTTTACATAATGACATTACAAATATCAAAATGAAAAAGCAACAATGCTGGTGCTTGTCCAAAAAGCTGAAAAAGAAACACTGAAATCTGCGATCAGCAACAGTTAGCTCTTTGTTTCGTATAGGAAGTGCACGATGGAGAATGGCTCCCATGATATCCATAACCCAACACACAATAAACAAAACAAGGTAGTACTTGAGGGTGCAGTCAACAGGTGACGACCCTGCAATTTGCTTGTGTGGGTCCAGACCTGTGTGTTCACTGTGAAATCAACCAGACAGACACAAAGCACCGTTGACTCAAACCGCCACTTTGCCTGTGTGTGACGTGAGCCATGACTCGTCGACTGGCGGCGAGCGGGGTGCCGGCTTCACGCCGGATCAATCAGAGCAACTCCCCTGGATACCGTCTGATCTGGATTATCAGCTTCTGAATGACACGGTGTTGTACATGTGGGTGTAACGGTCTCCCCGGTTAATCGGTTTGGTGACACAATTAAAGGAAGTACATCTAAATGTCATTTGTTCTTTGTAAATGTATTTATAATACTGTTGTTTTTGTATCGGACAGGAGAAAATCACTGAAGTTCTTTTGTCCTTAAATTCCTCTATTGCTGTATTGTAACATCATACTAAAGGTTCACATTGTACCTAAAAATGTAAGTGAAGGTTCCTCTGAGCTCCGCTTGTGCAAGGAACCGTTATCACATGGCCGCCTACTGCTCACAAAATAATCAAATAATCAAATTCGTAATATATTTAATAGTAGTGTCGACATTAATCTTATTGCGATGCAGATGTCAGCAATTCTGTTGCTTGGTGTAAAATGGTATAAAAATCCGCGTTAAAAAGTAGTGCCGGTAGTGACTGAGGTGGCCTGGTCTGAGTACAGCGCCATTAGTACAGTTTGGCCTCGGACGTTCGAATTGAACGTTTTTGCTGCGCTTTTATGCTGCCTTCACTGTTTAACGTTCGTCAGGATTTAAACCGAAATTGATGGCAAGAAAACCTTGCATGCAGCGTTTACTCGATGCCACCCGAACACACAGCCCACCAAAACGCTGGTGCTGAACACCCGTGTGACCCCTGGTTTGGTCCAATGTGAAGAAAAGCGGCCCTGCTTGCAGAAAAACGAGGCCTTAACTCTCATCTCACCGACGTTCCGTTTGTTATTAGAGGAATGTCATTCTCCTGTGATTACCCTCCATCTCTCCAGCTTAACTAACTACTACAGGTAAAGGTTAACTAGGCTGGAGAATCTACATTTACATTTAAGGCATTTGGCAGACGCCCTTATCCAGAGCGACTTACAACATGCTTTCAAGGTACCATCGATGAAGTGATAAGTTCCGGTTCATTAGGACCCCCAACTATGAATACAATCTTTTTATTCACTCTGTTCTAGTTTCTATACAGAAGTCAGACAAGAAGAAAGTTACAAGTTCATCTAAATATTCTCTAAAGAGGAAGGTCTTGAGCTGCCGTGTGAAGGTGCTCAGTGACTGAGCTGTTCTGATCTCGAGGGAAAGTTCATTCCACAGAGAAGAGTCTAGATGAGCGTCTTCCTTCTATCTTCAGAGATGGAGGGTCCAAGCGAGCAGTACTGGAGGCTCGGAGTATACGAGGTGCAGTGCGAGGTGTAATAAGGGCTGTGAGGTAGGATGGTGCTACTCCATGTTTGGCTTTGTAGGCCAGCATCAGTTTTTGAACCTGATGCGTGCAGCTACTGGGAGCCAGTGGAGGGAACGTAGCAGAGGGGTGGTGTGGGAGAACTTGGGAAGGTTAATGATCAGTCGTGCTGCTGCATTTTCTATTAGTTGTAGAGGTCAGATGGTACATAGAGGTAGACCAGCTAGAAGGGAGTTGCAGTAGTCCAGTCGAGCGATTACTAAGGACTGAACCAGTATCTGGGTGGCCTGGGTTGACAGTTAAGAACGGATTTGTCTGATATTGTAGACAATCTACCGGTCTGGTAGTGTTTAAAATGTGACCGTTTACATTTACAGCATTTACCAGACGCGCTTATCCAGAGCGACTTACAACCAGTAGTTACAGGGACAGTCCCCCCCTGGAGACACTCAGGGTTAAGTGTTTTGCTCAGGGACACGATGGTAGTAAGTGGGATTCGAACCTGGGTCTTCTGGTTCATAGGCGAGTGTGTTACCCGCTAGGCTACAACCACCCTCTATGACCAGATTTTCCTTTTCAAACAGCAGCCGCAACAAATGATAATCGTTCTCGTTCTTTTCCTTTTCTTTCGCGCGCATTGAAAGAGGTCAGCGTGTGGTTTTAATAGCCAGGCTGAGGAGCACTAGAAACTCCCCGCTGGTTAATGATCACTCCAAGTGAAACCCGGCAGATCATGAACAAACAGCCACTATCAGCGCCGGGCTTTTATCATGTGATCCCCTGGCAGCCACGCCAGACCAAGGGCAAATTAACGGTTACAGACGCCGAGCCGTCGGGGTTTCCGGCACTTTCAGGCCGGCGATTCAGTCCAATTCTTACATTAAAAATTGTGTCGGGCAGAACCTGAAGTACAGCAACATGAAGAGTAGAAAGTAAATTTTATTCTAAATAACTAGATAACAGCCCATGAATGTGAAAGTGAACGTTAGCATGAAAACGGTTTTGCCAGTTTGTAGAAGTTTAACTCGGCTCATTAAAGTTACAGAAACATTACATGCCCTGAGCAGCCTGAGTAAAAGCAAATGTCATAAAATACGCGACACACCTCATGAACTTTGAAATAAACACGAGCCACGGCGGATCAGTGTGGCCTAAAAAGATTAGAGCAACGTCCCAGATGTGCACGGTGACCGTGTTTATCAGATTTCGCCTTTGTAATAATCAAAAGTGAAGTGATTGTCACTTGTGATACACAGCAGCACAGCACACGGTGCACACAGTAAATTTTGTCCTCTGCATTTAACCCATCACCCTGAGTGAGCATGACAGGTGCATGGGGAGCAGTGTGTGGGGATGGTACTTTGCTCAGTGGCACCTCAGTTGCAGATCGAGATTCGAACCGGCAACCTTCTGATTACTGGGCCGCTTCCTTAACCGCTAGGCCACCACTGCCCCTTAATCAGTTATTAGCGCGGTCGTAACGTTCCCACAAGTGGGCGACCAGCCGGGACAGTAATGGAGACAGGGACAGGTTGGGTGGCCAGACTCACCCAGTCTTCCACATCCCTGCCCTCGGGCCCGCGGGTCAGCGGCTCCTCCCAGTATATGTTGGGCTTGCCGTAGCGCCAGATTTTGCTCCGTATCTTGAAGGAAAACACGGCGACCACAATCAGCGCAACGACGACCATGAAGCCGCACACCATCGCCACAGCCTGGGGACAAAAGACACAGTGACACGGTCACGTCTTCCAGAAAATAGAGCCGGACACGAACCGACAGGGGGGACCCGTCGCCGTACCTCTTGAGGGTCCACGTAGCAGTAATGATACAGGTACTGGTTGTAAATGGGAAAGCCGCCCACGCCGCCCATTCCGGACACGCCACTGCCGTACATTTGCTGGCACATCATCACCATGGGGTTGTAGATGCTGGATGAGGACTGGGCCATTGGATTGACCCCCACAATGTACACGATGTTGATGATTCCCTGGAGGACCGCCAGGATGGCGCTGACCACCAGAACCACCAGGTAGAACTTGCGGCTCCGGAAGGCGCTGCTTTTGGAAAAGGTGGCGATGAAAAAGCCGAGGGCACCCACGAAGTTGATGGCCGCCATGGCGATCATGCTGGACTTTGCAGAGTACGGGGTCGGGTACGAGTTGTAGTAACCTCCACCGTAACCGTAACCCATATTGCTGCCGTAGCCGTAGCCGCTTCCGTAGCCCAAGCCTGACCCGTAGCCTCCCATTCCGTAGCCTCCCATTCCGTAGCCGTACTGGTAGTCCCAAACGAGCGTCGAAGCCACGCAAGCGAAGATCCCCAGGCAGAGGACGATGATCAGACCCTCCATGGCCTTCACGATGCCTGGAGGCGAGAGCCACTTGTAGAAGTGCTGGGGCTTGTCCTCGACGTAGTACGAGCCTGGGGGCGGGGGGTACGGGTCCAGTTCGGCTCTGGAGGCGTGGAAGCTCTCTGGCGGCCCGTAGCCGTTGGACGCCGGGCTGTACGGTGGGCTGTACATGGGGGGGCTGTCATACCGCTGTTTCTCGAACATCTTGCACCAGTCGGACAGGGGATCCTGCAAGTCAAACCAGATGTTAGATCATTCAGGATTAGTATAATCAGATAGTATAAACCAGACATTCATTACAGCAATATGCCGTTATTCTTCGTTCAGCGACAACATGGTGATCAGAATCAGAAAACTTTATTCATCCATGAAGGAAATGATGCGATTTTCACCAGATTTGATCCCATTCTGCTTTTTAAAACACTTACACATATCAGCAACATTTTGTTTGTTATAGAGTCCAAATTCACGCACCGTACGTCTCATGATGATAACCGTAGAGAACGTAACAGCACTGTGATATCAACATTTTGATATCACACCGCGGGAATCGCTACAGAATACAGAACGTGCAGAACGTGTACGGATATGCACTCTGCTTCTGGGTCGGAACATGTTCGGAGCCCAAAATACTCCCACGTACCTCTCACAAGTCACACATATAGCTGTGGCGTCACGACTCAGATTACAGGGGGAGGGTAAGGGCAGCCTGGGCGCTCTTTTAATTCCCACACGGTTCCGAAATACAAAATGAACAGTGCAAATCACTTCGAATCTCCAAACATTTCTATTTCTAGAACATTACATCTCTTGCGCAATTCTCGTTTTGCTGAAATGTTCTCGACGGCATTAAAACCCCGCAGCAGTGAAAGAAGGAAGCTCTCATGATCCGATCCGGCAGGGGCTGCTGCGGGTCCGGAGTTTCATGTAGGCCCTGTGAAATGTTTCCCGATTGTTATCACCTGTGTACGAGTGTATAAATCTGCCCCGTTCGTGTCTGTTCATTGTCGGGTCGTTGTTTGGTGATGTTCCCCTTGTCCCGTCTATGATGTATTAAACCCCTGTCTCATGACTTTGTGCGTATGCGTCCTCCTTGTCCAGCCACCGTGACAGGAGCGTTTTGTGTGCACACATACACAGTGACACGTTAGAAGCACGGATTTGTCTTTTATATTCAACCGGAGCCACACTTTTCGTACCGTGAAAATGCATGGAAATGCAAGTGTGCATGACGAACGCTGCCGGTTCGAAGGGGCAGAAGCAGGTTCTCCGGTAAATAAAATTCGAGCTGAAGGCCTCATTCACGGCGAGCGGCGCGATCCGTGCACGGAACGTGGTTATTTTCTGTCCTTTCCACACACGGCCTTAGAACGTGGCGAGGCTGGTACTGCCACACAAAGCCTCCGTTTTTCCCGCGGAACTGGCCCGTGGGAGTCGCCCCTCAAGCCCCTCCATTGTCCGGCGGACCTTGAAACGCTCGGGCCCGCCGCGGCTTGCCAGCTTTGGTTACGATTCGCTGCAAAACGTTACAGTGGCGGAGTCGGGCGAATACATCACGCCGTGGCTTCTCGCCTTTGTTGTCGGGAAAAGTCACGACTGCCGGTCGTGGGTGCCGCGTTGCCATGGCGTTTTGGGAGGGGGGGGGGACAGTAAAACGCAGGACAGGAGGGAGAAGAAAGGGAGACAAGAGGCGCACTGTCTGCTGGACGTGAAAAAGGCGGGGGCCTAGCGAGGAGGGAAGATCAGGTGTCGCTTCAGGGGTCCCTCTGTTTACCTTCCGAACGGTTCCCCCACGTTCCTTAGACGGAACCTCCTGATGCTGCTCTCGGCAATCTTTAACCCGACCTAAAGCCAGAACAGGTGTCAAAGGTCATCCGACTGGCGGGTTAACCCACTTGCCTATTAACCAGAAGTCCCAGGTTCAAACCCCACGTAGTACCATTGTGTCCCTGAGTGTCTCGCCCCTTGACGAGACCTGTGTCCCCCTCGGTGGCCTCAGAACACAGAGGGGACACAGTGGTTCCCCATAAACTGTCACTAGAGTCACGACAAAGAAAGGAAGAAGGTCCACCTGTACATTTGTTAGCAAGGTTCTAGTCTAAATGAAAGATAAATAAAATAGTGAGTAATGAAGCTGTAAGGGAGGAAGAAGAAAGTTCTACGGCTGTTAGAACATCAACTCGAACGGAACCCGTGAAGTAGTAACATTACATTGAGTGAAAAAACGAGTTTTAAAACGGACAGAGCCGGACTCACCGCGCAGAAAGTCGGAGGTTCGCGGAGGTCTGCGCGTCCGCGGGAGGAGCCGCTCCCCCCCGCCCGGCCTCTGCTGGCGGGTCCCGCCGCGGAGCGCGTCGTTTCGGGGGGAGGGAGTTCCCTCGACTCCCCGCCTACTTTTCCTTCGTCGGGACATTTCTCCTGGGACGCCTGTGCAGGGTTTGTTTCGTGGTGGCAGCTGGTCATCTTTTCACCTGATGTGCGCACACCTGGTGCGCGGCGCGGTAGCGCCCCCTGCTGGCTGCGAGATATTATAGAAATATTTTTCTTTTCATATCAAATATACAGTACAGGCCAAACGTTTGGACACCTTCTCATTCAGTGTGTTTTCTTTATATTCATGACCATTTACGTTGGTAGATTCTCACTGAAGGCGTCAAAACTATGAATGAACACGTGTGGAGTTATGTACTTAACAAGAAGTGGAGACAGTCACCGGACCTGAACCCAGTCCAGATGGTTTGGGGTGAGCTGGACCAACAAGTGCTAAACACCTCTGGGAACTCCTTCAAGACTGTTGGAGAAGCATTTCAGGTGACGACCTCTTGAAGCTCATCGAGAGAATGCCAAGAGTGTGCAAAGCAGTTACCAGAGCAAAGAAACTAGAATATAAAACATGTTTTCACTTATTTCACCTTTTTTTGTTAAGTACAGAACTCCACATGTGTTCATTCATAGTTTTGATGCCTTCAGTGAGAATCTACCAACGTAAATGGTCATGAAAATAAAGAAAACACATTGAATGAGAAGGTGTCCAAACTTTTGGCCTGTACAGTATATATATTATATATTTATCAGTATCAGTATTTAAATCTAGCCTTTAATGATACTCCTCTGACTAGAAATGTCTGGTTCTCTATTCAGTTACTGTTATTTGTTGCTAACTCATCACTCTTCTCTTTTCTCTAGTATATCCTGGGTATGGAGTTTCCTGGTTCGGAGCGATCATGGTGCAGCCGCCAAGCTGCCACTGAGGTCCCCTTGATGAAGGTCCCGTCCCCACACGCTGCTCCCCGGGCGCCTGTCATGGCTGCCCACTGCTCACCAAGGGCGACGGTTAAATACAGAGGACACGTTTCACTGTGCTTCACTTCACTTCCACGTGACATGGCCCTCTGTTGACCCCACCTGATAGTCACCTGCTGGGAGTCGAACACACTACCTGGATGTCGATCTTCAACCCTGCACTGATACCAACTGTACTCACTCTACCCTGGAAGGGCGTTTTACTCTGTATCACTCCTTCCCAAAGTTTCTTCCCCTTTTTTTTTCTCCCCTAGAGTTTCTTAGTGGGTTTTTTCCTTGTGTGCAGAAGGGTCGGGTGTAGGGCCCACTGAGACACACAATATGAGATTATGGGCTATATTATAAATAAATGTTGTTGTTGATTCATTATGCACAAGTGGACTGCAATGTCCTCCGAATTCCGTCGTATTGTGGACGCATTTCATTGTAATCCAGAGGAGGATGGGTTCCCCGTCTCAGAGTCTCAGTTCATGTTGGAGGTTTTTTCTTGCCGCTCTTGCCTCTGGCTTGATCACCTGGGGCTTTGAACACTGTTCTATTTGTTAGACGCCATATAAATAAAGATTGATTGTTTTTATTATATTTTCATCTGTTTCTGTGACCATTGTCAGATGTTTTAACCAGCTTGGCCTCCTGCGTGTTTCATTTTATCTGTTTCCGGCCGAAGACTGTAGCATTTCCTTGAACTGTGCATTGCTGCAGATAAATATCAGGGGTAAATACGGTCGGACAGGACGGTGGGGGTGGGAGCGCTTTTGTTTAAATTCCTGACATTTCCTCTCATTTGCGACCGCTGGCAGCATCGAAATGGACCAAGACTTTTAACTAGAGTTTGCTAAGTGCAATTCTCAAAAACTTGTCTAAAACTGATCATCTGGGATTGAGAAGAATTGCTGTGTTAATGATGTTAATTACGCTTGTATTGGTGCAGTATCGAGGTGGAATCTTGTTGAAACAGGACCTTGAAGCCAGGCCGTCTCTCTCCGCCATGTAAGGTTGTATTTGCTTAATTTCGTCCTGACTCGCCGGCGTGTGCCGTGTGGTTTATCTTATCGCTGCCCATCCGTTCTGGTCCCTCCCCTCGGACGCAGGGTCGCAGTCTGTGTTCGGTGCAGAAGGCCGGACAGGCAGGACACGCAGGACCAGCTGCATCTCCTCCCCCTGTCCGGCCTGTAGGGGGCGCCGGCGGCCGCGAAAAGGTTTACGTTCACAATTACAGCATTATCCAGAGCGCCTTACAGTCAGTAGTGACAGGGACAGTCCCCCTGGGGACACTCAGGGTTAAGTGTCCAGCTCAGGGACACGATGGTAATAAGTGGGGTTTGAACCTGGGACTTTTGGTTTATAGGCGAGTATTATACCCACTAGGCCACCACATGTGACATCTGTCATAAAGAGAACTTTTTTTTGTCCGTGAGAATGATAACTAATGTTAATTGAACATAAATTCTTGACTCCAGCATTAAAGCAGCCGACAATGACAGAGTTTGACCCCCGTCCTTCAGACATTGTTTAAATATTGGGTAAATATTGGGTTTTACTCAAATATTTCAGAGTTACTTCTGGAAAGATTTAATTAGCCTTTAATTAGTTTCTCTCACGATGTGCGGTCTTATTGGATAAACGGAATGCATATAGAAATATATTGAGCCGAGCTCACCAGGGAGTATCCCGAGAACTGAAAAGCATTGACTTTAATGATTTTTTTTTTTTTGTAAATTAATATTTAAACACTCCTGCCGACTTCCTGTTTTTTTTTTTCTTGCCAGGACCAGGTCTGTTTTCACCTGAGCTGAAATACAAAACTAGACGAAGATCCCGGGGCGTCGCGGCGTGAAGGGACAGGTTTTTAATACTTTGTTCCATTTCTATCACATGTCCTGAAACGTAAGAGTGACTGATGTCCGGAGCAGCGGAATCCATCAGCGTCGACAGAGGGGATCAGAAGGAGGTAACGGCTGCTGTCAACACCAGGCCCTCCCATTCAGATAAATGAACACCTCTAACTTGTGAAAAGAGGAGAAAAACGCATCCTGTCTGAAGCATATAGATCATTTGACGGATCAGCTTTCCATTCGGCTGACACGAGCCCGACCCTACCCACGTCCGTTTTTTAAAGGGACAAATGGGACAGTTTGATGAATGAAAGGGTGGTAGTAGCCTAGTGGGTAACACACTCGCCTATGAACCAGAAGACCCAGGTTCAAATCCCACTTACTACCATTGTGTCCCTGAGCAAGACACATAACTCTGAGTGTCTCCTGGGAGGGACTGTCCCTGTAACTACTGACTGTAAGGCGCTCTGGATAAATGCTGTAATTGTTAATGTAAATGAAAGGATGAAAACACATGAATCTGTCCTGTTCTCGCCGACTGAACATGCCATTCAGGGGCAGTGGTGGCCAAGCGGTTAAGGAAGCGGCCTCGTAATCAGAAGGTTGCTGGTTCGAGTCCCGATCCGCCAAGGTGCCACCGACCAAAGCACCGTCCCCACACACTGCTCCCCGGGCGCCTGTCATGGCTGCCCACTACTTACTCAGGGTGATGGGTTAAATGCAGAGGACAAATTTCACTGTGTGCACCGTGTGCTGTGCTGCTGTGTATCACATGTGACAATCACTTCACTTTACTTTACTTTACACTTAAGCTGCAGAATTCCTGAATAACTTCACGTGGACATGACTGGTTCGTCCCCAGTCGGAGCACAACCCTTTCTGGCACGAGAGCAGCTTTTTCTCCTCACACCCAGAACCCAAGGACGATTTCACAGCTGCCAGAGATCTGGCCCGGTCAGATGTTTGACTCGGGCGGAGGATTCCGGACGTGCGTGGCCTCCGTGTCACATGCGTCCAGAACCAGCGTCCCGGAGGTCAACCTTGATGTGACAACCGGGCCGCGGCGAAGTAATACAGTAAGAGGCCGTGTTCATGCGACCGGGGCCGCGCTGTAATTACCATTCTCCGTAAGTGCAGGGTTGAGTGGACTCTGAAGTGTCCCAGGTAAGTGACACCCGCTGAGGGTTTACATTTATTTCGACAGAAGGTGATCCCGCTGTCATATTATTTACCGTCCCCGCGGTCCAGGCCTTTCATCACCATCGGCGTTTTCTTTTACCGTCTCACGCTCTCGTCAGGATCTTTTATTTCTAACTGACTCTACATTTTTTCTTCTTCGTGGAAGAACACGTGAAAGGTCAAACGCATTTAAAAACCGGACTAAAAGCGCCACCATCCATTCGGAAAGCACTCTGACTCGTGCGCCAGGGTCTCGCGTGTGTGACCAGAAGCCATACCGTGTTTACGTTGCATTTTTCATGAGCGTTTTCCATTTATACCGCTGTGGATTTTTTTTTTTGGTGGGGTGACCCCGCAGCAATGTTCGCCCGGACCCCGGCACTGTTCACTGTATATTAAAATGAACAGATACTGCAAATGACAGAGGTCCTGTTTTCTTCGCCATTCCACTTTAAAGATAAAGAAATAAACATCTTAAATTCCAAATAATAAAAAAAATCCCATATTTTAAGAACGTGTGGATCATTTTTTTCCTATAATCTGTGAATGTTTATGAATTCAGCGTTCGTAAAAATGTACAGTCGAGGGCTTCATGTAGAGCCAAGTGTGGCGTTGGCAACGCAAGGAGCTGTGAGCGAATTCTCTTTCTTCTCGGTAAATGTTAGGCTTCAAAGGCGCCCGGCGCTTCAGTCAGCTGTGATCAGTTGTTATGGAGAGCACGGAACGAGCGAATCCTCCCCCACCCGGCCAACTCACACCGTCTTAAACCGCCGCCCTCTGTGTTTAGGCGTGACGTCGGCCTCCTCGAGCTTCTTTCCTCGCTGATAAAACGGAAGCGGGCGCTCGCCGAGGTGTTGCAATTTGAAAAGAGTGAACGGGAAGGAAGGGCGTGACCTCAGCTGCTGGGTGATAATGCGTCGACGGCGTTTATTCCGAGGCCTATAGGTTGCCCGGCGACAGCCGCCCTGGCCTGGCACGTTAAATGTAGGCACGGGCAAATGAATCATTTATCCGTCCATTTATCGGCTAATCCGCCTTTCACTCCCGGCCCCGGTGCATTTAAGGTTTTAACTTTCCAAAAGAAATTTTAAAAAATGAATTGTGCATGCGGCAAAGTTGTTTTGGTTATCAAATATTGAAGAGAGCCGGCCGAGAAAGTGGCCGGTGCTGCGCTCGCGGTCAGACCGCAGGCTCGCGAGAAGTGGGAGAGTTGTGAAGTTTAAAAGTGCACATCGAGGAAGGGACATACCTGCCTGAATTATTGATCGAGGGGGGGGATTTGAACGGATCGGGGCGCGTCACCGCTGGTTTATTTAGGAGGATCTGGACTAAAGATAGAACGTCAGATGTGCAGCACCAGTGGGCCGAGGTTTTATACGAGGTCCCCGGACCTTCTTACAACGCGCCGTTTAAGCTCGGGGTGATAATGGCACCACAGATTTTTATTCTCATTCATTCTGTGCAGATGTTTGTAAGGTTTTAAATATAAATATCCAAAATATGCTTGCTCATTAAGGAAGTGATCAAAACAGTATTATTTTCCATCCACAATGTGACTTTTCTTTCTTTTTTTTGATTGTGGTGCAATATTTTTTTTTGCCCACTCACACAAGGCGGGTTTCATATCCTACCCTGCAGCAATGTTGACCTCACTGTCACGTTGCATTGATGCGCCCACCACACATATTCCATCAAGGTCACATCTCCAACCCAGGGGAATGTCCTAGAAATAGAAGCCTTTTTTTTTTTTTTTTTTAAATCCCAAAGGTTCCCTTTTGTAAGGACCTGCATCCATTAGCAGTCATGAAGATGAGGAAATCCCGGAGCGTTCCGCTTTTCATTCCAACCGTGACGTTCTGTCCTTTCTCGTCCTCCCCTCTTCCTTCTGGAAGGCCTTTCTGGAGCTTTCCTATCCAGGCTGTACGGGGGAGCTATATAAAGAATCTTGCCTCCAGCATGGAAGGCATCCCAAGTCTGCTGCTAGACGCAGGCTGGTGGGTGGAGGGTTGTGGGGGATGCGGGGAAGACTTGCCTCGGACCCGGAGGCTGGAAAAAGGGGGTGACCATCTGCTCGCGTTGCCCTTATCATGTTTTTCAGGCCGCGACCACGGCCACCGAACGCCCGCCCTTTACACTTCTGTTCCATTTTTGATGCATCTGAGTTTGTATGAGTTCGATGGAGAACGTCAGATATTTTATGCATGCAGGAATTAGGACACATCAAACAGCAGAGTAGAAGATCATTGCTTGACATCACCACACGCTTTGCCATTTTTGACTTTGACGGCACAAAATTCTTTGTAGTCCAAATTCCCACAGCCAACTGTGGGAGGCGAGATGAATTAGAGAGCTCCACTTATGCGGGCTAAACGGCTGCCTTTGAAGTTTTCAGATGTGCCACTGTGGCCTCAAAGATTATACTGACTCCAGAGTGGCTTCTTTAATGGCCTACTGTGAGCTGAAGAGCAGTGTCTGGATTTGCAGCACATTGACCACACCCGACCAGCCCTCCTCGTCCCGTCCCACAACACTTGATGTTAATTTTATTCTACTCTTCAGGCATACTACCGTTCAAACGTTGATCCTAACATCATTGAATGACTCTGGAATGATGACGTGTTCACTTATCACTGATTATTGGAAAATTGTTAAATGTGGGTTCAGTTGTTATTTCTTTATTAGTGACTTTCTTTAGTAATAATTTAGTTTCTTTGTAGTAATAAAATAAATGTATATATTAATAAATGAGCCGGAACTTCTGAATGGCAGTGTAGGAGATATCTGTCTTCTGTTCAGAGAGTGAGCCATAGGGGTGAAGGGGCGACAAGATCTGTGATATTTAACATCTTATGACCCAGTCCAATGCTAATAAGCCAGTCAGCTTTTTTTCTTCACTGGGTGAAAGATTGCTGTTCTGTAGACCCCTTCCATGGAATGGTCGGTCCAATGAGGTGGGGAAATGGTGCATCAGCACATGCACGGAGAGCACTCATCATTGAGAAACTTCTGCTCAAAAGAACCGCGGATTCTGAATGTAACACTACTTACTGCCGCGGGCCACTTATCTGTGCTTAAGATGCCATCAGATGTGAAATTTCACCTCATTTTAGGAGGTAAAGATCTGCTCATTCATACGAGGTCCGAATGTTGATCATAAAAGTCAGAAAACCTGTGAGCTGAAGCCTGTGCACATTAGACCAGGAGAGTAGGGGGCTGTTGGGATGGAAGAATCTTCCATGTCATTTAAAGATGACAACTGGGCGGAGCTTTGTCAAGGAAACACAAAAATAAAAGAACAAAAGCATTTTTTTGTCATTTCTTTATTCTGAAACAAACTGTTGACTTGCTGGACGAGCCACAGCTCAAGAAAGAGGTCCGCTTCGCTTGGTTTTGAAGGATTTATTGTTATATTGGAGCCCAGCATTATGTAAAGGTGCTACAGCTTTGTCAACAAGGCCAGAGACACACAATAAAGGCAGTTTGCTGTTTTTGAACCCGTAAAAAAACGTCACGTCCAATGTTTTAACCTTAAACGTTAAACCTGGAAGCAAATCTGGGAACTCGATAATCGCGGTATCCAAATTTATTTGACTGTTTTACTTTTCAGTGAATGTATTCTTTCATTGGAGCAATGCGTGTTTCTCTGTTATAACATTATTCATCTACTACCTATAAAAAATTCTAGGCAACGGATAAAAAAAGGAATCTCGGTAAAAAAAAAAAAACAGATAAGTGAAAAGAAAACGAACATAAAGCCATCCCGAAGAGCTGCTCCAGCACAGTTTGCATTGAAACATGCAAGGGGGTGGGGTTTCACGCCTCGGTCCCATCAGAGAACAGCCAATCAGCGGCCTCCACCAATCACAGGCTCGCATTTCCCATGAAGCTTAGAGGGCCCTTTGGAAGCTCTGATTAATTTCTAAACGGACTTAATATCTTCAAAAAAAAAAAACATCACAGGCAGTTAATTGTGTGGTTTGCAGAAATCCAGTCTTATCGCTCTTTGAGGAATTAAAGAGGAATGTTTCGTTAGGAATGTTCTTCTTCTTCTCTTTGATTAACTTCATGGCAGTTTTAGGGGGTTTTATTTTGGGTACTAAAAAAGGGAACATTTATATTGAAAAGCTGGAACCTTCAGAGCTTCCAAAGGCGACTTCACCGCTGCGTCTCAGCCATCGTTTTCGCCGCTGACTCCACGGTGCACTTCCAGAACAGATAACCAGCTTCACCCCAGCACCCAGGACTCAGTTAACTATACAAGGGCTTTACAAAAAAGCTAACTGTAACAGCCATACAATGGCCAAAAATAAACCATATCTCTACCATTTTTGAACATTTGAAATCATTATTTTGATTCATTTTCCGTGGTGTTTCGTGTAGGTCGTTGTTGAAAGTTATACTTTGATAAGTCTCGTATTCGTAAGCGGTGTGGTTAGTTTTCGGGACGGCAGAGTCGTGGTAGTGCTGAAAAAGCAGGGCGAGGGGGGCATCGTGTGGGCCTTTGCGGGGACTAGCCACTGTCCGAGGAGGTGTGTGGCGCAGTGGAGGGCGACCGGCGCCGCCGCGTGGGCGTCCACGAGCGCTCGGAGCCCAGGGAGGCGGGCCGGGCGCGGTGCGCCAAGCTGTGCAGGAAGTCGCGCTGCTGCTGCAGGATGGTCTGGGACAGCAGGCCCGGCAGCGTCTGCAGGCGCCCGGCGATGGCGTCCAGCTTCTCCTCCATGGAGCCCATACGCTTGTCCAGCTCCTCGCTGCGCTCCTGCAGCTCTGATACCAGGTCATACATCACGTTCTGAGTCTGGGGGGAGGAGGCCACAGTGTCAGAAGACACGTAAAGGGATAGTAGGATGGGTGGCACATCTATGCTAAAATGTATTTTATAGGAAATTATATTCATCAATCAAAACAAAATACACTTGGTTAGAGTTGAAGAGTTTAGGGAACAAATTGCATTAATATTAGCCTGAATTATTATTTTGCATCACATTTCCATGTTCTGATTCCAGGTCATACATCACGTTCATCACGAGTCTGGGGGGAGGAGGCCAGAACGTCAGAAGACACGTAAAGGGATATCCATGCTAAATGTATTTTATATTAATCACATAAGCTAGAGTTGAAGAGTTTAGAAAAAAAATTGCATTAATATTTACTTTACTTTACTCTACTTTACTTGGCAGACGCTTTTATCCAAAACGACTTATAAGAGGACGACACCAGCAATTCTCATGCGGTTTCTATAGATTTTGAGTAACAAAACTAAGAGCCCTGATAAGGCCCAACCTGTCAGGAATAGAACCTGCAGGGGAATTGTTACGTGCTAGACGAATTTTTGACTTTCATATTTTTTTATTTTGTGTGTGTGTGTGTGCATGTGCAAGTGTTAGTGTTAGACTCCTCTGAAACACTTTTTAAACAAGTGGGTTATTAGCCTGAATTATTATTTTGCATCACATTTCCATGCCATGCATGAGTTAGTCATAATCGGTCTCATGGCTTGAAATCCCCAGTGCAACCCCCCCCCCCCGAAGCAGACAAGATAATTTACCGTACGATTCTCACCTTGGCTAAGTCAACCAGCGTGTTGGCCTGGTCGTTAAGCTTCCTCTGCTCCATCTTCACACTTCTTAATCTGCGAAGGAGAGGTGGAGTGGGGGAGGAGAGGGTGTCAGGGCGGAAGATGCGCCGCGGTGCCTGCGCACGCTCAGTGGCCTGCCTGGCGAACATGCATTCCTCCGCCGTCTGGACGAAATGACCGCAAACTTCAACATGCAAACGCCTTTGTCCATCGAGGTGAGCAAAGGGCATGAATGAATGCACTGAGTGAGACCCACCAGGTCTCAGGGCTGTGACACCGAGCGAGAAGAATAAAACAAGTCTGGTTGGAGTGCGGCATGGAGAAGTGAACGAGTGAGTGATAAGCGTCGCCAGAACAAAAACTGGATTTCTCTTCCATACATTCTGTAGCCGTTCCCACGGAGAAGGTTTTTTAGGTAGATAAAATCAACCTGGCATTCAGCCTCAGACAATGTTACAATGGCGGAACGCACCACTCGGCGTGATTATGAAGGAGAACCGCGGCCTTAATGCGAGTGTGCGCGGAACAAATTGGGAGAACGAACATCCCAGCGAAAGGTTGCGGAACCGAACGCCTCATTATATTTTAAATGCCACGCTTATATACAATGGAGACGGGAAAGGCCGGACTTTTACCAACAGATGAAACGATTATGGAGGGGGAGGTGAAGGAAATGGGTGGGGGTCTCCGCCCCGATGATGGATGACGTTTCCACCACATCAGTGGTGACATTTAACACCGGCTTCACGTGCTGAGCCTCCCCGGGCGGAAGTGGCCAGCGGAAGACCTGCGGCCACAAAAGCCGGAAAGGAAAAAGCTGCGTTGAGACCAGGGAAGGGTGGTGTGGAGAGTGGGTGTAGGTCAGGTTTAACATCTGAGAGGTTGTCTTGTAGCAAACGGTACAGACTCCATTAACGGAACAAAAAAAAAAAAAAAAAAAGCTTAGCAGACAGGAATTTTGACATGTCTAACAAACATGATATTTAACAAAAACCTTCTTAAAAGCTTTAAAACTGCTTTTTTTCATAAATATTTTAGGCACAGCAAACAAAAGTGAAAAATAAGATTGTGCCAGTCAGCACAAAAGCCCCCTTCTGATTTTAGGGTGCAAAACAATGTCTTCAGTAAAATGGCAGGGCGGTAACTCTAGAAAGCAAACGTGGACAACACCAAACGTGACTGTGAGCATGAATCAAATGAATTATGCTTCAAACCGCCGACTTTCTTCCCACAACATATTCAGAATTCATGCTGCAAAATATGTGTGCGATTTCCGCATATGACTTACAAGGAACTAAACGTCCCATATTTGAATCATGTTGTGGTGGTAGTAGCCTAGCGGGTAACACACTCGCCTATGAACCAGAAGACCCAGGTCCAAACCCCACTTACTACCATCGTGTCCCTGAGCAAGATACTTAACCTTGAGTGTCTCCAGGGGGGACTGTCCCTGTAACTACTGATTGTAAGTCGCTCTGGATAAGGGATGTCTGACAAATGTAAATGTAAACGTCTTTTTCCATAGTCTTGGACATTGTAGTCTCTAACAAAGAAAATATGACACCTACTGCTGCTGCGACTGGGTTGCATGCTGAGTACTCAGTACAGTTTATTTTCATTGAATCAAGGTTTCTCGGTCACGTTGAGGTCACGTTCTACTGAACGAAGAGCCCACCGGCTTGACGGTGAGAGCTCATACCTGCGGTCAAATCTGTGCACTTGATGACAATAAGTGTAGATATCATGGGACAGTGGATCGTTTCTTCTCCAGCACGTATACTGAAGAGCCAGAGACGCGTAAGAAACGATGCTCACTGGCCTGTGGCGTCATTCCGCAGCAATTAAGCGGCTGCGCGTTTCCTCCACATCTTCGAGATATGCAATTACCACGCCAACCAAATATGGCGCTTCCACGGACGACCCCCCCCCCCCTCCTGACACATGCCGCGACGTGGACGCCATTTCCATACACGCCCCCATGCGTAGGATGTCAATGGAAGCCGAGTGAACGCAACACCACCAATGGCCGTGCTCGTATTCAAACAAACGTGCTGCTTCGTGACAATGAACGCCCAATTTTGAACATGTCCAAAATTGGTCCGCGTCGTTCTTCGGCCAGAGCTCCAACTGATCCAACCTCAGACCAGCAGTTTCCCCATTCAGCACCTGCCTTGTTATCCCGGCCGCAGTGGCAGTTGTGGCGCTACCTGGTGGAATTTATGATCGTATGCATTAGGCCAGGAAGGTTTTATGTGGCGCTATAAAAACCAAGTCCAAATGCATTACGTACAAATTGATGTGCTCAGCAGAACGTATCATCGCCAAAATGAAAGTGGGAAGACGCTCGCAAGCCTCTCCCCACAAGCCAGAACCCGGGAAGAGGAGAGCGGCAATATTAACCGCCGGCGTTGCTGATTGAGCACTCGTACATCGTTAGCCGCCGGCAATGGAGCTAGACGTGATGGCCGTAGCATCGCGATGGAAAAGCTCTCCTGCGAGGCCGGGCAGGGTTGGGAGCTGCGGTGGTCAGAGCGGGCGATTGTGGAGCTCTGCGCATGTTTCGCTTTGATGAATGGGTCGTGGGGTCAAGCTGGAATCCCAGACACACTGGCACCCGGGTTAACTTTATCAAATGCAAGATATCTCCACCTCGGATATGTACAGAAGTGAAACGGTGGGGGGGGAACAAAAAGGTGGTGGGTCGGTTCCGTATCCAGCTTCGAACCTCATGCACGTGTCACTCGTGTTGCTTCATAACCAAGGCTGAAAAACAAAGCGCGATGGAGACAGGGGCTGGCGAGAGAGGGCAGGGAAGACGAGACTTACTTCTGAGCTCTGCACGGGACCAAGCGAGACAAGGACAGAAGACAGAAGACAGTTTTAATGAAACCTTCACCTCATCCTGCACAGGTTACACACTCATTAACCCCTTAACACTCCCATGGGGTGTCCATGTAGTCGACCTAGCGGTCTCACTTGCAAAGTGTGTAAAAAGGTAGGAGCCGAACGCCAATATATGAAATAGCATGGGGGCGTGTCCACTAATATCACAATCACTAGCTCATGCGGTTCATCAGAGCGCCGAAATTAAAGCACCGATGGTCTGCATGGGCGTGGTCATGTGACACACCAGGGGGCATTAGGAGTTTGGAGGACGGAGGGAAATGGAGGGTATTGACAGGAGGCGGTGCCAATTGTGAGTAAAGGCTCCTCCCTTTTTAAACTTTGCTCATGAAACACTTCCCACACACTCTGTCTTATAAAGTGCCGGAAAAACTGTGGCCTTAGAATCGATGACTTTGCATTCATTGAGTTTTCCCAAGTCTGTGTAAAACATGGCCGCAGCATTATGCTACTGAGGCTTTGTAATTGATAATTTGGAGTGTTGAGGGGTTAAAACTCCACAGAGACCTGCGAAAAGAAGGGTCCTGTTTGATTTTGTTAGCGGACCTCTGGCTATTGTTTTATTCGCCCCGGGAGCCAGAGATGCCGCCGGTTTCCTGACTGTATCCTGAAATATTCAGAAATATCACACAGAAACGCGGGGCCGGTAGGTGCCTGGGGAGGGAGGAAAAAAATGTGTGGTGTGAGTTCGGTTTTCGTGTTCTTGGAGAGCTGACAGAACCCCACTATTAATGAGAACCTGAGCTGATAAACTCGGGCCGCCGGACCCTCAGGATCATAATAATGCACCCAGTAAACAGGTTCAATGCAGCGAACAGTCCGTACTTCCTTTTTTATCAGCCCGTCATTCGTGTGCCACATCCGGACGGCCGGCGTACTTACTGGTGGATGGCCTGCAGGAATTTGCGTTGATGTTTGCGAACCCTGGCGTGATCGATCTTCTTCACCAGCTTGGTGTGTTTGTAGATCAGCCACGTCTCCCTGAGTACATTAGCAGCTGTGTTTTTGACCTGCGTGAGCGTGAGACGGATGAACGTGAGACCAAGAGACCGAAACAACTTCACGCCACGATAAAACCATTAAATTAAAATGCATTCAGGCCTGTCACTCGTATAACACAATAACATCGTAACATTACATATATAAGCTGACCATGATCATTTCTGTGTTCATCTTTTATCTTTATTTGATATTTTTTATACAAAATTCTGCATTCGTACATCAGTGCATTCATTTTAAAGGTTCAAAAACTACAAACAACCGGACGGCATTCATCCATTAATTGTTAAGCATGTCATTAAGCAGTGGATGTGAAGCGAATGCTCTGGTGCTCGTGACTCACTCTTTTGCAGAGCTGAGTGTCCATCATGAAGTTGTGGACATGTTTTTCGGCCTTGGTCAGCTCCAGCTTCCTGGCTACGACCGCAACCACCAGGGCGGTGCAGCCGGCTCCCTGTTGGACAGACGACATGGTGCTTTCAGTGAAAGTGCTTCTCCGGAGAGCGGATCTGGGCCCCGAGGCCGTACGGACGTGGTTCATGGGGGTCGTGTTGATTTTAGTGCCTTTTAATGGGCAGCGATGTCGCCGTATTAGCAGAGATCAAACGACTTAATGCCAGGGTGCAAGAACAATTTATGATGGTCACAATCTGCCACCCATTTCTAATTGCTTCACCCTGTGTGCCATCTGGGCGCAGGCCTTCAATTATTTATCCGTTCCATTCTCCCCATTCTGCCCCAACAAAAGGTGGCTGCTGTAAGCTGAGCTAATGGCGCATGGCTACACCCCGAATTTCCTGAGCGTGTGTGAAGGCATGTAAGGACGCACCATGATCCCGGTCAGCAGACACACACCCCTTCCACAGTAGGTGTGAGGCACCATGTCCCCATAGCCGATCGACAGGAAGGTTATGGAAATCAACCACATCGCCCCCAGGAAGTTACTGGTCACCTCCTGTTTGTCGTGATACCTACAGATAGGGGGAGAAACCAGAGGGACAGAGAAAAACTAAATGAACAAACATGACGAAGGTACTTTGGAGAAATAAAAAATGCTGACCAGACCTCTGGCTCTATAATGGCGATGAGAAAGCTGCTAATTATTATGTGCAGCGAGGAGAAATCGTTACAGAACTGGACACACGAGAGAGGGTAATACTCCCATTAGTGGACATTGCATTAGAGCACTTAAAGAGTAGGAAGCTGTGAGAAAAGGAAGAAGAAGAAAATGAAAGGCAGACATGCCTGCCGGCCACTTTATTAGAGACAGCCACACCGGTCTAGGTGTCCTAGAGCACCGCCGGCATCCCATCATGCAAGTGTCACTACCATTTGGTGGGATGGTGGCCCCAGGTTTTTCCAAAGTGGATGGTCATGTGATTACCTCTCAAAATGCAAATATTACATTCCTTTCATGCCTTCTAATGTAAAGGCAACGCATTTGTCGGGAGACAGGCCAGAATCGATAGGCCACACAAGTTCATTAAACTGCATTAAGCATAACATTCAAAGTGAAGTGATTGTCACATGTGATACACAGCAGCACAGCACACAGTGCACACAGTGAAATTTGTCCTCTGCATTTAACCCATCACCCTGAGTGAGCAGTGGGCAGCCATGACCAGCGCCCGGGGAGCAGTGTGTGGGGACGGTGCTTTGCTCAGTGGCACCTCAGTGGCACCTTGGCGGCTCGGGATTCGAACCGGCAACCTTCTGATTACAGGGTCGCTTCCTTAACCGCTAGGCCACCACTGCCCCAGTGCATAAGTGCATAACATTTGCATAAGTGTCTCCTTCGTGGGACACATTGGCTGCCGAACATAATTCAGTGAAGTCTCAGACCTCGATGGTGTGCACCAATTTTCCGTTCTTTATTTCGAAAGCACAGAGGACGTTCTCTACTGAGAAGTGGCGTGAAGCGAAATGAGTTTTTGTTGTCGGTATTGACTCCGTCGAGATCAATTCCTGTTGCGCAATTCATCTTCGCGACCAAACTCTCCCATCGAGCGCTTTGAAGGTGCGTGCACATTAACCCCCGCGGCCCCGGGCGCAGAAGACAGCGCCCCGCGTGAAGATTATTCAACCGCTCGTTGGCGAGAGGAGGTCTCGACATCAGGGATCAGCTGAGATGCCCACTTACACTTCAAGGGCGATCTCGACGAGGAACAAAGCGCAGCATCAATAAAACCTGAACGGCGCAGCACCCATCAATATTCATCTCTGCGTGACATGGCTGATGTGCAGGGAGCTAAATCAAGGTGCCTTCTCATAGCTCCTTTCAAAGAGGACAGGGAGCGTCCGAGAAAGTGACGTGGGCGGATGGGTGGGGAGCCTGTGCATTTTATGAATTTAATCAGCTGTTTTGGATCATTCAAGCTTTTATCTTTTAAGCCAGGAGGCAAAAAAAATTGCTGTTTGTGTTCATGATTAAAGATTCTATGGAGAAAAGAAGATTGTAATAAGATGGCCAACACGCTAAAACCCTGAGGAGAGCGGAGTCGGCCCACGGAGGTCAGCTGACCACTGGCCACTTTCTGCACACGCTCAGGAGCACACCTCATCGTCCCTTCAGCGCGCCAGCGGGAATCGGACGTCTGCATCCTGAGTGGTTTTATATAAATGATGCGGCGCGGACTCACCATCCTTCATTCCCGAGAAGAGAAGCATCAATCATCCCTTTAAAAGCACGTCACCGAGGGAGCGTCAGTGATCCGGCCGCGACGGCAGGTGCTGTAAAGAGCGGTGGAGATCGATACGCGGGGAGCGTCATTCGATGACCACCTTTGCCCTGCACTCGCTCGCTACGCTGCAAAAGGCCACAGGGACCATTAAAGGCCAACCAGCGTGGACTCTTAACCTCGGCCTGCGACCAGACAATTTCCGTACAATATAGCCTTCCCAAACGCCGCAGTCGTTCGTCTACCACCCCAATCGAGACCCTCGCCTCACACCTCACCCCAGACATGAGAAGAGACAGCTCCGGGCCAGCACCGGGTAGACGGCCTGTGGGCTCCTCCAAGCCAATTATTGGGTGGATCGTGGGTTCCAGTCGATCGCTTCTTTTCATCGGCGCCATTCGTTCGGTGCCCGCGCGGTGGAACGTCTCGATTGCAAATGGCTGCAGTAATTACTGCCCCGAAGGAGTGGCACTTTTAAGTTATTAAGTAGCTATTAAGTCGCCCGTTGTTGTCAAGTCATTCGATAGCCTCTCGGGTATCGGCCCAGGAGCAATTCCCAGCTTGGAGATATTCTCCCAATATGCACCCGTGTGTCGAGTTCAGAGCGAAAGTTGAGCCGCTTAGCGAGCGAAGAGGGTGAAAGCGTCCGGGCAGCCGTGTTACAGGCCCGCGTCCAGAGTTTTCTGGGGACGGACGCTGGACGAAAGTCGCGCTTTCTGCAGACTGGACGACGTCAGGACGAACGGGCAGACGTGTAGGATGCGGCGTTTTTCCGTAATAGGGCCATCAATACATAATCCACGGCCGCAGGAAGCTCTCAGTGGACCGTCAGCTGGCATGAAACGAGAGAGCCTGGCAGCACCCGCCGCTTCGAGGGCGTCCTCTCCAGGCAAACACTGCCAATCTGTTCTTGGGTCAAGGTGCGGCGCCGCTTCTCCGCTGGCTTAAAACAAAGGCGAACGGCGTCCGTGAACATCGCATGCATTCATAAGAGCATATGTCCGCTAATTACCGCTAATGGACATTAAGTTTATGCTCCTCAGTTCTACTATAAACTTTGCTCCTAATGGGATCAAAGCGAAAAGTGACCCCATCAGTGGTGAAGGTGGTAGTAGCGGGTAACCCACTCGCCTATGAACCAGAAGACCCAGGTTCAAATCCCACTTACTACCATCGTGTCCCTGAGCAAGACACCTAACCCTGAGTGTCTCCAGGGGGGGACTGTCCCTGTAACTACTGATTGTAAGTTGCTCTGGATAAGGGCGTCTGGTAAATGCTGTAAATGTAATGTAAATGAGGGTCTTGGCGTGGAACGCACCTGCTCTGCCGTACTACAGAACAACTATGAAATTCTACTGCGCATGGCTGTATGTGGTTGTTCAAATCTCAATTTTTGCGATTGACATCTGTTTGACGTGCGCTGGCTTACTGAGAAGAAAAATGAAAGTAAACATCGCGTTTATTTGCAGTTGGTGGGAAGCCGCCCAACAGGGCCCCGCCCACTTCTTCACGGCCCCCGTGCCAATTTACAGTAAGTGCCTCTCCCTTCCAGACGCATGTGCGACGCGGCGCGCTCTGACCCCACAATCTGTTCAGAATCATTTGCGGCGCGGCTGGATTAATCAAATTATGTTAACAAGAGGAGCTGACAGGCCTGTATTGATATACTGTGCGCAAACAGGCAAATTGCTCTGTGCTCCAGTGGCGGCGTGAGTGATGGGGTGAAATCATCTGCAAGCAGCAGGTGCAGGCTGGAACACGCCGTACGGTCTCAGCTGCTGGGAACGTTCAGCCCCACAGTGGCCGAAAGGGTCAACAAATGTTCCTTATATTTAAATGTTGGATTGTATTCAAAAACCACCCCAGTATGATGAAATCGAATCATTAGGAGAGGCTAAGGTCTGAAAGTTAAAAGGATTTGAGAAGCACGAACGGTTGAATGGAGATGGTTGGAGTATAGCTGGGACGTCGTGATAAAAATTCAGTTCGATGATGATCAACTTATATTCACCTGAGGAGGTTGAAGTTTATTGTCATATGTACAAAGTACAGCGTACAGAGCACTATTAAATTCTTACTTGAAAAACCCTCCCACGTAGACAGAACATAGAACATGATACATAGAAGACACAGAAGACAAAGTGCAGCAGCAATAAATAAATCACAGAAGGATAAATCTAAGTTGCATAAAAAAGTGAGTGTGCATAATTTAAGTGATTGTGCATACTATGTGTTAAATAGCCTGATGGCACTGGGGTAGAAACTGTTCCTGAATCGTTTTGTGCGTGTGTGAATTGTCCTGATGGAAGGAAAGTAAAAAGTGACCTGATGGCACGTGGCAGAAATTGCTACCTGGTTTGTGACCGTGCACTCACAGCAGTGCTCATTGACGGGCGTGTCCGCCGTTTTGCACTGGTGGTGTTGATGGTGTGGTGGTGTGGTGATCGGTTATGGCCATTATGCCACAAACGTAACAGAAAATGTTTATATTTTCGGTTCAGGTGAATTTTTTTGGCCATATCGCCCAGCCCTAGGTGGGGGGGGGCACACTAATTTAAGGGACAATCTTTGGAGGGAGGAGCCTGGCGAGTCTCCTCTCCTTGTCCTTCAGGCACGTCTGGTTTCTGGAAACGGACCACTGCTCAGTGGTGGCTGGCAGTAGAAACGGGCCTTCCGACTCATTAAAAACAACAAATCCACACAATCCACCGCGCTTTACCGGTACGGCCCGGCACGGGTTCGAATTCGGAAACTCAAGCCTGCGGGCGGAGCTTGGTGCGTGTGCGTCGGTCAGCATCGGCCTTCTCCATTTCACGGGTTCCTTGGGAGGCTCATTACCTTAAGTGCCATTAAACAGCCCTTCCGCCCCCCCCCCCCTGCCTGCCGACCTCTAATTTAGGTTGGTGGACGGGGGGGGCGCCCAGAACTGTGCTGACGCTGCTGCTCCTCAACACCGGGGCAGGGCCGAAGCGACATGGGCTGGCCGCGGCACGTGTTCGTTTCTAACTGAATTGCTTCCTTCTCCGTATCGAGCTTCCCACCATACAGACGCTAACGTTGTTTTACTGTAAATGAGTTCAGGCGGAAAAAAAAAGGAAAAAGGGATCATTAGTGGGGGGAAATGCAATATCTGACGCGCACCGTAATGTGCTCTCAAGCGCTTTAGAGGGAGTTGCACGTCTCTCTTAGTGGATTGCGGCGATAAGGTCTCGCCCGGCTGCGGTTAGCAGGACGTGGCGGGGCTGATAAGATACGCGAGGCCTGCTGCAGTGCGGAGTAAGAGTTAAAGCACGGATCTCCGATCGGGTCTCGTTTGTCAGCCGATAATGCCGGGTAGGACACTGATCTGGGACCAGCACTCTGCCAGGCCGGCTCGACTTACATGCTCTGTTTGTAAACACAGTGCAAACGGGAACAGGAACTTTTCCGGTAATCCGCTGGTAATCAAACGTCCAAGTCAACTTTCAAGTCACTTCCTTGCATCATTTTTTGACAGGTAACACAACATGACTCACGTCTCCGCCTCCACTGTGCTATATTGTGCGCGCGTACGTCAGGATTGCTCACTATCCCCCCGGATTTATTCCATGTGTCTTCCAAATAAATTCATGTCCAGTTTCCGGCTTTATGGGTGCATTTTCTTTAACACAAATTCAGTCACCTTTGAATTCATTTGGGAGCATGCAAGGGTTTACGTGAACTCAGTATATTACTCCATGGTGTACCCAAACCAGCAACTTGACTGAAACACCAAAAAGCCATTCTCGTTGGTTCGACCATTACACGCGGTCCCGTTTTTCTAAATTGTGAGGACAGTATTGTTTGTCCAACCAAACCTCCTGGGACCTCCTGGAATTATTTTACACTAGACCGCTTATAAAGTTAGTTTGTTGTCAGCCTTGAATGCACAAAAAGACTGCAGGATTAATATTCAATAAAAACATGTACATTTACGGCATTTATCCAGAGCGACTTACAACCAGTAGTTACAGGGACAGTCCCGCCCCTGGAGACACTCGGGGTTAAGTGTCCTGCTCAGGGACACGATGGTAGTAAGCGGGGTTTGAACCTGGGTCTTTTGGTCCATAGGCGCATGTCTCACCCACTAGGCTACTACCACGTTCAGTGGATCCATGTACAACGAAACTAAATTAAAATTAAAGCCAGACTGGTTCGATTCTGATGAAAGGGCAGAACCCCGCCAAACGTCTCGTTTTAGGAGGTGGCATCTGTGCATAACACTGTTTTCACGAGAGGACCCTCTGGACAAAGTGTTGGTTTAAGTAAAAGGCGACGCTCTCTGCTGGGCAAACAACCCAATCCCTAAAGAAACAATTAGCGTACACACCGATGAATAATGCAGACGCTGCTTAAATTACGAGAGCGCGCGGGCCCTACAGGTCCGGAGAAAGCGCCCGTTGCCGCGGAGCTCCTCAGAGTGCCATTAGTGAGTGCCGGCGCTTGTCTCACATGCGTGAGGTCGCCGGGTCACCACTGAGTGGGAGGGAGTTGTGTAATCGCCGTAGGAGGGTAGATGGGATGGCCGCAGCCAGGGCCGGCCTGTGGCACAGCCAATGTAGGCAAGCGCCGAGGGCGCCATCCAGGAGGTGCCACAAGGGGTGGAGCGTTCCAGTATTCTCTAGTTGGTATGAGTGTGTCTTAATGTGAAAAGAACTAGCCCATATTGATTTACCTGCTTATCAAAGCCTATTAAGTAGTACAAGTAATAATACGAATGATGTGTAACTTTCCTATGAGTCTTCCCCTCCTCCGTTGAACCTGCTACATGGGGGGCGGGGCTACATGACGTTGTCCTATTTACCCTTGTTCAGTGTACAGAAATTTTAACAGTTTTATTTTTATAGTCTGTTCAGTATTTAAGTTTTAATAAATTATTGTGTACTTGAATGTATATATATCTTTCGTTTTTTCTTTCTTTCTTTCTTTAACAATTGCACTATGGGAAAGAGATAATTCTGAACACAGAACTACTGAATAACAGTAATGTGATTAAACGAGAGGAAGTAACATCTCGTCTCGTTTTCGTCTATGAAAATGAAGACATTTTTTGTATAGTTTTTGTTTTGTAATAAAAATGTCTAGTTTTTTATTCGTCAACAATATTACATGATATATTTCGTTATAATTATCATCATTGTTGTCTGGTTTCCATCACGTCATAAAGGTTCATTGATGAAAATGTTTCATCAAAAGTTTTGTTAATAAAAACAACACTAGATTTATTAAAAAAATAAAAACACCAACAAGCAGTGGAATTTACCGCGATGCAAAAAAAGGTTGCCGAGGCCTCCAAATTTGTTAGGGCCTGGCCTGACCTGGCCGTAGCCGCCGCAACGTACCTCTCACAGACACGAACGGTCCAGGCGGCGATGATCCACGAGGAGATGCTGAAGACCAGGAGCACCGTGCCGGGACAGATGGTCATGAGCGTCTTCATGACGAAGCGCGTGTTGAAGTTGATCTTGTTGAGCGCGCCGATGCTGCGCGACGAAGCGTCCGTGAACAGCTTGCTGTGCAGCAGCATGACGCGGCCGATCAGGTAGAGCCGCAGGAACATGGGGATGGACAGGATGATGTCCACGTCGGCGTCCGTCTCCGACGTGGTGTAGGTGAAGGCCAGCCGCGCTGTCCATGTGAAAACGTAGTGACCTGGGATGGGGTGGATGGCGCACACCAGCAGCTCCAGCACGATGAAGAAGATGCGCTCGTACGTCATGGCTATCCTCCAGTCGTCCGCGCCATTGTCCACCATGAACAGCTGCACAGGAACAACAGAGAGTCTGAGATGTTCCATCGAGAAATCACTGGCCCGCTGTCATGATTGAATGTGATATCAGACTAGAGTTGATGAGGCTGACAATACACAGACAAAATCCACCATATCCCATAATGCAACCGGGCATCTAGTTATCGGTTTCGTGAAACTTAAATTTTATTGCTTAACTCAAGAAGCAAATTCTTCAGTTATTTAGTGACTGTAAATGAAGTCGGCCATATTTGTATTTTGAATACTTGATTTTTCATTGGTCAACGTGGACGAGTCCATCTTGGTATTCACAGCGTAACGCACCGGCGGTGGACACAATCTGCTGACGCTGAGACGGGTGTCGGAATTCCGTGGTGGCCATCGGCTCCCCAAATGAAGCGCCACGCCGACCCGTTTGGCATTTCACCGCCGACTCGGCTTAGAGGGCAAAGCGCCTTAAACTCTGGGCTCGTTTCACTCCGGCCAAATGGCGCTGAGGTGAAATATTCAGGCATTTATTCACTTTATATACCGGCATATGATTACCATGCATAAAGAAGGCAGCTCTGTCCAATTTGTCCAGCATTTAGCCAGTCGCATGTAAAGTGTAATTTTAATGACCAGTTAAACACCACCTAAACACTAATAAGGCTTCATTAGATTACGTCTCGTAATAATGTGACCATAAATCACCATCAGACGGCTCTGTGGCAGGGGAGAGGAAAGTGGAATGTAAATGTCAATGAGATGTTCATACTGACGAGGGCCGTTGAAGACCTTGAAAGTTGCTCTAAGGACACTTCTGAAGCTGCTCTCAGTGCCGTAGAAACTGGACCAACCGTTACGGGGCCCTTCAGTGTGGGAGCTACTGCATGAATTACTCGGCTTGGTTTGAGAGCGAATCGGCAAATCTTTGGTCCGTTCAGCTGCATGGGTTTAAATATGCAAGCCGCTAATACAGGTAACATAGTTCGTTAGGACTTTAAACCTATCCAGAAAACGTGCACATTGGTCGATTCCTACATTTTCCCATCATGTGACTCATATATAGATAAATTACACCAAGAATAGACTCATACACTGAGTGCATTCTAAAATATAATTATGCAAATCACAATGATCAAACTGATATAGATTTTCAAAACCGTGAAATTATTTATTTTTTTTATGGACAGTAGCAACACGTTGTACATTTGCCTGACATTACACGCGAACAGGGCCGACGGGCCTTTTTCCCAGCATGCACAGCTCACCTGGATTTCTCGGGCGTGGTACATGATGATGAGGCCGAGCAATATAACAGTGGAGAGGCTGATAAGGCATTTCAGTGCAAATGAGTAGGAAGATTCCTGCAGAGGAAACACAGAGACATCTGCAGTAATCAATTACAAATCATTTTACGGCAGTGGAAATGGGAAATATGGATGTGCCGGTGGGGGGGGTGGTAAGTGGGACATAACAACGTTAGCTATATTTAGCACATGAGTAGGTATCGACGACTCCGCACAGCCCAGCACTGCGCATTATTTGATTTGGTCGGAGCACGACGCTGCCCTCGTCTCCCTTCCTATGGACGTCTTGCCACGAGCTCATGGCACGGACGCCGATGTCTCCCGCATAACTAAAAACAGTGACCTATCGGATGCGTGAGCGATGCTCGTTGGAGCCAAATGAAATGAAAATAAGCCGAGGACGGAGCGACGTGGCCGCTTGCTGCCGCCCCTGGCCCCCGTAGATTAATCAGGAAAGGTCAGTCGTGCGGCGGCACAGACGTCCGTACATCTACGGTGACAAGAGTTCACAAAAACCAACAATCCTGTATAATTTCTTACAAACAGAGGACCGATTGGTTAAAACAATTTGAGCTGGACAGCACACATCTGGCAAATGCACTGTAAAAAGTGAACTCTGGCCAAACTTATCTATCACACCTAATATTTTAGCATTAACGTAACGTAAGTAAACCAATCAAATCTGCCGTAATCTGTTCATTACGTCAATGCTGAAATATTCGCTGTGACACAGCACTTTGCTGTTAAAATTGCCCTTAACATCTTTGAATATAATTACATAAATATATATATTTTTTAAAGGTCAACATCATAATTTTTTGTTTAAAACCATTACGGGGCCCTTCAGTGGCCCCGGCTTGGTTTGGTTTAGTAAACTTTTTTTTGGATGATACTTGAACTGGGTTCATGTTCATCTAAAAAGAGAGACAAATTTTTGGTCCATTCAGTTGCATGGGTTTAAACATGCAAGCCGCTAATCTATCACACCTAATATTTTAGCATTGAGGTAATGAAAATACACCAATCAAATCTGCTGTAATCTGTTTATTACGTCGATGAAGAAATATTCAGTTTGACACAGCACTTTGCACTTAAAATCTTTGAGGGACAAAAAATAAAATATTTTACATATATATATATATTTTAAACGTATATATATATCTAAACTTCAATTTTGCATTATTCATTTAATTTGGGCCAATTTAGCATTTTCCAAAAATATCAATAAGTTATTATTCGTAAACCCGCCCCATAAAAGGCCCTCGTTTTTTGTACTTTGTTTTTCAGTCAAGTCACCTGTAATTTAATTCCGTATAACAGTGAAATGGATGGGCGTGGTGCGTAGAGACAAGAGCTGGTGACTCCACCCCACCCACCAAACCCCCATCTAATGCAGCTTTCTGGATGCTACTGGAAAATGCCTCATTCATCTTACGAGCATCTTCCTCAGGGGGACGCGTCTGGGGATCGCTTATTTCCACGGTGTCCAGAAACCCCCACACACACCCGGACGTGGGGCCGCAGCGAGTGTGTGTGTGTTCGGCCCAAGGAGGCGGGCCAGCGGCCTGTTATTCATTACGGCGGGTAACGAATAAGACAATGAGGGACCAGAGCCAATTAGCCCAGCGTCCCTCCTGCCAGCTCGCCACCACATGGCTGGTCCGGGCACGGTGTAACTCTAACTGCTGACCGGCCGCGGGCACCTGCGAGGGCCCAAGTGCCACCTGCTCGGCCCTCGTGTGCGTGGAAGAGGGCACCCGCGGGGCGAGCTGGTTCGATCGTCAATGATTCATGCGTGTGAACCAACAGACGCAGTCGTGACTGGGCCCCGCCCTCCCGTAAGTGGCCCGGGGACGGGCGAGGCTTTGCTCTTAATTATACCCTCCTTCAATTATTTAGCGCGAGTTAACAAGCTCGTCTACGCTAAGAACCCGATAGGTAGAATATCCTTGTGTAACGAAGCTCTCGCGCGACACTGAACACCAGTGCTGCCTGCTGCTATTGATGCTGTTTAGGGGCTAAAATTAGGCCAGGGCTTTAAAGAGATAGTAATTTAAAAAAAAAAAACATTTAAAACGCAAATATCTGTTGCTCAGATGCTCTGTAAAGAAATCCAGGGCGGGTGTAGGTGGGTGTCGCCGGGGTTGCCAGTGCACTGGTTTCTCTCCCCTCCATCTCTCTCTCTCTCTCTCTCTCTCTCTCTCGATCGCTCACGCCCAGGGGCGAGACGGAGTGGTAGAGATGGGAAGAGAGGGGAAGAGACAGGAGAGGGAAGGAGGGCAGAGTGTGTGAGGCAGACACAGAACCGACGAGAGAGAGAGAGAGAGAGAGAGAGTGACGCGCCCCAGACAGGCCTGTAATTGCCTGAGCTCCAGCTGCGGAGTGGCCGCCCGCTCGCCATGACGATAGCGTGAGCTCGCCTCGCCCTCGCCTCGCCGGCAGCATGCAGGATCCCCTGCAACCAGCCTCACCTGGATGCATCTGCCCTGACTAGCGCAACAGTCATAACTGGGCGGTAGTAGCCAAGCGGGTAACACACCTGCCTATGAACCAGAAGTCCCAGGTTCAAATCCCACTTACTACCATTGTGTCCCTGAGCAAGACACTTAACCCTGAGTGTCCCCGAGGGGACTGTCCCTGTAACTACTGATTGAAAGTTGCTCTGGATAAGGGCGTCTGGTAAATGCTGTAAATGCTGTAAATGTAAATGTCCTGTGCACAATAACAGGATGCTGGTGCATTCAGTGTAGGAGCATTATTATACGCTGTTATTCAAGACAATGTCACATTCACTATTGCTCGATAATGACAATGTTGGTGTTGGTTTTGGGGGCGTGGGTTAGGGTTGTCTACATCAAAAATCACGTTTGTCACGTGACATGTACACATGGTATTAGGCGTGTAGAGATGGAAGCTTCATTAATGTCCATGTTCTGGGTGTCAGAAATAACTGCACTTAAACAAAAAGCTGGCAAGCTTGTTCCTAGATCAATCAGAAAAACGTCTTTCTTTGATTTGAGCAGTTTATTTCTGTACATCCTGGAGACGTAAATACTGCGACATTAGCAAACGTGCTGTTTTTATCCAAAGAGCCTAAAAACTATGGTTTCAGTCAAATAAAGGGAATCTTTTCTTATTTCTTATAAAGCAGCCTACGCTCTAATGTGCCATAAAACAACTAAATTTGAGCCTTTGATACAAGAGCAATGAATCCCAATAATAGCTCTTATAATTCTATCTTTTATAGGGACACCTTTTTGCAAACAAATGCGATTTCCACACCGGGCTGCACGGGAAATTTCAGTCGTCTTTTTAACGCAGGCGTTCATTTCGCTCCCCTCTTTCTAGCGGACATTTGTTGCTGCTCAGATTCATTGACGGCATCAGAACCTAATTTAACATAAATGGCCCGGACTTACCTTACTATAAACCCCCCAGGACAGTTCTGTCTCTGTCACCATGACAACAATCCCAAACATCCCGAAAATCAGGGCGTAGTCACTGAGACGCTTGCGCTTCTCGAACAGTGCCCTCCGGTGGCCCAGTTTGTAGCCAATGTCCTTATTCTTCTTCTGAGGTGCCCTTCCGGCCCGCCCTCGCACGCCCTCTGCAGACCCAGTCCCGCCCCCTGACTCCCGCGTCAAGCTCTCGGGCGACGCCTTGCCAGGTTCATCGCCGGTGCCCTTGGAGACCACCACCTCTAGGCCGGAGCTGTGCAGGGTCTGGAGGGGCTGGGTCTCGGGGTCGAGCTCCACCAGGTTACGCCGCGAAGCCCCCAGGCTGCCCAGGGGTCTAACCACGCCCCCATTGTACTTGCAGCTGTTCATGGCTATCTCTGGGCACACGTGGCTCCTCTCGGACACCCAGGACGTGGATCCAGCATGGCTCAGCTTTTTGGCATCCACATTTACCTGAGGGGGAAAATAGAAAGGGGCAATTAAAAATTGAAGAATACATCTCAAAGTATTCTTGATAAGAAGTCAAAGATCATAAATCCCCATGGACCTGTATTCAACTGAGACCACTAAAGGCTTTTTGAGTTACTTGTTTTGTGCTTAATCTTGAACAGGCGACCAAACTGTTCTACTGTACATAGTAAAGGGGGTGTGAGAACGCCAATGATGGCAATTATAACCACGCAAGTGGGTGGGTACCAGAGTAAGTCAACCTCAGCCACCAATGGCAACCGCCACGCCCATCACAGTTATACAACTGGGAACAAAATGGACTCTCAATTGAATCTAAAAATGTATAAAACAGAGTAACGTGTCTTAATCTGACTGTTATATTGAAATAAGTGGAATAAAACTCAACTTAGTTCATTTAGTCAATGAAGGGCTACTAGAGAGCTTTAGAAAGTGCTGCTAATCTTTGGTGTCTGAGGGGTTAAATGTCAAAAGCCCGGTATTTTACTTCATTTGATGGAGCCCACATTCGTGAGTTTGTGTGTAAGTGTCTTTTCCATTTCAACACAGCCACAGAGAGCGAAAGGACACGGACAGAATAAGAGGGACAGAGGCGGATTTGTTTTAGGTTGCCATTTGTTTCTTGCCTCACCGAGAGAGCGAAAACGAGGGGGGGGGCAGTTGGAGAGGAAAGGGCAGGAACACTCGGCAAACTACAGACCCCCCCCCCAAGAAACGGCATTATATGAATACATTCGTCCTCAGAAAATTCCTAATGGATGTTAAAAGCGGCTTAAAATTAGATCTCGGCGCTCCACTCCCGGCCTGTCGGAGACAGGTTAATGGATGGCTCTGTTACTTGCGCAAGGTACCGTACATCAGCCCACCGTAATATCGTCTGCGTAGTTACACCGCTCATTTTGTCGCAGTTATTACGGGCCGGTGCCGTTCACGTAATAAAAACGGGTTCATAATGAAGCACGACGGCAACGTCAGAGTATTGCATGGTGCTCAGGTGCATGGAGGGTGACGAGAATCACCCACACTGCACTGAGTCACCAGTGAAACCACTTATTCTGCACGTTACATCACACATGGCACACGGCGTACACGCAGCGTACAAAAATAATACAATAGTGTTTCAGTTCGGACATTTTACGGATGATGAAAATGCTGCGGAACAGATATCGGCCAATGTGGCTCGGACAGATGGGAGTTCATAGAGTTAAATAACGCACCGGCCTTTACATACGTACAACAGATATATAACATATTTATGTCAGGATTACTATCTAATTTGAATAATTGTCCCACATTACGCAGAGTTTGTAGGATGATTTGTACTGAAAGTACATTTATCATACAGAGGGGCAAATGAGACCTTAATTACAGAAATCCTCCATTCACCAAACCAAACCACGCCCACCTCTACAGTCAGCACGGGTCTCAGTGCAAAAGATGAAGTGAAATCCGGATGATGTTGTATTTCCGGACGAATGTGAAATGATTCTGTGATGTTCTCTAACGCCTCCTCTGCTGTGGTTGTCCTCCTACATGGCTCCTCGGCGCTGCCCATGTTGTCTGTGTTGAGGTCAAGGAAACAAGAATAAAGCCCTCGTAACGGAATATCGGCTCCCTTCGACTCACAAAGTCACCATCATACCAATATCTGTGGGTGGTAGTAGCCTAGCGGGTAACACACTCGCCTATGGACCAGAAGACCCAGGTTCAAACCCCACTTACTACCATCGTGTCCCTGAGCAGGACACTTAACCCTGAGTGTCTCCAGGGGGCGACTGTCCCTGTAAACACTGACTGTAAGTCGCTCTGGATAAGGGCTTCTGGTAAACGCTGTAAATGTAAATATCTACATCACGTCTGCAACCGCACACGCCCACACCGCATCATGTGTGGACAGTAGCTGCTGCTCGTGTCAGGTCGGCGCCTGCACCTTTCCGCTCGCGTCCACGTTCCCGGTGCAAACGTGAGCTGATGAGGCTGCCAGCCGATTTCGGCCGGGGTTAAATGTAGTCCAGTCACATCTCTGGCTGCGGAGCTGGCATGCGCCACGTCTCATTCGTCACTGTGAAGTGATTGTGTTCCACTAATGGGCCTATATTGACATCGAGGGGGGAAAAAAGAAAAGGAATGTGGCTCTTCCGCCGAGCTGTTCCTGGATGAGCCTCTGCATTCAAACGTTTTGCCACTGCAGAGGCAGCGCGTGGCAATCGGATCTCCTGCTTCAACAAGTGCAGTGGGAGGACTGGGCCGAACTGTCACCGTCACTACGGTCCATGTGGCACGCAGACATCACCGTATCGCGGTGCGCATCTAATGCCCAGGTTACTCGGGCACGCCTCATCGCGGTAGCCCCGGGTTAATATGATATTAATATCTCCATCTCCATGCTCATAAATCAGTGTCCAGGTGCTTCATATAACAGCTGGCCGATCTGAATTATGCATTGAGGCCTTATCGCGCTTCTTCCCGTATCGACGGCGGTAAACAGGTCATACATGCTACTGTAGATCTCTGGCGAACACACTGCTGATGTGATGGCCACATTTAATCTGATTTGGCACTTTGTTTGCAACTTGTTAAACCAAAGGCATGTGATGAATGGCTCTGATTGGCTGGACTCTCTAATCACGACTACTGTGGAGTTCATTGATAGCTTCCTGTCCTTCTCTAAGTAAACTGGTCAACTTCTCATCTGACACAAGTGTGATTGGTGCACAGATTGAAGTTCCACCTCCTGTTTTACACATCCAATGTCAGTTATTCAATTAAGTAACACTCTAATCACAGTTAACCACAAGACTCTCTTGTCAATCCTGAAGAGGCTTGGAATTCAGGGCTCAGCATGGCAGTGGTTTGCTTCCAACCTTGATGAGCGATCTTACCAAGTGACTTGGAAAGGATCCACCTCTACCTCACGTAGACTCTCCACTGGTGTCCCTCAAGGCTCGGTGCTAGGTCCTCTCCTTTTCTCCCTCTACACGAGATCACTCGGTGAGGTCATTTCCTCACATGGATTATCCTACCACTGCTATGCCGACGACTCACAACTCATCTTCTCTTTCCCTCCCTCGTATCTACATGCTGCTTCCAAAATCTCTGCATGTCTAACCGACATCTCGTCTTTGATGGCAGCCCATCACCTCAAACTCAATCCCACCAAAACTGAACTAATATTCATTTCAGCAGATTCTTCGCCACCTCAGGATCTTGCTATTTACCTGGACAACTCACAGCTCTCTCCTTCTACAACAGCCCGCAACCTTGGAGTAACAATAGACAACCAACTCTCCTTCTCAACTCACATCAGCAACCTTTCCTGCTCATGCAGATTCCTTCTCTACAATATCAGACGAATCCGCCCTTATCTGTCAACCCAGGCCACCCAGATACTGGTTCAGTCCTTAGTAATCTCACGACTGGATTACTGTAACTCTCTTCTAGCTGGTCTACCACTATGTACCATCCGACCTCTACAACTAATACAAAATGCAGCAGCACGACTAATCTTCAACCTTCCCAAGTTCTCCCACACCACCCCTCTGCTACGCTCCCTCCAATGGCTCCCAGTAGCTGCACGCATCAGGTTCAAAATACTGATGCTGGCCTACAAAGCCAAACATGGAGTAGCCCCATCCTACCTCACAGCCCTTATTACACCTCTCACTGCACCTCGTATACTCCGAGCCTCCAGTACTGCTTGCCTTTTCCCTCCATCTCTGAAGGTAAAAGGAAGACGCTCACCTAGACTCTTCTCCGTCTTGGCCCCTCGGTGGTGGAATGAACTTCCCCTCGAGGTCAGAACAGCTCAGTCACTGAGCACCTTCACACGGCAGCTCAAGACCTTCCTCTTTAGAGAATATTTAGATGAACTTGTAAACTTCTTATTGTCTAATTGGTGTACAGAATCTACATCAAGAGTGACTAAAAAGATTGTATTCATAGTTGAATGAACCAGAACTTATCACTTCATCGATGGTAACATGGAAGCACGTTGTAAGTAACTTGAAAGTCGCTCTGGATAAGGGTATCTGCCAAATGGCTTAAATGTAAATGTAATTGCACATTTTTATAACAGCCAGTTGTTACCTGCGTTTTTTTTTCCTGACTGCTAAGTATGACATCACAAACTTTATTTCTGTGTCCCGTAAACAATAAACGCAGCCAGTTCAATCCCACTGTCCCACTTATGTGATTGGTGCGTCAATCATTTATCGCAGTTAGCATCTTCGAGACGAAAGATTGCGTGCAGCCGTAAACTCGACAGTTCATCCCTCAAGGTCTTTGCCAGCAGGAGTTGAGGAGGGGCCACCAAGTCTTCCTGGCAGCGGTGCTAAGAGTTTACCGCATAGAGCTCATATTAAGAGCAACGACCAGAGTGACTGGCAACGGTCCGGTGGGGTCGCCGGTCTCTCAGCCACACGTTAAACTCGGCAATACCGTAGATTAGTGCCGTACATTCAGACACACTTTTTTAAAAACTTCATGGGTGCCATCGAACAGTTCAATCCTAGGACATGTGTCTAATTTGCTTGTAAAAGAGTAATTATGCAACATTTTTGCTTCCCAAAGCTACATAAGACCTTCATCAGCTGCACCGCTACTGTTTTCAGCACAAAGGATTGCAGCTACCTGACGGATCATCAGTTTCTACCAGGCAATATGCCTTAAAAACAATTTCATCGTCGCACCTATATTGTAAAATTTTCATCCTGGGACACTGGGCGCAGGGCAGGGCCTCACCCAGGGTGGGGCGGCAGGTACAATTTAAAAGTCAAGGCGGATTAGGTGACTCCTTCGAATGATGAAGCTGTGGCCTTGCGACAATTCCGACAGTTCCCATCCGTTTGCGATGTAATCACAAGGCGCGAGTATCCTAGTGGTAAACCTGCTTGCCACCTAAATTTAAATTTACGGCATTTATCAGACACCTGTAAATCAGTAGTTACAGGGACAGTGCCCCCCTGGAGCAACTCAGGGTAAAGTGTCTTGCTCAGGGACACGATGTGGGGTTTGAACCTGGTTCTTCTGGTTCATAGGCAAGTGTGTTACCCACTAGGCTACTACCACTTACTTACCTACCTACCTACATTTACATTGCAGCATTTACCAGACGCCCTTATCCAGAGCGACTTACAATCAGTAGTTACAGGGACAGTCCCCCCCCCGGAGCAACTTAGGGTTAAGTGTCTTGCTCAGGGACACGATGGTAGTAAGTGGGATTTGAACCTGGGTCTCCTGGTTCATAGGCGAGTGTGTTACCCACTAGGCTACTACCACCCCCCTGGTAAGATACCTACCTACCACCTACCTACTTACTGCATTTCATGAACATCAGTCAACGTATTCGCAGAGCAGGAACACTCTAACAGTCGCCGTTTTCCACATGGCTACCTGCTCACATGGCAACAAGGCCCCGCATCCTTCCGACGCGCCGCCAGCAGGCCTGCCAGCTGCCAGTCTGCCAGCCTCCGTTCAGCGTGGCTCAGCCGCCCGGATCTGATGTCTCTATAGGCGAGCGTTTTCTTAGCGCGACTTGAATCTCTCTCGTGGACCACACCGGGAGGCGTGTAAAGACCACATCAGCTCACATCGAACCCGTTTGAACGAAGCACCGCTGTGTTTTTGCACCGTAATGTGCGGTATATGTTCTCAGCTGCCAGAAAAAGACGGAAAAAACTTGCCCACATCGCCTCAACTCGATAAGCTGATGGGGGACTTGCTTCGCCGGCCGGAGTCGAGGTCCCGTGGAGAACTGTATGAAGGTTTCTCGTACAGTTCTCGACTTGATGAAACTATGTTGTCTGGAATCATTTGATTTTCTATGCTGGTACTATACACGCAATATCGTCAGCAAAATTAAATTATATGTAAAACAGAGGACAATTCATGCATAAATATGTATTTGCACCTATAAATTATTACATCTGCTCAGTCATTTGAGCTCCTCCACCTGATTAGATGGAGTCTAGTGGAAACGGGTGCCAGATAAATCACACACGTCTTCAGGCGTCCCACTACAAACACGCGCAAGTGCAAAAAATGACTCTGTTGGCAACATAATCCAGCAGTTATATCAGCAGAGCTGAGCTTCTGAGATGACAGACACCCTGATTTGAATTATGATGAGGTGGTCTCGATACGAAGTGCCTGGGAAGAACCGTGGTGTTCTGGAGCCATAGCTGATGTCTTTAATGCCTCCTCTGCTCCGATTGTCCTCCTACACGGCTGCGCTCTCGTCTCTTCTCGTCTCGTCTCTCAGGACGTCCACAGCGCCGCCCGACCCTCCACAGTTCACCCCACACCAGTTTATCGTGACATTTCTACACGCGCTTCACGCGTCCTTTGCCCCACTGACTCACGCTCTTCATCAGACGATGAGGAGTTGGCAGCTCTGGGACAGAGTCCCTGCTTTGTTTAGAACTGTGTTCCAGGTTACGGTCCCTTCTGATTTCATCCAGGTTTTATAGGGATATTTATGACAATATTGGACACTGTCATCATGGGAAACACAAGCTGATCATGTTGTATAACGGGTCACCGTGTAACTGTATAACGTTTGGGACAAAAAAAAAAATCTATAAAGCAAAAGATCAGGATATTTCCTTTGGTGAAATGTTATCAACACTTACGAGTATCCAGTTTACTGGCAAGTAATGAAGATGAAAAATGAAACCCTTGCTGATTATTGTATAACATAGTAATAAATAGAGAACAATGATTTATTTTTTCATCTAAAAGAAGTTCAACGGCAATATTTTAAAGTTACGTTAAAAAAATAAAGCCCACCCTGATATTGGCATAGTGAACTGTGTCCAGGCCAGGCTGCAAAAGAAGTTGTGGTTGTGGAGACGGAAACGGACAGAAGCAGAAGCACGCGCGGCGGATTCTGTCTTTCCGAGGGTCTCTCTGCCCTCGGCAATCTTCAGTCCATACAAATCCAATTTGGAAAATCTATTTTGACATTGAATTTGCACCCGCTTAGATCTCCCATCAAACCCTCTGTTCCTCGCGGCGTCCCCTCCTCCTCCTCCCCGTAATGAAATGTCCACGGCAAACCTGAGAGGTTATGATTGAATCTGTGAGTCGCGGCTTCCTCTCGGCCCGGCCCGGCCCGGGTTTCCCACATCTCCCGCAATCTCGTTCCCCGGAATGGTAGCCGCTAACTGCGCCGCCCTGCCCACACCGGCCGCCATTAACTGCAGGGAAGCTGCGCGTTACCGCCACCACAGCCCTTCGTGGATAATGAACAAACGTTTATTAGCTACCGGTTCACAACAAAATTCTGACGGAGGGAAGAGGTTGAGGAGAAGCCGGGCACAAAAATACATTCATCATCTGCAGCCGGAAACGTTAATTAAGCCGTTAAACTCGTGTCCAAAAGCGGAACAGGTAATATATTCAAATCTATATTTCTCTCGCTAATGAGAGAAGGGGTTCGCATGCATCTTTAATGACTAATAAGGCCGCGGTTTTGGAGGAGCTCAGCCGGCATCTGAACCCAAACCCACGGCCCTGGGAGGGTCTCAGGTTGACCGACATGGTTTTTTGTGGGGAAATTGGGAGATTATTTCCAGTTGCTCCATAAAAAGCACGGAGCAGGAGCAGAATGTTGGTGTGGAGGGAGGAGGGAAAAGTGATGCACGGGACCCTGGTTCCTGCACCCGCTCCGCCGCATCCTGTTTATCTACATCGCACGGAATTCAGACCTAATCTTGTCATAAAAAGTTCATAAAAAGCGGCGGCAGCGGTTCCAGCTGTACAGCAGATTCATGATCTCAAGCAAACAAATTTATTGCATCCTTAGCATACATCCACCACACGCTCCGCATATTTTCTTTCTCAAATTCAGTTATTTATTTATTTTTAATTAATACTTGACAATCTAATGTTACAGCTCAAAATCTGATTGCCTCACTGGACATTAAATATAATAAATAAAAGGTTACATCATATAACACAAACTTAAGTATATTCATAAATATATGTTTATATAAAGAGTTATAAAGAAAATGAGGATTTCTTACCCAGACATGCAGCGTCTCTGATGAACGTGTAACATGCAGCGTTATCTGAATTTAAAAAAGAAAGAAGTTCTTTCCTCTGAATGTTTGGTTCCCCGTTTCCTTAGTTTCCTATTCAAGACTAATGACCGGTCGGCATATTCCGGAATCCTTGCGGAAAATCAAATGGAGGGCATCCCAGACGCCGCGAAGCGCAAGACCAAGTTTTCGATCTCTGGAAAGCACCACCACTTATCAGTTCATACTGTTCACTAAATGCGGCGGAAACGTTGATGCTCAACGCACAAACGTCCTTTTTCCTTGAAGAAGCCTGCAGAGGAGCATCCCGATGGGCATCCCCGTTAAGTCACGGGTGTTTCTATCAATTTTAATACATTTACTACCTCACTAGATTATGTCATTTCGTGGAAAAAAAAGCCCCAGCTCTGCTTTTCCAGCATGGATTTTTTATAAATGAAATTAAGCGCTGTGCCTTGGGGCCGCCACCAAAAAATTGGCCTCCGTTTAAGTGGGGCTGCGCTTTTTAAGCGAGGCGCTAACAAGAGAGGCGACTTCAGGGGAGAGAGAGAGAGAGAGACGCTGAGGAAGGACAAATGAAGCTCTCCCGCCCCAGCTGCACCACCCTGCAGCTCCTGACACGCTGGGGCTCACGCAGCTGCAGCCGCATGCACGCATGCACTCAAGCAGGAAGCCTGCCCAGATACAGTCTGCAGAAAGCCACCCGTCACCATCACAACTTTGCACGTATAAATATCTGGCCATGAGAAGACCTAGTGGGTGGAGGGACATTAGCAGTTACCATGGCGAAGGAGTTAAATACAGCCTGCGGCTAAAAACACCAACCAGCCACAACTTTAAAACCGCCGCGCACTGGTGAGTTGAACTGGTTATAATATATAACTATATATTATATGCATTAATAACCGACGTCCTGGTGCCAGATGCCACAGCAGATACCTTTCAGGGGTCTGGGACCAGGCAGCTGGTGTAGATCTGTAGTAAACAGGACATTTCACATGCCAGCGAAGAGCTCTGTGAAGTATTTCTGAGCTCCTCGTTCACGTACTGCACTCCATGTTCTCTAACAGAACAGGGCAGGAGAGAACCGAGAGAAGCAGGATCTCCGCACATAAGACAGACTGTCAAAAACAGACGAACAACATCTCACACGCAACCAGGCCTCCAACTTCAAATGGAACACGACGCGGCGCAGGGCTGGACAAGACATTCCACAAATTATATCACAGGTTCTCCCATCGCAAAATCCCAAAAATACACGGTACGCTGAAAAAGTCCAAGGCACCGATACAAACCCGAGAAAAGCAAAACCACAAGATTTTATTAACGTAACAAAAGGATCAAATATTGATTTACCTGAAGCCTTTATTGCAGAATTTCCTTTTTACCATGAAACAGTGATGCGGTGTGTATAGTGAAAGAGACGATATTATTCTCCATCTGTAGACTTCTACTAGTAGGAAGTCAGAGTTGGGAGAGACTGGCGCCCAGTTCCACTAGAACAGGGCTCGGCAACCTTCAGCACTCAAAGAGCCATTTGGATCCAGTTTCCACGAAAGAGAAAAAAATCTTTTTTCATTCGTAAAATTTACATTTACATTTAAGGCATTTGGCAGACAACTTACAACGTGCTTCCATGTTACCATGGATGAAGTGGTCAGTTCTGGTTCACTAGGACCCCCAACTATGAATACAATCTTTTTATTCAATATGTTGTAGTTTCTATACATACTGTAAGTCAGACAATAAGAAGGTTTCAAGTTCATCTAAATATTCTCTAAAGAGGAAGGTCTTGATCTGCCGTTTGAAGGTGCTCAGTGACTGAGCTGTTCTGACCTCGAGGGGAAGTTCATTCCACCACCGAGGGGCCAAGACGGAGAAGAGTCTAGATGAATGTCTAAATGTCTAAAATGAAGATAAGACTGCATGTATAGTTTTACTTTAATGCTATGCAAAAAATAAACTAGGCTACTGTGTTGCTTATAAAAAATATTTTGTGTCGATTACACGTTGCCAGAACGCTTTTTTTGCGAATATGCGTGTAGAAGTTGATAAGTTGACGAATAACTCTTACTTATCAACTAAAAGACGACATATGCAAATCAATAAACACTAAAAACAATTAGAAACAACTGTTTACTCACCCCAAGAGGCGTCAGAAATGCGACTCGAATTCTGAGCGACAAAAAAAGATCCTAATAATCTTAAAATTTCAAATAAAGCTCAATTTCTGTTTATTTTCTATGAAAGAGCACATCTCTACATATCACCACCGACATTACTGACACTTTCATGTTTTAATCAGGATCATTCGAGGCTTGTACACTTCCAGGAAGTTTCTTTCTCAGCCGTGATACAGCATTCTGTGTAAGTTCTGTTTTTTTATGCAACTGAATCATATATCTCACCCTCGTGGGCTTTTGTTCTGGTATTTGTTCTAAGATCCCCAATAAAGACCTGTCACGTCGCCAACGAGTTTAAAACTCCCCCATTAGAGAATTAGCCCGACGCCGGCCGTCCGGGGCGTCGGTGGCGAGCGGCTATAAATCACGTCCCTCTTACTGTCCCGACTCGAAGCGAAAGCCTTCCAGAGGTCCGGCGTGATTGTATTAGAGCGGGAGCGCTGGAGCCTTTTCAATACCAATAAATGTAGACAGGATTGTTGGGGGGGAGACGGTCCGGACCCGGGTGGCCGCGGGGGCCAATTACGCTCTCGGCAAATGACACTTGATTAGGCGGTACGAGAGCAGCTGCAGCAGGGAGCCGGAGTGACAAGCGCGGCGCGCGTAGGCCTCGGCGATGGCACCCGCGTCACCGACCTCCACAGCGGCGAGACCACGCCTCCCCTGGGACATCTTCGCCGCGTGTCCAGCCACGGCCCGTGGCGAGGAGCTGTCCTTACTGACGTTCCAGAGGCTCCGCTCTGGTCGGCGTGCGGGGCGAAGCCGGCGGCGGCAGATATGGATCGGCCCGTGTTTGCTTTGAAGGTGTCGACTCGGCCGATTCCTCAAACAGGGCAAACACGGCCCACCCTCGGCAAGGAGGAGAGCCGGATCCGCCGGATCTAGAGGCTTCCTTATTGTTGCGTGTGCAGGACAGAGACGAATTCATGCGTCCACTGATGGAGAGAGAGACGAGCCTTCGAATGACACGGATATTTGACATCGATACCAGAACATTGAAGTATTTCTACCTGCACTTTACTCTCTTACCACCTCACACTGTGCTGCTGAGTTATGGTAATTATGGTCATCATAACATTTCATATCACTACTACTGCCATTATTGTCATAGCATATCATGTACCACATACACTCTATTCTATATACAGTCCAGGCCAAAAGTTTGGACACCTTCTCATTCAACGTGTTTTCTTTATCTTCATGACCATTTACGTTGGTAGATTCTCACTGAAGGCATCAAAACTATGAATGAACTATAACTATGGAGTTATGTACTTTACAAAAAAAGGTGAAATAAGTGGAAACATGTTTTATATGCATTTACATTTACAGCATTTATCAGACGCCCTTATCCAGAGCGACTTACAATCAGTAGTTGTGAGCAACTACTGGAGCAACTTGGGGTTAAGTGTCCTGCTCAGGGACACAATGGTAGTAAGTGGGGTTCGAACCTGGGTCTTCTGGTTCATAAAGAAAACACGTTGAATGATGTGTCCAAACTTGGCCTGTACTGTATATCCACACACCGATATACTGTCATTGCTGGTTTGTCTCGACATGCACAGTGTCCTTTTTTTGTGTTGTGTGCTATTCCATTTGCACCGTGTCTCTTTGCACACTGTGAATCTCCACAGCTTCACAATCTCTCTGTGTACTTGAGATGACAATAAAGTGGACTTTGACTACAGTACGATGCAAAAGCCGTGAGCACCAAACCACCGTTTTATCTAAACTGCAAGCAATTTAGTTAACAAAACCCCCGTATGTCAAATGTTGTTCAAATATTGATGTACCCAAAGATTTACGGCAGAATTTCCTCTCTTCCACTTAACAGTGACGCGGTGTGTGTAGTGAAAGAGACTCCGAGCAGCAACGCAATATTGTTCTCCATCTGTAGACTTTTATAGAGTTCTTCTAGAACATCTCTACACATCGACATCTCCATTACTGACACTCTTTGTGTGTTTTACACTTTTAGATACACTTTGGAAGATGAAAAACTATTAAAACCAATGCACAGTGCTGTCTAGCCCTACCAAGCCTGTTTTATATCTGCACTGAAGTAAAGTTCTCCCTAATTATCGATAGAATTATCCAGGACACGTTTTTCCCTTTTTGGCTCCAGGTGAGCGGGTTTTAATACGAATCAACAATGTCCAGTTTCTCTCTGCAGAGTCTGCAAATGAGACATCAGCTGGGTTCGTTTTTTTCATTTAAGCACAATGAAGTGGCGCTCAGAGGATCTCAGGTCTTTAAAGCCAATTTACAGGCGAGTGTGTGTGTGTGTGTGTGTGTGTGTGTGTTAACGAGTATATAAACAGGACAAGTAAATAATGCACTCTGTGTGTGTGTGTGTTTGTGTATGTGCACTCTGAGTTTGTGTGTGAATGTGAATGAATGAGTGAATGCACTCTGCGTGTGTGCACTCTATGTGTGTGTTTGCACGCTGTGTGTTTGAGTGTGTGCGCACTCTGCGTGTGTGTGTGCACTCTGTGTGTGTGTGTGTGTGTGTGTGTGTGTGTGTGTGTGTTTGTGTGTGTGCACTCTGTGTGTGAACGTGAATGAATGAGTGAATGCACTCTGCGAGTGTGTGTGTGTGTGTGTGTGTGTGTGTGTGTGATAGTGAGCGCCATTACACCCCGCAGCCTGTTGGACCCCCATTTTCCGACGATGCTCTGATTGACGTTAAAACCAAGAGACGCGCGGTGACGTCACAGCGGCGGTGGCGCTTCACGCGCGGTTGTTATAGCGACGCGCGCTCGCGTTTTATGAAAAGCGCGACGCGGCGGAAGCGTCTTTATTATGACTGTTTTTAATAAAACACGCAGCGCGATCTGAACTCGGCAGCGGCTACCTGTTCATCCCGGTTCACCCCAAACTTTACATCCCGTGACGCACCGCGGCGGCGGCGGCGGCATCGGCGGCTCCTCACCTGCTGCCCCCCGGTCTCCCGCAGCCACTGGCGGCTGCTCCCGGTGCTGCTGGCCGCGGACGAGCCCCTCGGCGCCGCGTCCTGCTGCGGCAGCCAGACCTGCTGCTGGCTGCTCCCCACCAGCCGCTGCTGCCGCTGCTGGACCCGCGGGAGGCTGACGGGGGTCCGGCGCTCCGGCTCCGCGGAGTCCCCTTCCCCGGAGAGGAGGAGGAGCCGCTCCGCCGGCGGATGCTGGCGGCTCCCGGGGCGGCAGGGCGGCTCCGGGCGGGCGACCTGACCCGGGGGCGCTGCGTGGTGCCGGGGTGCAGCTCCGGGATGGCGATGCTGCATCCCCACCGCACCTGCGCCGACCTGAGACTGGTCCGCCGCCGCCGCCGCCGCCCGTTCGGAGCGAGCGACCCCGGTGGAATCCAGGCGGCCCGTCTCATTGGTGGGTTTGACCAGGACCAGCCTCATCACGTCACAGGGTCGTTACCGGGGACGCCGCCTTCAGGAGCGACAAGTCCCATCCCCGATCAGCCAGCTCCTCTCCGGTGGCTGCTGGACGGCGGACGCGCCCTCGGAGGGGACAACTTCGGGTTTAGGATCCATGGCACCGAGTCTGGAGAACAGAAAGGAACACAGAGGTCCCCCGGAACAACTCACACAACAGTAATAACATGATCCATACAAGATGGGTGTTAGTAGCATGGTGGGTATGAACCAGAAGACCCAGGTTCAAATCCCACTTACTACCATCGTGTCCCTGAGCAGGACACTTAACCCTGAGTGTCTCCAGGGGGGGACTGTCCCTGTAACTACTGACTGTAAGTTGCTCTGGATAAGGGCCTCTGGTAAATGCTGTAAAAGGTAAATGTAAAGATCCCACAGATGATGGGATGGATTGAGATCGAGAGAATTTGGGGCCTGACCTCGAACCCAAATTCTGTAGTCAGACATGATGCATTATTCTGCTTTTCTGGGTGTTAAAATAAGGTAAGCAGCACACACACACGCACATTTTCCATTTTACACACACCATTTACCAGACGCCCTTATCCAGAGCGACTTACAATCAGTAGTAAGGGGGGATTGAACCCGGGTCTTCTGGTTCATAGGCGAGTGTGTTACCCACTAGGCTACTACCACACCTACCCACACACACACCTGGTCATCCATTTGACGTGAGAGAAAATGTCTTCGTCCCCTTTCACAGCCCGCTGCAGACGAGTGTCACTCGTAATGCCCCGTCGGTGGTTGTAATGTTCTGGCTGAGGGACTTTAATCTGATGGAGAGGGCCCTCGAAGTCGGACAGCGAGGCCCTGGCCGCTGGTCAGTGTCATAAACCGCCGGGGCAGCGTTCTGTATCAGATCTGGGACGCTCTGAAACTCGATCATTTTAATTAAGTAATTAGGCCCCGCGTGCCGCCGGCGTGGCCACCTGAACGGCCTGAAGTATCGCTGGCCCGCTGGTTTGGGAGGCAACGTTGCTCACAACCCGGCTGTATTAATTGTTAATTTCCTCCTCATCCAAACGTCCGAATGCGGACAGGGCCGCGAAACCACTCGACACAGATGAATTAGTCTGGATCCTTCCAGCCCGATTTCCTTCTAGACTCGAGACTTGATCGAGTGGCTCGAGAACAGGCCACGTTTGCAGGAAAAAATGGTCCAGAACGCGAATCCCGGGGGTCTTACGTAACGGACCCGCCTTGTGCATTATTAACACGGACCCCAGATGCCACCTGCAGCGCTGGCCTGCCACCACGGAGGGGCGACGCGGAGGCTCTAAATTTAGACTCAAGCAGGACTTTTCAATGTACTTCTGGTCCGGGAGGCGCAGATTCACCGTCTACGGCACTGGAAAAGTAACATTTCTCCCGCCGAAGCCACAACGAACGGGCGGAAAACAGCTCGGGAGATGGTGGGAAGGGAGGCTGGAGATGGAGGGTCCCTGTCAGGACCAGATGAGCACAAGCGATGTGGCCCGCCGCGCCGTGGCAGGTGAAGGGGAGGCCGGGCTGCGTCACACGTCCGTATCGGAAAATAGCGACAATACGTCACGCGGCAGCGGCCTTCGGTGTGAATATGAAACGATCCGACCAAAATTCAACCAAAGCGCAGAGAAACGGTGGGAAGGGGGTCTTACCTGGTTCCCGTTCGTGGCCCTAAAAGACAGTAGGCAGGGATCTCAGCGGAGGATGGGACGAGGCCATGTCTCATCTCTCTCCCCTCCTGGAAATGACAGGAAGGGGAGCAGCTGGAGGAGCCGGATTCGGACTTCCTCCTTCCAGCTCGCCCTTATCAGAGGTGGAGTCTGTTCCTTTGAAAGTGATAATTAGGATTCAGGCAGCAGAAAGGACAGCCGAGCTTGTTAAGGGCTGGCATGCAAATGGATGGGACGCCGGGTGGGCGGGTGGGCGACGACAAGAAAAGCAACAGGCGGCCGCCGGGGATCCTCAAAGCCGCTGGTTCCGAATCCCGGGAAGATGGCCTTCCTCCCGCCGACCGGGGGGCAAGAAGAGGATTCATGCACGACGAGGAGGGCTTTTTTTTCTGGTCAGTCAGAGTGCAACATGGGTAAATTACTGGCCGGGGAGGGGGGTCGGGGCGAGAGCGTCATTGATGCTCAGTAGTTCAAAGACCCACGCGAAGCCTCTTATCTCCCCCGCCGCAAGGACAAGCCAGACAAAGCGGCAACTCACATCATAAACTACGCACGCGTCGCCGGGTCTGCGCAGACCTGTACGCACCATGGAAACCGGAGACCCTCGGCCGGGTCCGGAGGCTTCGGTGACACAGCAGGCATGTCAGAATTCGTCCACAGGACGGTGGAGGACTTCGACCTTCTCCAGCTTCTGCATTATGGATCGGAATGGATTTAATAACATTTGCACACGAAAAAATTGCAATGTCCCATAGAACAGAATCTGATACACTGCTGCATCATAACAAGGCCAAGGTGCCAACTTCATCTAGCGTTCATTTACAGCATTTACCAGACGCCCTTATCCAGAGCAACTTACAATCAGTAGTTACAGGGACAGTCCCCCCCTGGAGCAACTTAAGGTTAAGTGTCTTGCTCAGGGACACAATGGTAGTAAGTGGGGTTTGAACCTGGGTCTTCTGGTTACTACCACCCTTGTGTAAACTACATTTACAGCAGTTACCAGACGCCCTTATCCAGAGCGCCTTTCAATACGTTGAGACAGGGACAGTCCCCCCTGGAGACGGTCAGGGTTAAGTGTCTTGTTCAGGGACGATGGTAATAAGTGGGATTCGAACCTGGGTCTTCTGGTTCATAGGCGAGTGTGTTACCCACTAGGCTACTACCACCCTATATACATAGGGTAGTATGTAGTGACAGGGACAGTCCCCCTGGGGACACTCAGTGTTAAGTGTCCTGTTCAGAGAACTTTGTGGTCTTCTGGTTACCAACTCGGCTACAACCACTCCTAGTTACTCAGAAAAAAATTATTCTATAAAGAAATCAACGTTCCAGAAGCTGTTTTTAATACCTGGGAAGGGCTTACAGCACGTAAACAGTACAGTGATGTCATAGATAGAAAATTAAATCAAAGTCATCTTTATTAATTAAACTACATTATTATTATATCTTGTTACAAACGGATTATAATATAAACTGATTGTAATACAAGCACAGACACTTTTCTGCAAACTGCACAAAACAAACTGAACAACAGTATCGGCCTCAATTTTAACTTATTGGGGCGGCGGTTAAGGAAGCGTCCCCGTAATCAGAAGGTTGCCGGTTCGAATCCCGATACGCCAAGGTGCCACTGAGCAAAGCACCGTCCCCACACACTGCTCCCCGGGGTTATCATGTATCATATGCTGTATATACTGTGGTTTATTGCTACTTGTGCGTCTGGTTTGACTCGACCGGCACTGCATTATGGGTCGGTGCCCAATGTCCTTTGTGTTGTGTGTAATTGTGTGTAATTTGTACCCCTAAGCTTTGCATTCTAGTCTCCCTGTGTACTTGTATGTGATGAGACGACAATGAGGTTCACTTTGGCTCTGATATACCCTGCATAGAATACATTTTTATTAACACAGGAAGGGCACTTGGTCCAAAAATCTGGATTTTTGGGGTCTGATGGTGCCTCAGATGTGGTGACACTGGGGTCAGGCTGTAGTTTTCCTGCACTGCGGTGGGATCGTGGATTCTGCGGTGGATTCTTCGCCTGAATCCAGAGCAGCCTGACCTTGCGATGTTCCAAGTCTCTCTGATGAGGGAATTCCAGGCTATTTTTAGCCCTTCGCGCTTGCCTTCAAGCAGCAGGGGTTTTTCCTCGGAAGTTTCTTCCAGCTGAGCAGCATCAGCCAGCACGGCCACTGGAGCACCCACCCAAATCTGTCAGTAGCTCTCACACACACACACACACACTGCCATGATGTGTATGGATAAAAAGCCAGTCTAGAAACTCACAGCACTGGCACAAACATTCTACAGATTCTGCTCTTCTGCTGCAGAACAGGTTTTTACATTACACCACATTGCATTTATCTGCTGCCCTTATTCACAGTGGCTCACATGTTCAGCAAAAATGTTCAGCCAATCAAAAATTGGTTAAAAACTGGACATATCTGAAGCCCTTCAGACCAAAATCATTCTTCTTACAATCCTAAACATGAACCAGATCTCTCGGCCACTATATTGATCCCACCGAGCACCTACAAAAGTCACCGTGTCTGTCGAGATTTTGAATTCTGCAGAGTTTGCATGTCAGGATTCCACGCTGATGTGCGGTTGTGGGTCCCGTCCTCGGAAGGGACTCATTTGGCATCCACTGTTAAACACCGTGTGACAAGAAAGAAATTCGCTTTCTGGACCCGTGTGTACAGGAAGGGTTTGCATTGTTAATTAACACTCACAGTAGGCAGCCATATTTAATCTCCCATGGAAGCTACAAATTAATACAATGCATCTCAATAATCGCCTTTAAAAAAAAAAAAAAAAAAAGCCTAATTCCAGAAATAGTTGGGACAGCATGGAAAATGTAAAAAAAAAAAAAAACATATTTCATGTGGAGGATGTAGGCTTTCAGTTAAAAAAAAAATAATAATAATAATAATATTCACACAACCGTACATGAGCTTTATGCAAAAAAATACTCAACCTGGTTCATTTGGATCATTTTAGCCCAGTTCCACAAATACATGGCTGGGTTCTTCTCGTGATGGTGATGCTGTTATTATCTTGCTCCGCTGGCCAACGTCGATAGAGTATATATAGTTCAGGGTGGGGGTGCTGACCTGAGATCAGTTCGCCTGCTGACAAGTGTGAATGCAGTTCAGATCGGTGCTCCTACATTTTCTACGATTCTGAGAAACGTTGCAGAGATCCGAAGATCTGCTTGTCCCCTTGAGGTCAGATACGTATCACGTCTCCTCTGGTCAAGACGAGGAGTGACCTTTCCAGAGATCTTCCCCATCCAACCACAACCAGGCCGGCAGCTCATCAATAACAACTTAACTAGACGGCAGGAGAGCGCACTCAACACCGTTTCTTCACGCAGGAGGGCCACTGTTACTCAGGACGTACCTAGACGAGGTGGGGGTCTTCTGTCTGGAAACACATCTTCTTCAAAAGCCCAATGATCCCCGTGAGCCTTAATTGCTTCTCGGAGCTTATGGTGCATTAGTGCCCGGCCCTTATCTTTACAGCCAGACCGGGCCATGACAGAAAGGCTGAGAGTGGTTCTCGCGCCAGAACTCCCAGTGGGAGCGGGCCAGGTGCGAAAGGCAATTTCATTCCTTGGCGGAAAATCCAGCTGATGTGGTGGTCAGACACGAGCACCAGCGCTCCATCAAGGGCAGTCCGTCATTAAAATGGCCACCGATGTCCGGGCACAGAGGCAAAGCGGCTTACGCGCGCGCCCCGCCCCGGAAATTAATTTAATAACTGCGGCAGGACACAGAGAATCAGTGGGCCTGGCTCATCTCCACTGTTTGGAGGAAGACCAGCCGAAGGCCTCTGCTATGACATGTTACACCGTTCACATGAGGATTATCTCCATGGCTGATACCTTATACTCTTGGTCCATTTAATGCATGTGAGACCAAAGTTGCATTATGGGTAGGTTATTCCGACATCGGGAGTTTTGATGCTGATGCTTTGTGGAAGGCAGCGATGAGGGGGGGCCCTCAAGGATCAGACTCTCAACGTTAAAAGGAGGAGGGAGGGAGCGAACGAGGACAAAAGACGGAGAGGAAGGAAAGAAAAGAGAGGGAGGAAAAAGAAAAAAAAAAAAGCACTTCATCCTATTCACGTGGATCTTAACCCGGGGAGAGCCGAGCCAACCGGCCAGCGTTTACATAAGCGCCCGAGATGGCCAAGCCCTCCCCTGCCACGGCTCAGCACTCGGCGGAACTTCAAGGCGACAGGGAACGCCGAAATCTGGCCAGGATCGCCGATAAAGTGCGTCACTGAAAACCAGCGCCCGAGTTCCACCCGTCCCACACATAATCCATAACCATCCTTGCTCGTCACACAATGTTGTAGAACGTCTCAGGTCGCCAGCGCGCCTTGTTCAAAGTTCGGGCGAAATCTGATCTGAAATGCCCCGGCCATCTGCCGCCATTTCCGCTCAACTGTTGATACCTGCCGAGAGGACAATTCTGATGAGCGATAATCCGTCCACCAAGGGGCACATAAAAGCGTGCGAGACCGCGGCGGAAGGCGCTAGAAAAGCAAAACACAGGACAGCACGCTGTTCACATGAGATGAGCGATTTTATTTGAATATTTGAAAATCAGTAATGTCCTTTCATCTATCAGCAAACTGTGAGCACTCATGAAATTCACCTAGACCCGTTCATTAAATAAGCGAAGGCATTCCTTCTACTCCTGGTTGGAGATGGCGGCCCAAACGGTTGTGGGTGTGGCCTGTCCCTCCCTCAGTGTCCCTGCAAAGACAGATCGGCGTCATCAGACTCGCTATTAAGGCGAAAGAATAACGAACAACTCGTCAGGCCGCGGACGCCACACGGAGCGGCGGTGGCTGATGAGGGCGTGGCTCCTGTCAGGATGACATTGATTCCCCTGTGAGTGAGCGGTCCATTTGATCTCCTTAGATCTCCACACATCTAAGGAGGGTCTGAAGGATGTAATTGATTTAAAGCTTAATAATAAAAAAAAAAAGGTGATGTGATAACATTTTTCATTTCTCTGTAGATATGCAGTAGAGTAAAGCCGAAATCTAATCTATTAATTGGAAAAAATAAAAATAAAATCGGAAGTCCTTTAATGCCGAGCGTTGGGCTGAACCTTGGCAGAAACTCAACTCTCCAGATGCCCCGACAAATGGGTCTCTGTGGGAGGCGTGCACAACTAACACGAGCATATGGGGGCTGGCGGGGAACGCGGCATCGTGCTCGCTCAGCGGCTCTCGTGGCGGTCCGATGAGGGGGGGGTCTGAGCCCTCCTCGTGTCATCACAGCCGACGGATGGAGGCTCCGTCGGTCCAGAAATATCCCACCGTCCACCGGGGGGGGGGTTAAAAGCGGCGCCGAGCGGAGATCCTCGGCATGTTAACAGAGCAGAGCTGAGGTGGGGAGGGGAGGGTACACTGTCCTAAACGATGATCTGCAGGATGGTGCACGGTGGAGCTCGTCCTTCATCTCTGTCGGTTACCGTCGGTTAGCTCCTACCAAATTAGTCAACTTCACAAGAAGCAATTTGTTAAAGGACTTTATGTAGAAAAAAAAAAACACTGAGGGACTGAATAGTGCAGAGGGAGGAGGATTTTTTTTTTTTTTTTTGTCATGATTAGAACACACATACACACAAGGCTTCTCTGCATAATAAAACCTTCTCTTCCTGTGGCATACGTGGACCTGCTCGCTTTGTCTTTACTTGGCGTTGTAGGTGGTGAAGCGCTGGTTCAGGGGGTTCTCGGTGGACTTCGCCCACTCTTTCTTCAGCAGCTGTTTGAGCTGAGAGAGGCGCATGTTGGGGTTCTCATCCTTGAGGCGGGGCATGTTCACCTCCTCGAACGTGGAGTATGCGGCTTTCATCCGCCGCTCTGGATGGCGGTCCAGGTCTTCCTTTGTGCTGAAAAGAAAAGAAAAGAAAAGAAAAACACTTAAAACCCTGTTTAAGGTGGGGGTTGATTTAAATGATTAATAAAAAACCACCAGAACCATAATTTTGTACCGTTTCTTGGAAAATATTCAAATAACCGTAAAATGAACATCCACCATCTCATTCCCAGGTTGGGAGTCTTTTTCCATGTGGACGATTGGCTGGGAAGTACCTGAGAACAGCTATGGCGTCCTCAATGGTCCTGGCCTCCACTGATCCCTCTTCCGGAACGATCCGGTTCACATTTTCCTCCAGGGGGGTCTCCAGATGACTCTTCTCTGTGCGGAGTTATACATAAATAAAACATCAGATGAATGTGAAACTCGCAAGTCACCTTATTCCCATTCCATGTACATCTGATCCGTTGGCTTCGTGTTTGAAGAACGTCAGTCGACAGCTGGCACGCTTCCAGTGCTTTTATTGACGCCTATAAAAACTGATCAATCCAGTTCACTGCCTCTATTGATCGGTTTGAAATCCAGCTGACAAACATTAATATTTCAAATTAATTTAAAGAGCAGGTCAGTTTGTAATTAAAACACGTTCTACAGAGATTTTTAAAGTAAAAATGACTCCCTGTTCCAGTGGTGACTGTGAAATGTCACTGGCTGCTGACTGAGTCAAAAAAACAAAGGAAAAAAACGGAGGCATCAACCTTCAGGTAGAGAAACATGGCAGAGCCGAAGAAGGGATGACCCCTGACCTTTTTCTTTCATCTCTTCTGGCTTCTGCTCCTGCTCTAGTCGCAGGGTCTCCTCGATCTGCGCCCGCGTGACCTTCCTGCCCAGGGCCTCCTTGCTGGTCTTCCCCTTCATCTTGGAATCCTCCTCGTCCAGGAGCCTCTGGGTTTCCTTCTTCCTCTCCAGGAGCTCCAGCCGCTTCTTCTCCTTGTCATCCTGTACCCGGGTGCAATAATCCAGAGACCACAACAATACAGAAGAATAAATGTGGGTGGACGTGTTCACTGTGAGCCTTGTTATGCACGTACCGCAGTTGTGTGACATACTTCTGGCCCACATACCGGTCATATTTTATCATACATCGTCTCTCAGCCTCAAGTAGATCGTTGGAGACGTATGGGAACGGCAGATAGAACACCGCGAAACCCCGGCCGTGGATTTACATGCAAGTGAACTCATTTAGACGACAGAGTGGATTTCCGTGAGTCAGACAGGTTCTATAAAAAGCAGCGAACGATGCTGAAGATCGTGCCGGCGGAGGAAGACATAATAAGATTACTGTAAAGTGTCGGAGTGGAGACAGAAATTCAGGTCAGCGTATCGCTCAGACACCAGCCCTGCCTCCTGGGCTCACGTCTCTGTTGTGAACATTTACATTTACGGCATTTACCAGACGCCCTTATCCAGAGCGACTTACAGTCAGTAGTTACAGGGACAGTCCCCCCCTGGAGACACTCAGGGTTAAGTGTCTTGCTCAGGGACACAATGGTAGTAAGTGGGGTTCGAACCTGGGTCTTCTGGTTCATCGGCGAGTGTGTTACCCACTAGGCTACTACCACCCAGAGTGGTCAGATGAATTGCAAAGGCCCCATGAAAATGAAGCCCTGCCACAGTAGGACCTTCTGAGAACATTTCAGTGATCCTCTCATTAACACAAGTGAGAGTGTTGAAGAGCACAAGGCTGGAGATGATTCTGTCATGCTGGTTGAGTTAGAATAGCAGACTGGAGGCCTTAAAAGGAGGGTGATGCTGAAATCGTTCTTCTTCCTCTGTTAACCATGGTTACCTGCATTGTCTTCATTGTGTTGCATAAAAAGTTCTTCACAGGCGAGGATATCGCTGCTCCTAAGATCAACCTGAATCATCAAAAACTTCAAGGAAAGAAGTTCAAGTGTTGTGAAGAAGGATTCAGTCCAGCAAGCACCCGGACCGTCTCCTAAAGATGATTCAGCTGCCGGATCGGGGCGCCACCAGTGCAGAGCTTGGTCAGGAACAGCAGCAGGCAGGTGTGAGGGTATCTACACGCACAGTGAGGAGAAGACTTCTGGAGGATGGCCTGGTGTCAAGAAGGGCAGCAAAGAAGCTGCTTCTCTCCAAGAAAAACATCAAGGACAGACTGATATTCGGCAAAAAGTCCAGGGATTGGACTGCTGAGGTAAAAGTCCAAGATGGTGGACCTGCCTAAAACACAGCCATGAATAAAGAATGGTACCAAAACTTCCTCCGACGGCAGCTTCTCCCAACCGCCAAAGAACAGTTTGGTGACGAACGATGCCTTTTCCAGCATGATGGAGCGCCTGCTATAAGGCCAAAGTGAGAACTAAGTGACTCGAGGAACAAAACATAAAAATTTTGGGTCCGTGGCCAGGAAACTTAATTCAATTGAGAACTTGTGGTCAATCCTCAAGAGGCGTGTGGATGTAATTGATGTAATTGTCAATAAAAGCCTTTGAAAGTAAGAAAATGCTTGTAATTATACTTCAACAGACACTGCATAATTAACAGAATGGGTGGCAGTGCCACGTCCGTTGGGGTCATGTGACCGCGTGGAGCGGGTGTGATTTAGCGTTTTTGCCACGGCCGGCCTGGCAGAGGGCGGCGAGAGCGCTGCGCCCAGCTCGGCTGGCCCAGTTGTGGCTCCGCAACGCCTCAATTATGCATGCAAGCGAGAGGAAGAGAACCCAAGCAGGGCAGGGGGCAGAGCGGGGAAACGGATAGGGGACGCAAGTGGGACCCCGGGGCAGGGAGAGACGCCACGCCCCGCCACTATCAGCTGGCAGGGCCAACACTCCAGATTTCTGATTATTAATCACGCGACCTGGCAAACTGACATGGCCGTTGGGATCGTGTTGCCATGTGCATTTCCTCCCTCTGCCTTTTTAAGGTGGGGATGAAACTTCATTTCCTGCGAAACCTTAAACCCGCAGGGCGCCATCAATGTGACGTTTCTCCCAATCACAGCGTGACAACGTGTCTCATGAATTCCAATGTAATCGAATACACACACAAAAAAAAAAAGCAGCGCCGAGCGGAATGCCAGCTGGCTGGGCAACAGGAAATGAAGGAGCTGGCAGCAACATGGTTATCAAGACTCAGGACTGCCTCCTCCAGCGAGACGAACAAGGCCCGGAGCAGTGGCGTCCACAGCGGACATTACACACGCGTACATCAATATAGGTCGTCCGTTTCATACGGTTCCAAATCTGGACGCTCCTGCACGTTTTACATTATAGAATAAAACCGAAGAAGCAGGACTGTGACATGGAACACGTGAGGTTATGTAATAAACAAAAAACGTTGAAGATTTGCGTCTCTCCAAAAAAAAAAAACTGATTCATCAAACATACTTCACTTTCTCCGGCTACTGAGGCCATTTATGACTTTTACGGTTCTGAATATATTCTGATGGTATATCCTCGTAGAAAACTGTCCTGCACCGCATCGACTGTGGCAGAATCCAATTTTTACATTTTACATTTACGGCATTTATCAGACTCCCTTATCCAGAGCAACTTACAATCAGTAGTTACATGGACAGCCCCCCTGGAGACACTCAGGGTTAAGTGTCCTGCTCAGGGACACAATGGTAGTAAGTGGGGTTTGAACCTGGGTCTTCTTGTTCTTAGGCGAGTGTGTTACCCACTAGGCTACCACCACAACCCTGCTGTGAATCAGCCGATTCTCTGCGGGTGCCCATCATTATCCCACCAACTGGGACCTTGACTGTCCACTGAACACCTTGGGTTTTAAAAGCGAAACAAAAAGAGACACAAAACATTCAAAAATCAATACATGATAAGAGCATAATGGAAAATCCCGGCCTTTCCGGCAATCAGGCACTATCTTCCATTTCTTAATGATGGACCTCGGTCACTAATGTGCAAAGTTTGGAGACGGGAACAACACTGCTGATGCTGTTCCATTACCAAACGGAACTTATCGGCCTTCGCTCTCTGCGGTTCCGTTTCCTAGAAAAGGAATTCCGAATTAAACAAAATCGGCAACTGCTTCCAAAGTAAAGGACCAACGAACAGTTCTTCAGCTCGCTTAACTAATTTAACTGCTTAATATTCCGCATGTTGTTCGAGTGCGAGGCACGGGGCCACAACCTTGGAGGACGATGACTAAACACTATTTTCGCATGAATAACCGCAGCGCGCCTCTCTCCTGAGAGGCTGCCGTGTGCTGCCACCTTGAGGTCACATATGTGAACTGTCAACTAGTTGTAATTTAGAGGTCCCGTGACGTGAAAATGTGACTAGGTGAGATTATTTGACATTGATGCGAGTTCACCGAGCCTGTCCATGGTCCTGCAGTGGCTAGAAATAGAATTAGGGGACACTACGACCGATATAAAAGCAAAAAAATAATGATTCATGTCAGGGGGCTTTTGGGCATTCATTGCCTTGAAATAAAAATGTAGAGGGTTATCAGAGGTGGGATGTCTGCATAACCACAGCGAATCAGGATTCTCACATTTAGCCACGTGGCCCAATGCATCGGCAAGGCGGCATATTGGGTGGGGTCCTGCTTTATTGCCGCATCGTAACAGAGGAACGTTAACTGACAGAAAGCGCCTCTTTAAATCCTGAATAGACAGGCGCTCTCGGGGCGAGGTCCTGCTACACCCAGCCACTCTGCAAGTTCCCGGAGGAACCCGGGCAGACATCGGCCGCCTGAGTCAGCAGCTCAGCACGTCCAGCGGTGTTTAGGGCATGCCACCGAAACGAAAAATGACATGTTCATGTAATAAACAAGGCAGCAAACCAGCCGACCTGCCACCTCAGCATGATGGAAATGTAAGGAAATCAGCACCAGCGCCAAGCGTCTTCGAAACAACCTACAGTGGCACCTTGTGTCCAAAAATAAAACATCTGTTTAAAACATCTGATCGGTTTGAATAGAAATTATTTCGTGCATATTAATAAGATGTCATGGTAACGATTGATGCACCAGATGCTCAATTTATTACTTTATTTAATCAGTGTAACCGTCTCCAGCTCTACTAAGGTCATTTCTATTCATCAGTCAAGTGACGCACGTTGCATTAGTGACCACGGCATCCTTCCACGGGAACTCAAGATAACGTCCCTCTCGACATGCATGCAGATATTCCATTCATTAACAGCCGTTTCCAGCCACCGGAGTTCTGAGTGGCAGGTCCGACACACAATCCGTCTGATTTGTTGGGGAATGAGGTCGGGACCGATTTGTCAGCCGACAGAAGATCGTACCAAGTTTCGAGACTTCTGTTCTGCGTCTTCTAATTGTCCGGCTGTTAAAATATACATGGCATTAGTGGCACACGTCTCCCCCTTCTATTCTAAATGTGCAGCGACGGTGGTGTGGCGAGCAAAGAAGATGGACAGCTCTAGCGGAAACGTGTCCAAGCCAGGTCACAACAGAGATGAATTACATAATATCTCATGTTTTACATAAATAACGGGATATTATCATCATCATTATTATTACTTTCACCATTAAAACATCACCACTCCCACTTACACTCAAACATTTGGGGCCATTTAAAAATATCCTCAGTTTTAATAGAAAACTATTTGGAATGAATGAAAACTCCAATACAGACGTTGTTCATGTTGTCAGTCACTCTGCTGGCTGGAAATGTCTGTTCTCACTGTTGATTATTAGAAAATTTCAGATGAAAACAGCAACACTGATTATTTTGTATTAATATATTAATAATAATTATAAAAAAAGTCAAAACAAAAACATTTCTAAATCACTCTGATCCAGTCCCACAATGAGATTTCCCCGGACGCACCATTTCGGTGTCTGTAGCTTTAAATGCTAATGAGGAGGAGAGAGGCGGGACGAGGAGGAGAGTGGCCTATAGAAATTGAACGGGCATTCGCGGAAATTATGTCATCAACACCATCCACCAACCACAATGTTTGTGGAAGTCATGTTGGCGTTTTTTCCAGAAAAAAAAAAAATGAACCCGCTGGTTCTTAAGAGTCTCGCGTGACGGAACTAAAAAAAAAAAATACATTCGTGCTCATTTCTACATCCAATCACTGAGCAACTGCAATGCTTCACACTTTGGAAGCCATGACAGTTGGTGGAGATACTGTTTTAGGGGAGGGGCGGGAAATTCTCTGGCCCAAAAAGGTATGAGAAACAGGAGGTAACCTTTCCCCTTATGACATCAAATTTCAGATCTGACTGTCTGAGCTGCCGCTCTCTGAACGGTAAAGCAGAATGACCAAAACACACTTTACACCTATCACCATTTCCAGCCACTGCAGGACCATAGACAGGCTCAGGGAACTCGTATTAATGTTAAATCATCTCACAAAGTCACATTTTCATGATAGGGGACCTCTGGGCCTGTTTTCTCTGGAAAACATCTGTTCCGGTGCTGCTGCGGAACATCCAATACATCCACCTGAGCCCGCTTCTATGTGGACAGAAAGGAAGAGAAGTTTATCTGGACAGCGGTGCGCACTCACCCGACGCTGTTCTTTTTTCATCACATGCTTGTCGTTATCCTCCCACAGCGCGTCCTCGACCTCCTTCTGCTTGCGCGCATCTGCCACCGCCTTGGCCTCTGCCTTGCGGGCCCTCGCTGCGGCAGACTTGGAATTCTCGCCCTGAAACTTCTTCGGCATTCCCGAGGCTGCCCTAGAGCTGGGAGAAACCAGTGGAAGGTCACGTCACCACTGACAATCTTCAGTTGAGCACCAACTTCCTGCAGCATCCAATCAGTATTTACATTGCACAATTTAACCAATTACAGTACAGGCCAAAATTTTGGACACCTTCTCATGCAGTGTGTTTTCTTTATTTTCATGACCATTTACGTTGGTAGATTCTCACTGAAGGCATCAAAACTATGAATGAACACATGTGGAGTTCTGTACTTGGCCTCCACAGTCACCGTACCTGACCCCAGTCGAGATGGTTTGGGGTGAGCTGGACCAACAAGTGCTAAACACCTGTGTATTTTGAAGAAACTAGAATATTAAACATGTTTTCAGTTATTTCACCTTTTTTGTTAAGTACATAACTCCACATGTGTTCATTCATAGTTTTGGTGCCTTCAGTGAGAATCTACCAACGTAAATGGTCATGAAAATAAAGAAAACACGTTGAATGAGTATGTGTGTCCAAACTTTAAATACATTTAAAAACTTTAAATGGCCTGTATTGTATGTGGACTGAAGTGCTTCACAGTATTAAGAATAAAAAATAAAGACAAACACAGACTTTAAAAGTAACTGTTGAACACATTAAAACTAAAAAAAAGAAAAGAATAGCTCATTAAAAACCTAGTAAAAATTTTATAAAATAAATTAAACCGGTATGATGCATTAAGGTGCCAAATACCACCCGAAATATGTAGGTCTTAAATTCAGATTTAAATAGAGACAGATCCAGGTTCTGACCAGAACATCAGAAAAGCCCCACACAGAGTGACCCGAGCGGCATCTCCGCAGGACATTTACACCGGGACACACGTCCCACCTTCCGAAGCATCACATCACCGGACTGGGAGGGACGTGATTATGCGTCCTCTGCTTTTAACCCATAACCTTTGGTGACAGTTGGCAGCCATGACAGGCGCCCGGGGAGCAGTGTGTGGGGACTGTACCTTCATCAAGGGGACCCCGGTGGCACCATGGCAGTTCGGAGTTCGAAACATCAACATACCGATTACGGGTCTGCCACGCAGGGCCACCTCGTATTATTCTACCTCCATATCCGATATCCAGTCGGGCATTTATAGTTCATATCGAACAGATCTTGCTTCTTGTTTTTTTTTTTTTACTTGCACTTGAATACATTTAAATTGCACATTCCAATCCGATATGAGCGGTAATAAAATGATTAAGAGAGTAGCTATCGGCAGCTAACCCATTTGACTAGCCTTTCACATCTTTCGATGGTTTATTTCATCTTTCGCCGGCGCTTCACGGTTCCTCACCTCAGTTCCTGTCAAACGGAGCTAAACCAGCCTGTGTGTTTACGGCCCTTCATTCCAAAGGCCACTTTTAATGACGTCACACGCACGCCGGGCGCCCCGTGATGACGTACTTGAAAGGCGCGTTCGGAGGACAAAATTAAAGGCTTGTGGGGATTCGGGGATGTAGATGGGAATGTTTTTTTTTTTTTTCCAGTATATTTCTATTAATTATCAAGGATAATGTAACGAATGTTAAGTGAGACGACGTTTCTTGATCAGTTTCATTTACGTGCAAAAAAGTGGATCGATACTATTTTTCACACGAATACTAAAACTTTACAGTTTTTCCCCGTTTATCGTTTGTGGGAAACGAATTTCCAGAATTGTCCCCCATGTGTCGACGCGACGCGCTTGCGTTGTTGTGACGTCACGTCCTGCTGCGCGGCATCATGGAGTCCGGTCGGGAAGCGCCAGAGCTGGACGCGGCCGACGCGGGCGGCCAGTCGGCCTCCCACAGCAAGCGCACCAAGGAGCTGGAGAACGCGGTCCTGCACAGCGGCCTGCGCTCCGGCCGCGCCGACGCGGAGCCGCCGGCCGCCGGCGAGGCCGCCCGGAGCCTGACGGACCGCCTCAACCAGCGGCTGCTGGCGTCCTTCCTGGACAAGCTCAACCAGAGCGACCCGACGCTCCCGGGCATCCGGCGGCCGGACTGCGCGGCCGAGGACGACTCCAACCGGGCCGAGGACGACTGGTGAACTCGGCCCGACACGGAAACACGACCGAGCAGCAGCAACGTGACGAAAAACCAGCGTGCACGATGTACTGTAATAATGATGGCTGCAGTGTGTTCTACCAGGAACCAGGCCCAAAGAAGCTCCACTTTTCCTACCAAGCATGCACCATGAGATCAATACGTTGAAAAGTAATAAACGCACACGCACGCCGGGACTGTGATCATGCTGGTGGTTTTATTCGTGTGGTGAAGTTGTATTTTTATTCGTTATACAGCACTGTGGAGGTTTTTCAAACTCCGGCGATCTAAGAAGCGATTCGTCCAGATTTAAAAAGTGAAAGGGGCAGTATTGTAGATCGGTAGAGATAGTAGACCAACTTGTACATTTACAGCATTTTACCAGACGCCCTTATCCAGAGCGACTTACAACCAGTAGTTACAGGGACAGTCCCCCCCTGGGGACACTCCGGGTTAAGTGTCCTGCTCAGGGACACGATGGTAGTAAGTGGGGTTGGAACCTGGGTCTTCTGGTTCATAGTTAGGTTACTACCAACTTGTAACTTTCTTGTAGTCCGATATGTGCGAGGAGAAACTACAACAGAGTGAAATCACGTTGTAAGGCGCTCTGGATAAGGGCGTCGGCCAAATTCCATATATGTAGATCTAGAACAACGTTGTCTTGCAGCTCAGAGTCTCGCGTCTCTGCTTTAGGTGAATCCGTGCTTGGCATCGAGCGGGTTTTCGTGGGTTTGTACGTTACTGTATAGAATTTAAAGGTGCATTGTTAGGCCACGGGGTTTAACAGGCCGTCCTGCAGTTCTTCAGCTGCTGTTGCTCCGGCTCTCGCCTTACGGCGCGCGGCGAATGGCCTTCGGCAGCCGGCTTCGCCATGGCGTTGAGGGGCGTGGCTTGTGGACCTGGTGACGGCTGTTTGTCCTGTGGGGGGGGTTAAAATGGTTCCCGGTCAGCGAAATAACCCAAGCCTACCAGAAAGATTTGGACTGGAGTTTTGGTTTAGGGGGGGTTGTAATTCACAACGAGTTCAATATTTACCACAGCAGCGCCCTGGTCCCACCACAGAAGGCCCACCGCAATCGTGTCCCGCTTGGTTGGTCCTGACATTCAAACAGAAACACTGAGATGATAAAATCAATACAAAAGGCCTCGGTTAGGGCGTTTCAGTAGGATTTAAGCCTAATTTTATTTTTTTTTATTTTTAATTTTTTTTTTTTTGTCTTTATTTTCGAACCAGCAACCTTCCAGTTCCGAGTACACTTCCTTACCCGCTAGGCCTGCACGTTGTCTGCACGATCTTCAAAATTTGCATGGACTACAATGTTTTTCTCTGTGGGGCAGTGGTGGCCCTAGCAGGTGAGGAAACGGACCCGTAAACGGAAGGTTGCCGGTTAGAATCCTGATCAGCCGAGGTGCCACAGAGCAAACTACCGTCTCCACACTCGGGTTAAATGCAGAGTCCACGTTTCGCTGTGTGCACTGGATGCTGTGATGTGTCACACGTGACAACCAATCACTTTCACTATTCATGGGGTCACCGGGCGCTTTCACACCTCAGTTCGTTCGTTCGGTCCGATTCAGAACCAAAATGGGTCAGATTTATCACCACGGGAACAACACAAGTAAATACGGGAAGCAGATCTGCTGTTGTGGGTGCAATTACTGTGCTCGCACCGCAGGAAACAAACTGCACCAAGGGGCCAAATGAAATTAGACTAAAAATTCCCTCTTCATGGGGTCTCCGATGCCAATCAAATCTACATTTACAGCATTTACCAGACGCCCTTAAAAGTGAAGTGATTGTCACTTCACAGTGAAATGTGTCCTCTGTTTTTAACCATCACCCTGAGTGAGCAGTGGGCAGCCATTACAGGCGCCCAGGGAGCAGTGTGTGGGGACGGTGCTTTGCTCAGTGGCACCTCAGTATCACCAGGGACAGTCCCCCCCTGGAGACTCTCAGGGTTAAGTATCCTGCTCAGGGACACAATGGTAGTAAGTGGGGTTTGAACCTGGGTCTTCTGGTTCATAGGCGAGTGTGTTACCCGCTAGGCTAATAGCACCAAAAGAGAATCTGTTCTCTCTCCTTTTGCTAATGGAACAACTTGCCCTGCTCCACTTGACTAGCCGAGACTACTACCACCTTTAAGAAACATTTGAAAACTCACTTGTTTAAAAAGTATTTCAGATGAGTCTAACACTAACACACACTCACAAAAAAAAATAATAATTTGTCGAGCACTTATGTTCTATTCTTGACAAGTTAGGCCTTATCAGGGCTCTTAGTTTTTGTGACCAAATGAGAATTGGTGGTGTCTTCTCCTTGTAAGTCGCTTTGGATAAAAGCGTCTTCCAAGTAAAGTAAACTTCAACTTCAGTGAAGGTCTCCAGTCAAAAAGGAATCGGCTGAAGCCCGATGGAATACTGCGGTGCCACCGTGCCATTGTCTCGCTCACCTGTAAGGTAGCTGACAGCCAGCCCGGCCAGTACAACCACAGTGGTGGATAAGGCGCCGAAGTACAGGTAGGACATGTGGTAGAAGTCCAGCACACCCCCGCTTCTGTGGACAGTGGTAACGCGACGGTATGAAGCGGCTCGTAAACGGGCGTGAACAATCGTAACGTGCGCACGCATCTCACCTGTCGTGGGCAGCGTTCAAAGGGGACCACGTGGAGGGTGCGTCCACCGCCATGCTGCCGTTGTGTGTGGAATTCACCGCAGGGCAGCCGTCGGTGTACGAAGGCAGGACGCCCATCGTCTTGGGGCTGGGGGGATGGAGGCTGGAGCCGACGCCGAGCCAGACGGAGAGGGAGAAACCCACGGCGACGCCCGCAAACGCGCCCTGAGAGGCAACGGCGTCACAAATACCTTTGTATTTAATGTTACTGTTTGTATTTAATGTTAAGCACCGTGGGTCTGAGAGTAACGCAATTTCAATTCTCTGTATGTCCTGTACATGTGGCAGAATTGACAATAAAGCTGACTTTGACTTTGACTTCGACAAACCATCAAGCCGCTCACAAAAGATCGCCGGACGTGGAACCGATAATTCTTACGGCGTTATTGGTGGCCGGAAAGAACATCCCCAGGAAGAAGGCGCCCAGGAGCGGACCGCTGACCACCCCCATGACCGTGAAGGAGCCCTGTGGAAGGGACGGACGGGGAGCGGGTTACAAGGACGCTGGAGGTGTGTAGGACAAACAATGCTAGGGCACCTGCAAGACCCCCCAGTCCAGGACGGACGAAACGGCGGCGACGGTGATGCATCCCACCCCGTACATCAGAGCTGAAAGACAAGATGCAATCCGGCGAACGTTCTGCACACGGGAGCGAGCGAAATACGGGCGTGTTTGCACACATTTGACCTACATAAAGCCTTGGAGATGAAAATGAGTTTGCTCTGTGACGTGCTGGCCAGGCGGGACTTCAGCAGGTCCTCCATCGTGACAGCAGCCATGGCGTTGATGCTGGTGGAGACTGTGCTACAAAAGACCGTTTTGATTTTTTTTAAATTGGCTCAGGTCATCGCATTGTGTTCAGTTGCAGAAAGTGACGTAAAACGCACCTCAGCGTCCCGCTGTACGCACAGGCTAGGAACAGGCCGGGGTAACCGGGGTGGTCTTGGAAGATGTCGAGGACCAGGTACGGCATGTACTGTCGCCATGAGCAGAGGAGAGCTTGGTTGGACAAGGCAAGCAGAACGAAGGCGTTCTCTTCCGCCGCGTACCTGGTCGGGCGCGGAGATGCGGCCCGTCTCCAGAGGGTCGCAGTCCGCGTACAGAGCGAACATGACGATGCCGCAGATGGCGGCGCTGGTGACAATCACGCACAGGCCCAGCTGGTTCACAAGCAAGGCCCTGAAGAGCAGGAACGAGACAAGGTCATGGAGCGTCCCGCGCTCGGCGCGCTCGGCGCGCTCGGCGTGCTCGGCGCGGTGCGCCTGGACTCACCACTGGGCCTCGCGTTTGCTCTTGCAGGAAATGTATCGCTGCACCTGGGCTTGGTTTACCGCATACATGGAAAGCCAGACCATGGTGCCTCCTACAGACAAGGTCCAGAAGGTGTAGCGTCTGCGGGGGTCTACGTCAAAGCTGAGAGAAATGGCGTCTGCCGTTAGGGGGGACAACAGGGCCGCTGCGTTCCTCGCCCATCCGTCACCATGCACTTAGGTTCTAATGTCTGAAAGTCGAGTCGCGGCAACTGGACAATCATAGATTGACAAAGTTCTGTGGATGCAGAATGAAACGTCTCTACATTAAAGAAAGTCCGGTTGCCACGACTCAACTTTCAGACAATTTCACCTGGATGACTGAGAGTCTTCACAGACTTAGGTTCTAATGCCATTTTAACCCATTCAGCATCGCATCCTTTACAGATTCTCTCCCAGGTTCCTTTTGTAGCATCACAAAAATCGCACGCATCGCATTAGGATCACTAGATCCCAACGAGATCCCAGTGTCATGTTCATTTTGACTTGATTTGAATATTCAAGTCAAATGAATATTCTGTTATGTAAGTGCTGACTGAAATATTACCTTAAAAAAAAAAAAAGTGAAAGTGAAGTGATTGTCACATGTGATACACAGCAGCACAGCACATGGTGCACACAGTGAAATTTGTCCTCTGCATTTATCCCATCACCCTGAGTGAGCAGTGGGCGGCCATGACAGGCGCCCGGGGAGCAGTGTGTGGGGACGGTGCTTTGCTCAGTGGCACCTTGGCGGATCAGGATTCGAACCGGCAACCTCCTGATTACGGGGCCACTTCCTTACCGCTAGGCCACCACTGCCCCATGTACCCCTACTGTACATGGGTGATACGCATTTGCACGAAGATCATTGTGAGCGGCGGAACGCGCTTTGAAACACGATCTTTGAAATCAGATTTTGTTTCCATTTCTAACTAACCAAGCAATGTGGGCAGTTGTAACATGCCTAAAGCGGTTAGAATTTTACAAAATGCGCTCTCTGTTTCTTTCAGTGTAATTAAGTATTTTAAATAAATCAGGACAGATTTTTTTGTGATGAGAGGACGGGGGAAAGACGACGTCTGATTTAGATCAACCACAAAAAAACAAAAAAAACAAGATGAAGCTCAATTTCACATGGTTGTAAGTTAAATTTTTAAATCTTGCTAAGCTTTTATAACAAACTATATCAGTAAAAAAATCTATCTCAGGTGACAATAAAAGGAATAATTCTATATTTATATATAGCCTAAAACAAACGGTTCTGGTTTTGAGAATGACACAAATACTTGTTTTTACAAAGTTTGCTGCTTGAGTGTTTTTAGATCTTTTTTGTCAGTTGTTTCTGTGCTGTACTGAAGTATAATTACAAGCATTTTAAGGTTTTTATTGACAATTACATCATGTTTATGAAAAGATTTGCAGCGTTGGCTATTTTTTTTCAAGACCTCTGCAAATTCACCCTGAAATGCTGTCAACTTCTGGGCCAAATCCTGACTGATAGAACCCATTCCTTCATAATCAGTGCTTGGAGTTTGCCTGAATTTGTGGGTTTTGGTTTGTCTGTCTGTCCGTCTCTTGAGGATTGCTCACAAGTTCTCCATTAGATTAAGGTCTGGGGAGTTTCCTGGCCATGGACCCAAAAATTTCAATGTTCTATTCCCCGATCCACTTAGTTCATACTTTGGATCCATCATGCTGGAAAAGGCATCATTTTTCACCAAACTGTTCTTGGACGGTTGGGAGACGTTGCTGTCGGAGGATGTTTTGGTACCATTCTTTATTCATGGCTGTGTTATTGGCCAGAATTGTGAGTGAACCCACTCCCTTGGATGAGAAGCAGCCTCCTCACATGAATGGTCTCAGCATGCTTTACTGTTGGCACGAGACAGGTAGCGATGGTAGGGTCACCTTTTCTTCTCCAGACAATCATTTGTCCAGAAGCCCCAAACAATCGGAAAGGGGTTTCATCAGAGAAAGTGGCTTTACCCCCGTCCTCAGCAGTCCAATCCCTGTACATCTTGCAGAATATCAGTCTGTCCTTGATGTTCTTCTTGCAGAAAAGTACCTTCTTTGCTGCCCTTCTTGGCAGTGGTGTAATCAGAAGGTTGCCGGTTTGAATCCCAATCCTCCAAGGTGCCACTGAGGTGCCACCGAGCAAAGCACCGTCCCCACACACTGCTCCCCGGGCGCCTTTCATGGCTGCCCACTGGTCACCAAGGGTGATGGTTTAAAGCAGAGGACACATTTCACCGTGCCACCGTGTGCTGTGCTGCGGTGTTTCACAATGACAATCACAATCACTTCACTTCTTGACACCAGGTCATCGTCCAAAAGTCTTCTCCTCACTGTAGGTGCAGATGCACTCACACCTGCCTGCTGTTCGTTTTCATGGCAAAGAGGGACTTTGCAATTCATCTGATCCTTCTTCATAACATTCTGGAATATGTGCAAATTGGCATAATAAAAACAGAAAACTTTGTGCAAAACGGTATTTGTGTCGTTCTCAAATCCTTTGGCCAGAACTGTACTTAAACATGATTTAAATAATTGAAATTCTTGTTATGTATTGATGTTTAGTTTTTTAACTCATTTAAATTCAGCCGTGATCCGTTGTTAGCAATCTCCAACACTCTGGCTGGTCCTCCTACTAGGACGGTGCCGTGAATGTAGGTGGCCAGGAACCCGGAGAACATGACGGCAATCTGGAATACATCTGTCCAGATCACAGCTCTCATTCCGCCCTGCAAAGGACACAATACGTAGAGACTGAAGACATGGGCGTTCTGGCCATGACAGGAAAATAATTGTTTCTATAAGACATTACATTAAACATCAGTCTGTGTAGGCTGTAGTTGTGAAATCTGGGTACGAGGGAATTTCAAATTTTATCCATTTTTTAATTCATTGTGAGCCAAGTATTCAATGTGTTTTTTTTTACAAACCTGGACAATTAACCCATTCAATGAATCATTCATTCAATTAAAATTTAAATTTAGCACTTTTATGACAAAGTGATTTTAACAGAATATAGTTCATAGGAAAAGCTGTGTTGCCAGCGTTTACCAGCGTCGTGTAGAAGGTGCATATAATGCCCGTAGAGAAGAGAGATGCCCACATGTTCAGTCCTGTCACTGAAAGACAAAGCCTTCATTCAACAACTGCCTTTTCTTTTTCTCTTTTACAGCTGGTAAATGGGTCCGTATTCAGTTCCCATTCTAGTAAACTGTCATCTCTTGACAATGAATCCATTCTCATCATGTCCTGAAGGATCCCACGCAAAGTCAACAGTCGAGAGTCGCAGGTTTGTTGGCTCAGGTCATCGTGCACGGCGCTAGAAATCAGTTTGCAGAGTATTAGAGAGACTGGTTCCTCCTACCTTGGTTGAGGATGAGGGCCGGGGCGTAGATCACGATTCCGGTGTAGAGCATCTGTAGGTGTTGAAAAGCAACGTGGATGTGATTCGTTCATCAGGCTTGAGACATATTGTAGTTCCCTCATTTCAGCAGGGTTCCTCTGTACTTAATCTCAGTGGTTTGTAACTTTAGCAAAAGTAAAGTAAAAACATTTCGAGGTGCTGCAGCATTCCTTACGGTTGCAACTAGAAACTGCAGGCTCCCCAGCAGCTGCATTCCTCTGCCGAACCTCAGCAGGAGATACTGTGACAGAAGCAGATGGTCAGGACAGGAGGAATGCTTCATACTTCCCAAACATTAAAGACATTCCGCTTCAGCGCTCACTCCCCGCCTTCTAATTCCTGTCACTTAGTTCCGGAGAGCCCGGCACCTGTGGCTGGGTCTTTGAAGGAGGACCACCGACCTGATTGGAGCTGGTGATTCCCAGGTCGTAGAAGACGGGGACGAAAAAGACGGCCGTGACCAGGCAGTTGAGACCCTGTCCGAGGCACATGTAGACGAACTTCAGGCCGTAGCGGTAGGCCTCGGACGGCACGCCCAGCACCTGCACGGCCGACATGAAGCTGGCGCAAAGGGAGAGGCCGACGGGCACGGCCGGCATGCTCCGGCTGCCCCGGAAGAACTCCTCCACGTTGTCTTGCCCCCTGCCCTTCTTCAAGGCCTGGTACAGCCCTATGGCCACGGAAACGGCCAGCATGGCCGCGAACACCGCGTAGTCCCCGAGGACGAAGCCCAGGCGCTCTGCGCTGCCATGGCGGCCACCCTGCATCATAAGCCTCTTGTGGAAGGCCTTTCGATTAACACCGGCTGATTAAGTCCCACGAAACACCCTGCAAAATTCCACAAGCTTCTGTATCCAATGCCTACCGTGCCGCAGGATTAAATGGAATTCCGCCCCGGTGGATGTATGAACGTTTACCCTCCCTTACCTGTGTCAAAGAGCGAAAACGTCCAGCATGACCTTCTCGCCCAGAGCTTCCACACAAATTCTGCTCTCCCATGAGTGGGTGCAAGAGTGTCAGTAGAAGTCAGTAGAGCGGAGGGGGGGGTGGACGAGTGAGAGAGAGAGAGAGAGAGAGAGAGAGTCTGCAACCTGAGAGAGTTTTTGTGCGGCAAAGGCAGGAATCAGGGTGGAGCGAAAATACGATGGGAATCGAACCTGCATTAATAAACTTAATTAAACACTGAAAATAAACCAACTCAGTCGATAAAAATTGGAGTTTGGAACTCACATCTTTTCCCCACTTGACCTTCTGACCACAGAAGTTCATGCAACGTCAGAAAAGTCACTGAGCCAAAACGATCACCTTGTCACCACATTTTGGTCCTTGAAGAAGCGAGAGAGGATGACGCCGGAGAGGAGGAAATCTCACTATATGTGACGGTATGTAAGATGCCATCGGACTGACTCTGATGAAGGGAAATTATGTTAAAATGCTTTTCATTGACTATAGTTCAGCATTTAACACGATAATCCCTTCTATACTCACCACCAAGCTGGAGCACCTGGGACTCAGATCATCTCTCTGTCAGTGGATCTCCAACTTCCTAACCGGGAGACCACAGGCAATAAAGATGGGCGGACATGTCTCAGCCTCCATCACCCTCAGCACTGGAGCCCCCCAGGGCTGTGTTTTGAGCCCCCTGCTGTACTCACTGTACAGCTACGACTGTGCAGCCACTACTAGCTCCACCACCATCATCAAGTGTGCTGACGACACTGTCGTGGTGGGCCTGATCTCCGACAACGACGAGACGGCCTACCTGGAGGAGGTCGGAAATCTGGTGAACTGGTGCCAGAGGAACAATCTCCACCTGAACGTCAGCAAGACAAAGGAGTTAATAGTGGACATTGGGTACCAAGCAGGAGAGGACCTGCCAGACCCCTGTCAACAGGAGCCCAGTGGAGAGAGTGGACAGCTTCCGATACCTCGGTGTTAACATCACGCAGGTCCTGTCATGGTCCTGTCACATCAACACCGTGGTGAAAAAGGCCCGGCAGCATCTTTACCACCTCAGACGCCTGAGAGACTTCAGACTGCCCTCCAAGGTGCTCAGGACCTTCTACTCCTGCACCATAGAAAGTATCCTGATGGGAAATATCTCAACCTGCTTCAGGAACAGCACAATGCAGGACAGGCGAGTCCTACAGAGGGTGGTTCGATTAGCTGAATGCATCATCTTTACCAAGCTCCCTGACCTTCAATCGACCTACAGCAAGCGGTGCTGGACCAGGGCCAGGAAGATAGTGAAGGACCTCAGCCACCCCAACAATGTACTCTTCTCTCTGCTGCGATCAGGGAAGCGCTTTCACTTTCAATCACTTCTGGACTCTATCCCCCCAGAATCTTACACAAATTTTCACTTTACTTTCACTTTACACATTTGCACAACTTCACCCTACCTGTTACACATATTTTATGTTTAAAAACATACAATTTTAATATTTGGTTGTGTTTGCAATATTTGCAATAATGAGGTCTATAGGAGTTGCAAAAGCATTTCACTGCGTATCATCCCGTATATGACTGTGTACGTGACAAATAAAAAATTGAATTTGAATTTGATGAACATTCATTAATTTTTTATCTTTATAAACATAGAGTGGCTGTGTTTGGGCTTCCATTTTTAAAATGCCTGTGTTGTGAAGATGAACTGATCACCGAAGGTCATTATGTTTCACACATTTAATTCATACTTTGGGGTATGTTTTTAGCGTTTAATTTAGAAAGAGACATGAACAAGGTCTGAGTGCAAAAATTATTTTCAGAACAGCGCCTTATCTGCCGTCCCTCCTGACTGGGCGTGGCACTGGATCCCACTACTGCAGGTACTTTCAACCAAAGTGTTCAAACAATGATGGTTTTACTAAAATATGCAGAAATAAACCAGCCCAGTATTACAACAGGCGTTCCACGGATCCTTTTTTTCCTAAATCGTACAGCCCTGAAATAAGAAGCTGAAAATATCCCTGTTGCCCACTAGTGGCTTGCTGCATTACAGGAAATGTGAGTCTGAATATGAGTCTTGGAAGGAAACGGAATATGTCAAGCAATAAGAATATATTTCTTAAGAGAAAATACAATTAATATTGTATTTTGGAAGAGCATCTGGCCCTACGTTGGAGAAATTTAGTTCACGATCCTGATGAAGGGTCTTAAATTTGATAAAAGTGGTCTTAAAAAGTCTTAAATTTGTCTTCCTTAAACCTGAAGAAACCCTGTACTACAACATATACTCACGTTTGGAGTAGCAGTAGCCTAGCTAATGAGACACTCACCTCTGAACCAGAAGACCACAAAGTCCCAGGTTCAAACCCACTTACTACCATTGTGTCCCTGAGCGAGACACTCCAGGGGGACTGTCCCTGTCAATACTGACTGTAAGACTCTCTGAATGAGGATAAATACTGTAAATGTGAATATAAATGATAACTTCAGGGGTTCTTCTCACAAAAAAAGACAGGAAGTAGTGAAAAGCCGCAACATTTAAGAGGAAAGAGGAAACCGCAGAGGCAAGCTCCATACTACCCTCTTGCTGTACGTGTGTCATTTTCGAACGTGTCATAAGAAATTCATAATAACATGAGACCTGTTATAAGCTGCACACACTCTGTTGCATTATACAGAAAAAGGAGAGGAAAGAACAGCCTGCCAGGAAATGTCTAGAAAGTCAAGAACGGAAAGTGAAAATGGCATCTTCCTCTTCTTTTGTGTAGAACCCGGACACACAGGCTGAAACGCTGTGAGAAGGAAGGAAAAAGACGCCATCATTCTGCACTTCACTCAGGTAAAAACAAATAATGAAGTAAATTTATGAACGTTTGTGTCGTCTAAAATGTTAAAGCACATGTTTAGACTATTCATATTTGTGATAATATGTAATTACGGGCTTTTTTTAGTACAGTCAGAAACTGTGTTGAAACAGGAAGTGGGGCATCGGCCCAGTAACGGCGTGTTAATCTTCGCTTTCATCCTAAATGAGCCGGAGTTCTGTCTTCTGTGTTCTGTCACCGCGCCTCGTTCCAGGTTTGCTTTATATCAGATTCTCCCCTGCGTGTCCCTGACAAACATCCTTGGTAAGAAGGATGTCTCCGGTGTTCCCAGAGTTCACTGCTATCTTGTTGTCTCGGTGGAGGTCCGTCATGCTGCTGATGAAGGAGTGAACTTATTGCCTTTACGGCGAAACATTTCTGTCCTGGCGGGAGTGCCGTCTTCCAGAGGTCAGGAGGGGCCAAAGCAGTGTCACTCATCTCAAGGTTTAATCTAGATTATATGAAGAGGAAGAGAAAGAGAGGGATATGACTAAAGGAAGATAAATATTGGGAAAGTGAGCGCAAGTGCAAGTGGAGTAAACGTTACAGTGGATCTGCAAACAGACAGAAAAATGTTGAGTGCAATGTGATGCCACAGTCAAACATTTATTAATATCAATGCTAATGTGTGTTGGAAGTGCCACGGTACCCTCAATGGTGAAGACTGTCACTGTGTGTTGTGCCTGTGAGCCCAAATTTAAATAGAAACTAGATCTTTTATTTTAACTTCTTATGGATTGCAGAACTAGTGTATTGTGTAGCAATGACGAACCACGACTGAAACAATTCTGGATACGTTCAATGTTTTAATGCAGAAAACACACACTTGTCTAAGTGCAGTACTTACAGTATTTAGAAAAAAAATAATGGAAACAAAGCATACAAAATTAAAGTTATGCATTTAACATTAGTATTTTGACAGTCAAGCATGAGTATATTCAGTTAAATATTGAGTAAAAACGTTGTTTAAGTGTAAATTATTGAGCAAAATGAAACGTTACAGTTAGGTTTATTATAATTTTTTTTGAGCATTTTATTATGCATGTGCATAATAGCATTTACTGTTACTTAATGGAAGAAAAAATAAGGGAAATGAAGGGGAACGGGTGCAAAAAAGGTAAGAATAAATCATGTACACTGTGTCATATGGTCTGTCCTTCTTGAGAAATCCTCTCGATTTCTTCTCCACCAGACCAGTGGTCCAACCATGGACGCCACCGAGGAGGAAACTGCTCCGCTGGTGCACAGGGAGAGGGGGGGCAGCCACAGGACGAGCTGTGGCCCCGGACTGCAGGTCAAGCTCTACTTCCTGCCCGTTACCAAGGCCGAGTCCAGTTTCAGCATCACGGCCGGGCAGATCTCTGCAGAGGACGTGTGCATTAAAGCTGCCGCCACCTGCGGTAAGGTGCAGTGCACTGCTTTTTGGTTAAAAAAGCAGGTTTCAATTTAAAAATACATTTATTTGTTGTAAATGTGACATAATACTTGGACAGATGGACATTTGTGCTTTTTTTTTTTATCAGTGGCTTATAAGAAATGCATTGTTTGCTTTTAAATCTCTTGTAGTGGAAAGTCCCACCGACTTTCCACTACATACACCGCGAGTTTGAACACAACTACTTATATCTGGAGCTTGCATTTTTTACACCATAGAACAAAACTCACACACGTGAGGCTATGTAACAAACCAAAAGTATATAAAAAAGAACGTCTCCCCAAACCAGGGAGCTTTTGCTGTGATGACAGCATTTGAAACTCTTTTCTTCTCTCCACCACCGACGAGGACGGTCACCAATAGTCCTGAAGGTTCATGATGAAAACTTTCTTGTTATTCACTCAATGTTATTGAGCATCTTGTCAAGCAGCTTTTGATGATGATGATAGTGAACAAAACCGCCATGAAGGTAAAAAGAGGAAAAACAGATTCATCAAAAATACTTCACTTTCACTGATACAACAAATACAAAATATGCTTCTAGCATTGGAATCTTCAAAACAGCTCCATCTTAGTCCCCATAATCACCACAGAATAGGGGCGTCCAGACTTTTGACAGGTAGTGTACATATATTGAGTTCAAAAGCAAAGGTGTGACTTCATTCCCCTCCCCAAATGATCAAGGTGTGTTTGACATATTTTTATTCCTAATATTAATGTCATTCATTATTAACCTCACACCAAGTGAGGTTAAAGGGGCTGAACTACTCTGCAGTTGTGAATATTAGATACCTTTAACAGCAGCAGTTTTCTCTGTTCTCCCCCCACAGGTATCTTACCCGTGTTTCACAGTCTTTTTGCCCTGGCATCTGAGGACGTGTCTTTCTGGTACCCACCAACGCACGTGTTCAGCTGTGATGAGGGCATCACCGTTCACTACAGAGTCAGGTAGCTGGAGTTATTTTTATTACAATACAACCATGCAACGATATCATCGCAACTGTATTATCATTTTTAAGGAGCAGCAATATATATGGTTTCCTATAAAATAACAAGACGAGCTCTCTAAAAATGTTGTAGGCCGCAATTTATTAATATTGACAATGATAGTGGGTAAATACCCTTTATTACTGCTTTTGTACGCTAATTAATTACTGCATGCCTGTCGAGAGAAACTGGGAGATTTGCATTCACGTTCAAATTCATACAGATTCATGGAAAATCTTTTCCTCAAAGGTTTTTCTTCTCTAACTGGTTTGGCCAAGGCACCCAGACATCCTGTCGCTACGGCCTTACCAAGAGCAACATATGTGCCGTGCTGGACTACTGCGTCATTGATTATCTCTTCGCACAGGTATGTCACTCTGACAGTGTGAACCTTGTGGTCTTCTGTGATTTAACGAGTCTGAAAATTTGTCTGAATTAATAATTGTCTCTCTGCGCATGTCGCAGTCCCGCAGCGACTTTGTGGGCAGCCAGGCAGGAGTGTCCCCTCCCCTGGACGCCATGGAGGAGTGCCTCGGCATGGCCGTGCTGGACCTGTGGCGCATGGCCAAAGAACGGAACCAGAGCCTTAAGCACGTCTGCAAGTGTGTTGGGTGGGTATGAGGACTAATTGGGTAATTTTTATAAATTATTATTGTGTTTAGTGTGTCCAGATGGTAAGGTGATGCAGTTACTTGGCACAAACAGACCAGCAGGGGGCAGCAGTGATCAGGACATGATGCTTCCCAAGGACTCTTTAGGAATGTAAAAATACCAACATTTTATATTATGTATGAATTTAAAACAGTTACTTTAAAAATTAAATTCTAGAATCCCCCTACAAATGCGATTTTGATATTGAGGGCATTCTGTATGAGCCATGTGAATAAATCAAACATGTTGCTTGAAACCTTTAGTTATATTTCTTTTGATTTAATTGGTCATTCATCAAATAAGAAGATAGAACCATGGGTGGTAGTAGCCTAGTGGGTAACACACTCGCCTATGAACCAGAAGACCCAAGTTCAAACCCTAAAATAGCAATGTGGCAAGGTCTCTGTGAACTGTCCCCAGAGGCATTTGATTTATTTAATTTCCCCCCACAGATATAAGTCATGTCTACCTGAAACACACAGACAAGACATCCAGAAAATGAGCCGCCTGGCCCGCTACCAGATCCGTAAAATGGTGTGGCGCTGCATGAAGCGCTTAAGGCACTGTTCCGCCAGTGAGCACAGCCTGAAGCTGAAGTATCTGATGGAGCTGGCGGCCATCGAGCCATCCCACGGCACCGAGTGCTTCCTCACGTACGACCCCAGCTGGCAGCAGAAAGAGCAGCAAAGGCCCAAGTTTCTACGGGTGTCTGGCGAGACCGGCATACAGACCAGGGCAACCGACGCCACCGTGAGCTGCGCCTTTTCTTTTTCAGGCCTGCAGAATCTGCATGGGTCAATGTGTGTGTGTGTGTGTACACTGCTTTATCTTTGAAATGCTTCCCCAGGAGACGTTCTGTGACTTTCCGGAGATAATCGACATGAGCATCAAGCGTGTTTGCCACGAACAGGTACCACAGGAGGGCCGCGTGGTCACCCTGACTCTCCAAGATGACAGACGTCTGGTAGGTGGATCCGGTGACATCACATCCGCTTCATAACTACTTTTACATGGTCGTACACTACATGCTCAGGATTTATTACAGAGACTAAGATGGAGCAGTTTTGAAGAATCCAATACAAGAAACACATTTAGTATTTTGTTGTATCAGTGAAAGTGAAGTATGCTTGATGAATCTGTCATTTCCACTTTTTACCTTCATGGCGTCTTTGTTCACTGTTGTCATGAAAGCTCAGTTTTGGAAAGACACAAACCTTTAACTTTTTGCCTTGTTTTTTTATTATTACATAATCTCATGTGTGAAATGTGTGAAGTCCTGCATCTGCAGTTTTGTTCTATAGTATAATATTTAGGTGTGTCCAAACCCCTTCATTTCAACCATTTTAAAATAACATTTATTTTGACCTTAATACAGTTAAAACAGTTATATGGTTAATGAAATATTAAGCGGTCTGTTTCACAAATTAATGGCCACTTAATTCAGTTTAATGTAGGATTAGGCACATTTTAAGTAGAATTAGTTTTGTAGTGCTTTGACTGGCACTGTATAGGTACTGTATATTAAAGTTGGTTAAAGCCTACACTAGAAGATGAACATGTGGTTAGCATTTATTGCATACAGGAAACAACATTGTTATCTTCAAATATTGGAATTTTTTAATAAAATATTTTCCTTTCTGCACTCAGGAGCTTGAGTTCCAAACTCTGATGGAAGCCCTGTCCTTTGTGTCGCTCGTTGATGGCTACTTCAGATTGACCACCGACTCCAGTCACTTCTTCTGTCAAGAAGTGGCCCCGCCCAGCCTGCTTAAGGACCTCAAGAGCCACTGTCATGGGCCAATCACGTAAGTTGTTTTTAAGAAAAATTAATTTGAAAGGTACACATCCATGACTATATCCTGGTATCTAATCATATCCTGGTGTCTAATCATACCCCAGTTTCTGATCATTTCCCGGTATCTAATCATAACCCTGGATCTAATCATACCCCGGTTTCTGACCGTACCCCAGTATCTGACCGTACCCCGGTATCTGATCATATCCAGGTATCTGACCATACCTCGGTATCTTAACATATCCCGGTATCTAATCATACCCCGGTTTCTGACCATATTCAGGTATCTGACCATATCCTGTTATCTGACTGTACCCCAGTTTCTGACCGTACCCCGGTATCTGACCATATCCTGTTATCTGACCATATTCCAGTGTCTGACCATACCTCTGTATCTGACTAGGTCTTGGTATCTGATCATATCCTGGTATAGGACTATAATCCGGTATCTAATCATATCCAGGTATCTCATCATACCCCGGTATCTGGCCATATCCTGGTATGCCTGACCATAACCAGACAATCCATCATCTTTACTCTTTTTCTATAATCTAGCATTATCAAAGAAAACGTGGCATCAGTGTGCAGATGTTCATATTTTTCCCTCTTTGCTTTTCCAGGTCTGAATTTGCTGTTCAGAAGCTGAAAAGGTCTGGCGCTCAAGGCGGCACCTTCCTCGTAAGACACAGCCCCAGAGAATTTAGCAAATATTTCCTCACCGTCTGTGTCCAGGTAAGATATGGTCAATGGGGTTTTTTGACATTGCAATGTCCGCCCATGCTGCCCTAACATCATGATTGCTATTCTTCATTTTCGGGGAGTAAGAGCGCCCTCATTTTGCAAGGTGCACCTGCTGCTTTTGGGGAGGCAGTAGGTTATCTGACTAATAACCAGCTCACAAAGTAAAAGAGTAAGAGACTTATTCGAATTGTCGGTAAATAGTGCTCAGCAGGCTGCAGTACCTATATTGCATCTGTATATGGTGATGATCTCTGTGCCAACTTAAAATACTTAACCATTAGAAATGCTATTAAGTGTTACCTGTCTGGCCCAACACTGTTTTCACAAAAAATTTCCCCTGAATGACATTCTTTTACAAAAAAAACCTACAGTTTAAAAGCTCTGGGCTACTGAAAAGTCACTTGTTAAGGGTAAAATAGGATGTGTAGAAATAGTATTAACTAATACCTTTATGGCCCAAAACCTGCTAACTTTGCTCATGCGCACATAGATTTATGATGAATATGGACATTTCAATGTAAAATAAACAGTATTGCAGCCTGCAGCATTTAAGGAGGAACAGAATAATGAGCTGTGGATAGTGAGCTAACTGCAGTGTCATTGTGTACTGCTTAGTGCTTCTGCTGCTGGTCTGAACTCTCACATCTGTCTAAAGGGGAGCGGGGCGGGCTGCTTCCAAATAAAGCACATTTCATGTATTCATAATATTGTCACTCCAAGCTAATTTTGTCACAATTAATATTACCTGGGTTGTGCGATATGGCGAGAAAAAAATACGAGCTGAATCTGTGCACTAAAGTGCCTCTTAGTGTACGTTGGGGTGATCCTCTAATTAGAAGATGGGTGTTGATACTGGAGTGCCAATTTAACACAGATGGAAGACGGACAAGAAAAGCTCAAAGCCTTATATATGTTCATCTGGTTAAATTCAGTATTCTTAATATGTTTTATGTTTCTGTGTGTGTGGGGTGGGGCACCAGGACCACCCCTGGATACCGCCCTGCCTACAGGGGTACTGGATTGATGATAGGTGTCATTTACGTTGCCAGGCCTTGATGATTGAATCTTTTTCTCTCGTACATTGTGCAACATTTCAGAGCACTGTGATTGCCCTGGTGCATCAGGAATTGAAGGCAACGGTGACAGCCATCATAAACCCAACCAGGCGGGCTGGATGATTGATGGAATGGGCAGGGCCGTGGGCTCACAGACTATTGATCACAAATTGGAAACCACCATTGTGACTATTGATTGTAAACTCGACAACGTCTTGGAGGGGCTGACGGCTTTGCCCTGAAATTTGCACAGAGACTGTAGAACAGCGTCCGAAAGTTTCAGCTCTTTGCCTGAAAAACAAAACAACTCCGCGAACAACTCCGGCTCCGGATCAGCACAATAATATCTTGCCTCCCTCATTGTCTCTCTCATCCCTTCCTCAACCCAAGGACACCTAATCACACACACACATATACTGTACACACGCACTTATATGCACTCACCCCTCCACCCGCTTCCTACCCCCCGGCGTGAACTGGCGGGTCTGTGTGAACACCGTTTGGCTGATGCTCGGTGTCGGTTCCCACAATGTACTCCCCATTGGAGTACAGTCTCTCTCGTCATGTAACCCCCGCCTTCCTGACCTGGCCACACCTCCAATGTGATACTGTGTTCTGAATATGTATGGTCGGGTTGATGGCCAGATTTTTCGATGGTGCTTGATACTATTGACATGGTATATCATCATCATCATCATCACCTCTACTCACTGCCCCACTATACACATGATTCCAAATTGCATTCAAACGAAATAAATACTTTTTTAAAAACAGACTCCACATTTTCGCTGCAGTTTATTTGTCATTTGGAACCGTGTTGGAATTCTGTTTCCCTTTCTGGTACGAGCAATCCTGATGACTTCTGCTTTTCAGTACAAAAAATCCGCACCAAAAGGCGCCTCATTTACATTCTGTTCTTTCAGACCCCGTTTGGGAAAGACTACAAAGACTGCCTCATTGTGAAGACTGAGCAGTTTGTGCTGCTAGGGGTTCACAGCTCCTTCCCGAGCCTGACCGACCTCGTCCAGCACTACCAGCAAAACACCCTGCTCTTAGCCAACATCCCGGTCACCCTTGGGAGGTGCTGCCCTCCTCGCCCCAAAGGTGCCCTACTCCTGCACACATTCAACCACACTGCAAAAAATAAAATAAAATACAAAATAAAAGTTCTTTCAAATGAATCCAGCACAAGTGGCAGCAGGTTGCCTCAAATCTTCCCAACTTTTTAATTTCTTACAATGTATTAACATTCAATGCAGTTATTTACAGGAGAAGCACTATTTTCTGCCATAATCTGCATACAACAAACTTGTCTTGGCCCTTCTGCCAGCGAAGCAGTAGTTGAATTTTTTTGGTCATTTCCCATGTTTTTGGGCAGTGTTTGGTCATGGCCACGGTGTGTTGCCAGTCTTGTGGTCATTATCTTAAAGACTGGAAAGCTCTTTCCAAATTGCATGGCAAACGATGTCTAAAGGTCAGCCAACCATAATGAGGGTTTCAAGTGCGTCGCAAACAAGAAAATACGTGACAGTCACAACAGTGACACTACTTCCGATGTCTAAGCAATTTCATTTAAGACTTGATCTGTGACAGAAGATTTGTCAGATTTGTCACCAAACTATCTTTTAGTGTATGACTTTTACTAATATTATATATACATATAGGTGTGTGTGTGTGTGTGTGTGTGTGTGTGTGTGTGTGTGTGTGTGTGTGTGTGTGTGTGTATATATATACAGGGTGGTAGTAGCATAGTGGGGTAACACACTCGCCTATGAACCAGAAGACTCAGGTTCAAACCCCACTTACTACATGTAAGTCGCTCTGGATAAGGGCGTCTGATAAATGCTGTGAATGTACTCAGTAGCTAGCACTAATCATGGGTATTAGTAATTATTATTTCTGATTCTATGTAATTATTATTTCTGTCTTTTTGTACTGGAGCGGTGTTTGCTGGCTGGGGGGAGGGTTACAGGTTGAGACAGGATGAAAGGATGCCAGTAAAGGCACTGCAACCAGATGGTCAGTGTGGACACTCATTACCTGGCCGTGTGTTGGGAAAGCAGGTGTTTAAACCGTCTTCTGTTCAAATATCCGCCCCGATTGGGACATCTTCTGTTTTTTTTTCCTGTTTTCCCAGCAAAGATTGAATCTCACCAGGAAGGTTTGCTTTACGCATTTCTGTGCTTTCAAGCCCATCTCAGAAAAGTGCTTGCATTTGCATTTCTGGGTTTTTAATTGAGGATATCCTTGTGGGCGAGCTCCAGCTCCCTGACGAAGGAATGTTGCAAAAAGATGTTCAGAGATTGTTCACACTCACCCCCGCTTCAACAGGACACGCCTTTGAGACGTTCCAGGAAAACTGAAGAAGGAACTTCAGCCTGTTTGTTGGTGTGTAAATATTTCGGAGGCCAAGAAGATTAAATTTTATTATTTAAGTTTAGAAGGCATCATTGACAGCTCTCACACGCCCTACTTCCTCATAATGGATAATTTAAACCCCACCCTCCTGTAGCGCACTGTCCATAGCCTGCCTTTCTCCTTTGTTTCCCTTCATTCTCTTCACTCTATAATACCGAAACGTGACCACGCCCACCACCAACACCAACATGCAGGTTATCGTCAGTATAATTTAAGCATTCTGATGGGTGAACTAGTGAATCTGTGGCTACATCTTATGTAATGATGGGAAAATAGCCCCCATAATAATGATGGTACTCATGCATACTAAAATCAACCTGCATCTTGGCCAATCCCCAAAGGCACAGCGATTTGGTCCTTTTTGGAACATTCTTTTTTTTTTATATGCTCATGTGGTTCCATTACGGAGGGTTACCTGCATTTGCATATAGAAGAACCACTTTATGAATGTACCTGACTCCTTCTGCAGAGCTGACCAACCTGATCATCGTACGCAACAGGGTGGTCATGGAGAGGCATGGCTCACCGTCCGCCCAGAGACACAACCCCAGCCACATCCAGTTCCAGATGATCCGACATGAGGAGCTGGAGTGTGTAAGTATAGCTGCACAATAATGCAGAAATTCCATCAAAATAAATACCACTTCACACAGCATGACTGTGTCTTAGCCCCATTCTTACAGTGAAGTTCATTTAACGTTCATAAAATCATTATCTAACCTTAATATCTGGCTCTTCAACGTGGACATTGTTTATTAAAGAAAGACATTGAGAGATATCAGGTTCATCTTCTCTTTTACCCCCACAGTTGGAGAGTCTGGGTCAGGGCTCCTTCACTCGTGTCTTCCTGGGACGAAAGAAGGGCCTGAGGGACGGGGAGGGATACGTCACCAACGTCCTGTTGAAGGTTCTTGACAGCAACCACAAAAACTGCTGGGAGGTGTGTGTCCGTTCGAACGTTTCCTCAACGTCGACGTCATGTTGAGCCATTGACTTTGGTTATGTAACGCTCTTATGAAGACACTGAACGCTGTTTCAGCTTTTAATGTTTAACACCGCTGTTAACTCTTGGGGGACTATAACGTGAATAATGATTTTTACCGGTTTACATGAAGCATTGCCTCAATTTTACTGGTTCATACCGTACTAATTCCAAGCACATGTGACTCTAGGTCCATTGGCCAGTGGGATGTAAGGGTGCAGTTAACTTAAGTTTCGGTATTATTCGTTTGTGGGAGGTTTTTAATAGAATGAGCCTCAGACAAATTATAAAAACTTAATTTTATCAAAACTGCGACTAGTATTGCATTTTACCAAAACAAATGAAAAAAACTCTTGAAGACTACTGCAACTTGCTCCAGGCATCCATTACAACTGATCAACGCAGCAGACCTTCCCGACCTTCCCAATCTCTCCCACATCAGCCCGTTGCTCCGCCCACTCCACTGTCTTCCTGTAGCTGCCTGCATCAAATATTTTGATTTCGAAACACTGTAAGTGGCTGTGGATACGGGCATCTGGAAAATGTTGTAAATGTAAATGTTCACACCAGTGTGAGCGCTTTCCAATTTATTGTCATCCGAAATGCAGTTGGTCAGTGGTGGCCTACGAAAATGATCACTTTCATAGAATTATATTGATTTCTAGCTGATTCACATCATTACATTCCTTTTGGACAGACTTTGAGGTTTTAACATGATTTTTTTGTCCAGTCGCAATTGACATTTCCTAATTTCTTCATTTGAAACGTTCTTAGTGTGCACATAAGCAGCACTTGATTCAAAGGGCCAAAATGTGGAATGCATTAATTCCAATTAACACTGATACCGGATACTACAAATAGTGGTGTTTATAGTACTGTGGGCTACGTAGTTAACGGTAATTTTCGTAGATTGTGCTTTCATGTTAAGATTGTGCTGAATTTACTTTGTGTGTGTCATATTCTTTCTGAAGTCGTTCTTTGAAGCTGCCAGCTTGATGAGTCAAATCTCCCACAAACACCTCATCCATGTATATGGCATAAGTGTCCACCAGTCCAACAGTAAGTCACCTTTTTACCTTAAAATGGCTAATGAGACTTTTGTTTGGTGAGAAAAATGCTGGCTTTGCAGAGAAATGGTCATCCGGTGAGGGACAGCAGGCTCTCAGATGCGGGTTGGCGGACGTAGTTATGTGTGTGTACGTTCCCACTTCACCTTTCAGACATCATGGTGCAGGAGTTCGTCAAGTTTGGCGCTCTGGACCTTTACCTGAAACGAGGCCACTCGGTGTCGGTCAGCTGGAAGTTGGAGGTGGCCAAACAGCTGGCATGTGCTTTGATCTTCCTGGTAAATGAATTTCAGGCTCGCCCTGTGCTGATCTTCACATAATTCGTGTGTTTGTGTGGAAATCAGATGTTTATCACCATGTCCCTAAAGTTCGTATTTCCGTCAAATCTTGTGTGGTCGTTTAAAACTGGCTCAGGACTTAAGGATTTTTTTCTCCTTTGTTCTGCTTGTACAGGAAGAAAAAAACATTGTCCATGGGAATATTTGTGCCAAAAATCTTCTTTTGGCCAGAGAAGGAGATCAGACCTCCGGTAACTCGCCGTTCATCAAGCTGAGTGACCCGGGAATCAGCTTGGTCATGCTGGGGCAAGATGGTAATAGGCCAGGCTGTTTTTCGTTTTTTTTTTTTTTAGAGTTTTAGAGTACCTAAAAATTAACGGGACAGATACGAATGCAATACCTGTGTAATTTTATGGGGTCCATGTTACAAGGTCTGCACTCAACAGATATTAAGATGCAGACATTCATTCATTTATTTGGTTTGCGTCCTCGACACTGACTCCTGGTGGTAAGGATTACACACTACAGATTACGACGCATGGTACGGACGCAAGTACGTCAGCACAAACAATAACGCAACTGTGTATGGAAATGCATTCGTAGCTCACAGCAAGTATATTTTTGGTGTTCAGGGAGGCAGCTTAACACACGGTGAAAGAGAACTAGATGCGAAAACAAGACACAAGAGTGGCGAGTTACAGCGCCGCTTACAGGTGTGGAGGGGGGTAAAACAGCATTCGGGTGTGGACAATAGCGTTTCAAAAACACAACCGTGTGGATGCAGGTTGTTTAGAAATCAAAATCCCATTTTAGAAAAAATCATTTTCATGTGGACAGGACCTAAATATTTAAGTTTGGTCTGAACTTTGGTCTCAACAGTTCAAATTCAAGATCAAGTTGAGCTTTATTGTCCTTTCAGCTACATACGTGTTAGACCGTACGTAGTGAAACCAATCGACGTTTCTCCGGAACCTGGTGCTACATGTAACATTTAAACAAAGTTACATACTGACATAAAGTGACCGTGTGTGTGACATAAAAACTGGGCTACAGTGCAATAATAGATCATATTAATTAATATAACAGAGTTAGTGTGTGTCAGTCCAGAGAGGAAAGTCCAGTTGTCTGATGGCCTGTGGAAAGGAACTATTGCAGTGAGGGCCCAAATGCTTCTGGGGCAGTGGTGCTTCTTAGGGGCAGTGGTGGCCTAGCGGTTAAGGAAGCGGCCCTGTAATCAGAAGGTTGCCGGTTCGAATCCCGATCCGTCAAGCAAAGCACCGTCCCCACACACTGCTCCCTGTCATGTCTGCCCACTGCTCACTCAGGGTGATGGTTTAAATGCAGAGGACAAATTTCACTGTGTGCACCGTGTGCTGTGCTGCTGTGTATCACATGTGACAATCACTTCACTTTGCACTTTACCTTTTTCCGGGTAGTAGGAGGGTGAAGACTCCATGTGAGGGGTGTGTAGAGTCCTTCACAAGGCTGGTGGCTTTCATGATGCAGAGTGTGTGGTAAATGTCTGTTATGGAGAGAAGAGAGACTCCAATGATCTTCTCACTATCCGCTGTAGGATCCGATACGGAGCAGTTCCCAAACCAGACAGTGATGCAGCTGGTCAGAATGCTCTCAATGGTCCCTCTATAGAAGGTGGTGAGGATGGGTGGTGGGAGATGGGCTGTCCTCAGCCTCCGTAGGAATTAAAAAAAACTGCTGGGCTTTCTTGGCTGTTCAGCTGGTGTTGAGAGTCCAGGAGTTTCTCCTCTAGATGAACACAATTCCTGACAAGCTCCACACAAGATCCGTCTATGTTCAGTGGGGTGTGGTCCCTCTGTTCTTTTCTGAAGTCAACAATCAATGCATCGATTATCAATGAATCAAAATGCAACCGATCAGTTTTTCTACATTAATTCACATTTTGTTTTCACACAGTGCATCATGAAAGTTAAGGCCTGAACCATCAGCTGCTTGTTCGAATGACATCAAATAAATGCTGCATGCTACATTTTCTTGCCGTTAATTTGGATAATTATGATAATCAATTCTGTTTTGCACTGTATCAATGCAGAATCTCCACTTGTTTGTGTTTTGCTTGGCAGTGTTGATGGACAGGATCCCATGGGTGGCCCCTGAAGTGTTGGAGGACCCAGAGCATTTGGAGCTGGACGTGGATAAATGGAGCTTTGGGACCACGCTGTGGGAGATCTTTAGTGGGGGAAAGGTGCCCCTGCAGGGTCTCGACCTTCATCAGGTTCAAGGCGTCATGCATGTCTGAGTTTTCTTAAATGTTTAGGATGCACGCTTGGTTTGTAAGAGGAGTACTGCCTCCAGTACTGCTCGCCTGGTCCCTCCATCTCTGAAGGTAAAAGGAAAACATTCATCTAGACTCTTCTCCGTCTTGGCCCCTCGGTGGTGGAATGAACTTCCCCTCGAGGTCAGAACAGCTCAGTCACTGAGCACCTTCAAACGACAGCTCAAGACCTTCCTCTTTAAAGAATATTTAGATTAATTTGTAATTTTCTTGTCAAACTTTGTGTACAGAATCTACAACAGAGTGAATTAAATAGATGTATTCATAGTTGGGGTCCTAGTGAACCGGAATTGATCTCTTCATCGATGGTAACTTGAAAGCACGTTGTAAGTCGCTCTGGATAAGGGCGTCTGCCAAATGCCGTAAATGTAAATGTAAATGTAGGACGTGGTCCTCAGATGTCTTTAGTGGAGACTGTGTTTTTGATGAGATGAGAACTCGATTGGACATGTTTGAATCTGATATTTCAGGAACAAAAAATGCTTGTCAAGAATAGACTTGTGTCAGTTTAATCGCGGTTTCAGCAGTTCCTCGTTTTTCTGTCTGTGTAACATGCCACAAATGCTTCTCATGTTTCTTATGAAACAAGTTTTGTTGCATTGGTAATGTGATGAGAGCAGGAGAAGTGTGTATTTCACAACATGGCTTAAAGCATTTTTCCAGCATTAAACAACAACACTGCTTACAGTACAGGCCAAAAGTTTGGACACCTTCGCATTCGATGTGTTTTCTTTATTTTCATGACCATTTACGTTGGTAGAGTCTCTCTGAAGGCATCAAAACTATGAATGAACACATGTGGAGTTCTGTACTTAACAAAAAAAGGTGAAATAAGTGAAAACATGTTTTATATTCTAGTTTCTTTGCTCTGATTCCTGCTTTGCACACTCTTGGCATTCTCTCAATGAGCTTCAAGAGGTCGTCACCTGAAATGCTTCTCCAACAGTCTTGAAGGAGTTCAACACCAGAGGTGTTTAGCACTTGTTGGTCCAGCTCACCCCAAACCATCTGGACTGGGTTCAGGTCCGGTGACTGTCTCCACTTCTTGTTAAGTACATAACTCCACACGTGTTCATTCATAGTTTTGATGCCTTCAGTGAGAATCTACCAACGTTGAATGAGAAGGTGTGTCCAAACCTTTGGCCTGTACTGTACACGATCCATTTAAGTACTCAACATGGCCCATATTTTGCGGTCTGTAAGCCACTGCATATGTAAAAACATAAACACTATATTCAAAAGTAACTGTGATCCAGTCGACGAGCAGAACAATCGTCTCCTTGTCAAATGACGAATGTGACCTTTCACTTCCTGCCAAACATATCCATAGACTATGAATTAACCATATACCAATGTATACTGGTTCAGTTTACCATCCCGCGTCTGGATTTTCTGAAGTGATGGAATGTTTCATAAAGCAATGACCAGGACACTGATCTTTCCTGTCCTCGCATTCTGACAGAAGTTGCAGTTCTACAAAAAAGGCCACTGGCTGCCCCGCCCCGACTGGACAGAACTGGCTGACCTCATCTGTCAGTGCATGAACTACCAGCCCGAGCTGCGGCCGTCCTGCCGGACCATCATTCGGCAGCTCAACGGTCTGATTACGTCAGGTAGTGAATAGTGACCACACAGCATGCACTGAGAGGGTAGTAGTAGTTTAGCGGTTAAGACATTTACTACCATCGTGTCCCTGAGTGTCTCCAGGGGGACTGTCCCTGTCACTACAGATCGTAAGTCACTCTGGATAAGGGCGTCGGGTAAATGCGGTAAATGTAAATGTAAAACTAGAAATCTGTTGTGGTGTGTGGCTGTGAGTATGATTTCTTCATCAGTTCTGTTTTTGTGCAGTAACCAATGATTCTCATGGCAGATTACGAGATACTCCATGCAGCCGGAACGTCCCTGAACACTGACAGCTTCTGGAGGAGCCTGAACCTGACGTACCAGCCCGACCAGGCTGAATACGAAGAGAGGCACCTGCGCTACATATCGCCGCTGGGAAAGGTGACCAGACATCCCTAACCAACACGCAAAAAGCGGGAGATTTCAACCGCAAAGAAAAAACATGTATACACTTTTATTATTATTTTATCCAAAAAGATCAAAAGTTCAAGATTTAGGGTCATTTAGAAATATCCTCAGTTTTGATGGAAACAAAATGACTGTGCAAATGTCTGTTCAGGATGGAAAATGTATGCATACATGTAGAAAGGAACTTTATCAGCGACAATTGGTCTTGAGTTACTGCTGTGTTCACTAATGCAATGTCACTAATTCGGAAATGAAAATAAATTATTATTAGAAAACTGGTGCATCAGCAAATGTCGGTTCAATCGTCAGTCCTTTGTCACGACCATTTCTGTTTGATATAGAAATCACGTCTATTCAGAATAATTTTTAATGGTAAGCCGAATCTTTTGAACAATACTGTACTTTCTGGCGTATCTTTCTCCTGTCAGGGCAATTTTGGCAGCGTGGAGCTGTGCCGGTATGACCCACTCGGGGACAACACAGGGGAGCTGGTCGCCGTGAAGAGGCTTCAGCCCAACAAGCAGTCAAACATGGCCGACTTCCAGAGAGAGATCCGGACCATCAGCTCTCTGCACTGCGACTACATCGTCAAGTACCGCGGGATCTGTTACAGCATGGGTAAGGATGGGGACGGATAAAGGAGGACAGTGGGTCACATGACCCACCATCTTCCATGCCCAGTTCCCTGTTATTGACTTATTGACACAGGGAACCATGATGTGTTTATCCTCCCTTCCCAGGTAAAGCATCATCATTTGCATTTCAGCCGTCTGGACAGACAATCGCTTGGTTTAAGATTAAGCTTCTATCCGTGTTGCTTCCAATTTTCAAGTTCCTTGGAAAACGATGTGCCAATATGCATGAATTCACATGAACGGTGTGGATTATCGCATTACAGTGTAATCTGGCAGTAGGTCGGATATGCACATCATATGAACATCTGAAGAGTGCCGCAGGCGGTGAATATCTGTTACAGATGAACAAAGTTGCACAATAACGGATCATGAATAATGGATAATGTGTGTACTTTCTGAATGCCGTGCATTGCATGTCTCCAGGCATGTGTAATTATCAAATTATGGGTGTTTCTTTTCCCAAATGTCTCTGTGCAGGGCGCCTCAGTGTGAGCCTGGTAATGGAGTACCTGCCCTACGGAAGCCTGATTGCTTTCCTTGAGAAGAAACGGCAGGTCATCACCCCCAGACGCCTGCTGCTCTTTGCCTCGCAAATCTGCAAAGTATGGAACCAACGTCAACGCGGTTTTATTCATTTGGTCCCTTGTTGTGGAGCTGTTGGAATGTGGATGATGAGGCGTGTGTTCCCTCTGCAGGGGATGGAGTACCTCCAGAGCAGGAGGGTCGTTCACCGGGATTTAGCCGCCAGGAACATTCTGGTGGCCAGTGACAGCCTGGTCAAAATCGCAGATTTTGGGCTGACAAAGATCATACCCAGTGATAAAGAATACTACCGTGTCTCTCATCCGGGGGAAAGTCCAATTTTCTGGTGACCGTCTTATCTCAATTTGAAATTATGCTTCAGATGATTATACCACAGTTTCAACAGCAATCCCAATATTTATAGTACTTATTGTACCATTATGCCATTATGATTATGATCATTGTTACATTCCTATTTGAAAGTCTTCTTTTAAAGTGAAGTGATTGTCACATGTGATACACAGCAGCACAGCACACGGTGCACACAGTGAAATTTGTCCTCTGCATTTAACCCATCACCCTGAGTGAGCAGTGGGCAGCCATGACAGGCGCCCAGGGAGCAGTGTGTGGGGACGGTGCTTTGCTTACCCCACCTCAGTGGCACCTTGGCAGATCGGGATTCGAACCGGCAATCTTCTGATTACAGAGCCGCTTCCTTAACCGCTAGGCCACCACTGCCCACTTTAGTACCTCTTTAGTACCATCACCATCAACAGAAAAAATATGAATGAACCTGTGGTATAATAACCATGATGCTGTACATGTGGCTATAGATGCATTTTTGTGTAATTGTACCGAGCATAGAAGAATGCTGAACACCAGTCAAACGTTTGCACGCACATTTAAATGTCAAATGTGACAGCCTGGCAGCTAAGGCGGGGGCTAGAATGAAACGTTCACTAGCAGAGTGAGAGAAAAAAACAGGAAGTCGGTTCTTTTTATGTTTCGCTGGAGCTCTGCACCAACACCATGATGTGAGCAGAACCCCCACGAAATGCGTCTGTATTCCATAAAATTACATTTACATTTACTGATTATAGCAGTGATTAGAACCGCATTCGCATCAGGAAGGTCTCCCGGAGAAAAAGAATGGCGCGTGCTGTACGTTCCTGTACCGTTAACGTTGCTTGTTGCTGGCAGTGTGGAAATATCACATGATACCAACTTTTCAGTTTGTTAGTTGAAATAATGAAGTATAGTTATAAAACCCTCTGTAATTGTGTTAATCACAACAACTTTTTGGGCCTCAACCTCTGAGTTTGGTTTAAAAAAAAAACAGTCAGATGATTATTTTTTGTGTTTATACACAGTTGTTTTGGTTGTGCATGTTTAATTTTATTAATGTCTATATACAGACATTTTTATTAGATTAATATAGATGTTCTACAAGTCACATTGATTACTCTGTTCAGTGAAATGATATTTAGTTTCGGTTCCATATACTAGTTCCAGAAAGGTGTCATCTGGCATCGACACTGCAAAAGTTGACAGAATGGCGAGAATTAACTGTTCGGAAATTAATATTTCAGGTTAATTGATTGTCAATAATAGTTACAGGAGAACCCATTTCTATTTGTTTTTGCATATTTTTGTGCTGATCTGGCAACACAGCACCCAAGGAGCTAGGTTTTGCTTTGTTTTAAACGGATGGCATAGATCCTTTTTCCACTCTGTGCTGTATTCTGCTCGAATTGAGATGATTATGAAAATATTAATAAGACATACACTAATATCTGGATTCCGCCTCCGTGAGAGATGAAAGCGACACAGGAGCAGTTTGTGCAGCAGTTCATAATGTGCAAGTTTAACAGACCAAGTGTGAAAAAAAACTAGTTTTTAGACTGAACAGCACCAAGGACGGATCACCCGATGTGCCCCTATGGTGTGAAACCAGATACGTGAGGCTGCAGGAGACCTTGGCCATCACATTTTTTAGGCGTGTCTTCAATTTTTAACAAAAACATTTGCAACAACCCCTGCAACATCACACCTCCTCCTCACAGCATCCACATCACACACAGACAAGGGAAGAACTCGCCAAACCCGAAGGGTGAGTTTGTGCCGATCTGGCCTGTTTCTCATAATTGTTAGAATGAGGACGAAACCCAAGTAAATGTTCTAGCCTCCAGAAACTGTTGTATAAAACTGTAGTGAACATTTTGTTCTTGAAGTTGAAAAAAAAAAAACAATGGTCTTGCTTGTTGTAATAGAGAGCTGGGTTATAACCAGGATCCTGCTCTGCAGAGGTCTGGACCTGCCAAAAGTGGTTCAAAGAAGGAGAACCGGTGAGCCGGCGACAAGATCATGGGCAGTGGAGGCTCACTGACCACAGGGAGCCAGATTCTCTAATCGAAACTATCACTGGATCAAAGGGAAGCGTTCCAGTGTCTACATGGGAAAAACAATTAAAAAGGAAGAAAGAAGAAGACTTTCTCTATGGTGTTACACAATAAAACATGACAAGTAATGCCAGTTCCCATCGTCTTCCAATTCCAGCACAGAAATTAACTCAAAGCCGCGCCCCAGCCTAACTTCTAACTCCCAGTTATGCAAAGGCAGCACTCATCATCGTAGAACTTGGGAGGCCACCAAAAAAAAGAATACCTGACATATCAGTCTCTAGATCCAAGAACCAGAGTTTCAGGATGATGAGGTTTCACGGGTTTCATCAAACGTTTGGCTGGTTCTTTACATTTTAAGTGATCGTTATGTCTTTCAAGACATTCATTCACAAACCCCTCTGGGCACAGGTACGCGCCCGAGTCCATCACTGATTTCAAATTCTCCCACAAGTCTGATGTCTGGAGCTTCGGGGTCGTGCTGTACGAGATCTTCTCTTTCTGCAACCACCACCTCAACCCTAAAGTGGTAAATGGATCATGGGCAAAATTTTGTGCAGCATAAATGTCACCATGTGTTGTTATTACATGTATTAAGTGTGCTTTTGTGCTGTTTTACTTAACGTCATTCTTCCAGCTCTGCACCCAGAAGATTGGCCCCCACGCACAGGGCCAGTCCATTTCCATGCATTTGATCAACCTCCTGAAAGGCAACTGGAGACTGCCAGCTCCACAACTCTGCCCACCCCAGGTAGCCACATGGGGGTTTTTAAAGGCACCCCGCCTGTAAATGGCCACCGCCACCGCGCTCAGTAAAATGGTGACTGCGTTTCAGGTGTACAGCATGATGACGGCGTGCTGGGCCTACGAGTCCGAGAACAGGCCAACGTTCTCCAGCCTGGGAGAGATGATTGAATCCTACGTTCAGGACGAGAGGGAGGGCTTCATGGGCTTGAGGTCAACCTGAACGCGACTAATACCGGACAAAGGCAAAATCACATTCAATCTATTCAAATTCATGCGCTAGGCTAGAGATATTGTGGTTTTTATACGGTCCAACGTGCAAAGCACTTTGTGAAAAATTGCAAAGCCAAATATATCATATATCCATATTTTGCAATTGTGTTGAAGAAAAAGTATTTTTGAGGTGATGAGGAAGACATAAATGCTGGTCATATGACAGAAATTATAATATGTAATCTTGTTTACGAAATAAAAATTATACTAAAATCTCACTTTATTTTCATTGACTAAAACGAGTTATATCCTCTCGCGTAATCACGTCAAAAAAACTGCTCATAATACTCATGCCTTAGCTGATCTCAGATCAGATCTCTACATGTGATGGCCATAAAAAGACTAAGAATTAGCATATTTGTGTGTCTTTAAAAGACATTAGAGGTACTTTTAATGTCACCATATTTAAAATGAATCTGCGCATGAGTATTACGAGTAACACTGTCTCGTCTCTGCCACGTTGTTTTGCATGCTGGGCTTCCATACTCCTTCCGTTTCTGGATTGAAGTCACATTATTTTTACACGACAATGGCTGTGTGGTTTCAGTTACTTTTCTTCTTTTGCGCTTCTGCTAATTTCAGTCCGAAGGTCATCAGTGGCCGCCGTGCCGCGCCGGGTGGAGCCGCCACGTAAATCTGTCCAGCATTGCGGTGAAATGAAAATATAATAAAAATAACGACGACAAGTGATGACAAGTGTTTAAAGAGTTGTATTACGGCCTTTTTTTTGCGTACAAGAAAAACATGATTTATTGGCCATACCTGTAAACACACACACGGACACACACAGACTCACACACTGGGTTCCTTATTAAGAGACGATATGCAACACGCAAGCAATGTGCTGCTGGACTTCAAGATAAAGGAATGAGCATAAAGTGCAACTGCCGCGTGCGTGACGCCGAGGCGTGAGGAGGGACACGGTGAAGGGACAACGCCTTCGCCGGTGACAGGGTGAAGAGGTGAACAGCATTCAAAGCCGACAAGTAGGAATGTACTGATGCGCTCGAGATGGGATTTTTAACATTTTTTACATTTTTTTTTTACAAAATGAGCTGCGTTTGAAATATTCTTTTTTGTCTCGTTTCCTGAAACAGGGAAATAAAAGTCACCCGCCCGACGCGGACCAGCAGCCGCGTGACGCGGGCAACCCGCACCGTCTCAGTTTACCGCGAAAACGCTCAACGCGGGGCCCGTCTGGCTTCCATGGCTCCCTGCCGTACGCCGGTAGGCCGCGGCCGCTCTTTAGGCGCTCGGTGGCGCGTCGACGCGCTGCGATGGCGCCCGGCCTGCCGGTTCAGCTGCTGTAGATGTGCTGCGGTTGTGGCGGGTGCCGCTTCCTGTTGTGCACAGTTTCCGGGGCGACCGGCCGCCTTGAACCTGGTCGCCGCGGTTAAATAAATAATAACGAACAATGGCCCTCCAGGGTTGAGTGGCGCCGTCGTGTTGGCTGGAACGGGCGTAAATAAAAGGAGTAAACTTGTAAACTGTCGAACCCTTGATCTATTATAGAATGTAATATTGTATTTTACGTAAAGGAGGAAGGAACTTCAGACATTCACAGCTGCCGGCTCGGTTCGAGACCAAAGCCGCCAGAGCACAGTGAGAAAGTGTGCCCGACGGCTCCGACGGTGGAAAAACAGGAAGTGGCGCGCTAACCCCAGCCTCATGCCGCGCCCCGCCCGCCGCCGCATCTCAGCTGCGGGTCGCGGACCCCGTGCCACATGACGTAGATCTGGTGCGGCAGGAAGCGGTGCACCAGCAGGATCTCCCGGTAGTAGCAGGGGTCGTACGAGTCCAGCTGGGACGACGGCACCGGCAGCCCCGCGGTCCTCACGCCGAAGTGGGACTCGGGCGCGAGCCCCGCCCTCTCCAGGCACATGCCCATGTACACGTCGTCGATGGGCAGCAGGGTGATGGACGGGGACACCCTGTAAATGGCCCGGGAGGTGTAGCCCGACAGAAGGAAGCCCCCGCCGCCGCAGTAGGGCGGGTACGAGTCCGACTCCTGCACCTGCACGGGGACGTAGTACTTGCTCCCCGGCTCTCTGATCGGCCCCACCCAGCGGATCAGGTGGCCCGCGAAGAGGTGCTTGTCCCCGCGGTTGCCGGCCAGGCTCTGCAGGTAGTCCACCATGTTGTCGGTGTTGGCGAAGATGTCGTCGTCGCCGTTGAGGAGGAAGCGGGCGTGCGGGCACCGCCGCTCCATCCACTCCAGGAAGAGCAGCTGCTTCAGCGTGAGGTTGAAGAAGGTGTCGTCGAAGTCCCACTGCAGGATGTCGCGGTGCTCCCGGTTCTCCAGCCGCAGCAGCGTGTTGAGCTTCCGCTTCTCGTGGCCCGCGCCGGCCGTCCCGGAGATGAAGACGCGCCGCACCCACGCCCCGCCCTGCAGCCGCTCGGCCGCCCAGGTCTTGCGCAGCACCTCCCGCCGGTCGTAGTTCCACGGGGAGCTCTTGATGACCAGCAGGAGGAAGACGTCCGCGGACCCCCCGGGACCGCCGCACTTGTCCGGGACGTCCTGCAGCCTGGGGAAGTGGCGGCAGTGTCTGTAGAACAGGAAGTTCTGCACGTGGCCGGGCAGGGAGGCGAAGCCGGTCACGTTGGCGGCCGACGCGTTCCTCTCGCAGCGCGACCAGGAGAAGTGGGCCGACTTCCTCTCGGCATCGTGGCGCCCGGGCCCGGCCGTGGCGCCGCCGAGCCTCGGGGCGCGGTGTTTGGCCGCGTGGCCGTGGCCGTCCTTGTTCAGAAGTATGACTAAGCACAGGGTGGAGATGAGTATTAAAGCGGCTGCCTCAGTGCTGCGTGAAGATATCCTCATCGCTGTGGAGACAAGGACAATGTCAGACACATTGACGAACGTTTGGGAAAAAAAATACTTTTTACTTTTTACTTGACACCGTTTCACCAGTCGGACGTAGCCTTGCGGTCACATGACCACACCCAAACCGTGGCGGCATAGCGGCGCAAGCTCGTCACAGACACGGAATGAAAAATGGCAGATGCGACTGTGCAAGGACACAGGATGCCGGTCATTCGTATCGATCTTTTTACTGTTGGTAAAGATTTTGTTAAATGGCGCCGTACGCCATTTAACTAAATAAATCAATGCTAAAACCTATAATTAGCATGCATATATATATATATATGATAGTTTGTACACTCAGATTTACTTCATTAATTACCACAAATCACACTTCAATACGTTCTTCGTCTTTTTTTAATTTAAGAAATATCAGAATTAGCACACTTCTATATTGTTTCTAAAAAATAAATGGTTCTTGAGTAGTTTTATCACTACATACTTTCGTCCCATTACTAGGGTTGAGTTATTACTTTGTTATTACTTTACTTGAGTTATTACTTTTGGAGCAACGTTACTCGTACCTGTTTGGCTACTCTACCCACCTCTGCCCTTTTTTTCAAGGACAACCGGAAACACAGAACTGCTCTCGCATTAGACAGACGTAGAAATTGAAATCGTTTGTCTCGACAGCGGAACTCTACAGGATGTCTGCGCTCGCGGCCCGCCGAGTTTCTACTTCTGTACAGAATCTACATCAAGAGTGAATAAAAAGATTGTATTCATAGTTGGGGGTCCTAGTGAACCAGAACTGACCACTTCATCGATGGTAACATGAAAGCATGCCGTAAGTCGCTCTGGACATGGGCGTCTGCCATAATGGCTTAAATGTAAAAGTCCAGTCCAGTTCCGGCGCATTTGAGGACACTCTGGGACCTGAGAAGAGGAAGCGTCTCTCTCTGGCACGGCGGCAGTGCGGCCTGGAGCTCATTTCTCCCGGTCTGGCCGGTCAGGCCGGGGGACAGGGTGTGAAGATGAAGTCACGCTGGAGTAGTGGAAAGTCCAGCACTTGGACCCTAACCAGGTGGTGGCATGTCTGAATTTGACTAACAAACTGCATGTCTGGGGAGAGGGCAGATGGGCAGAAACTCGACCTGCTTTGTAATGACTTTAAAAAAATATTAAAAAAAAAAAAAAAAAACCGTTGTCGTTACTGTTACTATTTTATTACGAGATTATTTCCCGGAATTTCAAAGAAAACGGGTTACGAACACACTGGGACGCAATTTTTGGCAAATGTTCAGAATAGTTCTGTTCTAGAGTGCCATCCATCTGTAACAGTCTTATTATATTAACCATTAAAAAGGAATAATTGTGACGTACTCACCTTAAAACCGCGGACCCGTCGCCTCAGGGAAAAGTTCTACTACTTCCACCGTCCAGCAGTAGCGGCGGCGAAGTTCGAAATGAAAGGAAAATCTGCCGCTGCCCCCCACCCTCCGCCGGCGGACGGACGCGCGGAACTTTATCCTGCGGGGGCGGGGCCTGCGGGGGCGGGGCCTCGCGCCGCCCGCCAATCACGAGCCGGCGTTGGAACTTTTATGGTTGAACTCATCTTACATTTACATTTACAGCATTTATCAGACGCCCTTATCCAGAGCGACTTACAATCAGTAGTTACAGGGACAGTCCCCCCCTGGAGCAACTTAGGGTTAGGTGTCTTGCTCAGGGACACAATGGTAGTAAGTGGGATTCGAACCCGGGTCTTCTGGTTCATAGGCGAGTGTCTAACCCACTAGGCTACTACCATCTTTGACGGAGCTTCAGAAAAGCGTGCGTTTGGTACGAAATTGTTCGACTGGACTCCTCGGTTATATTGTATTTATGGAAAGTTGTCACCATGAGTATGAGTACAGTACAGGCCAAGTTTGGAGACACCTTCACATGTGTTTTCTTTATTTTCATGACCATTTACATTTGTAGATTCTCACTGAAGGCATCAAAATTATGAGACGTGGCCTCCACAGTCACCAGACCTGAACCCAGTCGAGATGGTTTGGGGTGAGCTGGACCCCAACAAGTGCTAAACACCTCTGGGAACTCCTTCAAGACTGTTGGAGAAGCATTTCAGGTGACGAGCTCTTGAAGCCCATCGAGAGAATGCCAAGAGTGTTCAAAGCAGTAATCAGAGCAAAGGGTTCAGCTGTGAGAACGTGTTTGTGCGCATGTGTGAACCGGTTCTATGCACCTTGACAGATGCGGAATGGGCAGAATTTCTCGTCTGCTCGAGGAGCAGGTTTGCTCTGAATTGCTTGGAAGTCGTTCAGCTACAGCTGTGTGTGTGTGTTAGACCGTGAAAGCTAGACATTGAAGTCCATCTACTCGTGACGAAGAACGGTCTGTGTTTTTCAGGCTCGGTGAACCGTTAAGGCCGTGATTCTGAAGAGAATGGAGAGATGCCAAACTGACTTCCACCGCCAGGTCAATGATTGACGAAGCTTGTGTGGCACGAGTTAATGTGCCACCTATTTGTGTACAAGGTACATAAAGCTCATGTGGAAGCTGTCTGCTGGGAAGTGTAGGGAACTGTACAATCACTGGCTTTTAACACCCAATAACCATTACATTTCAAGGTCTGGTACTGTTTGACTGGGGTAGAACTTGTTCATTGTTCTAAATTTTTAATATTATAAATGATGTGCTTTACAGTAAATTGATTGTAATTAGCTCAGTGCAAGACATTCAATGTCAGATAAATGCCTCAAATAATATAATATAATAAATTATAATATATAATATATTTTTGAATTCAAATGTTTCTAAGTACCAAAGTAGAGTGATTTATTATTTCAAATTCTAATTTTATTTGTCACATACACAGTCATATGATATGCAGTGAAATGCTTATACGACTGCTGTTGACCTCAATATTACAAAAATAGACTTAAAAAAATTAAGTATATACTTTATATTTAAACATAAATTATATATAACAAGTAGAAAAATATTTGTAGTACAGTGACGATGTGCAAATGACCTCAATGCTTATATGGTTGCTGTTGACCTCAGTATTACAAAAGAGAATTCAAAAGAAATATGTATATATTAAAAAATATATATTATATTAGTTTTGTACAAGAGGTCTTGCATAAATTAGCTAATTTTAGATTACTTAAATTAAGACAAAAATCTTTTACCAGAATGTCTTTCATTTGTCTGACGTCTGATGATCCATCCTGTGAAACACGGTGAATAACGGCTCTGGGAACTGGAGAAGTTTAGACTATAATAGGAACTGGTGTTTGTTGCAGTGTGTGTAATGATGGTCTTTACCTGCTGAACGTGAAGCTTTATCTGCTACACTAAACACCAGAAGAGGTTTACAAAATGCTGACTGTTTTATTTAAAAAAATCCCGGTTTCATAAAAAAAAAAAATTTGCAGATTCCAACATTCAGCAAACAAAAACGTCAGACGGCGTCGGGATGGAGGTTGCTTGTTATTAAGTCACCCAAGGGTTTATAAGATAAGAAACCATTATGTCACTATGTAATAACTCGTAAGTAAAAAGGAAGAACAGAGTTCTCATAATGCAGAGCGGTAAAAAGTTAAACATTTACTTGGAATTGGTGGACGTAAAGTGATCAAATTGCATTTGCTTTACTAGTGCAGAGCAGTATATTTCCAAGTGCTTGGAAGTAATTTATGGTCCTGTGGCGGCCGATTTTACTGACTACTTGCATTTCTAAGATAATCATATATTAGTTATTCTAGACATAAATGTTGTCCATATTTGAGAAGTTATAGCATTGACGGTGTGGTGGGAAATTTCCCGTCTGGGGAGCTGCAATAAAGGAAGTCAATTGAATTGATTATCCAAGTTTATTTTACCATGGCCATGGGGGGAACTCGCAAGAGAACTCCCACCGTTAGTAAGTTCTCAAGCATATTCATACCACTGTGGGTAATGAAGGGTAGGAAGATCACACCAGCTTCGTCATCGGCGCCTGGACAAGGACGCTTGTTTGGAAAACATCTAGCCTTGCGCGTCACCAAGGTGATGTTCTACATCACCAACATCACAGTAGGTGAAACACGTGGAGCATCTGGGCCTCCGGATTCATTCTTCTACAACAGATCCTTAATGGACGTGTTTAATTTTTTAGTTTTATTCAGTCCGTTTTAACATTCACTTTTAGTTGTTGGTTTTAGTCCCTTCCTTTAGACTTCACGTTGTAAAGGTGCTAATACCTCTACACAGCTGGAGAGGTGACCAGAGTCGGCCCTGGTTTTAGAAGAACCGACTGCTGCCATCTGCTCATAGACGCATGGGACCAACGTGCCAAACAAACAGACTCAAGAGTGAAAGTGAAGTGATTGTCATTGTGAAACACAGCAGCACAGCACACGGTGACACAGCGAAATGTGTCCTTTGTATTTAACCATCACCTTGCGGGGACGGTACCTTGCTCAGTGGCACCTCAGTGGCACCTTGGCAGCTCAGGATTCAAGCCAGCAAAAATATATTTTTATGTCAGAACCATTTGGAGTTGGTGGCTAAAAGTGTGTGAACTTCCTGAGATGGTTGGAGAGGGAGGTTTCGTCAAGTGTAAATGTTGTGCATATTCCCCTGCTGGCTGTAAGTACAATAAAATTGACCTTGATATGACTGAAAATATTTACAGTATTTGGGCAGCATGCAGGCTTCAAACAGGATGGCGAGGATGTAGAACAGCGTCAAGGAATTTAATTACCTGGCTCGGGTGAAGGTGACACCTGGGCCTGATGTAAGTGCCTTCTCGATGGCACTTATCAGAACAGCGAAACACATACCCCGGTCACATTGTGGACACGTGTCCTGCGGCGTCACAGAATCGTTGGGGGAAAACACAGCCCATCAGATGTGGGCTGAAACTCGTGCAACGTCAGTTGACTGATCTGCTTACAGGAAACAGCTCCATATTCTATAACTGAGTTAGTCGTCACATCAAAAAAATGACCCCATGAGTAGCAGGTGCCGCAGGCCGCAGCGGGTCGTGTGTTGGTGGTTCCTATGAAGGTGGTGCCACTAACCAAGTCGAGTCCGACTACCGTGGCACTTCCACCCACATTCACCCAATACAGCTTAAGGGCACACAGGTTCGTAATATTCAGGAAGCGAGAGACAAAAATAATGATTTTATGAATGATAAATATACCACAAACAGAAAGTAAAATATTTATATTATATCAATAGATAGATAGATATCAGACACACAAGATACCTTCCACAGTAATGGCAAAGGGCTTCATACAGTTGCAATCATCTTTGAATAAAATACCAAAAAGAAAGAAAAAGAAACAAAAACCCAAACAGAATAGATAATAACAAGCGGGGCGACATCGGGGATGTTGACCCTGATGGGGCTGGTCACACACAGGTCAGTCACAGCTCCAAACACCGGCAGCCAGAAACTTTCTCCCTGTACTGTGCCACCAAGTCCCCCGCTGCACACCAGCAGTCGCAATACTAAATAAATAAATAAATAAAATCTAACCAACGGGGCCCAAACCGAGCAATGAAATCGCTGTGTCAAAGCACAGAGAGAAGCAAAGTAGCTCCAATTTCGCTATGGTTATCATCTCATGACCAGCATTTACGTCTCGTCTTTGTCACGCCAAAAGGTTCGTTTGAAGAAGATATTTCATCATAAATGTTGCGGACAGAAACAACACTAGTCCAGAATGTCTGTTTAGATGGATAAGGCTTTAAAAAAAAAAATACAATTCTCTTCTAGACGCCTCCTTTTATTCACTAATTACATGTGGAGAGGACCGCAAAAGGCTGAATTACGACTGGAGTCACAAAGTGACCCGTTCGGAATCCTCAGCAACGGGATTGAAGCAGATCTCCAGCTTCCGTCGGAGACGGGCCTTGAGCTGCAGACCGTGCTTCACGCTGAGGTTGGTGTACTCCTGGGCCTTCAGCTTGGCGTAGTAGTCGGAGAACTTGTTGAAGAGGATGGAGATGGGCATGCCGTTGAGAATGATGCCGAAGGAGATGCACGCAAATGCAACCAGGCGGCCCAGAACGGACTTGGGCACCACGTCGCCGTAACCCACCGTGGAAATGCTGACCTGTAGAGAAAGATGCAGAAGCTCAGCATGAAAGACATGCTGTCAGGGATGCATGTTGCAAAATCCCACATGGCAGCACCGACTGGAAGAACCGTTTCTCTGCTGTGTCTGTGTTCCTTCATACCCAAGAATAAGGACTAATAATGGAGAAACATGACAAATCAGAATCAGAAAAAAATATCTGTATAGTTCGTGAGATTTAATGTTTCACTTTAAGAGCAACAAAATGTTTACGTTTGTGGCATTTTTATCATCCAGAGTGCCTTACAATCAGTAGTTACAGGGACAGTCCTCCTGGAGACACTCAGGGTTAAGTGTCTCGCTCAGGGACAGGATGGTAGTGAGTGGGGTTTTAACCTGGGTCTTTGTGATCCCCTGGTCCATGAACAAGCACCCACTGGGCTGCAACCACCTGTAAATACTGACAGACTTCCTTTTTTCCCCCCAAATGTTCACTTCCATGGTGTCACCACAGAGGTGACATAAGATAAGTAAACTGCTTACAAAAACTTCTGCTGCTGCATTTCCTGGACGCTGGGTGGTAGAAGCCTAGTGGGTTACACACTCGCCTATGAACCAGAAGACCCAGGTTGAAACCCCACTTACTACCATCGTGTCCCTGAGCAAGACACTTAACCCTGAGTGTCTCCAGAGGGGGACTGTCCCTGTAACTACTGATTATAAGTCGCTCTGGATAAGGTGCCTCTGGTGAATGCTGTAAATGTAAAAATGTAAATACTAGGGAAATAAAAGTAATATTGGAGACAGAAAAACTCACCGCCGCCCACCACCACGCATCAGGAATGCTGCTGAACGGAGTCCCGGGAACGTCCCGCTCCACCGAGTGCATCAGCGCGGAGAAGGTGAAGATTCCCATGGTAATGAAGAGGAACAGGCAGCAGACCTGCTGGTAGCACTGGCGCAGCGTGAAGCCGAACGCCCGCATACCCGTCGAGTGGCGCGCAAGTTTAAGGATTCGGAAGATCCGCATCAGCTTCACCACCTTCAGGACCTTGCTGACCTTGCTAACCCGGGCCATGGTCTTTAGGTCGTCCTGGACGCTCAGGTCCTCCTGGTCAGCAAAGGCCTCGAAGATCAACTGGATGAAGTATGGCATGACAGCCACCAGGTCCACAAAATTAAGGCCGCACTTCAGGAAGTGCTTGATGTTGCACGTGGTCAGCAGTCGCAGGAAGTACTCGAACGTAAAGAACAAAATGGACACGATCTCGATGCACTCAAAGTAGGTCTTCCCGTAGACCTTTGCGCTCTGCAGTTCCTTTACCGTGTTGAGGGTCATCGCGACAATGGAGATGAGCACGAAGAGGCTGGAGAAAACCGCAAAGGCCTTGGCCGCCAGGGACGAGTAAGGATTCTCAATCAGGTTCCAGAGGAACTTGCGCAGGTCCCCCAGGAACATGCTCTTGAACCGCTCCTCGTCGTGCTCCGGCTCGATCTCGGCCAGGAGCTCCCGCTCCACCTTGAGGTAGTCCCTCAGCTCCTCCACCTTCTCCTCGAACAGGATGCGGCAGCAGCGCTGCGTGTCCTTCAGGCTGACGCCCCAGTACGCGATCTCCTCCTCGTAGCTCAGGAGACAGAGCTCGTCCATGACCCACAGCACGCCGCTTCTGTAGAAGTGGAAGATGTAGCCGAAAACTGCCGGGTCTCGGTCGAAGAAGAACTCGTCCGTCTGCACGGAGTAGTCGTCGCAGAGGGTCAGCTGCTGGACTCGGTCCGTGCACAGGGCCAGCGAGCCGAGCCTGGTGCGGGGGTACTTCATGGCCACCTGCTTGGCAATGTGGAAGACCTTTCCTCCCACGTTGATGTTCATGATGTTCGAAGTTCTTCGGACCTCGAATTTCACCCCGAGGTTTCTCGGCACCTTTTCTCGCACCAGTTTCGCTGACTCGGGACCCGGACCGTCCAGATTGTCCATGGAATTCCAAGGCTTTACAGAACTATCCTGAGAAAAAGGGAAGGTTTCTTCCTCAGTGCTTTGCGAGACACCACCACCACCACCAATCTTCAGGCTGGCAAACAAGGTGGAGCGCCTCTTGGTCAACTTCTTCGAGAGCTGCTTCTGAGAGGCGTCCATGGCTGCGGAGCGTCCGAACTACTGATGGGTTGGGATGGAATGAAGAGCATGCTCGTCTGAGATCTTTCACCCCTCCTCTTGTCCCATCTAATCTAATTCCAGGCCTTCCTCTCTTTCTTAAATCCACTTCTAAATACAGGCAGCAGAGATTAGCTGCCAAGTTGATTTAGGGCTCGTAACTCTGGATTGAGGATGGTGGCGTCCAAACAGGATTTGCTAACTTGTGACGAAGGCTTTTAAACTCAAATGTATTTTTTTTACAGCCACGTCCAGAGTTTGAATGAACAGTTTGAAGTATTGGCCACAGCAGGTCTTAGAAGGAAAACTATTTATTGCTTTCAGTGTCACAGAGAAATAATAATCAGTTCAGAGCACTTACCCAAAAACCCACACAAATAAATATAAATCAATAAATAAATCATAAACGGCGCCCTTCTCCAGGAATTTAAAGGCGCGGCCCACGAGAGGCGTTCCACCTCAATGCTCCTAAATATAAACGGAGCAGATTACAAACCATGAGCGTCGAGTTAATCCCTGGTTATGCACACTCCCAACCCGCCTTTGTGGGCCACGCCTTCGGGACTACGTCACATTACAACAATAATTACATGGGCAAAGAAAAGAATTTATTCAGCTCTGGGATTAATGAAACAAACGTCTTTTCGCGGCGATGACGTACAGAAATCTGTACAGCACTGGGGCACGTTTCAAAACCGGCATTTATTAATTATCACCTATTACCCAACTCTTGTTCCCGAAATGTACATCAAAAGTGCATGGCGACGGCCATACATCGTAATGAATGGCGTTGTTCCCGCAATTCTGATTGGAAATGTGAAAAATCTGTGATAATACTGAGATAGCCTAGCTCCACCCCTCCCGAAGTCATCTGAGAAGACGTCTCGGTCCTCCTACCGCCCAGTGCCGCCTTTAGGTCAGGACGTTTTTAATTGTGCATGTGGAGAGACGGCTGAAGTGACACCCTCTGTCCTCACATGTCCAGATTAAACGGTCTCCTGAGGGAAGCAGATGAGATCACATTCCGCGGTTAGGCGCGCTAATTAAGGCTGCGGGGTCAACCGAGGACAGACACTAGGTGTCCGTGGCCGAGGTTAGTGACAGGTCAGAGGGTCCCTTACGCTGACAGGGCTGGATTCGTGTTGGCCGGGCAGCATCAGCGGGTCCTGCGACTCCTTCAAATCCCCATGAAGACCAAGCGGCCGCGGCAGACCGAACTCACTCCTCCACCACCACGACACCAGTCCCACCAGGATTACGCTGAAGAACACTGCAGAAGGCAGACAGAGACCATGTCAATCCTGTTAAGAAACCACAGATCATTACAGATTGGAAGTGTTCGGGTCCACCACGTTCCCAGTCTGCTACATGATTTATACTCCAGTCCCCCTGGAGACACTTGCTCAGGGACACGACGGTAGAAAGTGGGGTTTGAACTTACCCGCCAGACTACTACCACCCTACATGAACTTTACCTGGTCCCCGTACCTTCGAGAATTACGCACTTCAAAATGGACCTCACACTTTAATGGGCTTATAAGCATCTACGATGAATAAGGAAATACAGCACGTACGCAGCTTTCAGTAATTTAATTCACTTTTATTGAGATCTGTGACTAACTGCCTGCTTTCTTGTTGTGGTTTTCATATTTACAGTCACACCACTTGCTCAGCATCACCACGTGGTGCAAGTCTGTAATACTTCATGATTGATGAACACTGCTTTACAGTGTACACATACACATTCACAAAGACGCGGTGCACCAATACAGTGGATATGAAAAAGATTCACATCCGCAGTATGCTTGAGTTTAAAGGTAAAAGTACAGTGATTTTTATTATTTATTATACTTCTAGTGTTTTATTATTCATTTTGTAACTGAGCTCTTGCTTAATCAGCTAATTTTAGGTAAAAAGTCTAAAACATTGAATGCAAACATGGAGAATGGAGAAGTTTCGTTAGAAACCTGTCCAAGTCCGATTTACTATAATAATATAACTTGTGTTTGTATAAAAACAGAAGCATAGGTGAGGTCAGGGGGCGGGGTTGCAGTGTTTGTAGGTGTGGTCTTTACCGGCTACAAAATGCGGGCTGTACAGTTGTGCCGTGATAAAAACCTTTTTTGTTGCGCTGCTTCTGAACAAGACAATTACATTAGATGCCGTTACAAACAATAGCCTGACTTATAATGCATGGATAACATGGCACAAATTGTAGGGATGTAGGGATGATGACGAGAGTGTCATTTTATTATTGCTGCACTGAACATTGGAAAATAAAGCCCGGTTTCATTGAAAAAGTTGCAAATTCCCACTGACATTCAATGAACAAAAAGAAACATCAGCTATTCATGACACAGTTCTGCAGATTGCACATTAAAAATTATTACATCACCTGGACTTTATAGGATAAACAGTTATGTCACTACATAATAAGTAAAAAGGAACAAAATATTTCTTATAATGTAGTGGGGTAAAAAGCATGATTATTGAATTTAAAGTATAAAGACTATGGTAAAGATTCCATAACAAATGATGACGAGTTTTTGTTCCCGAGTGTGCGTGCTCACAAACACACTACGTGTTGGGCATCAACAAAGGGGATAAACACGCCCTTCCAGTCTGCAGATATGAATCATAAACAAACAACACGGATCAAACACGACAAGCCACGCCCCAGTTACAGGCCACCCCCGTGGCCACAGTTCGCGGCCCGAACACATGCAAATAAAATGCACAACATTTAAAACCACACAGCAACACACATGAAGGCAAATAACTGCTGAAGTTACCAATAAGCGCCAAGATCCAGGAAAAGGAGGCGTCGGGAACGTCACGGACACTCGTCCCCGCCTGGCTGTCTGGAAAAAAAAAAACACGCAGAGTATGTAGAATTAAACCTGGAACGATGACAAGTTTTCCTGGGCAGCTCCCTGCGATAAACGATCGTTGTGAGACCATTTTCAATTGATGTAATGATTATGGCATATTAGTACAAGTACACCCTTTCAACAATCAAGCTTTAATTACTAAAGAATATTTAACACTAAACAACCAGAAACAATAAATAAAATGTAAACAAAATCGCCCTTAAAGTATTACACACTGAGCTCAGACAGGGACACCCCTAAAAAAGATCATAATAATTCCCCACAATCAGACGAAGCTTGAATATCTGAATAAATGGCTGAAAAACTGAAAGAATTAAAAACTCAAAACCTTTTGTGGAAACTTTAAAAAACGAAATAAACCGAATTCTACGGGCAAAATCTGAATTATCTTGCTATAATTAAATTGAGCAACTATAATGATATTTTGTGAGCCTGCAACATTAATAACCTCCTAAAACCAGCCATGCTGCGTCCAATCAGGGCTCTGACACTATTTGAGAAGATCCGAGAGAGCACCAACCTCCCCTAGTCCCCGGTTCCACCAGAGACTGGCAGTTTGTCCGGCTGAAAAGGTCGGGAATGCACGGATCTGGACACCCGCCACCCGAGGGCCCACATGCCGAGCGGCCTGGAGAGGGAAGAGCCCCACGAGCACACGGGTGAGACCGCGGCCGGCGGCTGGCAGTTAATGCTGAAAGCGAGGACCCACCCTCCGGCTGCAGGACCTCGTGGACCACAGCCAGGCCGCCGGGAGAAGCCACGCTGCCCAGCAGAACCCGGAGGGAGGTTCCGTCGTGCTTGCTGGCGCCACAGACGGCGCGGGTCACCTCATCCGTCCACAACACGTGTCCCTGTAACAGACGGGCGCGTACGAAGGGGCAAATTAAATCCGTTCCGCGCAAGCCCCGACCCGGCAGCGTGGTGGACACCGATTCACCTCAAACACCATCAGGCCACGAGGCTGGTCGAGATAACCATTGGACTCCACCGCGGTCTTGCGGTGCTGACCCTCGAAGTCGACCCGAGAGATGCTGCGCGTGCCGGCGTCCGCCCAGTACAGCAGCTGCCGCGGGACGTCTGGGCAAAATCAGCGGAAGGAACGTCTTTATTTCCACAAAAGTTATCAACAACTTAACACTGTGGAAAAAATGGATCAGCAACCTATAGAGAGGGCGACCGGGCTGCGAATGGCTGCGGTGACAAGAGGTCTCCGCCCTCGTCCGTCCAGGCCGGAGCGCTCGATGGTTGACCTGCCGCTGTCTGCCCAGAACAGGAAGCTAAAAAAAAAAAACAATTTATTATATTATTAAAATAAAAATGAAATCCAGCGAGGCAACAGTGTAGGTAGAGGTACGATCAGATGAAATCTGTCTAATTCTGCTTGATTCATTAAATGATGCAACGATTATTAAATTGTTGATTATTTTTGGTATTGTTTCTGGACTTGTCTCTCACGCTGCTTTTAAATGATTAAAAAGTAGACAGATTACAGAGGTGTGTGTGTGTGTGTGTGTGTGTGTCAGCTGGACTGCGCTCTATAAAACCCAATGACCCCCATAATAAAACGAGGGTAAAGAAGAACGGGAGGAACGGCGAGTTTCACACTTCAGTGTCCCGGAAGCGGCTGCGGCTGCTCCCGTAATCCGGTTTATTGGCCAGAAATCATCCGGGCTGGATCAACAGTAACCGGGGAGTCGCAGGTATGGAGACGGTTTATATGAGAGTCAGTGACGTCAACAACGGTGGCAAAGGTCGCGGTGGAATATGAATCCGGGGTGACGTTGGCAACGGTTTAACAGTAAAAACGATGTACTAATAGCATCTCATTTCAAGTCCAGTTTCCTCCTACATGAGCGAATCCTTGATTGGCTTTCATGTATTAGTGAGAAATGAGAACGTGAAGTGAAGCGATTGTCATTGTGATGCACAGCGCACGGTGCACACAGTGAAATTTGTCCTCTGCATTTAACCCATCACCCTTGGTGAGCAGTGGGCACCATGACAGGCGCCCGGGGAGCAGTGTGTGGGGACGGCGCTTGCTCGGTGGCACCTCAGTGGCACCTTGGCGGATCGGGATTCGAACCTGCAACCTTCTGATTACGGGGCCGCTACCTGCACTTGCTGCTTATTGCACTTCTGGTTAGACCTAAACTACATTTCGTTGCCCTGTACTTGTACATGTGTAATGACAATAAAGTTGAATCTAATCTAATCTAATCTTAACCGCTAGGCCACCACCGCCCTACTACTACAGCACGTGGAGTGTTTTACAGTTAATCTTGGAGATGTTTATTATTATTAAACTTACAATAACGTCCTCACATAGAAAATTTGTTCAAATTGTCACTTGTTGTCATAAGTAAATTTTTTACTTTCATTTTTCTAAAATGTATTCTTAAAAAGTTATTTTTTGCTAGTACTGCTGTTTCCTTCAGGACATTTCTACAGTGTGTGTGTGTGTGTGTGTGTGTGTGTGTGTGTGGTTAAAAAAAAAAAAAAAACCCACTCGGACAACGGATCCACTGCAACGCCGCTGGGATTGACCAGTCCACCAATCAGAAGCCGCTGCCCGCGCCTGTCGAGGGAAGCCACGTTGACGGAACGGGTTCCGGTGTCGGTCCAGTACAGCAGACGGTGAACCCAGTCGATGGCCAAACCCGAAACGGCGCCCGGACTCTTTAAGAAAACCTTTGACGTCTTCAGCGGGTTTCCGTCCAGAGGTGATCTACAGATGGAGATAAAACGCCGACACTCAGTGGTACCAGGGGCCCAAACCGCGACTCTGGTGCCACCTTGTGTCTGACCGCCGCCATCACAATCAGTCTAATCCAGCGTTTCTTCCAGATTCACTGGCCTTCCAACGTAAAGAAAATTGCTAATCGTAATGGCGTAAAATGAAACAGATCTCTCTCTGTCGCAGGAAACTCGTAAATCGGCCTCGGTAGCGTACCTGTAGATGATGCCGCGTTCAGCATTGGCCCAGTACACGGTCCGGTTGGCACTGAGCACCGCAACCGGCCCCGCCCCGGCGCCGGCCACCGCAGACATCGATCGGTACGCCCGTCCAACGCCGTCGACCCTCCAGAGTCCGGCAGGGCTGCTGACCACAATCACAGGCCTGTCACCTGGACACCAAACAGCGGTCACACGGTGGCATCAAATTCGGGATGCTCCGCCAATTCTGGAGGCCGAACAACGCCCACCTGCTGCCTTGCACTCTCCGGTGTGGGGACTCTGGACGTAGCCCCGGTGACATTCGCAGCTCGAGTTACCGTTGACGTCAACGCATGACTGGTCACAAACGTCACGGTCAAGGCACTCGACAATTTCTAGAAGAAAAGAAAGGACGGGTTTCTCTGATTTCTGATTTGCCCAGAAGCATATTTGGAAAGTTCGTTAACCGAAACGCCGGCCCCACCCTCACACTGTGTGTCCCCGATGAGGCGCATGTTTTCGGGACAGTCACACAGGACGCCGAGGGGCTGGTCCACGCAGTGGTGAGAGCAGCCGCCATTATTCACCCGACACTCATCATGACCTTCTGCAGAGAGAGAGAGAGAGAGAGAAATGGTGACAAGGACGCACATGCTAAGCCCCGCCCACTCCTACTTTCACCGGGCATGTATGGACGGTCTGTAAAGTGTCCAGAAAAAAACAACAGCGACAGTTACCAAGGGGGGCGGGGCTTAGCAAAGGGTCATTTGAGACCAAAGGAAATGAAAATAAAGTGAAGTGATTGTCACTTGTGATACACAGCAGCACAGCACACGGTGCACACAGTGAAATGTGTCCTCTGCATTTAACCCATCACCCTGAGTGAGCAGTGGGCACCATGACAGGCGCCCGGGGAGCAGTGTGTGGGCACGGTGCTTTGCTCAGTGAGGATTTGGGAATCGAACCGGCAACCTTCTGATTACGGGGCCGCTTCCTTAACCGCTAGGCCACCACTGCCCAGAAAGTGGATGAAGCTCTCACCGCAGTCTTCCTCATCGCTGCCGTCGGCACAGTCCTCAGTGTGGTCGCACCTCCAGGAATGGGCCACGCACTGGCCGCTGCGACACCTGAACTCAGAGGCGCGGCAGGGGCCGGGCGGGGTCGTGGCGCCGCCGCACGCCTCGTCCCGCTCGTCCTCGCCATCGGGACAGTCCTCGGTCCCATCGCAGACCCCGGCGCGCGGCAGGCAGCGTCCCGAAGGGGCGCAGAAGACGGAGCCGGACACGCAGTCGGTACAGAGCGCCTCGTCGCTCCCGTCCCCGCAGTCGTCCACGCCGTCGCAGCGGGAGCTGGGTGACACACACCGCCGGTTGGAACAAAGGAACTCGTCTTTCTTGCATTTTGTCAAACCTGGAAAGTTTTCATGGGAAAAAAAAACATTAAAAAAACAACGACGAAAAGCAGAGGAGGAGTGTGAACTGGTGTTTTTGTGGATTTCTTCCGCAATCAAACTCTAGATCTACACAAAAAAAAAAAAAAAAAAACTTTTGATAAAATTGGACTAGAAAATGATGACGTAGTGTTTCCATTTTATTATTACACTTCATCATCACTTCATCCTCCGCCTCGTCGGACCCGTCGCTGCAGTCTGAGGTCCCATCACACGCCGCGCCCGCAGCGACGCAGCGCCCGTCTCCGCACGAGAACCCCAGGCACGGCGCTTCCCCTGCAAGAAACCGCAACCGTACATTCATAAGAACGGGACTACCAGTCCCAGTGGTGGCCTAGTGGGTGAGAAAGGGACTATAATAATCGCAAGGTTGCCGGTTCAAAGCAGAGGACACATTTCCTTGTGTCACCGTGTGCTGTGTTTCAGTCACTTCACTTTCACTTTTTCTACTAAAGCGCTTTTTGACATTTGTATAATATATGGGGGAGGGGGAACCTGAATTTTAAAGACTTTTGATCATGCTTTGTCCTTGTTTTCGTCAATGATCAGTGACTACAGACTCAGAACATTCCACATCCATTCCAGACACAGAAGATGCTCTGGGGCAGTGGTGGCCTAGCGGTTAAGGAAGCAGCCCCGTAATCAGAAGGTTGCCGGTTCGAATCCCGATCTGCCGAAGTGCCACTGAGCAAAGCACCGTCCCCACACACTGCTCCCCGGGCGCCTGTCATGGCTGCCCACTGCTCACAAAGTAGAGCAGAGGACAAATTTCATTGTGTCACCGTGTGTTGTGCTGCTTTGTGACAATCACTTCACTTAGAAACCGATTTGGAAAACCTTATTCTCCTCTGTGGTTCTGTTTTTAACCAATGGCCCAGAACTTACAGCAGTGGGCCTCGTCGGCCCCGTCCTCGCAGTCCTTGTCACCATCACACAGCCAAATGCGTGGGATGCACCGTCCGCTGCTGCATGCAAATTGCGACTTGTCACATGCCTGGTGACGAACCCCTGACCAGAAGAGACGAATTAGAAACCGACGAACGTTCCGGGCCTTGCACTGCTGCACAGTTTATAGTGGCCAGCGAGAGCAGAAAGATGAGCTGTTCTACCGATAATATTGTGCCACTCACAAGCTTCAAAATCAATATCGTACATTCAACAAACCGGCACGAGAGATTTACAAATTCGAGTCAAGTTGACTTTATTTCTAGAGCACTTTAACAGCAGTTCCACCGCAAAGACATTCAGATACACACAAGAAGCACAAAGTAAAATACACGGAGAGCAAAAGCTAAAGACTTTTCAAATTTGGCAAGGCTGAAGAAAACTATATAAAAATGCATAATAGTTTTAAACCTTACTATACTATGCAGGTCTGAAGAAAACAATATATAAAAAAACACCCACTTGGGAAAGGTAAAGAGAACAGATGCGTTTAAAAGCAAATTAAATGCTTTATCGGTGGATGTGGAGGAGGACGTTGCGTTAGATCTGGAGGATCTAGTGGTTGACTGAAGGTGAACAAGATCTGTTATGTAGGGTGGGGCCTGTGCATTTAGGGCCTTAAAAACAAACAAAACTATTTTTATTTTAACTGAATTATAAAATGCAAGACCTGGCGTAATGTGTTGTTCCGTGATGAAAGAGAAAAATTGAGAGACTACTTAGGGGGTGGCTGTAAATACGCTTATTTAACCGGTAGACACGCCCACATTTCGGCAGACCAATCATTGTGCGAGATTGGAACTGGGCGTGGCTTAATCCGAGTCCACGCGTGGGACCGGGTTTGAACGTGAAGGAAAAAGTAATAAAAGCGCAGCCTGGACATCTGGCCGCGGGTCCGGCCGGGTTCCCGTCTGGGCCCGGTTTCCTGTCGGGGAAGGAAACTCCGGAGCAATGGATGAAATGTCGGGGTTAAGCAGGGGTCCCCGCCTGCAGGTGGACGATTTGCGCCACGTACCGGGCGACCAAAGTCTGCGTCCGAGGACGTTTTTACCCCGAGTGTCTCCGCGGACCCCGTCCCGGTCACTACTGACCGGATAAAGGGCGTCCGCCAAACGCTGCGAACGACGAATCGAATATTCACGCAATAGCAGCACCCCGCTGGCCGGCGTCTCTCACCTGCTCCGGGTCGGTGGAGAAGCAGGTGGAGCAGCAGCAGCAGCGCGGCGCCCAGGCGGGCCATTCCTTCCACGCGTCGCTCCGCCGCTTCGCGCTCCGGGATCGCGGCGCGCTTGTGTGACGTCACGATCCGTTCGCGACCTTGGGCCGGTTCCACTTGACTCGCAGTCGTCGTTGTAGACTCCCATCTTTTTGGTGTTTTGCTGAATTGCGCTGGTTTTGATGAGCCGATCTGAGAAAATTAATAATTGATTTTCTTATCATTTATGACCTACAAACCAAATATGTGGTCCATTCACCCCGTGACCCTGTTCCTAAAACCCGAGTCAGAGCCCAACATCCTTCATAAAGCAAGACCTGCAGACCACACACCCGGAAATAAACACTTCCTTTCTTCTATTCAAAGTGACAAAAGTGAAAGAGATTGTGAAATGCAGCAGCACATCACACCATGACACATGTCCTCTGTATTTAACCATCAGCATTGGTGACAGTGGGCAGCCCTGACCGGCACCCGGGGAGCAGTTTGTGGGGGACCCCAGTGGCACCATGGCAGCTCGGGATTCAAACCCGCAACCTTCCAACTACGGGTCCTCTTCTTTACCCGCCGGGCCACCACTGGCTCACAACAAATGCAGTAGTCACCTTGTAATATTCAACTCCGAGGATCCAGTACCCTCGCCTGGTCCCTCCATCTCTGAAGGTAAAAGGAAGACGTTCATCTAGACTCTTCTATGTCTTGGCCCCTCGGTGGTGGAATGAACTTCCAGCTCAGTCACTGAGCACCTTCACACGGCAGCTCAACACCTTCCTCTTTAAAGAATATTTAGATGAACTTGTAACTTTCTTATTGTCTGACTTCTGTATAGAAACTACTACAGAGTGAATAAAAAGATTGTATTCATAGTTGGGGGTCCTAATGAACCAGAATTAATAATTTCATTGATGGTAACATGGAAGCACGTTGTAAGTCGCTCTGGATAAGGGCGTCTGCCAAATGCCGTAAATGTAAATGTAAGCAACTTACATAATGTTGTCCTTGTTCAGTGTACAGAAACTTTTACAGTATTTTTAAAGTCTGTGTAGGTATTTAAGTCCAAGTAAAAAAAACTATATATTTAGTAAATTCATGTGTAATGTACAATATTTGTATATATTTATTTTTTGATTGCACTGTGGGGTTTGTGTGAAACAGTATTTCAATCTCTCATGAATCTTGAATATTAATGACATATTTCGTTTGTTTGCATATTTTATTCACATATTTAAAGGCTTTACAGAAGAGCAGAATATACTTATGAAGTGCAGAGTTTAATCATTAAAGGTACCGCTCGTCTGTGGACAGCGACAGCTCCTTCGGTGGCTGCCCGGGGAGAACCGGTGGCTTGGCCACCACCGCCGAAGCTCCACTGCGCGAAAGAAGAACAGCGAAACGTATCACGTTATTTCAAAACATCCTTAAAATCTCATCGCCTGACGTTGTCGGCGAGTCCTGCAAGCGACAGAACTTCTGAAAAGCGCCCACCTTCCAGCCGCCAAGGCCTTCTGGTGCGACATCACAATAGTCGGCGGGAGGGACTCCCGGCGCCCATCCCTGGTGTAGTAGTAGTTACTGGCAAACTTGTGGCTGGGTCCGACTGGAAGTTTGGGTGGCGGCTGAGTCCTGGGAAATTCACAAAACAAATTAACACGCCGTTTTGAACTAATCCGCTCCATCCCGTTCTCTCAGGCCTTCAGACCAGAGACTATTGTCTGTTCCTCGGTCACATTACACGCACAGAGGCGACAGGGCCTTTGCAGTGGCCGCCCCACGTCTATGGAACGACCTGCCAACCAGTGTCAGACAGGCGCCGTCAATCACTGCTATTAAAAACTAACCCAGTGTGACGTGGTTCTTATGCAGTGTTTTATGCGGTTTCTTAGACAGTCCTTTCTTAACTCTTTTAATATGTCATCTTAAGTATTTCCTGTTTTATTCAACCCCTTGTTTCGTTCAAATTGCAGTGCGTTTCTCTTATTTTGTTTTTCTCCGTTTTATTTTATTCTTTAACGAACTTTTTGTCCATGTCCGTCCTGTTCCTGGTAATCTAACTCATTTTTTATTTTAAAGAACTCTGGTCAGCTCCTTTGTTGTGTTAAATAAATATGCTACAGTATAGCATGGTAAATGTGCAAGGTTCGACCGTGTCGCTGCCTTTAACTGTACGTAGTTACTGTAATATCTGCAGTGGCATTAAAACCTTTACTCACCGCTTCGCGATTTCAGTGTAGCGCAATTGGAGCTTGCTTTGGAGGTTGTGCTGTAAGTGACGGCAGAATGGATGTTAACACAGCGTGTATACCATGGTAAAAAAAAAAAGAAAATGTAAGCGTAAAATCGACTGGTTTTCACAGTAAATACTTGATGTAAGAGTCGCATTTAAAACGCTAGCGGCCTGGTGAGAACAGAATGCGGGATATTTTACCCCCGATAAGTAATTCCTGAGCCTCTGGATGATTTTTGTGGCCGACGCCATTGCTGCGCTGAAGGACAGAACTCTGGAGCGGCGGGCGGAGCAGCGGCTGATCCCGGATCAGTTTCCCGTGTCCGTGCTGTCGGCAGTGTGGACGCCGGACGCCGATCCCAGATCAGCTTCCTGGCACCGTGTAGCGGAAGTGGAACGCGCAGCTTTGAATCATGGGAATGTACGACAGTAATTAATTAAAATTACTTTTAAAGACCATTATGCGCTTCACGTACGTGCATGTGTACGTTTTCATGGAAAGACCATTATGGAAATGTGCACGGTTGTTAATAACGATGTTTTACGTCCGTATATAAGCGCCGCCGTGTACCACGTGACCCTCTTTCTTTGCGAATAGGCCAACATGGATGCCAGTCGCGTGCAGCCCATCAAGCTCGCAAGAGTGAGTATAAACCGCCGACCTCCGCCCTCGGTGCTGGCGGCGTCAACTTGTGCGGTGCCTCGATGATAACCGGGTTATCCAGGTCGGTGAAGAGTGGACGGCGGCGCTGCGCCAGTTAGCCGTTTTTAGCTCGCAGCACGTTGTCGGTCCGCCACGTTTCCCACTGTCCGCGTTTTGAAGGTTTTTTAAACTGTGTATTCCAGCTGGAATTGTCTTCCTCTTTCTAAATCAGCTTGGGCCTGGGGTTAAAACGGACCGGTAGTCTTTTACTTGCATTAGTAGCGGGTAACGCGCGTTTATAAAGACCCGAGTTCGAACCCCACCCCACCCCATCGTGTCCCAGAGCAGGACACTTAGCCCCGAGTGTCTCCAGGGGGCGCTCTGGTAAACGCCTTAGGGCTATTATATTTACATTTACAACATTTACCAGACGTCACTAGTTACAGGGACTCAGGGTTAAGTGTCTTGCTCAGGGACACAATGGTAGTAAGTGGGATTTGAACCTGGGTCTTCTGGTTCATAGGCGAGTGTGTTACCCACTAGGCTACTACCTCCCTCTTGCATATGTTCTGAGTGTTTTCTTTTTCTCTCTCTCAGGTTACGAAGGTTCTAGGTAGAACGGGCTCCCAGGGGCAGTGTACCCAGGTAAGGTTGGGGGCGGGGTACAGTAACAAAACCACACACAGTATGTCTCAATGGGCCTTGACTGGCCCTGCAGTTGACGTCCACCACACTTTGGCCCTTTCTGCACACAAGGAAAAACTCGTTCATATGGTGAATTCTGCATTTTTTTTTCCCCCCTTCAGGTGCGTGTTGAGTTCATGGATGACAGCAACCGATCAATCATCCGCAACGTGAAGGGTCCGGTGCGAGAGGGGGACGTCCTGACTCTCCTGGAGTCCGAGAGAGAAGCCAGAAGACTCCGATAGGAGGTGAATGCCAGCATACAACAGTGGTCTTAATGGAATTACTCAACAAATCACCTCCTTTTAAATTAAATTCTCCCCCCCATTTCACCCTGCTGTATTTTAAGTGACATTTTAATATCCAAATCTCATTATATTCATGGATCCTTTGGAGGGGGAATAAAGCATTTCAGACCCCTTTCCAGGGTAGCATTCAGTGTCGATCTCTCATGTTATGAAAGTTGCCTGCTTTTCCTTCCAGATGTGGTGTAGCGCATCTTTATAAGATGGAATGCTCATGCTCCGTAATGCGTTCGTTTTCCAGCTCCAAGTACGGAGGAGGCTGAGAGGGTGCGGGAGGAGAGAGGAGTTCTGAAGACCATCTGTACAGTTTGAAAATAAAAAAAAAATAAAAAAATTGGAACCTAAAGTTTGCCCAGTGATTCTCTTTCTCATGTTTGGTAAAAAATGTGAAGTGGTTGTCGCTGTGAAACACTGTGGTTCAGCACATTGCCAAATGTACTCCACACTTAATGGTCTCCCTTAGTGACCGGTGGGCTGCCGCGGCCCCATGAAAATGTTCATTGTCATGGGAGTTAGAAGTCGTGTGTCTGTCCTGGAGATGTTCGGTGCAACACCAGCACCTTTCAGGGGAACATGCATGTCGTGATATCTGAGAAGAACCGAGGAAACCGTGTGCTGCAGTCTGGCCTTGTAATAGACCTCTGCACTTTCAGCCTGTGAGCAAATGTCGTATGTAAATAAATGTTTATTTATTTTTTGTACACAAAACTAGAACAATTCGATATATATTGCATGAGAAGTTAGTGCATAGTCGTATTAATCTTTGGTACGATGATTAAATCCTGACTGTTAGTAGCGTATATTCGCCGATGTCAGGTTTAAAGTAGATGTGCGCCGTCCGGTTCTATTCTGCCGGCCAGGGCTTCTGTGGGCTGGTGGGGCTCCGTGTTGCTTTTGCTGCCCCCTGAAGGACAAAAAGAGAAGCTGTTAAATCGGGTTCATGGACGCTTGCAGTAGACCCTGTTTATGTAGCTACTCGATCTGTACTAATGCGTTTAACTAATGAGATTCAAGCCGGTAAACCATCGTAACGGTTACATACATATGGCTGAAAAGAAGAAATTTTTGGTCGAGTAAGTACAGGGTGGGCCATTTATATGGATACACCTTAATAAAATGGGAATGGTTAGTGATATTAACGTCCTGTTTGTGGCAAACTTTGTGAGATGGCTTGGTGGCCACCCTGTAGAAACGGTGGATTAAAAACTGGTTATGCGGTCTAGTATGCGGGCGGGCGGGCTCACCGCGGCCTGGCTCTTGGAGTAGTTCATGTGGGCGTACAGGAGCACGGCGATGTCGTTGTGAGACGCCTCCAGGGCGATGGAGAGAGCGTTGCTGCCATCCTGCGCAACACATGTTCAACACAGTCAACATGCGGAACGGTCAAATTCACGCATGCCTTGTTTTGGCTGAGTCAGGGGTGTTCAGTCGAGTCTTTCTGGGTTTTTATTCGCCCTGCAGCATGTTCACACACAATGTCACTGTAGGCGGGAATCCCGGCCAGCCAGGCAGGCCGTGGTTCCAACTATAGTTTTTAGACGAAATCACACACATTAACATTTAAGGCATTTGGCAGACGTCCTTATCCACAGCGACTTACAACGTGCTTCCATGTTACCATGGATGAAGTGATCAGTTCTGGTCCACTAGGACCCTCAACTATGAATACAATCTTTTTATTCGCTCTGTTGTAGTTTCTATACAGAAGTCAGACAATAATCCAATCCAATACACACAATTCAATGGCTCGTGGGAAAACTAAGCTTGGGATTTACCAAGGCGTATGAAAAGCATGCTCACATTGTCCACGATGGAGATGTCACAGCCCGGCTGGTCCAGCAGCAGGGAGACGATCTCGGCTCGGCCGTGCTCGCTGGCGCACATGAGCGCGGTCGAGCCCTCGTCGTCCTGCACATTGACGCTGGCGCCGCACTCCAGCAGGGCCCGCACCATCTCCTGCCGGCCGTGGCTCACCGCCAGCATCAGCGCCGTCTGTCCAGCCTGAGAAACCGGAGAAGGTCACACAATGTCTTTTTATGATCAAATCGTTCTCCGGTTCCGTGCGTTTCACGATCGTAACACAGAGAACTGCAAATTGCACCCTGATCTGGACGCTCCATAAAGGACGCCGCCCGACTGAACTGGGGCGCGAGGGCCACGAATCCACTGCGACCTGCAGGTTCATTGCGTTCAGGATGGTTTTATTTTATTGTATATTTTTTTGATGACTGATAAAGTGAAGTGGTTATCACTTGTGATACACAGCACACGGTGCACACAGTGAAATGTGTCCTCTGCATTTAACCCATCACCCTGAGTGAGCAGTGAGCAGCCATGACAGGCGCCCGGGGAGCAGTGTGTGGGGACGGTGCTTTGCTCAGTGGCACCTTGGTGGATCGGGATTCGAACCGGCAACCTTCTGGTTACGGGGCCGCTTCCTTAACCGCTAGGCCACCACTGCCCCACTGTGTAATAGCCTTAATTAAAATGCCTTATTATATTATCCGGAGAGTCCCCTGCCACATTCTCAGGTGCAGCGATGTGTGGCGAATGGCTGAACTTATGAAGACATATATTTAACCCGGAGCCGTAAACTGCGGGTAAAACGGTTTCTCCTGACCTTCCACTTTACCTCCGTCGAAGAGCTCATCTAATTAGCCGAGGGAGGAAAAGCGACCCTTTACGGGGCGCTCTGTGCTTTTCTCAGTAGACACCAGGCCGGGAGCTGTACAGCGTGATCTGATTATCGGTGGAGGTTGACCTTTTACCGGAATCCTAATATAAACCTCATGACGGCGTGATGGGAAACCGACAAAGGCAGATCTCTGGAGGGCTCAAAAAATTATAATAAAAAGAAGTTCAAAGAGGAATGTCGTCAAAAAGCAAAGCGTGTGACGAAGTGTCCGTTATCAGATTAAGACGCCATTCACAATGGGAATGTTTTTCTCTAAAACGGGTCTCGTGTCCACACGGAGACAGCGCCTCAGGGGATGATATATATATATATATTTTTTTTTATAATTGACCCAAATGCATCCTACGTACAACAATGGCGGGTAGCGTGTTCGTGGTTGTGCTGCGACGACGTGTCTAACTCACTCGAGGTTACAGCGCCACCTACAGGTTAAAATAGCGCTCGGGACGCTCTCCACTTCCCAGTGCGGATGATAATGCTCCTGTTTTTTAGAAAGTGAAAAGCCGTTTGAGAGAACAGGGTTCTGCCGTACACAGGCCACTACGAACCTGGCTGGCTTTGGCGTTGACGTTGCCCTGGCCGAAGAGCTTCCTGACCACCAGCATGTCTTCGTCCTCCTTCACCACTGACAGCGCTGCGAGCATGATGGCGGTGTAGCCGGCTTTGTTCTGCTGGTCCACGCAGCAAACGCCTGCCCAGAGCACATTCACGCGTCATTCACAAACCGAGCGCGGTGGCGGGGGTCAGGGGTCGGGGCCGCACCTGTCTCCAGCAGCAGGCCCACCACGACGAAGTTGGAGTGCGAGACGCTGTAGTGCAGGGCCGTGTTGCCGTTGCCGTCCGTCATGTTGACCACGTGCTCCAGCAGGGTGGCGGACACCTCGGAGAACGCCATCAGGTAGTTGGAGACGCGCGAGGGCTGCGCGGCCTTGGCACTGGACACCCTGAACCACTCCAGCTGTACGGTGTGGCTGCTGGAGAGCTGCAAAGAAGATGGCGGGCCTTCACGTCGGGACGTGACTCATTGATTAACTTCATGCTGATTCATGCATTCGTTTATAACTGGTTATCTGCAGGTTTAAGGAAACCAAATGTACGACTTTTTAAGGCCACTTTCATCAAATTTTCTGTACCCCAGACACTGTCAGGGCCAGATGCACTTCTAAAATACAATATTAATCGTATTACTATATTAATTGTATTTTAGTACTATATAAATGTTTGATATATTAATTTTCATTCCAAATTTCTGCAATTTGTTCAGCCTTTGTCCATGTCAACACTCATATTACCTGTACTGCAGCAAGCCACTAGGGGGCGACTGCAATATTTTTGGTTTCTTATTTGTTACCCATTTCCGTGCATGCGCTGCACTTAGCGAACCCGGAAGTGCATAGCACGCCATGACCAGCAGTTTACTGACAGATTGATTTCATGTAGGTACATACTCTTCCCGCCTCATTAGGCTATTCCATATGTGAATGTGAAGTGATTGTGATACACTGCAGCACACGGTCAGACAAAGAAATGTGTCCTCTGCATTTAACCCATCACCCTTGGTGAGCAGTGGGCAGCCATGACAGGCGCCCGGGGAGCAGTGTGTGGGGACGGTGCTTTGCTCAGTCGCACCTTGACGGATTGGGATTCGAACCGGCAACCTTCTGATTATGGGGCCACTTCCTTAACCGCTAGACTACCACTGCCCCGTAATGCTCAGAACTCCCACTCTTGGAACACGTCCGCTCATATTAGAAATTTTGCCAAATTTAAGACCTTAATTTTTGAAAATCCAATTTAAGACTTGTTAAGAAGGATCCCGGATAACCTGTACTAGAATGTTTCTCACCACTTCTTTGCTCTTCAGTGCTTCCGCATCATCGTTCAAATGGTTCTTCAAGATGAGACAGGCCTCACGCATCTTCATGCTCAGTTCAAACCTGCAACAACACAATTCACATAATAAATCAATTTCAAACAACAAGAAGCGCACAAGGTGAAAAGTGCCTCCTCGTACTTCTCTTTCACGCTGTCTTCAGTCACCTCCCCTTTCTCCTGGTCCTCTCCGGGTGGGTCTCCATCGCTGTCGCTCTCGTCCAGGTTAATGTTCCTCTCTTCGTCCGACGTCTCCTCCAGGGCGGCGTCTTCATCCTCACTGCTCTCCGAACACGCCCCCGCATCGCTTCCATCTGAGGAACTTCCATCCTCCTCCTCCTCCTCATCATCCTCGTCCTCACTTGATGTTGACTCATAGCTGAATGGCAGACAATAGAAAATAAACCTAAACAGTTCTGAAAGTCCTTCACTTATTACATTTACGGCATTTATCAGACGTCCTTATCCAGAGCGACTTACAATTAGTAATTACAGGGACAGTCCCCCCCCTGGAGACACTCCGGGTTAAGTGTCTTGCTCAGGGAGACAATGGTCGTAAGTGGGGTTTGGACCTGGGTCTTCTGGTTCATAGGCGGGTGTGTTACCCACTAGGCTACTACCACCCTATGACCAGTGGCACTTATTAAATCGCTGCCTTGCTATTATAATTTTAAAAAGTGCACTTAATGGGATGTAGACGTTTCTATTAGTGTAAGCAAACAGCTGTATGCAGGAATATTTCTATTTTACTGTAGATGCCACTGGTCACTTTCACTTTCACCTCCAATCACTCCGGACTCTTTTGCACAAAATCACTTTGCGCTATTTAATTTACTGCTCTTTTTTTTTTTTATGGCTCTTTTCTCTAAACATTGTCTTTCACTCATTTGCACTCCTTCACCCTACCAGTTACACATATTTTATGTTAAAGACGTAAAAGTGTAATATCTGGTTATGTTTGCAATATTTGCATATTGGTTCATTGTATACTTGCAACATTTGCAATATACAATGGTCTGTAGTAGTCGCAAAAAGCATTTCACTGCATATCATATAGTGTATGACTATGCATGTGACAAATAAAATTTGAATTTGGTCATAAATCAAAGTCAAGGTGTTATATTAAAAAAAAAAAAAAAAAAAAAAGATTCCTCTTACCAGCAACCTATAAACCTTTTACGCTTGCGATTTATCGTAGGCAATTATTAAATCCTAAAACGAATGTTGCTAATATCTAATGGTCGGTAACAAGCACTCGCTAAGAGGATGCAAATTCCGCGAAATGGCCAGCCGAGTGGCATCACACGTCACACACAGACTCCATCCGATACGCTCCATCAACATAACCTGGAAACGCCGGCCCTCACCCGCCATTCAGAATTCCGACAAACTGTAGGCTCTTCTTTCCAGCGCTGCGATTTTCGCCGGGGCTACTCCCATCCTTCCTCTTCATGATGGATTTTAGAGTGCCTGTGGCCACAAAAATAACAAAAGACTGACCGTGACGAGAACGCTCTTCAGAATGGAGAAGCACTGCATTCTGCCACTACTCACCCACTGGACTTTGACAGGGCTGAGCACCGTCCACTTCATCACCTGCTTTACTTTCTGCGGCGCTAGCGGTGTCTTCGTCAGGGCTGGTCTTGGTAGCCTGTCTCCGTGTCGATATGGACGACTCCTGGCAGATCTCTTCACCGCCAAGGTTCTCCCACTGGCTAGCAGTGCTCACCTGTGCCAGGCAAACCGGCTTCCGTGGACTTTCCTCAGGGTCCGTCTGAACGCCCTGGCTGGAACTGGGAGTTCTGAGATCTTGACCCACGCTCGCGTCGGTTACTCTTGGACAGCAGTGAACCCCGACACTGCACAACGTTTTTGGGGGGACGCTTGGAGCCAGGGACGTATCTGTCTCCACCTCTGCGTGGGTCATGTGAGGTTTAACGAGGACGTCCTTGTCGGCCGTGCCTTTGGAGAGTCTCTCCTGCTCGCGGGCTCTGAGGACCTCGAGATCTTGGTCAGCGCGGCTGAGCCGGCTCTCCAGCTCACGCATGGCCTCCTGCTGGCACCTGATGGTGCTGTGCAAGGCCTCGATCTCGCGCTCCACCTCGGAGCTCAGCCCAAGCGACGACTCCTCCACCCAGACAGAAGCCTCTTCAGTCTCCACCTTCACCTGGAGTCCTTTGTCACTCATTCTGGTTGCTTCCACGCCCACACCTTTATCACACACCTCTGGTTGTACGCTTGTTGAGGCGTCTCTCCTGCCCTGGCTGTAGTAAAAAACAGATGCGCTCAGGGGCATCTCACCTCCAACAGCTACATCTTTCGTCACAACAGGAGCTTTTTCTGGCTGATCGTCCTTTCCTCCAAGCCTGCTGGGTTCCACTGCTTTGGTAGGACGTCCATGACTCAAGGACAATGGAGGAAGCCCTGGGCTTCCTGTCTCGGCTGAACTTGTTCCCGTTGGCTGGGTTGTGTCGTTTTTCTTCTGCAGCGCTTGGAGAAGCCGGTCCTTCTCGGAACGGAGCTTGACTACCTCTCGCTCCAGGGCTGGGACCCCCTTGACTCTCTCTTCCATCTCCTTCAGCTGTCGGAGGGCCGCGGCCATCTGCTCCCTCACCGTCTGGAGCTGGCTGGGAGGCAGAGGAGCGCCGCCGGGAGCTGAGGCCGGAGTGCTCATCCCGGAGTTTTGAGGACTGGGCTTGGTCCATCCAGACTGACTGGGACTAGCAGACGAAGACAGAAGCAGCTGGGGGCTTTCAGGGGGCGCCTGTGAGGCGACAAGCACCACGGCGGGTCTTGGTGCCTCCCTCAAAGGCCCTTTGGGTGGGTCAGACAGCTGGAAGCCAAGGCTGGTGCCAGAGCCATTGTGGACCTGGCACTGCTCCTGCTGGAGGCGGCGGCTGGTCTCCAGGAGGGTCCTCTCTACTCGGGGGTTGCGAGCAGGAGGAGGCGGGGGAACTTTTGTCACAGGTGTGAGAACATGGGACACCGAAGGTGCCGAGTTGATGCGGTTTCGCGGGGGCGGCGGAGGTGGGACCCGGGAACCATCTTCGCTCGCAGAAGATGAAAGGGATTCGGTGGACGTCCAGCCACTTGCGTGAACTCCAACTCCTGGGCTTCGCTGGGAGAGCTTGACGCCACGACCACCACGGCGACCGCTGACTGGAGCACGTCGGACGTGTCCACTCTCAATCTCCTCCACATACTTGAGGAAGTCCAGATCTAAACTGAACCCATATGGCGTCTTTACGGAGTATGATCCACCCTGGTCCACCTCCTCTTGAGAACCATAGAGGAAAGGTGCACCCAGATCTGAAGGACACACACAACGTGCATCTCATACAACATTTCTCCACTTTGTCATGGGTCTCGATGCATTAAAGACGTCATGAACATATACACCAAAAGAAAAAAAAAAAAAGAATCATCTCACCAGGCAGCTTGGTGTTGACCTGCACAGACTGAGTCATCTTCACCGGACAGGGAGCTCTCCTCAGCAGCCCCAGGAGTCAACTCACCACCTGCAAAATAACCAGCCTCAGCACTGGAAAAACCTTTTCTGGAATCGTAAACCGATGACCCAAACCGAGCGTTTGTATAAATTTCAGGCGAAATGATCCGAGTTTTTTTTTTTTTTTTTTTTTTTCTGGGCTCGGTTTCTGGGCTCGGCTGAGTTAAAAATTGTACGTAGGACCATACATACGTTAGTAAGCGCGGTCTGGCTCAGATCGAGCGAAAGGGGAATAACCATGACCTCAAACTCCATACAAAGTGGCAGAGCCAAAGTGAGGTATGTTCTTCAGAAAACAAAACAAAGAATCCGAGTGTGTGCAGAGGGGTCTACGGACCCCCGCCCGCCCTCAGCCTCGAGCGAGCCCGGGTGCACGGGAACATTTGAAGGATCCATCAAGGGTTCTTCGGAACGACCCCCCAACGTCAAACCCTCGCGAGGTCACAATTCGGGTCTGTTTTTTTCGGGTCTGTTCCTCGCGCAGCCCTGGGCACATTCCAGCGCACACGTCCTGCTAGCATGACCAGGCTAGGACTTGCATCTGGTTCACTGGAGCTTTTTCACGGACAGAGAAGAAGAAGAAGAAAAAAAAAAAAAAAAAAAAAAACACAAACCCGAGAATCTCAGGCTGCGGAAAAGCCAAGACTTCCACTCTCGGACAAGAGGGAAGAATGTGACAACGGCCCGGTTGCAAAAAAAAAAAAAAACAAAACAAGAGGGACATCTGTTAATCCGACATCAGAATTGTTTAGAGCGGCCTAGAGCCGTGCCTGTTTCTGGGACATGGCAGCTCAAACCGATTTTCACACCAAATCTCGAAAAGGTCATCTGTTTTTGTCATTTCGTGATTTAAGTCGTAAAACTTTACGATTGGTTTTGGGTGACGTACTCAACATTTGAGTTGCATTATTTGAAATTACATTATTTAATAGAGGCTACAAACTTATTTGCTTAGATTTAAGTGTCACTCTAAAATTATTGTATTTTTGGACAATTTTTTAAATAGATTTTTAGATGCATTAGACATGTTGTCCAATGAGAGGGCTCCTATTACCAGCCCATAATGTGTCTGGGTGTTTGTTACGCTTGTCCACAGGCAGTGGTGGCCTAGCGGGTAAGGACCCGTAATCAGAAGGTTGCCGGGTCGAATCCCGATCCGCCAAGGTGCCACTGAGGTGCACCGTCCCCACACACTGCTCCCTGGGTGCCGGTCATGGCTGCCCACTGCTCACCAAGGCGGATGGTTAAATGCAGAGAACAAATTTCACTGTGTGCACCGTGTGCTGTGCATCACAAGTGACAATCACGTCACGCTTTATCACCGATGAAGGCACCGTCCCCACACACTGCTCCTCGGGCGCCTGTCATGACAATCACCTCACTTCACTCTCACAGGGTTCCTGGTTCCATTCTAACCTGCTACTTCTGCCGTGTTACCAGGGCCTTCACACACACACCAGAGGGCCGTAGCCTGGTTAGCATCAACCGCGTTGCGCTTTTTTGGCCAAAAGAAAGGGATGGCGAACATCGCACCGGGCAATGGCAGGTCCGGCCTGCTCCTCTCGGGGAACGGGTTCCACGGCTTCCTCCTTTGATTAGAGGGGGTAGGAAACAGCCGACACACACACACACACACACACACACACACGGCCTGGATGTTTTTTCCAGAAACCTGATGACAAGCAGCCAAATTACAGGGCACATGGGAGAAGGAAAAAAAAAAAAAAAAAAAGTAATACACAGACACACATTCCTCTGTTCCCCCCCGTCTTCAGAGCTGATGAGCCACGAAGATGTGCGGAGGAGCAGGCGGACGCGTTGCCGCGTCAGCGCCGCCGGCTTCGGCCCGGGCCCCCGGAGGCCAAAATAAAAAGTCCCGTCTAATCCAGTTATGCCGGAAAACACATTCAGCGTGATTCCATTTTCCGACCCTGAATTTGGGAAGCGCCGGGAGGCGGGGAAAGCGCCAGGAGGCGGGGTCCGTCGGCACAGGCTCGCAGGAAGCGTCCTGTTTATCTGCCGGCTTTCAGCGGGGCCGTGCTCTGGCAACGTGACCTCCCCTCCAGGGAGGCAGAGGGGTCCGGTAAACGGAGTCTAAACGATGCTCGCCGCCCGTACCAGTACAGCTGCCGGCATAAAGGGGCAGCGGTGGCCTAGCGGTTAAGGAAGCGGCCCCGTAATCTGAAGGTTGCCGGTTCGAGTCCCCGATCTGCCAAGGTGCCACTGAGCAAAGCACCGTCCCCACACACTGCTCCCCGGGCGCCTGTCATGGCTGCCCACTGCTCACCAAGGGTGATGGGTTAAATGCAGAGGACACATTTCACTGTGTGCACCGTGTGCTGTGCTGCTGTGTATCACAAGTGACAATCACTTCACTTTGTCACTTTGTAAATCCGCCGTTTCCTGAAGGGAAGCTTCCTATTGTCCCACATTCGGAGGTTCTGAGGCCAAACATCGCCCCACCAAAAGATGTTTCCTGCCTGCTGGAGGAAAAGACACACACACACACACACACACACACACACAATCCTAAACCAGACCTTCCGGCATAAATCCAACTGCGGACGAAACAGAACGTACCGGACCGTCGCGGCAAACAACTCCGGAACAACTTGGGACTGGCACATCACATGCGTCCGTGCGGCTCCCGGCACAATGAGACACATTGATGTGGACCATAATGAGCCATTATACCGCGTCCCGGCTAATGCAGTCTCTGTGGAGTCTTCTTGTTCATGAACGGGCGGCCCAAAGGGGGAGAAAAAAAAAAAAAAAACCCAGATGTTTCCACACGTCGCGCTGCTTTCCGGCTTGTTCAGAACATCTCCCGCCAGCATCGGGGTCTGGAATGGGAATGTCTACAGACCGACTCGAACGTGCCGAAGGTCGGGCCGAGGAGCCCACGGCCTTCTCCCACGTTAAAACAAGCTCCTTCCCGGGAAGAGCAGCTGAGGGCACTTTGAGGGGCACAAACGACGTCTCGAGGCCTCGATTCGATTAGTAGCTTCGCGGCGCGAGGGCCGCCGCCTGCCCCGGGGGTGCGGGGATATTTTCGGTTTATCATCTCTCATTTTCACATGCCATTTACCTCGCCGCGGCGAGTAAAATTAGAGGCTGGCAGCGGCGGCGTCTAAACCCAACACGTCCAGCGCGGCTCTGCCGCGCAACGGCGCGGGAAAACACCTTCCCCGTGCGTTCCACCGGGTCGACCGGCCTGCATCCTACACGCTGCTGGAGTAACACTAAATATATGTTTGTTCTATTTCTGAGGTCACCCCACGCAGCTAGGCTTTCAAAAGTGTAACGTTTCACGGGCCGGGCGTCAGCCTCCCGCCGAAAATCTGTTCATTTTGCGGCTCTGCTTGTGTTTGTTAGTAGCTTAGCGGGTAACACACTCGCCAACGGACCCCACTGACTACCATCGTGTCCAGCAGGACACTTAACCCTGAGTGTCTCATTTACATTTACGCATTTATTAGGGCATTTATCAGACGCGACTTACATTCAGTAGTTACAGGGACAGTCCCCCCCTGGAGCACCTTAGGGTTAAGTGTCTTGCTCAGGGACACGATGGAAGTAAGTGGGATTTGAACCTGGGTCTTCTGGGTCATAGGCGAGTGTCTTACACCACTAGGCTACTACCAGCCTCTAACATCGCTGTCACTGACAATTAACTACGTTTGTGGAACACCGGGGTCTCCAACCCTCACCCTGGTTACATTTACATTTACAGCATTTAAGAGACGCCCTTATCCAGAGCGACTTACAATAGGTAGTTACAGGGACAGTCCCCCCCTGGAGACACTCAGGGTTAAGTGTCCTGCTCAGGGACACGATGGTAGTAAGTGGGGATTGAACCTGGGACTTCTGGTTCGTTGGCAAGTGTGTTACCCACTAGGCTACTACAACCCACGAACCGGGGGGGACTGTCCCTGTAACGACTGGTTGTAAGTCGCTCTGGACAAGGGCGTCTGTTAACTGCTGTAAAATGTTAGCGCTGTTTAAATCCAACACTTATCCACGTTTACACACCTTCAAAAAGGTCAAGTCACACCAAACAGGTCCTGGAACGATTAGGCGGACAGGCGCAGGGTCAACGTGCCGGGCGGTTAAAAAGATTCGTCTCACGTCCGGCCGGTGAAGCCGTGTTTACGTGCCCTCTTGTCCTCCAACATCTCGTCTAATTGTTACTGGAAGGGATGCTCCCCCTCAGCGAGAAATGCAGGAAGCCGAGGACATAAATACTGTCACCGGACAAGGGCGACGTGGCCAAGTCTGATACGAAGTAAACAAGGCATGCTTAATAAAACTAATTATAATAACCATAATAATAATACGTTATAACCATTCACATGAAGCTGCCACAACATCTGGACAATAAATGGCATTTAAGACTTCGTTTTTATTACATTATTCATCTTATGACGACGTGTGGAGGACGCGGGACCGAGGGCGTCAGTCTGGACGTCCGCCCGGGAGGGAAAAGTCCCTCTTCTCCTCCAAAAGGGCCGAAATGGGCGTCGCGGCGCCGCTTATAACGCAGCTGGACCAGCGGCGACGTCACAACGTCGCTTCAGACCGACTTCACGTAACTTTTACCCAGAGAGCTCGGCTTCTGTAATACTTTACATGTTCACACTGCGGTCCCGTAGAATTTACAAAACCGCTTTTAAAAAAAAAAGTGCCTTCCGTGGACCGCGAGTCGCCAGAACCGGGAACCACGACCCGTTACACGCAGTAACGCGCTGTGACGCTCCGCGACGCGTCGTAACGCTGCGTACCGCTTTCACGCGTCCTGGACGAGACTCACCTCGCCACGGCTTCCAGGTGCGCCTTCAGGTAGGGCGGCGCGGCGGAAATCACTTTTAAACGCGAGAGAACCGGCGGAGGGCGGCGACACACGCTCCAGCGCGTCCTTATTCATCCAACTTGTCGGACTGCGCGGCGGCCAATGGGACGGGAGCTGGAGGCGACCAATGGGAGGGGAGTTGGAGGCGACCAATGGGAGGGGAGCTGGAGGCGGCCAATGGGAGGGGAGCTGGAGGCGGCCAATGGGAGTGGAGAATGGGAAGGGCTGAGCACATCCTGCCGGTTTAATATTTAACATCAACTCAAACTTATGTCCTATTCATAAATCCGTTCGTGTATAATTTCATCCTTTCCTGTTACTGAATTGTGTTTATTAAATAATACACTGCTGTATTAATACCTTAGTACCTTGTACCAAGATCTTCCTCTTTAGAGAAAATTTAGATGAACTTGTCACCTTCTTATTGTCTGACTTATGTATAGAAATTGAGAATTGATCACTTCATCTATGGTAACATGAAAGCACGTTGTAAGTCATTCTGGATAAGGGCGTCTGCCAAATGTAAATGTAGTAGTAGTACTGTTATATACACAGTCCATTAGCAAATGTGAATAGCAGAACTCATTCCCATCCAGAAATCTCCAGAATGAGCTCATACGGGGCCAAAAACATTTTAACTTTCATAGCTTGGCTTGGTCTTGTTATTGCCTTATGCCTATAAGGTGGCTCACATACACTGTATATATACAGTACAGGCTAAAGGTCTGGACATACCTTCTCATTTAATGTGTTTTCTTTATTTTCATGACCATTTACGTTGGTAGATGGTAGAACCATCTTGATTGGGTTCAGGTCCGGTGACTGTGGAGGCCAGGTCTCCACTTTTTGTTACATAACTCCACACGTGTTCATTCATAGTTTTGATGCCTTCAGTGAGAATCTTCCAACGTAAATGGTCATGAAAATAAAGAAAACACATTGAATGAGAAGGTGTGTCCAAACTTTTGGCCTGTACTGCATATAACATTCTTGCATTAAGAACATTCCTTGCAAAATGAACGGTTCTAAAGTAAATATTTTTGCGCAAAATCCGTAGTTGGTGTCACATCACCCAGAAAAATACATTCTTTTTTTAATATACAGTAAACTATTCTGAGAACACTGCCTACCTCATAAATAGAATAGAATGCAATATCTTCACATTGCATTTCTCAACAGTAGCACGGAGTTGTGTTTTTCGGTGCATGCTGGCACACATCCTCTCAACCTCTCTCAAAAATACGGCCTTTTTACGAGTGCATCCAGCGCTGGGTCCTGGGTGCCTAAATCACTAGCATGCTCGAGTGGTATTGTCTCCAGATGTTGGTAGGCTCGTTTATTTGCGGCCTGAGTTTGCGCTTTGTTGTAACGTGTAATTTGCCTGGAAGTTATATTTGTGAATGGGGAATTTTCGTAAACATTCTTCGTAGGGAAGCCGGCGGCCGTAATTGTCTCCCATAAAAAGAGACAAAGCTGCACAGTCTCTTGACCCGGCTCTGTTCAACATCATGGGCACGATAAAGCGACAGAATCCACCGCCGGTTTCCTGCGTGTGGCATCTTTACTTGTGCCACGCCCTGCCCTGCTCGTTACTCCGCTTTCGCCAAAACCGGCTGTATCCTGTGACATGTATAGGGATGATACACACACACACCGCTTACACACACTCGACTCTCTTGGTAAATGTGAGTTAAAGCAGTGGTGTGTGAACAGTAGAGGGCCTCAGAGTACCGGGTTTAATCAGAAATTAAAACAGCATGCGTTCGCCACAACAACGTCTTGCTAAATTCGTGCAACGTCACAACATTTATTTCAGCCCAGAGTTGTGTGCGTTGTGTGTAACGTCCTCTCCACCAGATCCCAAAGACCCTCAGTGGGGTTAAGGACAATTCCTGTTATTGTCCTCTTCACACTGGCCCATCCTACCAAGAGAAAGAGTGGTCTGTGATGAGAGGATCCATACGAGAAACCTGAAACCTTTTTATATGCTTAGTTCTGATAAGTTTAATTAATCAATTTGCTACTTTTTGACTTCACCAAACATTTAAGAGATTAATAGTCTTATCAAATCTTTGATGATGATGGTTTTCCGCTAACCTGAAAAACACTGCTAACACGGTTCCAACATACATACAATTAATACTGCATTGTATGTATGGGGTGCCTGTAGCCTAGCGGGTAACACACTCGCCTTTGAACCAGAAGACCCAGGTTCAAATCCCACTAACTACCATGACACTTAACAATGAGTGTCTCCAGGGGGGGACTGTCCCTGTAACTACTGATTGTAAGTCATAAGGGCGTTTCTACAACATGTTTATATTTATAGACACTATTGTAAAATTCATATGAGACACAATCAAAGCAATCAAAGGAAATGGCAACTGTGGAGAGTGTCCAACTCTGGATAACTAGATCCTGTAAATCTTGTGACACACACACCTCAGAGTGATGACTGGCAGAGGCCTGGCAGTCAGATCCCCGACCGGGAGCTTCCTGTAAGTTGCGGGGAACTCGGGCGGCGGCTGAAGCCCGGGCTCGTGTTTCAGGAACGGTTTCAAACTGAAACCAGCACCGGATGTTTCTAAACGAGGATCTAAATTTGTTTCGTGTCTCGGGCCGCGCTCGTTCCATAAGACACGAGCACACAACTTGACATTAGATGCTATTTTACCGTTTCTGCTGTCTTGAAGTGTTCGGACCACGCCCGTCACTGCTGGCCCACGGTGGCTCAGCACCGGTCAGCACCTGAGAAAGATGCGGGTCCCCTGGGCCTGCCGTCACATCTGGAATCAATACGATGGAGATATCGACAAAACGCTATTGCACACTGACTCAGCTGCACAGACTGCTCAGGAGATCACTGCAGAGAAATGAAACGTTTGCAGATGTCTTCTTGCATTAACGCAATAATTAACCAGGGGGGTCATTTGTTTGTGGTCCACCGGTCAGAGCGACCTGAGAAATGTGCAAAAGTCAACAGGCCACATGGGTGGGGAAAAGCTTTGGCAACGTACTTATACCAACAAAAAAAAAGAAAGAAAGAAGTTATGAAGGAAGGCGGGATCCAACCACTGGACGTCTTCCAGATACGATCCCATTAAGACACAAAAAGCTGCAAAATGGCGGGAAGACGTGTTGTTTTGTCTCGTGTCCTCACTTTTCTATGTTGATAAAGTGGGTCAGTTATGTAGTAACCCGCAGGGGAGGGTGGCGCATGGTGTTTACGCGTTGGAGGAGGGAGTCCGCCGTGCTCCCAGAGTCGTGCCTCCGCTGTCCCCCGGAAGCCTCTGCCCTCTCCGGGGAGAGTTTTGGATGTCTCACCCATGTGGCATGGAGTCAAATACCAACCGCGAGCATTAAGCACGCCGGCTGTTTATAAGTGCGCAGCGATTGCAGGACACAACACAACTTTATTATGAATATTAGCAACACGCTGAGCCAATTTGATAAGTGGATTTTCTGAAGGAGGCCGGATCAATTGAACTCTTTATTGTACATGTAAAACTGCAGCAACACTGTGAAAACCCATAAAATCCAGACTGTCATCAGGCGCGCTTTTCCAGAGTGACGTAAATCAGTGCTTTGCAGTCCAAACCTGATCTTCATACCTGTATACTAAGACTTAAAATCTATGACTAGACTATGCAGAATTGCATGGTTTATTGGGAATTTTGGTTTATTATTAGGACATTGTATGAATCGTATCGTATGGATCCTGCTGTCCTTCAGGGAAGTGCTGGGTACCCTTGACAGCTTCCCTCCAGGTTTTCTGACAGAGGAGACCCCACATGGTGGCCCAGTGCCATCAGTACAGCTTCCTGTATTTTTTTAAGTGAATATGAAATGCAACTGCAGCACAGCACACGGTGAGACATACCGTGTCCTCTGTATTTAACCATCACCCCTGGTGAGCAGTGGGCAGCCATGACAGGCGCCCGGGGAGCAGTGTGTGGGAACGGTACCTTCATCAAGAAGACCTCGGTGGCACCTTGGCATTTCTCGGTTCGAGCCCGCAACCCTTTTGGTTATGAGTCCACTTTAACCCAAATGAGCAAAGACCCACAAAATCAGGCTTTGTTGCACCCTGGCAGTGTTGTTAGAGCATATGGTGCATCCATCTGGCCACAAGTGACCGTCCCCCCTCACCAATTCTCCGTTTCTCAATTTTTTACAATTCCCTCAGTCTCCAGACTATCTATCTATCTATCTGGAAGCTCAACTCAGGAAACAGAAAATAAAATAGAAAAGGTGCTTTGGATGCCTTCAACCTTCAGCCGTTGTATTTTTTTTTCTTCTTCTAGTTCAGCTCAAGGAGCACAATAAAGAGCCATAAATTCATTTAGTTGGCAAACAAACAAGGTTGTCTTCTTATTCCCTCCCCAAAAAAGTGAGACTCTGGGTCGGGACATTAGTCACCGGTCCTCAATTTCCCCGTGTCTAAAAACAAAGAGCTTCAGAGCGAGCCGGAGGGAAGCCCAGCTGAGGCCAACCGCCGTTATTTCAGCACAGGCACTGTTCTGTGAGCAGCTGCAAACAACGACACAAATCAGCCAGTTACAGGCAGAGATCCGCCGCCGGCACTCGCCCCAGGCTGCTGTCGCCTTTACCCCTTCCGGGGTTTCAATCTACCGAGTCAGGGGTTCCAGGAGGCAGGAACTCCACGAGGAAAAATGAGGGACCCGAGGGAAAGTTCTGGAACCCTGGTCTCCCGCCGACTGACTCAGACTTTCCATTTGCTGGCATGGCCGTGGAAAAGGGAAACGAAGAGTCTCTGAAAACCAGGCTCTGTTTGGAACCAGCAGAAAGGCAGCTGGGTATCAATTTTTTCCCAGAGACACTAAAAACTGTTAATTACCCCATAAATCCCTCCCAAATGGCTGCACATTCACTGGCCTGTTGCATTAGGATTTTCCATACTAATGGAAGGAGTAAGAATAATGCACATGCATGTTTGCCCTCAGTTGTGCCACATGAAACAAATTTACACCAATCATCAGCGATAATGGAAAGTGCAAGAGTTATGGAAATGCAGCCTGCAACAAATATCTTGGCTTGGAATATGTCCCCTGTGGTGTAGATCTCTCACACACACACAAACACGTTTTATTTGGAAACTGAGAAAAATATGCAATTATTGATCCAAAGTTTTGTACGACTGGTCTGGACGACTCGGTCGGCATTGGCGATGTCCGAATCCCTGCTGTGTCAGTAGGACTCTTAAAATTGAGCATTTTGATACAGATTAGATCATTTATGACTGTAGTGTCAATTATAACCTTTGTGAATTAACAGGTTAGAGTCTCGTTGTACTGGTTGCCATGTTTAATAGTTTTGTAACTTCAGTAAAAACTAATAGTTTTTTAATAGTTCATAACTTCTTTCTTGTATGTATTGTGTTGGGGATGTGTACAGTGCATGGTGGTCCCTGGGGCAGTGGTGGCCTAGTGGTTAAGGAAGCGGCCCCGTAATCAGAAGGTTGCCGGTTCGAATCCCGATCCGCTAAGGTCCCACTGAGGTGCCACTAAGCAAAGCACCGTCCCCACACACTGCTCCCCGGGCGCCTGTCATGGCTGCCCACTGCTCACTCAGGGTGATGGGTTAAATGCAGAGGACAAATTTCACTGTGTGCACCATGTGCTGTGCTGCTGTGTATCACATGTGACAATCACTTCACTTTAACTTAACAATGAAAATGTCTATGTTCCTGCAGTGGCTAGAAATGGCGATGGGTGTAAAGAGTCCTTTGTTCAATCTGCTTCACCATTCAGAGAGTGGCAGCTCAGACAGTCGGATATGGAATTTGTCCCCTTGTGACGTCATAAGGGGAAAGGTTACCTCCCGTTTCTCATGCTTTTTCCACCCATCCCCAAAAACATTATCTCCACCGACCGTCACAAGAAATATGATAAGATGATCCTTTATTAGTCCCACAAGTGGGAAATTTACAGGGTGCTTTTATAAGTGAGACACTGCAGCACAGCACATGGTGACACAGTGAAATGTGTCCTTTGTATTTAACCATCACCCTCAGTGAGCAGTGGGCAGCCATGACAGGCGCCCGGGGAGCAGTGTGTGGGGACGGTGCTTTGCTCAGTGGTACCTTGGCAGATCGGGATTCGAACTGGCAACCTTCTGATTATGGAGCCGCTTCCTTAACCGCTAGGCCACCACTGCCCCCTGACCTTTAAATCCTTCTGGGGATGAAGGGTGATCAGGTGCAGGTCTCTGAACTGGAGGAAAAGCTTTCGCTGAGCCACACATGACTAAGAATCCAAATTACATCTTTTCACTTTTACTCATGTTGCCTACTAAGCAGGCTGCAGTGAACTTTGACCTAAAGAGGTCAGCGAAGCCTCTGTTTGTTACCATACAGGCATGACGTTTGTTGTGATTTGCAAGCCCAAGAACATGGCTGGAACGGGTCAGGGCGACTTTTGCTTTGACAGAACATCAACAGGCGAGAAGAAATCATTCCGCCGCCACATCTTTATCTCAGTCTAAACAGAAGCAGGGGGTTCAATAACACTGCACTGCACCTCGTCCAACTGGGTGAAGGTTGTGAGGATGAAAATAGAGTTTCCCTGGATTGTCATGAACAGGCAGACCTGAGCAGACCAGACAGTGGACAATATCAGGGAAGAGTGGAGATTCATGGACCCCCAGATGGTATTTCAGGCACCTGAGGAGCCAATCTACTGTCTTGCACGAGGCCCAGGAACTCCTGGGTGTGCATTTTTCCCCAAAGATCCACAGCAATGTAGACAAAATGAATCCAGAATCAACATTTTCTCAGTGCGAAATAAATACTAAGAGTCCCGCTGTGGAATAAAATCGCAATGATCCATGACATCTGCATCTGGAGGCAGCTTCAGAATCCAGAGCATCGCTTCCACATGTCTGCCCATACAGAGGATGCAGATGTTGCGCTCTGGGAATCTGTGTAAAGGGTCAGTCCTTCATCGGCCCTTCATCATGTATGTAAGGGCCGTATGTTGAAGCCTGTGCAGAATTAGCCACGGTCTTCTTATGAGCGGTTTGGGGGAAAGCTTCACGATGAGGGCGTGGCCACCAGGCCGTTATGATGCCGTGGTCCGGGAACGAGGGGCTTCTGGAGCTCCAGGTGCAGCTGGGCCACAGTTCAACCTTTCGCACACTGACCCTGGAGAGTGTGAAACCGTCCGGGATGGGCGTGCTCGACATGCAGCGGTTACTGTCGGACACTGGCCGTTTTTATTAGGAACGCACCTACCTGATCTGCAGCCCAGAGGTTTCCAGGTTATTAAACACCCACTACTGCTGATAAGACCAAATAAAATGTATTTTCAGTGGGATGCAGCCCGTTGCACCACGGGACCAGGAGGAAAAACTACGTTCCGTCTAAGCACGTAATAAAGACAAATGTGGGTGTTCTGGCCAAAACCTCCACATTCTGAAAACGATATAAAAGGTTTCCGGAACGCCCAGCCCAGCTGTCAGCAGGAATTTCCCACAGAGAGCAGGGAACATTGATCAAATATTGATGTGCCTGAAGCGTTTATGGCAGAATCTCCTTTGTTTTTCGTGAAAACAAGGACACAAAATGTGTAGAGAAAGAGACAACGTTGTTCTCCATCTGTAGACATTGTTCGTTATTTTACCGAGACCAACACCCGGCCCGTCTACCACGTTTTACTCCTAGTCCCGTGCCCAACTGCTCGCGAGTTGCTGTCGGGAAGATGAAAAACCTGAATTGGTTTCGCTACTTAGTAAAACTACGCAGGCCGGTCAGGGGGGAGAAGGGCTCATGGAACGCCCTCATGTTCGACCCAGTCGCACTGTGTGAATATTTACGGTGAATTTTCAGGGTGAATTACAGCAGAATTGATGTTTTTGACAATGCAAAATTGATTTGAGTAAAATAAAATCATTAAAATGATCGTCATGCGGAATTGTCGACATTGTTCTGTGCTGGGGTGCATAAGCATTTTGTTATACTTTCTAGCTTCAACCATGTGCCGACTGGGGAAGTAGGTCTGGCGGGATATTTCCTCCTCAAAATGCACCTCGATTCAGCAAATGTCATGTTTTTATAAAGTTTGATTACTGCATGATAAATGGTCATAGTACACTCATTTAGTCTTTGTAGTTTAATGACAAATTAAACCATTTTATGTGGTGCAGGGTGCATGCAGCATTAGCTAAAGGGTCGTCCCACTCTTCCCCCGCGGCCTGCACCCCAAAATAACTGCATTATTCGCCGGCGCTGAAATGCACAAAGCGCGTTGCATCAGGCACCGGCCGCCCGCGCCGCTCCGCTACAGGAAACACGTTCGCCATGACGACGATACCCCGGGCTTGAACTTTCCCCTACTTCTCACACAGGCCGAAATCACCATCTCGTAGCCCCCCCGGCCCCCTTTTACGAAAGTGCTGCCCTGAGCTGCGCTCCTTTTATTAAAATGACGGGGGTTGCGTGCAACCGCGAGGTCTCCTGCGCATGTTTGGGGATCGTTGTGTGTTTTGGTTGCGCGCTCATGTGACCTGCGTGAAGATGAAGCATTAATGCGCGTTTTCACATTAACGCAGCGTTGCATCAGGGTCCAAGTCCTCCGCTGAATGACTAACCAGCTTTGACAGCAGGCAGAGAAGGAGGGAAACCCGAGAGGCTTCAGCTACGCCCCCTAGAAGAGGGCTGAACCAATGAGAATGGCCCTGGGGCCCGCCTGCCGGAGCATATAAGCTCCTCGTGCCGCTCGGCAGAGGCATTTCTGATTACAGGGACACTGCAGAAAGATGAAAGGATCGTCTCCGGCCAAGCTGGTCCTGCTCGCAGCCATCCTGGTCCCCGCCGCCACCGGCTATCCGTCCGAGAAGAAGCCTGCGGCCGCGGGGAGGGAGGGGACCCAGCACGCCTCGTGGGACGACGTCAACGTGCTGGCCCACGGCCTGCTGCAGCTGGGCCACGGCCTGAAGGAGCATGTGGACAAGACCAGGGGCCAGGTGAGGGAGCTCGGCGCCAAGCTTCAGGCCTTCGACGGCTCTTTCTCCAGCTTGGACGAGGTCACCCGACACCTGCAGAAGGAAGGGGAGGCACTGAAGGAGAAGACCAGGCAGCTGGGCCAGAGGCAGGAGCAGGCGCTGAACGCCTCCGCCGAGCTGCAAAACCACGTGGAGCAGCTGAGCACAGAGGGGCAGTCTGTCCGGGACAGGATTGGACATCTGGAGAAGAAGGTGGACAACCTCCAGGGGAGCAGCGGCAACCACAGCAATGCACACATGCTGCAGGTACAAGCACATGGTCCAGAATGGTCCAAAATGGCCATCTGTTGCCAGATTAATCTCAAACCAACTCATTATCACGGCACAGATGGCCTTTCGGTACATATGAAGACACAAACCAAGATGGTAGATGGAGATTAGTGGAATTATAGAATTGCAGAGATTAATATTCGCCGGCGTGCAGAATTTGGATGTTTTTTCACTGAAGGAGTTCGAATTGTGTGAAATGACGGTGCGGGCGGGCCGCGTTCTAACGGCCGGCTCTCCGTAACCGCAGCTGATGCTGGAGACGCAGGGGAGGCGCATAGAGGAGCTGGTGGAGCAGATCCGGCAGCAGAAGGAGAGTCTGGAGAGGCAGAGCGCACTCCTGCACGACCTGCAGGCGGAGGTCAGCGCCGCCTCGCCCCGAACCCCCCCCCCCCCCCCCCCCCCCAGATGCTCCAGACCAGCCGGCTTCTAACCGCTGTCTCCTCTGGTTCAGGTGAGGCGCAGGAAGCTGAACGCCGCCGTCCAGGAGAAGGCGGAGCTCCACCCAGCCGAGCCTCCAGAAGGTGAGGTGTTCACCACGCGACGTTAATCAAATGTTGATGTTAAACCTCACCAATAACCGTCCAGAAGACAATGAATCATTAATCCGACAGAAGCTCCCCACCCGTACATAATCCCCTCTAACGGGGTTAAACGCACGTAGTTCATTAGTGGAGCACAAAACATGGATATGAAGATATGTTATTATAAGATACTCAACAGAATCAAGGATGGTAGTAGCCTAGCGGGTAACACACTCGCCTATGAACCAGAAGACCCAGGTTCAAATCCCACTTACTACCATCATGTCCCTGAGCAAGACACTTAACCCTGAGTGTCTCCAGGGGGGGACTGTCCCTGTAACTACTGACTGTAAGTCGCCCTGGATAAGGGCGTCTGGTAAATGCTGTAAATGTAAATGTACCTGGACGGAACATCGTAGCCGTTTCACTTCATTCTAGAACGGTGACCAGCACTCGAGTACGAAGCTGCGGGACACGTTGCTGAGATCACCGATGGCGAAGGAATAAACCTTCCGCGCCACAGCGGGCGGGGGTTGACTTTTTGTCCAGGGACGCGCCCTGTCTGCACTGCGGCTCATCAACATTTCAAAGTCCAGAAACGTTCTCGCCCCGTCAGCCGAGTTTCAGAAGTAACTTATTTTCTCCTCTGCCCCGGTCCAGAGCTGGCCTCGGGCTGCCAGGAGTTGTTCCTGAGAGGGAACGACACCAGCGGCCTCCACCTCGTCCGGCCCCGCGGCTCGGAGCCCTTCTCCGTTTCCTGCGACATGGCGACCGGTGAGCCGCGACCATAATAAGAACGAAGCCGCGTCTCGCCTCACGTCCGCCATGGCGACCTCACCCGTCCGTGTCTCCGTTCACAGGGCCGGGCTGGACCGTGATCCAGAACCGTGTGGACGGGTCCGTGGATTTTAACAGGCCGTGGGCCGACTACCAGAATGGCTTCGGCAGCCTGACAGGTAACGAAAGCGGAGCCCCTGGGGCGGAGTGGGGTGCTTTCGACACATCAGACGGAACCACCTTCTCTTCATCTTCTCAGGTGAATTCTGGCTCGGGCTGGACAAGCTGCACGCGCTCGCCGGGCAAGGAGACCACATCATGCAGCTGGAGTTCTCCGACTGGATGGGCGAGTCCAGGTCGGTCAGGTACCGCTTCCGTCTGGACGGAGCGGAGAGGAACTACGCCCTGCACCTCCAGCCGGACGGCTCCGAGGCCCTGCAGAGCGGCCTGGCGACCGGCACCGGCCTCCCGTTCTCCACCGCGGACAGGGACCACGACCAGAAGCCGGCCGTCAACTGCGCCCAGCGGCTGACAGGTACCACCAGCGAAGACTCGAGCGGGCGCCGCCGCACGACGCCCACAAACTAACCGCTTCTGTCTCCGCCAGGCGGGTGGTGGTTCGGCGGCTGCGGCCAGTCCAACCTGAACGGCCGGTACCTGGGTCCCCCGGGGGGCGTGGCGCGCCAGCAGTGGCGGCAGGCCGCGTTCTGGAAGCCCTGGCGGGGGCTGAGGAGGACGGCCATGAAGATGGCGCCCGCCGCCTGAGCTGGTCGTGACGTCACGAAGCCGCCAGTTTATTCGTTCGGTCACATTGACCGCGATGGGAATAGAGAACGTGTAGAGAATGAGTGTAAATATGTGTTCGTGATGTTGTGTGTGTTTTTAAATAGTAATTTAAACTAGACGTTATTAAAAAATAAATAAATAAAACTGCATCGTCGCCACCCAAACTGCGATGGATTGAAGAATAAATGTCTTTTTTTTTTTTTTTTCCAGCCTCGCCCGTCTTTAATCTCCACATGACATGAATTTCCAACATTGTGAATAATACAGGCAAGTTTGGAAGGCGTTCTCCGGCCCCGCCCACACCCGGCCGCCCCGGAGAACCGTGAATAAAACACACACCACCTGCCGGCGGGGCTGCGGTACTGCAGCGGGGAATCCAAAAAAAATTAAATCACACTGAAACTCGGGCAAAACAGAAACAACAACACAAGGAACTGCAAGTTAAGGCCATAATCTCCTCAAACAAGTTTAAAAACAAAGAGTTATAGTAATAAAACCAGCGGGCGCCTTCATGGCCGACAGCGTGGTAGACGCGCCCGCCTCGCTTCGTCTGACGCCGTCGTTTCCCCCTCGTCCCGTGAGGAGCTGATAGTTAAAATCCTAAATGCCCCCCCCCCCCCCGGAACACGACTAAAAGTGCCGTTACAGCGGGCCCGTCCGGCCCAACCATTTCGACAGCAGGGTTGCAGTCTTTTAATGAGCTGCTACATTGTACACTCATTATAAAAGAATAAGAATTCATAAAAATATTTTCTTTTTAATAACACACACTTAAAATATGGGTCGAGGGTGGAGCAGGGTCGGGGGTCATTAAGTATGAGGCTCGCCCGGCCGGAAGAAAGAAAGACACAGACAAAGATAAACCGCATGTTACACGAAAGCACGAAAGTAAAAGCCCAGGGTGCCGAGTCCGATTTGTCAGCTCGTCCGGGACAAATGCGCATGTGTCGGCGTGTGTGTGTGTGTGTGTGCGTACGGGTTTCATTCAGCTCTGCTGTAACAGGAGGAGGAGGAGGATGGGTGGGAGACGTTTGGCAAATTGATGTGGATTCCCCCGGGAGGGGGAAAAAAAAAAACTGACTAGATGTGGCACCGAAAAAACGTGGAAGAAAATACAGAGAAAGGCTAGCAAGCTATACGATCCGTTCACATGTCCATGGTTTTCTTCTCATTTTGCCAATTTGCTCTCCACTTAAAAACCAACGGCCTGTAAGTTTTTTTTTTTTTTTTTTTCTTTTCATTCTTCTTCTTTTCCTCATTAAATACTGCAGGACGTGAAGAAGGTCCTTCAGGGCCTGACACAGAGCGCTGTCCCTGCAGGAGGAGGATGGAGCACGGAGGACAGGACGTGGGGGCGGCGGGGTCGTCGTCATTCCGTCCTGAGGCGCCTCACAGGTGCTGCTGGAGGAAGTGCAGCAGCGTGATCTCGTAGTGCTCCCCCGACTCCGGGCAGCGGATGCTGTGCCTCTCGTTGGGGTAGATCTAACGGGACAAAAAAGAAGTAATAATAATAATAATAATAATAATAATAATAATAATAATAATAATAATTCAGGTCAGTACCCAGACGCTTCAGTTTCAGAATTTACTGATACAAACGCAGCTCTCTCACCTGTAGTTGATATGGCTTTCCTGCACGGATTAGCTGAGAGACGAGGAAGTTCGTGTGGAAAAAGTGCACGTTCTCATCCAGGAACCCATGTAAAATAAGCAGTCGGTTCGGTCTGCGAGGAAAAAATAAATTGAAGCAGTAGCAGGCAACCGCATGGTTTATTATAATGGCAGGACCGGTCATTATAACAGCAGGTCAAGGCGTGTTAAGTGTTGCGGTGGAGTGTCGTGCAGGACTCCACACATTTCACACTCCTGCCCACCCGAAGACGTTACTGCAGCATCAGAACCAGATCTCCCGGGTTGAGGAATGGCTTTTACCCCCCCCCAGGCTGTCACAGCTCCTCGATATGTTGCCCCCAGGATCCACATCAACTCAACCACATCTGAAGCCCTAAAGCATCTACAGATGGTTTTTCTCCCTCCCAAACTGAACATCACTTCTGCACTTTTTAATTGAAGCATTACACCCTGCACTTTAATCCACTACCATTATAGTCATAGCATATCATACACCACATACACACATTGCTGCTACTTGTCTGCCTAGTTTGTCTAGACCTGCACCATTTTATGGGTCAGCGCACAATGTCCCTTGTCATGTTTTTGTGTCGTGTGTTATTCCCCACAGCTTCGTAATCTCGTCTCTCTGTGTACTTGTATATAGGTAGATGACAATAAAGGGGACTTGAGTAGCGTGTGTTTGGGACTCACTCGTTGGGCAGCTTGTCCACGTGCAGGGCCACGGATCCGGCCTCGTAGCCCGGCTGGTTGTTCTCTGGGACGTCCATGTAGCGCTCGGTGTAGCCGGTGTCGTAGGCCATCCACACGGTTACAGGCGCTCCTGCTATCGCCACCTGGTGGTTATTACATGTTACAAAAATTAAAAAACAATACAACATATAGTGTCACACACACAAACACACCCTACTCGTATACATAAAGCAGTGCTCTCAATTATTGCCCGTTAACCCCCCCAGGAGGAAGAAAACATTTTGCATGGATTTTCTCTTACTCATCAAGCAAAAACCTAGAATTCTCCACTTTCACAAAAAGTTATGTATGTCTGTGAACTTAACGTGTATGTGTTTCAATTGCAGCAGCCAATAAATGGTGAAATGTGAAATAATACAGCCGCTCTTAACCTTGCTGTGCAATCGACTGTATGCAATGTTTCAATGTTATGTTGAATGTTAAAACCCTAATACCATTATCAACGACTTTCACACATGTGAAAGTGAACTATTCATTTACACATGCAGTTTGACCCCATATTATTCTATATGAATGAATATTAAAATAATTCTGTCTTTCCATTTGGAACTTTTATTTTGAAATATCACAGTCAAAAAGCGCAGCTAGCGGAAGCGGCTGTATTATTCAGCACGTTTCACAATTTATCGGCTGCACCAATTGAAAAACAAATGTGTGTGTGTGTGTGTGTGTGTGTGTGTAACCGCACAGACATACATGACTGGAGATTTCTTGATTGTTGTTTAATAAATAAGAGAAAATTCCATTAATGTCTGTGGAAAACAGAACTCACTGCTAATTTTACTCAGCTCAAAAAAGAATGTTCCCCAGAGTCACCCACATCCCCCTGGCCGCGCGTACAGGAAGTAGTAAGTAAAAAATAAGGTAACGTCTCACCTTAAAGATATTGGGTCTATGGATGAGGCCCATAAGGGACAGGAAGCCACCATAGGACCAGCCATGGATGGCCACACGACTCAGGTCCACAAACTTGTACTTATCAGCCACATACTGTAGACCCTCCACCTGGTCCTCGATCTCCACCTGACCCTGAAACCCACAGAACGCACCAAGCGTCAGAGCAGACGACTAAATGTTCTAACCAAACAGTGACATCAGTGGCTCTAATTGAGGGACAATTTTTTTTTTTTTTGCACGTTGAGAAGCCTCTTTTACCATCTTGCTTTTCAGAGCGCCCTCAAACTTCAGGCCTCTCTGACAAGACCCCCGGCCGTCGATCACCACCACAGCGTAGCCGAGGGACGCCAGCGTATTGAGCCGCAGGTATTTCACTCCTTTGTAGGAGTTGTTTACTAGCTGCACCTGTGGGGTGGAGACGCGTGCGTCAGGTGGGGTTCAGGCGGAGCCTCTCCGGCCAACGCGAAGCCCCCATAAGCGCAGAATTACACAGCCAGCGGCGTGATTACAGGGCATGAAACACCACTGACCTGGGGGCCTCCATAAACAAAGAGGATCGTGGGATGCTTCCTGCCTGGTATCAGGTTGTGTGGTTTGTACAACATTCCATAAAGATCGAAGCCAGACTTTGAAGCGAAGCTGAAGATTTCGGGTGGGATGTAGTCTCCTGGACATCCTGACGGAAAAAAAAAAAAAAAAAAAAAAAAAAAGACACTCAATGGTTGAGGGACCTAATGTTACTCGATTAGGACGCTTCCTGAATTGGTCTTTAGGCCTTCAGGCCAAAAAAAAACCCCACTTCCAGCATTAACCAGGAAGGTAATGGTCCTGCTTTCCTTTTCTTTATTTACATTTACAGTGACTTACAGTCAGTAGTTACAGGGACAGTCCCCCCCTGGAGACACTCATGGTTAAGGGTCTTGCTCAGGGACACGATTGTAGTAAGGGGCAGTGGTGGCCTAGTGGTTAAGGAAGCGGCCCTGTAAGCGGGTTCGAATATCGATCCGCCAAGGTGCCACTGAGCAAAGCACCGTCCCCACACACTGCTCCCCAGGCGCCTGTCATGGCCGCCCACTGCTCACTCAGGGTGATGGGTTAAATGCAGAGGACAAATTTCACTGTGTGCACCGTCTGCTGTGCTGCTGTGTATCAGAAGTGACAATCACTTCACTTTCACTTTAAGTGGGATTTGAACCTGGGTCTTCTGGTCCATAGGTGAGTGTCTCACCCACTAGGCCACTACCACCACAGTCAGAATAACTAAATTACGTAAACTACGTAATTATTAAGGTATTTACTTGCTGTATAATACTTTTGCATACATCTTGCTTCTTCTATTTCTAATATAATCTTTAAGAGACCAGGAACTTTTGAGATGACCCCCCCCCACTAGTCTATAATCTCTTCAGTTCTCTGTTCTAGCCGAAACTCTATCTGGCTTAAAGGAATTCTTACTCTTGATGCTGCATCTCTTTAAATATCGTTCCACCCTTTTATGCTCAATAATGTCTGGATCAGAGACAACTTCATCCCGGAAGGCATTTACATTTCGCCCATTTACCAGATGTCCTACAACCAGTAGTTACAGGGACAGTCCCCCCTGGAGACACTCAGGGTTAAGTGTCTTGCTCAGGGACACGATGGTAGTAAGTGGGGTTCGAACCTGGGACTTTATGAACAGATAAACAGATGATAAGAAGTCAACGCGGTCGTAATTCCTCGCTCACCCGCCGCTTCCATCATGCTGGCCCAGAACTCCGGCTCCTTGTGGAGGGGGTCGCTCTCGGGTCCGACCAGCTTGTAGACGTGGACGCAGGGCGGCGTGCTGACGTTACTGTAGTGGCTGACGAACATGTCGAAGCTCTGCACAGAGGTCACCAGGGAGCTCGTGAGCGAGGCTGCGTGCGTCGCCCAGACGCGTAACCGTGATTGTGGTTGTCGGGTGAGGGTGTGTGTGAGGGTGACGGGGGCGTGGCTCAGACCTGGCTGACGGAGCAGCTGTGGGAGAAACCGGGCTTGGTGAGTCTGACCACGTCCCCGGGACAGTCGTAGCTGACCACGTATAGGTGATGCTCCAGTGGCGTGTCCTTCGTGCCTTGGAAGTAAACCAGTTTTGTGGCCTCGTTCACCCAGATCTGTACCAGGCCACCGGGGGAATAGAACGTCAGAACAGTATGGAAACCAGCAACATCGACGGTATTTACCAGATGTCCTCATCCAGAGCGCCTTACAACCAGTAGTGACAGGGACAGTATCCCTGGAGACATGACGGTAGCACCTTCTGAATCCACTTTACCCTCATAACTGCCCTCACCTTTGACCCGTGTCTGGCCAGCACCTCCCACTCGCCGCTGGTTAGGGCCACCTCCTCCTTTACTGGGCACCTGAAGTCATCTGGAGTCAATATGTATACGAAGAACCAATCAGAATTCATTTCCACATCGTAGTCAGGATTTTTACACAGTTCGTGCGTGTAAAATTTACCGTCCGAGTGGGCGTAGTCCCGGGACCACTGGTGGCAGCCTTGCTGCAGCTGGGTGGTGATTTTGTACAAGTGGCAGAAGCCGGTTTTGGACTCGTTCACCCACAGGAAGGTGATCTCGTCGTCGCTGGTTTGGACGAAGGGGTAGAAAATGTCGTGGACCTGCGGCAGACATGCACAATGGAGTCAGATGGAGTGTGTGTGTGTGTGTGTGTGTGTGTGTGTGTGTGTGTGTGTGTGTATATATATGAGAGAGAGAGTTAAACTTATAACAACCCTGAAAAGCTGGTGGGTTCCATCATGTTTGGGCTTAGATCATCTGTAATTTACGTGACTTTTAAAGGAAACACACGGCTGAGAAAGTTCTGGAATACGGAAGCATGTGATGTGGTTCGCTATGTAAAGAGGGTCAAGATACTACAGACCTTCTAAACTTAGTGAAAAGGCGTGTCGAGCAGTCTTACGGGAACTATGTTATACGTTCGTTACGCGTTCACGTGTCAGATTTCAGTGACTCGTTTTCCATGACCATACATGTTTATTTCGTATTCCAGCACTTTTCAAGGCCTGGAAAACTCTCTTTTTTCAAATCCCATGACTTTTCCCGGTTTTTAAATGACCGTAGGAACCCCGGGTGTCTCACGTTGATCCAGATGTCGGTGGTCTCCTGGTAGATGATGTATGGGTGGACGCCCTCCGGCACGGCCTCCGCCCGCTCCTGCCACTGCGTCTGGTCTTCGCTGACCGTGATGAACAGAGCCGGAGGCAGCAGAACCAGCTGCAGCTTCTGCTGACTTCGGTCCAGCAGCACCGCCCATGCACTAACACAGACGAGGAGAGAGAGAGAGAGAGAGAGAACAAAATGTGTATTATATATAAAACAAAAAGTACGATTCATGACACTAACACTACTCATAATTCATTTGAATTATGAGCTGGGGACATAACATAAGTGCTTATATCACGCCCGTTTGTGGCGGTAGTGGGCGTGGTCACGTTCGTGTACCAGGGGTATTAGGAGTGTGGAGAACGCAGGAGAAAGGGAGGAGAGAGACGTATTTACAGGAGGGGGTTCTATATAGTCCAGAATGTGGAAGTAGTGGGGGGGTGAGAGCTGCCAGTCACCTCCCGGGCGTTACACAGCGACAAACAGGGCCGGGCGGGTCTATTTCTGTACGTCCTAATTACTGCGATATTAGCGAGCGCGTCTCAACTCACTATTTTCCGTCTTGTGTCCAGCCAGCCCTGGCAATGTACTCGACTCCGGGAAACAGTGTGGTGAAGGGCAGAACCAGCTCTTTGTCCTGAGTGCTCACAATCTGTGGACAGAAGACGATCCGTCTCAGCAGGATAAGGCGGATCTGCGCCGTCCCGAGAAGGGGGCGGGGCACTTACCCTGCCGAGGTGGTCCGTCCTGATCTCGGCCAGTTTGAGGGTGATCTGAGGGTTTTTACTTCCTGTGTAGGCCAAAGAATCGTCAAAATCAACTAAAACGAAAGAATTTAAATCTAATGGGGAACGTGAGAAGCGCAACGAGGGCTCACCGGTGCGAGGATATCTGTACACGTCAGCCTTGCGCTCCTCGAGGGCCGGAGAGGGAACGTGGATGACCTCCACGTCCGACTCGTCCACCTCCTCGTAGAGCAGCTGCAGCGTCCGTCCCCCGTCCGCATCTGGAGGGAGCAGAAACACGCCAACATCACGTTCTGTTGCGCAATACGGCCTAAACACAAATTCCAATGCGGCGCACAGGCATCGTTTAACAAGATCCACAAAATCAAGATAAAATATGACAAAAGGAACACGCAAGGCTTCCACTCCAAGTCAGACTTAAAATTCCATGACTTTTCAACGACTTTCCATGACCTCCTTTATAAGAAAACGTCTAATATAACGTTTGGGTGTTGAGCGGAAAAGGGTATTTAAAGGGTTTATAGAATTTAAAACGTCGCTGTTGTTGAATATCGACAGCTCGGCGTGTTGAACGGAATAAACCGAAACCTCGACATTCTCTACATGCATCTTTTATTTTATCACATTGGGTGAGCCGGTCCTTAAAATCTTCATTTTCAAGCCAAATATATTGAAATTTACACTTGCCTGGCCATGTTAGGAAAGTAAGCAAGGGTAAGTTAACACATTAACATTTACAGCATTTACCAGACGCCCTTATCCAGAGCGACTTACAGTCAGTAGTTACCGGGACAGTCCCCCCCTGGAGACACTCAGGGTTAAGTGTCCTGCTCAGGGACACGATGGTAGTAAGTGGGATTTGAACCCGGGTCTTCTGGTTCGAGTGTGTTACCCGCTAGGCTACTACCACACATTTTGGCTACTGCACTGTAACCTATTAACAAAATTCCCTGATCATTCCCTGTCTGGAAATGCAATTACTGAAATTCCCCGACCCGTGGTGACCCTGAATATTCCATTTATGTCTCCTCGGGCAAAATAAATAGCAATAGTGACTTTGGATTCATTATTTATTTATTTCTCCGTACGTTCCTAATAAAATCAGCAGCCACCGCAGGGAACAGCGTGAAATGTGGAGGACATTCCAAACAGGACACAAGGGAGCGTTCTCTACACCAACCTTCAGGGGCGGCCGGGGACCACCAGTATCCCGTGAAGCGGTCAAACTCCTCCTGAATGACGAATGTGGCCACGCCCGCGGACTTGGGGTCGTCCTTCACGTTGTTCAGGCCTGGAGGAGGTCGAGATGCCGCACGTGTTTTAACCGGCAGCAGGAGGGAAGTTACGTCATCCCGCCGGACAGAAGAGAAACATGCCGACCTTTATGGCAGAAAGTGAGACGCCGCTCCTCTCCGGTCTCAATGCTGGACACCCACAGGTCATTGTTGTTGATGAAGGCAATAAAACTGGGGTCTCCCGGGGAGATTTTGGGGTCCATGCGGGTCCCTGAGCACTGAGTCTTGATCTCCACCGGCTTCATCGGGGAGGCCTGCTAAACGTCACAAGCTCATTCGTAAACAACACGTTCATTGAAAGATTTATTACGAAAGACGCGCTCGTTGCGCTACCCATAGTGCCCCGGGGCATTTTTTAACAATCGTGAACTCACAATGAAGCCGTTGTGTCCTCCGTCTCGGCAGTAAAACAAACTATTGCTGGCCTGGAAGAGGAAGAGGCCGCTGCGCGCGTGGTGGTCATATGACGTAATGCCGAAGACCCCGAGCCGCTTCCGCTCCCGAAGGAGCTCCTCTTCCCGGGAGTAGACCCCGTGATGCGGCGTCGCCTGAAAGCGAAGTGACTGTCATTGTGATACGCAGCAGCACAGCACACGGTGCACACAGTGAAATTAGTCCTCTGCATTCAACCCATCACCCTGAGTGAGCAGTGGGCGGCCATGACAGGCGCCCGGGGAGCAGTGTGTGGGGACGGCGCTTTGCTCAGTCGCACCTTGGCGGATCGGGTTTCGAACCGGCAACCTTCTGATTACAGGGATTTATTAAGAGACCAGCATGGATAGCAAAAATTATTATTATTATTTTTTTTTTTCTAGTCAGAAAAACCTCTCATAATCGATGCATCGCGATGAAGACGTGGACATAATCGATTACCTTCCGATCAGAGTACAGCGGCAGATCAGATCTACAACGCGGCGTTACCGCCGTTACTGGCCGTTAATAAAACCTCGCTGCGCTTTCCGCTTTGGCGAGCGCCTTGGCCTCAACTTGCTTCAATGAGCAGAAAAACCATCGCCACAGACGTCTGGACCAGCCGTTTTTTCTGGTACTCGTCCGCACGGCCGAACGAGACCTTAACTCTTGTATTTGAAAACATCGTGTGAAGTAACGTGGAAAATTTATGGGATGCGTTACTATTACTAGTTACTATTCGAGACCATCGAGGCGTTGATAGCCAAGCGAAACCGCGAGACCCGTGAAGGTCCACGCAGGACGCACCTGGAAGTGATCCAGCATCTGCTTCCAGGACAAGACCAGCAGGGCTTCTTTCCTGATCTTCTTTGGAATTTCGGAGTAAAGTAACGAGTTTTCCCTACTTCCGTAGGGCATTCCTGCAACACACAGAGCGCAGACGCGTCGTGAAGCGACCCGCAGAAAAAAAAAAACAAACGACACGTAAAGGAGACCGGCCGGGGGGGGCGGAGACCGGCTGGGGGGGGGGGGGGGGGGGTATGGGGTATGCGGAGACCGGCTTGGGGGGGGGATGCGGAGACCGGCCGGGGGGGGGGCGGAGGCCGGCCGGGGGGGAGGCGGAGACCGGCCGGGGGGGAGGCGGAGACCGGCCGGGGGGAGGCGGAGACCGGCCGGGGGGAGGCGGAGACCGGCCGGGGGGAGGCGGGAGACCGGCCGGGGGGGAGGCGGAGACCGGCCGGGGGGGAGGCGGAGACCGGCCGGGAGGGGGCGGAGACCGGCCGGGGGGGGGGGGCGGAGACCGGCCGGGGGGGGGGGGGCGGAGACCGGCTGAGGGGGAGGCGGAGCCCACCGAGGTAGTAGAGCCGGTGGGAGTGCGGGCCGGACTCGTCGTGCTTCTGTACGAACTGGAAGTCGTGCGGCGCCTTGTTGATGATCATGCCCGAGTACTTGCGGCTGCTGTGGATGATGTCGCGCAGGCCGTCCCACGAGTGCTTCTCCACGAAGTACTGGAAGGGCGTGTCCTCCATCTCCACCACCTCCGTGCTGTCCGAGAGCTCGTCGACTGCGGTCATCCTGACGGCGGCAAAGCTGCAAAAAGCGGACGCAGACCCGGCTCTTACTGGCGTGCCGCGGGACGTGGGCGCGGCGGTGGCCGGCGCGGCGACGCCTACCTTTTCCAGCTACCTTCTGTTTCGTCTTCGAGTTTCACCCTCTTTACTCTATGCATCAACCGGGCGACGAGCCTCCACCAGGATTGGCAACCTGAGGAAGAAAAGCGGAATTTAGACACGCCCACCAACCAAAACTGGAAATATCGGGGCGACGAGCATATGCACAGAGCAGACGGGCGGCCGCGGGGGACCTTCCGGAAGATCGAGTGGACTACCGAGGAAATTCATTCTGCTCGCCACGACGACACGGACTGAACTGCGTCCGCGCCGCCGCGGCAGGAACATGTCACCGGCGCGTGGAATTCACCACCTGCACACCGCCGCCGACCCAGCGCCCGTCCTTCACTCAACCCAGGGTGTGGACACGAAACCTGGAGAACGTCCCCGACAAGAACGTAGAATACAGTTTATTAACGCAGGTCTACCGGGGCCGCGGTGGCCTAGTGGGTCAGGAATACCGGGCCGCCATGGTGCCACTGATGTCCCCTTGACGAAGGTAGTGTCCCCCCGCACTGCTGTCATTTACATTTACAGTATTTACCAGACGTCCTTATCCAGAGCGACTCAGTCAGTAGTTACAGGGACAGTCCCCCCTGGAGACACACAGGGTAAGTGGGATTTGAACCTGGGACTTCTGGTTCATAGGCGAGTGTGTTACCCACTAGGCTACTACCACCCACTGCTGTCCACCGCTCACCAAGGGTGATGGTTAAATACAGAGGACACGTTTCCCCGTGTCCTGCAGCATAAATATTCTCTAAAGAGGAAGGTCTTGAGCTGCCGTGTGAAGGTGCTCAGTGACTGAGCTGTTCTGACCTCGAGGGGGAGTTCATTCCACCACCGAGAGGTCGAGACAGAGAAGAGTCTAGACGAGCATCCTCCTCGTACCTTCAGCCGTGGAGGGTCTAGGCGAGCAGTACTGGAGGGTCGGGACTTTCACTCAGTCTGTACCTCAATATTTTGCAATTTCCTACATAAACCATTGTGACAAATCAGAATGAGAAGCCCTGACAAGCACAATGAAGTCCAAGAAGGGAAAAACCTACACAGACACCTGGAAAACTAGCAAATATCATTAAAATAAATAAATAAATAAAAAACCCACAGAAACCCTGTTGTGACCTTCTGACCTGCAGTTCAAGAGCTGGTCACCGCTTTGGTGGGATTATAACAACACGCAGGCCGCCTACGTCTGTCTACGTCACGTGGAAACGCTCGTCAGTACTGAAACTAATGAAAGGTTCTTCACCTTCCCAACAGCCACCGTTCAGGAAGGGACTATATCTAAAGGCGCAAGACACACAAATAACCCACGTTAAAAAGTGAAAGCATCGGTAATGTCGACGTGAAGATATGTTCTAGTAGAATGGGCCGCCGGTCTCTCACAACCCTGTAAAATAATGTACGATCTCCTACACGTCAAAGTCTACAGATGGAGAAAAATATTGTATTGCAGCTCAAGAGTCTCTTTCTCGACACACATCGATCACGTCACCGTTTTGTGGAAAGAAGGGAATTCTGCAATAAACGCTTCAGGACACCCACATCGGACCAATATTGATGTAGGCTTGAATTTTCGATAAATGCTGCTTAGTATTGGTGGAAAGACTATATAACATATTTTTATTATGAATTTGGAGAAGTCACGTGATTCACCGGGTATTACAACCAATCCACATTTTTTTTTTTTACATTTTGTTGTTTTTTTTGTTAACACAAACCACATTTGAGGAGGATTGACAGTAAATCTCGGCGCATCGCTGCGTGACGTCGAGGCTAAAACGGCAGGAACGGGTCCGACGACGTCGGCTAACGTCGCTAACGCCAATAATCGTGTTCCGTCCCCGAAACGCCACTCGACCCCGGAGCCGAGAAGCGAAATAACAACGCGCAGGACGGGAATCCGCCCTCACCGGGCCCGAGAACCGGCCGCCCGGATCGACGCTGCTCGGCGGCGCAACCACACAATGGGAAGCACTTTTTAACGGGGCGGCCTTCCGCGTCGCGACACCCATCACAATTCACCGGGTCCTCGTTAACTGCCGGCTCTCAGTTCGAAACAGCGGCTTTCGGCGAACCCCCCCCCCAAAAAAAAAACACGACCTTCTCCCACTCGCCTGGCATTGTGAGCGATTCCAGGTTTTTTGACACCTTTGTGGTTTAAAAAAGATCAACGACAACCGGAAAGTTCGGTGTTAAAAATTGGACCGCAACGGGTAACGAGTGCCTGCTGTGATTCTATAATTCAATTTTCGTTCATCTTTGACAATAGTAACAGTAATAATAATGCGATACAGTGGCCTGGCCTCGACATCGCTGGGCACAATGGTTCTGAAATATCCGATTTCTACGCCGAGCAGAGCAGCAGGTTCTCCTGACCCGGTACCCTCGGTGTAGGACGCATGCAGCTGCCCTGGACCGGGTCGCCGATCGGGACCTGTGTATAGTGTGTAAATAATCCCCGGGTTCTCGCTCGATTCGTTTTAAAACGGCACGACATCGAATGAACGATTCCGTGTTAAATTGGCACGACATCTTCGCTTGCGGCCAACAAAGCCGATTCCGGTGACTCCTGACTCGGCCGAGTAAAGCCCATGAATCTCGGCGGACACCGGACCACGACCGCGGCGGCCCTGCGTCCCGCCTCGCCCCGCAGCAGCAGCACAGGCGGCCCGGCCCGGTCCAGTCGTGTTCACCCGGGGACCGGGGCCGGTCATAAACGAGGCGCCGACTCGCCACTCACAGGTTTCGCCGTGAGCCGCCCTCCTCGCCGGGTCCGTGTCAGCGCTCGGTTCGGGGTCTAGGCGGCGTTCGGCCGGCTCAGCGTTCCGTCCATGGCCCGGAAAAAAAGCGAGAGGCGGAGTGTCACTGGGTCGCGGAGGAGGCCACGGAAATCCTGGCACCTTTAACCCGGAACTGACGCGACCGGCCCGCGCTTCAAAATAAAAGTCCCCGTGGGCAGAGACCGTCCATTCCACCAACCGTGGGGAGTAGCGGTTCTAGATAATAAGACTCTTAATTCAAATTTTGTCACGTACAGTCATACGCGGTATGACATGCAGTGAAATGCTTTTTCCGACTGCTATAGACCTGATATATTGCATTCAAGTGAACCATATATTACAATTTTATGTTTTTAAACATAAAATGTGTAACAGGTAGGATGAAGGTGTGCAAATGTTTTTTTAAAAAATAATAATAAATTAAGGTTTCTTCTTGAAACCCTTGATCTAGTATTATCTGGTCACATTTTGTACGGCAAATCACCAGAAGACAAAATTTGATGTCCTCTTTAAAAAAAAAAAAAAAAAAAAAAGGCCGGCAGGGGACACATTTTTACCAGTCCAGCATGAACACCCACATCCTACATGAATGCCCGAAGGGGGTGTTATTTGGTTCCTTGTCCCAGTCCTCCATTAATACACTAAACACAGTCCCAGCTAATCTGGTTGATTAAAAGATTTTCATAGCAATAAAAATAAATAAAATAGACAGACAACCACTTCTGTGTGTCGGAAGTCACTTTTATTTACACACTCGTGAACAAACTTTACTTCAGTGGGATGAAGCGAGAAGAGTGAGTAGCTCCAATACCGGGGCGGCCGTGTTTGACGGGCTTGTATGTGATCGAGAACTCTCCCAGGTAGTGGCCAATCATTTCAGGCTGCAATGGAAGGAGGGGGAAAAAAATATTGATTTCATAGCAGGTTAAAAAAAAATATATATATATATATACACACACACACACACACCATTTCAGAACGTTTGAAATTACATTTTAAATCCATATATATTATACATGAGCTCAGCACTCCGAACAGCAACTAACAGCCTGGAATTACGCCTGTTTAACACTGGTTCTCTTTGTAGTCTACATGGTTTGCCTTAAATTGCTATTCTTGCACTTTAGGAATCCTGGTTTAAAGTTGCACACATCAGTCTGTAACATTGTGATCAATGTCCCATTATGACTTTTCACTTTGTGTGATTATTTGACATTAATACGAGTTCCCCGGCCTGTATATGGTCCTGCAGTGGCTAGAAATGGCGATAGGTGTAAAAAGCGCTTTGGCTATTTGGCTCTCATTCTGAGAAGCTCGTGACGTCATAAGGGTAAAGGCTTCCGCCCGTCCCCTAAAACATTATCTCCACCGACTGTCATGGCTTCCAAACGTGTGAAGCATCGCCGTCGCTTGGTGATTGAATGTAGAAATGTGGGACTGGATCAAAGTGGCTATAATTCTGCACCACGGCTGAATTTCAGAAAGTGACTTCAGATACAGTATTATGGGACCAATAAGAACTATATAATAACAAAATTACCCCAAATTCCTAACAGAAGCAACCAACTCCGCTTCCTCCAGAGCGATTTTAACCTGCTGCTGCTCACCTTGATTTCAACCTGGTTGAAGGTCTTGCCGTTGTAAACGCCAACCATGGAGCCCACCATTTCGGGCAGGATGACCATGTCCCGCAGGTGGGTCTTGACCACCTCGGGCTTCTCCATGGGCGGAGCCTCCTTCTTGGCCTTGCGCAGGCGCTTCAGGAGCGACTGCTGCTTCCTGCGCAGGCCGCGGTTCAGCCGCCGGCGCTGACGGGCGCAGTACAGCTGCATGAGCTGCTCACTGCGGGAGAGCAGAGACATTCGTTACGTCCGTATCAGTCATGTGACCATGTAACCCGATTTTGTCCAAATTAACGTTCGGGGAAATATTGTGGATAAATCCAGGTAAAAACAACAAAGCCGGAAAAGATACTACACTTATGCCATTTATCAGACGCCCTTATTTAGTTACAGGGACACGATGGTAGTAAGTGGGATTCGAACCTGGGTCTTCTGGTTCATAGGCGAGTGTGTTACCCACTAGGCTACTACCACCCTACTACAGACCTGCGCTGGTTTTACACGTTGTGGATGTAAATGTAGAAAGAAGCTTCTCGGGCAGTCTTACTTACAGATTTCCATAACTTCATTTCTCCCGTCAAACTCCATGACTTTTCAGTTTTTTTTAACTTTTATTATTATTAAATGACCGTAGGAACCCCGAAGTCAATATTTAACAATAAACTACGCTTGTGGAACACCGGGGTCTCCAACCCTCACCCTGGTTACATTTACAGCATTTACCAGACGCCCTTATCCAGAGCGACTTACAATCAGTAGTTACAGGGACAGTCCCCCCCTGGAGACACTCAGGGTTAAGGGTCTTGCTCAGGGACATGATGGTAGTAAGTGGGATTTGAACCTGGGTCTTCTGGTTCATAGGTGAGTGTGTTACCCCACTAGGCTACTACCACCCCGGATTCACCCCCAAATAATCACCCTCTCCGTACAAGACCGCATATCCGTGTCGCTGTATTGGTCTTACAAGTAAAATAAGAGCTGGTGCTGTATGTGCCGAGTCGGAACTCACTAGGACATGTCCAGGAGCTGGTCCAGGTCCACTCCTCTGTAGGTGAACTTCCTGAAGGTGCGCTTCTTCTTCTGGTCAACGTCGGCCTACACGGACACACACACGAAAAGAGACGGAAATGTTACACCGGGGATGAAGTAACCGACGGCGGGAGCATCTCGTTGACGGGTCTAATACAACAACGCGGGGGAAAAAATTATAAAAGCGGGCATCGTGTCGACGTTGACGAGCCGTCGGCGGTCAACACACAGCCGGGCCAAATAAAACGATCCGGGCCGAATCTCGCCACGATACTCGCGCGAAAGCGGCCTGTGGAGATGTGGAATGGCGACGCGGGAGACGGCGCGCCGGTAAAGACGCGCGGGTCGCGCGGATGCGGGACGATGGTCCGCTGGAATTGTCGCAGAGACGCGGCTCGCCTACCATCTTGTCGGGGTCTCTCCGGAAAAGGAAGCCGAGAGCGCGGAGCCGGGAATCTCGCGATACTTCCTCCTCGTCTCGTTTTTAATGCAGCTGCGCGCCATCTAGCGGCAAGGAACAAAACAACTACATTCATTCATTCATTCGTTCAATTCCTCCTCTGTGACTGGTCTCAATGTCTTTCAACAATATGTAGGTTTGATTATTAAAGTAATTAAAACATATATAATACTGTGCAAAATTACCAAGCAGTGAAAAAACAAACTCTACTTAACTAAAAGCTAAAAGCATTTTAGCAAAGCGCCGTAATACTGATGCTGGCCTACAAAGCCAAACATGGAGTAGCACCATCCTACCTCACAGCCCTTATTACACCTCGCACTGCATCTCGTATACTCCGAGCCTCCAGTACTGCTCGCCTGGTCCCCCCGTCTCTGAAGGTAAAAGGAAGATGCTCATCTAGACTCTTCTCCGTCTTGGCACCTCAGTGGTGGAATGAACTTCCCCTCGAGGTCAGAACAGATCAGTCACTGAGCACCTTCAAACGACAGCTCAAGACCTTCCTCTTTAGAGAATATTTAGATTAAATTGTAACTTTCTTGTTGTCGAACTTGTGTACAGAATCTACAACAGAGTGAATAAAATAGATGTATTCATAGTTGGGGGTCCTAGTGAACCGGAATTGATCTCTTCATCGATGGTATCTTGAAAGCACGTTGTAAGTCGCTCTGGATAAGGGCGTCTGCCAAATGCCGTAAATGTAAATGTATTTAACCATCACCCTTGGTGAGCAGTGGGCAACCATAACACGTTCCTGGGGAGCAGTGTGTGGGGACGGTGCTTTGCTCAGTGGAGGCATGGGATTTGAACCAGCAACCTTCCGATTACGGGTAAGAAAATGGACCTGTTACAGCACTAAAGGAACCACCTTCCCTGTGCCTGCTTTGCAGCTGGGGTGTTTTGATGGCTCGAGTGTGAACATTTGTCAAAATATTCCACCCTTCTTTCAAACTTTCTTTTGACTGGGGTCAAGAGGTCATTTGTTAATAAAACAGCAGGCCAGCAGTGTACCTGAACACCACCCAGCGACATGGCATTCTGAAATGTTACTTCAGACCTCCATATTAAATCATTTGACTAGCTGTCTGAGCAGAAATCACATTTCTAACATCTCATTATAGCAGAATATTGTACACAGCATTGTTCAAGTTTCAACACCATTCATCTATATAGTAGTTTTTCTTCTGGAACGAGGACTCCAGTCCACATCACTTTTTGCTGCCTTTATAAAATGTAATATTTAATGTAATGAGAAACGCCACTATAGTGCTCGGTAATGACCAGAGGATTAGGCAAACAATACAAATAACAATTACCTAAAAAAAAACAATTACGGTTTCAAATAAAATTTCATTTTATTGCATGAGTGCACAATGCACTCATCCAGCCACCTGAGGGAAGTCAGCATTCTTAAATAAAATAAAAAATAAAAAAATCTAAACCAGAAAAAAAGAAAACCACACACACATAAGCAAAGCAGCACATACAATAGTACAAAATTCATTTAAAAAATTGCACAGTTTAGGTGTATAATATATATATATTTATATATACTTATATTTTTTCCAGCTTTCCACAAACTTAATTTTAAAAGGCTCAGAAAGTTTAAAAAAAATAATAAAATAAAATAATAATAATAATAATCCACAAATTTTAAATGAAAAATATTTTCCCCTATTCCGTTTAAAGCTGAATAAAGTGGAAACCCTGTAACACCTCGATCTGGCATATAATCTCTGTGCTGATGTCCAGACGGTAAAATCTATTGCTAAGAGTTCAGTCCTAATACAAAACGAGAGCGAGAGAGAGAGGGAGGGAGGGAGGTCTGCAAGTGTGTGCAGGCGCTCACACACACACACACACACACACACACACACACACACACACACACACACACACACACACACACACACTCAGACTTTTACAGTGTGCATGAGCCGCTGTACCAGGTGAATCGTGTCCCCGGGTCTGTATTAGTCTGTGAGGTGACACTATTCCCTTTCTCTGTTAATATTAATCTGCAAAACAAAATGAAACCCGCCATGAATCCAGTTTTCGCGTGTATCCCTGACATTTGCACTGTGTGAGACGTGTAGCGGCGGCGGCAGCGGGGCGGCGGCCCTCAGCGACGGTACGGGTGGAAGCCCTGTACGTTGTGGTTCTGCCCTCGGCCGAAACTGCTGGCTGCGGGCTGGGGGGCGGCGGCGGGCTGCGCCGACGGCGCCGCATATGAGGCAGTCTGCTGGCTGGGGTCTCCGAAGCTGTGGCCAAAGCCGCTCAAGTCCTGTCCGTAGCCTGTGTCGCGTGGGCAAACAAAAGAAGCAGCAGTCAGCGCAGAGGGATTGTGGGTAATTCCGCCGCTCACGCTAACTGAAGCTACGCCGAGATGGAGTCTGAGACTCTGTGACGTCTTAGCGCCCTGGGGTCAAACGGCAGCGTCTCAGGGCGGTAAGGACACAAAGAGAACAGATCAGACGTCTGGTATGCATATAGGGTGAGACATTTATACTTGTTTACGCACAAAAATAAAATCATAAAAAAGGGTCCACAGGTGAAAAGGGAGAAAGACGTGAAAATTATTTGGTCAGTCCCAAGAAGGCACACAGGGATCGAAAAAGTCACTATTTAAAAATGAGATAATCCGGTAAGCAGCGAAGCAATGCAGAGAGGAGAGCAGGGATGGGTGGTGGAGGTATAATGAAGTACAGCTACTGGAAGCTATTTTCAGCTGGACGAGGGGCAGTGGGGAAGCCGACTCGCAATCCCGGGCCGCCAAGGTGCCACTAGGCAAACCACCGTACCCACACGCTGCTCCACATTTACATTTACAGCATTTACCAGACGCCCTTATCCAGAGCGACTTACAATCAGTAGTTACTGGGACAGTCCCCCCCTGTAGCAACTCAGGGTTAAGTGTCTTGCTCAGGGACACAATGGTAGTAAGCGGGATTTGAACCTGGGTCTTCTGGTCCAAAGGCGAGTGTGTTACCCACTAGGCTACTACCACCCTACATCCTTGGGATGGTTAAATGCAGACCACATTTCGCTGTATGCACTGGGTGCCGTGCCATGTCAACTAATCACTTTCACAGGGAGCGGCGTAGCTGTATTTCACCATCCTCTGAGAAGGCGGCCATGTAACTCTCGCATTACATGCACTGAGGTGGGCGGGGAGTAAAGAAAGCCTTAAGAGGGGAGGGGGAAATGAAGGGGGAATGAAGCTTAATGAATCGTAGATCTGATTTGAGTTTTGTTTTTTAACCCACACCTACCTGCACTATATCCCTGCTCATCCTGACCATAACTGTGAGAAGGACGCGTTGGTCCGTACGCAGAGGGGTCCTGAGGATAGTTACCCAAGCCTATCAGGGAGATGAGGGAGACCAGGTTGACTAAAACCCCGAGAGAGTCTGACTGTACGGGGATCGCGCTCTCTCTTTAGCTCCTCCTGACTGCACTGCCACGTGACAACAAGAACAACAACAACGAGCTCTACGCAAGTCCATCTGCAAGCAGAAACAAAGTCATGTGAATGGGCGGCTGCCGCCCGTGGCCGTCTACTGCGCATTACTCCACTTAATGGCTTCTAATTAAAGGGCGAATGGCAAAATAGTGGCATGGAAGCAGAAGCGCAGGCATGATGCGGTCCGGGACGAAGTTTTCAGATCATGACACCGAGCGAGTGGGGCGGAGCACTCCCGGAGTGTCTCAACATGAGAGTGGGTGTTTCTCACAGTCATGGAAGGCCCAAACCCTGACGAGGGACCGGTCCAACATGCGGGACGCCTCCAGTCCTGCCGAGCCCGACGTCCTTTGTTCAGGGCTTTCTTCCACGGATCCGTCTGCGAGTACTCCGTGATCTCCCAACACCCACAATCCATTGTGAACACACAAGGGTGGGACCTTATTAAATAACACACACCTGTGTAGTTCCGATCCGTTTTTTTTTCCTGTTAATTTCCTTAAGTAAATTGGTCGTAATCGTCCTTGTGCTTCGCAAATGAAAAATGACAACGATCGGAGTCTGGAAGAACTAATTCCGAGACAGAGGCATCCTCAGATCTGAGAAACACCCAAAGTCTCTGAAAGAACAGAAGGCTGTGACCTGCCCTGACAACCGGGTTCGGGTCACATTTTCAGTAATAGTAGAAATAATAATAATAATAATTACCATCATTAGGCGGGCAGAGGGGCATGCACTGGCAGTGGCCAGTAAGGTTTACGTTCCAGTGTCACAATTTGGGACTTTGTACTGTACCTTCCACTACCAGTAACCTTTAGATAGTACCCTTTAGGTCTAATTAGGAAAAGAAAACGGGCCGTTCCCACCCTGCATCATGAGGGGAAATGAGCAAAGCGCCGGTGACGGCGGAGTGCGAACTTGCTGGATAAAAAGCCATGGGAACGTACAGGGTGGCGGGAGATGGGCGACATCGGCAGGCAGAGTTAAAATAAACCGGGGGACCAGGGCGGCGTGAGCAGCAGGCTGGATCTGTGCCGGGCGGAGTTCCTGCGTACCGTACTGGCTGTAGGGGAAGTCGGGCTGTCCAGCGGGGGCTTTGCTCATGTCCTGAGTTGGGGTGGTCGCGGGGGCGAAGCCCATTGGCCCGGTTCCGGGAGTGGTGGGAGGAGGAGGCATTCCTTGCGGTACGTACTGGTCACCTTGAGGCGTCCCGAAACTGTATCCTGTTTTCAGACGATATAATTTTTAAAAATTTACAACAACTCACAAATCTTTGCTTATGTTTTGGCAGAATAACGTGTCAGAATTTAATTTTGCTTTACTTTACTTCCACCATAAGGGGGCGACGGATGCCCAAAAACTAAATTCCAAGGCACTCCTTTATAGCTAGACATTTACAATCAAAGAGAAAAAAACATCACAGCCATTTTTCTCAAACTCAGCAGGTCATCTTTTTAATTTGACAGCGACGTTACTCCTCAGATGACCAAATTCAGATTTCAGTGCATGCGCCACATTAACAGACATCAATAAAGCTGACTGACCGAACTGGGGGGGTGTGCTGTAGCCCTGCTGTGGGTATCCCTGAGGTGCCCCAAATCCAGCTGCTGGGGCGGCCGTCACCAGGAAGGCATTGAAGGGTGACGGGGGCTGTGGGGGGGCTCCTCTCCCCGCTGGTAATGGCGGGACGTACCCACCTGCAAGGAAAATGGAACAACTTTGTTTTTGTACCATTAAAAATTAGAAAAAAATTCATATTGGAATAAAATTCTAAAGGTTTTCTGCACACTGAAGGACCAATGCAAAAGCTGTGACATAACATCTGGCCAACATTCAAGTCCTTGAATTTATCAGTCTGACAACTGACCGATCAATCAATCAAATAGTAAATCTTCTACAGTCTCTGACTGGCCGGTGCACACAGTCCTCATTTCATAAGAGGTCATTCGGTCCAAAGGTCAAACGAACCTAAAGGCTGACCTGCAGACACCCAAACACCTGAAAGAGAACAAACATGGAGGGAAAAAACAAAATTTCCTATTACTGCTCTGTCCCAGAAGGCTTCTTAAAATAAACATCTGATCCGTGCCTCGTGGGCGCATTTGTGTCATTTTCTTCTCAGCAGACTCACCCTGAGGTCCGTAGCTCGGCTGCCAGCCCTGCGCTGGCTGTGCGGACCAGCCATTGGCCGCGCTCAAGATGCCCCTGGGTCCCCATTGGCCGGTTCCCAGCTGACCAGGGCCCGGAGCTTTACTGTCTCGAGGTTCAGCCTTCTTCACTTCCACCTGGACAAAGGACAATGACACCACAAATTGCAAGACGAGAATTTTTTTGAACAAGTGAAGAGCCACCTAACTAAACCTAATTAATGCACTTTTAAAACCTTAAATCTTACACTGGGCCAATATATAGAATTTATGCACTGACTATATATATATATACACACACACATATATATATATTTATTATAAAATATAATGATTGTGGGAAGAATTTAGTTTTACAAACAATATGTTTCTCAGATACTTTTTAAAAAAAAAAAATACATTCAATTTAGATGATGTTTAAATAAAATGTACAAAACAACTCAATATAGATCTTTTACAAATTTTTTTTGAAAGTGTAACTGAGAAACATAGAATTCCCTGCCCTTGAAAAATTAACAGCTAGTGGAAGTCAAAGACTTACCTCTCCTGGCTTAATCTAATTTATGTAGAATTTCAGGGGAATGGGTGTAGAAATGAACTATTGCCTGTGTCTAACAGTCAGAGATACTCATGCAGAATATATAAAATGGACAGTCAAAAAGGTCAAATTACTGGCGAATCTTCATACTGTGTCACACGCGGAAGAGAAGAGTTCCGATTAATCCTGAAAATCCTAGCAGACTCTAACTCTCTAATTGTTTGATTGAGCCACCAGCTAAAGACAAATCATATTCTGGAAAGAAAGAACTCCTCTAAAACCAGTAGAAAAACTGGGCTGGTGTGGGGTGTCGACAGAAATAGACCACACACTGTAAAGGCGGTGAGTTATTGGGTCACCTTGCATCCATTTCTTCTGCACGAAAATCTTGGGAAAAGAAAAAAAATTCCCATTTTTTCCCTCCCCTCCTCTCAGAGCCTCTCTGTCGACCCAATTAGCAACACGTGGCGGCGAGCGGCGGCTCCGCCGCCCGATCCCCTCCGCATCTCTGGGAGTGATGGATGCCAGGATGCCGCTGCCCCAGCACCAGAACTGGGATTTAGCAACACAGTTTGATGTGCTCCAGTTTCTAATTTTACAGCTCCATGTCGCCCCTTCCTCGCCCGTCCCCTCCCACAAGTCCCAGTTGCAATAATGTCATATCAAGAACAATGGCTGAGGTACGGCTACACGGATCCTTTTCTGGGAAAACAGGACAAAGTCAAGGAGAACGTTGGGCATGGAGGGGGAGGAGGAATATAGGGCACCTACCATGCATACATTGATGAAAAATTGCCTAGCGCCCAGATAAATCGCAGGGGTTCCTTCTACCGCTTCGCGGAGGATCCGGGCCGTATAGAATCTTTATATAGAGTAGATTATTATTTTTTTTTTTTTAAATATGCATGTTATTTTATCATTATTTTTGGAATTCTGCGACCACCTGCACCAGAAGGGGTAACTCCCACAGTCATCAACCACGCCACGTGTAGATTATCTGCGCTAATGAAGGACGGATCTTCTCGATTTCACAACTTACGGACACAGTATGGAGATTCAAAAATGGAGGTCACTTCATTGAGGAATTTTTTTTTTGTTGCTTGTTTGTCCTTTCCAAAATATTACTTCAATAAATCTTTTGGAACTCAAACATTAAGTGACCCGTAGGAAACCCAAAAAATATGAAACAAACAAATAAATAAATAACAAAACAAACAGACAGGGGGGGGAGAATAAAGAAAAATGGAAAATGAACGACCGGTCCTTTAGGTGCCCTCCGCATTAATTCTCAAATTAATGCATTGCAATTTTCTTCATTTTAAACGCAAATGGGGAAATTAAATGGATGTATATGGTGTGTGGCATCCTAAAGCAGCGGTCAAAATTAACCGAGCCTTGAGCGACCGAGCGGGACCGTACTACCGGTGGACTGAAATCTGGATGAGCGGAACGCTGCAAATTGGAAGAACATCTGCTTTTCGCCCAGCAACAGTCGTCGGGTCGCCCGAGCCTCGGTCTCAACTTTAGGGTAAAATAAAACTACAACTACACACTTTTTTGCCCATGATGTCGTGAAAATGCATGTTGACAGCCTGGTCCACTGATTGTTCGGCCTCGAAAGTAATAAATCCAAAACCTAGCCAACGACCAAGAATGAATCAAGGAAGCAGGGTGTTTCTTTATCTTTTCTCTCTTTTTTTCTTTTCCGTGACAACACAAGATGAAGAACAATTTAGAGGGACGGAGAAGGGGGCAGGGGGTAGGAGGGAAGAGTTCGGGAAGCATCCGGCCAGACGCCCTAGGGTTCAGGCGACGTGGCAGCCTGTTAACGGCTGCATCAGAAGCAGCACATTGACACCTTTGAGCTTCTTGGAAGGTTCTATGCAGATAAAAACGTGTTATTCGAATTTCGCATGGTGTAGGAGGACTGTAGGAAGAATCGCGATCAATACTACTGTGAACGTGGCGCCGTTTCACCTGAACCCCACCCCCCCACCTCGATGCTCCCCTTGATATACTATTGAACAGCAAACGGTGGCAGCAGCTGCACACTGGTTAATGCACACACCCAAAAAATAAAAAAAATTTAAAAAAAAATTTCTTTGTGGCCATCTCCGAGCTTTCCCAAAAAATGACACTGCACTTTGGGCAAACCAGGACAGGCCGTTGCAACACAGCTTACAACAGCAGCACAAAGATACAGGCCAAAGCTTCCGGACAAAAAAAATCTGGGTGACTGATGACGCAGTCCCGATTCGCGAGGTGCGACCAAGCATCTTCGTCGGGGGGATGAAACTAGCTACAAGCGTCCAATTAAATTCCGATGGATAAAATAAAAAAAAAAAATAAAATAAAATCACTTTTCCGCCTCCGTCAATGTCACCACGTAAATAATTCAGGCCTTCGGAGACCAAAACGCAGACTAATCGTAATTTTTCCCCAGGGCGGGCCTCTGGAACCATTGATTTCTAAGTAGGTCGGCCACTTGACGCTCGTCGGCTCGCGAGAAGCTGCTCCAGAAGCCACCCGTGCTCTAGATGCCAAGACCAGACCTCTCCAGACTGGCGCACGAGCGAGATTAATACAAACCATCTGGCCCGGACGAGGCGCCTAAAAAACACCCGACCGTTCTGCGGGCAAGTTGTGCCATCCAGCTACCCTGAACTAGTTTCGCGCCCATCAAACAACTTTTCCGCGGTGGCAGAACTGGGTTGTTGCGCGTCGTACACACTGGGATCTAACCTGGTTCCGATTCCGGGTCCTCAGAGAGGAGCGCTTCGGACGCTATGCGGCGCCACGGCCGTCGGTGTTCTAAATTTACCGCGAGACCTTGACACGCTCTTCGTTCGAGTAACGGATCTGCGAACTTGGTCGACACCTCGCGAACGGGCAGCCCGCTCGGTTTCACACGAGGCCCGTATCTTTGTGGTACCACTCAGAACACTATAACCTACAAAGGAGAAAAGAAACATCTTAAGAAGACAACGTTAATCACAGTCATTCAACACATCTTCACAAAGAGAACAGGGGAATGGAGAAAGAAAGACAGAAAGGGCTTACTTACAAAAACGTACTTAATAGTTCTACATGGGAAAACACTTAATATGCAATTTAGCACTCAGTCAGTAATATCTAGGTCAAAGCAAGGAACTAAAACTTATCCAGTAAAGAAGAGGTTAAAGATTGATTACAGTAACAAAAAAAGAAATCTGCATATTAGGATCAGAGAACAGTTTCTTTACCAAAAAAAACAAACACGAATTTGCAAATGACAAACTATTCCATTCGTCCCCAAAGAGTGAAATATGAATGCATACCAAGGCGGGGAAAAAAAAGTGCACAAAGTGTGCTCATCTCGTACTTCTCAGCAGCTTATTTATTTGCATAAAATAACTGATTCATCGTCTGTGTGTGTGTTTTTGTTCACATTTTAACTCAACACCACATTGGTGAGGTGTGTTCAGATGGCATTTTTATGGGTTTTTTTTTTTTTCGGGTGACACTGGGCCAAAGCACAACATGTGCATGTAACGGGACAACGTGTGTATATATACAATGATGTGCATGCATTTAAACACCTCAAAACACCAATATAATCACCAAGCAGTTCTACGGTGCTCTGCAGGAGTGCACCAGAGCAGAGTCGGCCACACAACATCGGGACTAGCATCGCACGGAGGAAAACATGCCAGGTGAACGGTCCATGGCGGGGTGAGTTATGAGTCGGGCAATGTGGGTGACGTGGGGGCGGAGACAGGGTTGCCCTGGTCCCCGCCCCCCTCCTCTTTGGGGCAGAATAGTTTGTCACGGTGTAGTGGGAGGAAGGTGATGAGAGAAGCAGAGCGGACCAGATTTTACCTCGGGGCCTCTGTTTTTCCGCATCATAGATCATTACCACCTCTGTGACCTGCCGTCAAATACACGAGACAAACGGCTGCGTTAAAACGGCGCGGTTCAAATAAAAAAAAAAAAAAAAAAAAAAAAACACAGTGCATGGAAATGCATGGTATTTGTTTTGTCAAATTTGAGTAATTATTAGTAGGAGATTGGATGTCTGTTCCTCCACAACTTCATCTGCACAGGGTGGTAGTAGCCTAGTGGGTAACACACTCGCCTATGAACCAGAAGACCCAGGTTCAAACCCCACTTACTACCATTGTGTCCCTGAGCAAGACACTTAACCCTAAGTTGCTCCAGGGGGGGGGCTGTCCCTGTAACTTCTGATTTTAAGTCGCTCTGGATAAGGGCGTCTGATAAATGCCATAAATGTAAATGTAAATGCACAGCCTGGCTGTGGCTGATTGATTTTAAACGAAAGTACAGATTTTGTGACCACAGCCATAAAGGCGTGCCGGGAACCAGGACGTTATGAATATTAAAATAAATGTTCATCGCTACAGAAACTCGATGCAAACTCACCACTCCAAATCTATTAAAATAATCTCTGAGTTCCGGCTCGCCGCAATTGTGAGGGATTCCGCCAACGAAAATCTTCTTCGATTTATTGCTGTCACTTTTGCCCACCTTCTGAAAAGAAGAAGAAAAAAAAAATTATCCTTTTCCCAAAATATATTTTTTTCTTTTTCTAATTAACAATGTCGCGGCCACTTGGGAAGGTAATTCTTGTCACACGAAGTTCTGCATCCGGCCTGGGGCTACAGCACTTACAATGTCACACTCGCTCACCACTTCTCAAATATCCCAACACACACACACACACACAGCTATCTCAATACATTCCTCCAGGAGAGGGTACACACTCCATCGTGTGTGTGTGTGTGTGTGTGTGTGTGTGTGTGTGTGCTTTTCCTCTTCCTCTCCCAGCTCGGTGTCCAATGCAGGCCATGTCTGACCTTGTCGGCACGCAGGTCGTACTCACACAGCCATCTTTCGACCGCGCCTTTTCAGGTTGCATTCCTCTGGGCGTGCACGGCTTCGGATCGATCTGTGGGAAGTAAAGGACCGGTCAGGTGAAGCGTTGCTGCGCGCGCGCGAACTCTCCAAAAGAACGGATTACAATTAAAAGGGTCGCGTCTAAATCAAATACGAGCTCCCCACTACAAAACGATGCTTAAAAGAATCAGGTTTTCATTGTAGGGACTACCGTAAGTAACGAATAACAGGGGCGCTGAGACAACGACCTTCACAGTTGGAAGGACAGCTCCAAGATTGCCTAGCGGGTAAGGAAGCGGACCCGCAATCGGAAGGTCGCCGGTTCGAATGCACACACACTGCTCCCCGGGTGACGGTTCAAAGCAGGTGACGCCGCGTTACACAATGACCCACAATCACTTTCACTTTCGCTCTTCAGTGGTAGTAGCCTAGTGGGTAACACACTCGCCTATGAACCAGAAGACCCGGGTTCGAATCCCACTTACCACCATTGTGTCCCTGAGCAAGACACTTAACCCTAAATTGCTCCAGGGGGGGACTGTCTCTGTCACTACTGATTGTAAGTCGCTCTGGATAAGGGCGTCTGGTAAATGCCGTAAATGTAAATGTCTTCGGCATCCCTCAACACACAGGTGGGGGGAAAAACAAGACACAAGAGGACAGGCGTCATTACATTTCGTCCGTCGAGGCTGTGGGGTTTCGTCTCCAGCACTGTCCGGACGCAGTTGGGGTCTTTAAACTTCACGAACCCGAAGCCCCGCGACTGATTTGTGCTTTTATCCTTCATGATCACGCAGTCCACGACCTCCCCGTACTGAGAGAAGTAGTTTCGCAGCGTCTCTGGAAAAGAGCGAGAGGCGGGCGCGTTATTGCAGACGTCGAACTGGAAGCGGCAGGAAGAAGGCGGCGGTTTACTAAAAAAAACAAAAAAAACAAAAAAACCTGCATATCTCAAAAAGAAATCTCACTTTCATGCAAAAGCACAGGTGAAATGCAAACAAACCAGGAACGTCCCCAGACCCCACCAGTCCGCGGCGCGAGCCTCCGACCCCTCCTTCGCCGGAGGGAGCGAACTCGGGGGCACCTGCACGCGCCCCCCCCCGAACGCGGACTTACCCTGCGTCGTGCTCCAGTCCAGGCCGCCGACGAAGAGCTTCCTGCAGACAGAGAACACATGCGGTCAAGTCTGATCGAGCCGCGCCTCAAAACAACACACACTTCCACGGTGCCGGGGTCAGACCAACGGCGACCTTGTCTTGTAGGGCTGGTTCGTATCGAACGTGCTTTTAAGCAGGAAAAAAAAAAACGAATATCATCATCACCACAGTTTTTACGCTCGGACGTACCAGCAGTGAAGCCGTCGCCTTTCTGGAGCCCTGATAAAAACGTTATCTGCGGCGCGCCGTGCCTCGCGTCCCTCCGTTCGGATCTCGCACGACTTCGTGACGAGTCCAGCAGTGCACCAAACGCATTCGTGTGTTTTTGACCCGCACGCAAGTGCATATATTTAATATGTCCAGTTAAAAAGAAAAAACCCTTGGCTTGGTGGGACCCCTGCCCAGAAACAGCTGACAGGGCGGGTCAAAAAAAAAAAGAACTAAACTAAACTGATAAAAGCCCAACACACCAGAACTCTGGCGTGAAGTTGAACACTTTCCCCCCTGCTGCTGATCAGAAACTGGCTGACGACGTTCTGGCGGGTCCTGCTGCACAGAAAATAAGTGGATCCGGCCGGAAGAACCGTGGACAGTTCCGGGCAGGTCCTCCGTCGGAGGCGGGACGCTTCACCGGGACCCCCTCGGAGTCCGCTTTTCACTTTCGCGATGTAATTTTTGGTTGGGACGCGAATAAGCGCAACACAAAAACGAAACGCGGAGCAACAGCACGCCGCTTCGGCCGAGACGAGGTTCGGGCAACACACGACGCCCCCGTCAGGGTCAGGAAGAGCCGGGACAGTCCCGCGGCCGCGGCTTAACCTGCTAGCTTTAGCCCGACACGGCTCGCCGTGTGTCGGTGGAGGTTGGCGCCGAGTAAACCGCCGCCAAGTTTCCCCGAAGACTCGGGGCCCCCCCACGTAAAACACGCCGGCGGGAAGAGCGTCCGCACGGCGCCGATGTTTTGCTGAGTGACAGCCACCGCCGGGCAAACTTGTACCGCCCGGCTGGATGGAGGAAAGAAACGACTCACCCCACTTCGTCGCCCACTAAGCTGTTGTTCATGTCGGAGGCGACTCCGGCGGTCTGGAGCGTCACCATCGGCGCTGTGTGCGGAACGAAGACGAGGAGGAGGACGCTGCTGCTGCTGCTGCTGCTGCCGGTGCTTGTGCCGCTGCCTCTTCCTCTCTACTATCCGGGGGAAGGTCACTCCTCTCCGGGTTCAAACTGAAGGTGCCGACGCGCTCGCTGCGGGGTCTCCCGGCAGGGGCTCCGCGTGACCGCGCGTCGCCTTGGGAGTTGTAGTTTTTTTTTTTTAGTCTGCGGCGCATGGCACCGTGGGAATTGTAGTCCTCAAGGTGTGACGCGCGTCCCAGTAAGCGTCGTTGGATCCTACAGTGCAAACGACAATTGAGCTGGCTTGACATTTTTTCCGCACATTTCAACAAATTAAAACAAAAACATTTTTAACTAAACAGTTAGTAAAGATAGCAGGAACAAATGGGGTTCTTAAACATAAACCGAACTATCGGACAATTCTAGGAACTCGAGCTCTGCCCGTGTCTGCTTTATGTTTCTGCTGAACCTTGTTACACTGATCTAAGCACAAACAAGTAATTTACTCAAGAAAGCCCAAATAATAAATCTGGGGCGGTTTTGGCCACGTTTATTTTATCAGCTGATTCTGGCAACACCGCAGTACCATTTAGTACCATACAGTACATAATCGTTTTCTTATTCCGGGACGTGACAGTAAACTGAAAATTCCTCCGCCGCAAAATCAACCCAGAAACTTTTTTCCGAGAAAGGGGGCCAACGATCTTTTGGGTCGAGGAGTCACGTTGCGTAACGCGCCCTATCGACTCGGACAGATAAGAAAGTTAAACTTTTGTGTGTCGCAGACACGCAGAGCCAGGCGGAGATTAAATAACGCACACGTGCTACTACGTGCAGGTTGGGTGTAGAATTAACACACACACACACACACACACACGTACAGATGGCTGAACGGGGTCTCTTGCTGTATGTTCCGTGCATTGCTCGGATGAAGCGTTTAAAAATAAATAAAATAAAACACGGAAGTGGGGAAAGGACGGCAGCTGCTGGACCCCGCGGACGCCACCACCCTCCCCCGCTCCTCAGATTGCGACTTATCGTGCGGCCGGAGGACTCCGTGTTCGCCTCCTTTTTTTTTTTTTTTTTTTTTTTTGCGCAATCAGCCCCCCCGCACGCATATATAGGCTGACCGTCGCCACGCAGCCCTCTTCGACCAGCGCAGTCCGTCCGCTCGGCTCCGCGGAGACAGGGGGGGGGGACAGGAAAAAAAAAGAGACATGAGCACCGCGCAGCCCATTTTCTCTAAGGGAGAAGACTGCAAGGCCGGCTGGCACGGCGCAAGCGCCGGCTACGACCAGACGGACACGCACCTCGAGATCATGGGCAAGCCGGTCATGGAGCGGTGGGAGACGCCCTACATGCACTCGCTGTCAGCCGTGGCGGCTTGCAAGGGTGAGGGCGCACCGGCGGCCGCGGCGTTTACGTCCGGACCGAAACGGCCCGCAACGCATGCTCCGTGCACCGTGGAGACCGGGACCGTGTGTGTGTCTGTATGTGTGTGTGTGCGTGTGTGTCCGGGTGCAACAGGTGACAGAAGGACAGCGCGCTGTGCTCAGATCACGTGTTAGTCCGGAGTGGGCGGGGACCTCTGGTCACGTGTGGTTGTTACTGCAAGTTTGTTCGCAGCATGCAATATTATATTCTACGTTCTTTTTTAAAGTGGCTTGCCGGAATTTGTCCTGATTTTACTAATCTAATCTTAATCCACTCCTGAGCTCGTTCCAGCTGGCATAGTTTACGTTAACCCCCCCAAAAAAAAACTGAATAATGAACTGAATGTACTGTACTATTTGATTTTTCTTGTGTTTATGTCCTCTAAATCACTTGATGCACAGTTTAGTTCGAGAGTTTTTGAAGATGCCAGTTTTGAACGTGGAGGCGGACCTTCTTTAATCATTGTATACTTGCAATATTTGCAATACTGTGGTCTGTAGCAGTCGCCAAAGCATTTCACTGCATATCATACCGTGTATGACTATGCATGTGACAAATAAAATTAGAATTCTCCCTCTGTATTTGTGCACCGCTTTCATAATATAGGTAAATAAATGTGTGTTTGCCGTTTCTGCAGGAGGAAGAGTGCTCGAAATCGGCTTCGGAATGGCCATCGCCGCCACAAAGCTGGAGAGCTTTCCGATCGAGGAGCACTGGATCATCGAGTGCAACGATGGTGTATTTCAGAGACTGCAGGAATGGGCCAAGTCTCAGCCTCATAAAGTGAGCAGAGAAACACAGAGAGAATAAAAAAAAAAACACATTGAAAGTGATACACTGATTTATTTTCTTTCATGCATGTAGATAGTTCCATTGAAGGGCTTATGGGAGGACGTCGCCCCAACTCTACCTGACAATCACTTCGACGGTAAGAAATGATTTACTGACGGTAAATAAGCATGTTGACCGTTTAACGTCTCTGTAAATTATTTGACCAGATCCACCATGTTCCCGTTGCTTCATTTCAGGTATTCTGTACGACACATACCCGCTGTCAGAGGACACGTGGCATACTCACCAGTTCAACTTCATCAAGGTCGGCTAGCCGGGTTGAACTTCTTCAAAAATGACCTAAAAGCACACTGATTGTGTTGGTTAATATTATTATCCAGGGTCACGCCAAAAGGCTCCTGAAATCCGGAGGTGTCCTGACCTACTGCAACCTGACGTCTTGGGGCGAGCTGCTCAAGGTGAAATATGATGACATCGACAGAATGTTCCAGGTGAGGCTGCTGAGAGGAACATACGCTGTCTGAGCAGACGTCACCTGACCGGTATTCTCAAACGTCTCTAAATCCCGTGTTGCAGGAGACTCAAGTGCCTCATCTGCTCGAAGCTGGCTTCAGAAAGGAGAAGATTAGCACCACGCTGATGGACATAAGCCCTCCCGCGGATTGTAAATACTATTCCTTCCGCAAGATGATCACACCAACCATTCTCAAGGAATAAAGCGGACGCCCTTTTATTCTTTTTTTTTTTTTTTTTAAATAACATGTTCCTATGTTACCTTCTGCCTTAAAAATAACACACTACTGGTTTTTACCAGGCCATTTAATGCTTAAACCCACACACAGCTCTAATTTGTAATTTCTGACAATAAATCGTCCATGAAATATGTTTTTTGCAGCTGTTCTTGTTCTACGGGTTCCTCAAGAGTTTGCTTAACCTTAAAGCAAGTGTGTCCATTTTCATGTTGAGGTCAGGCGATTGACACGGGCAGGGCGGCAAATACAGAGCTGCGGCGTTCCACAATCCAAATCACTGGTTTGACCAATCAGGAATCAAAATGTGTATTTAGTTTGCAGTTTCTCCTCCTTGAGTCATGCAACTGGCTTTCAAGTCCCAGTTAAAAGAGGATAGAGAAGCCAGAGCGCCATCTGAAGGCACCACTGAAGTAGCAGTATCAGTTCATCCTCAGTTTTGATCATCAGTTCGATGTCGGTCCAGGCATTGTCCACGTTGTGAACGTGGCCGTTGATGGACAATCTCCAAGCACGCAGAGGACGTTTGAGCCTGGGATGACGCGGCGTTCACTAATGCAACCTCTGTCACTCTATTGATTGGGCATTGTTAGAATGAGAGTAAGCCCACCATGATCAATACCGCAGGTATCTGTGGAGACTGGAGGTGTCCTTATTGACTGAACTTTGATCTCCGACTGACTAAAGAGATTGGCTGATATCAATGCACCTATAGTGTCTTTTGCGCAACATTATTGATATGAATGAATGGACACAAACAGTTAACTGTTCAACATGTATTACTGCTACAACCGAGAGGTTAAAACTCCACCCAGAGCATTTACTAGAAGGCTCAAAGAACTCAATACTTGTAATTACTTGTAACATGCACCCACGTGTTTAATGTCGGAAGTTCATGACATGAATTATTGTGCAACCCTGTAATGCTTCGCGCGAATAAACTTTTACAACCAGATGAACTCGGCGGCCGGGGAGTCTTAGGCAATTCGTGCCAATTTGCATCGAGAAAACGCCAATTCAGCACGACATGGAACGCCGCTCGCCGCCATGTTTCCAAACAGAGCGGTTGCGTCGTGACGTCACGACGCAACTACCTACAAATACATTTAAATAAAAGCGTACGTGAGAGAGAGAGAGAGAGAGAGAGAGAAAACTTTTTTTTCCTCCTAGTTTAATCTGGTATAATTTTTTTTCCTAGTACGGAACGAGTCGCTCTACGCTGTAACCCCGACGTAGTTTAGTCATTTAAAGAGCAAAAAAAAAAAAGAGCAGTTAGCGCACCCAGCGACGGGGCGTGTTCCTCTTTGCCACGACAACCATTCCGGCCCGGGAGCCGGTTTTCCTGACGCCTGCTTCCAGCATGCCGAAGCCCGGCCTCTTGCTGCTTTGGGTTTATTTGTGCACCGTTGGCGTTGCGCGGGTCGTTTCTTTAAACGGCCCCGTTGTTCATTTGCGTGGCCCATCTGGTCGCACGGAGAGGGACCATGGGCCACCAAAGCCAAGAAAAGTCAGCTATGGCTAATGTTAATTTTAAGAGTCATCAGGAACTATGATAAGAAAAAAAAAAAATGATGACACATTTACGTGAATTGAATGATCTTTTTTTTGCAATGAATTTCAGACGTTTGCAGACGGTGATTGCTGCCACGTGAACCGGAAGGCCGTTGCAAGATGGTTATGTCACGAACACACCTTCCATAACATTCGAACGAATACGGAGCGACAGGTGAGTCGAAACCCTGTCAGTCGCATAGACAATAAATCTCACATAGCCAAAATTATTCAGAGGCTTTGTTCGTCTAAATGTTTCTGTCCGTTGACCAGGTTACCAGCAGCCGGAATGGCTCCTCTTCTTCTTACTCGAGAGGAAGCCGTTCTTCTGTACGCCCGGCGTGGAAGTCAGTGTAGATATTTACATCCCAACGTGTATTGTCATGCCAGATAAAATCCCAGCCGATTTACACTCATTCGGCGCTCTTCCACAGACCGACGCTTCCCCGGTGCCACGTGCAGCGCCTCGTCCTCCGAGCTTCCAGACCTTCAGCTCCCAGTTCGGACGAGCTGGTGGTGAACGGAGTGCCCGGTGATTTCAGACCCGCGGCCACTTTTTAGCTGACCTCCCTTTTCAAACATATGATCAGATGATATAATCCAGTACTTTCGTACTTCCAGGTAGTCGTTGCCACGTGAACGTGCTCCTGGACGTTCGTAGACGAGCAGTTTTTGCCTGGAAATGGAGGGCAGATCAGACCAACAATGTCCACCGGCGTGACACCACCAAGCCACCGTAAGGGACTTTATTAGATATCAGGCCATCTGCTGAACCCGTGCAAATAATACTTCCATCCACACGAGGGCTGCTTTATTAAAAAACCTACACACGGCATACTAGGCGAATCCGCCGCGGGTAGATCATGGGCAGCTATTTAGCGCCGCCTAGTGGTGTGAGTTTCCATATGTTCACTAGCGAGTCCCGTAAGTGGAACGGAAAGCCTGTCGCTGGACTCTGTACTGCCATGCTGGGGACCTCTCCGCCAGGCCCATGACCCGTCCACAACCCTCGCCAAGAGGTACAAAGTGGTCTAGATTTGTTCCCAGTATGGGTGCGGTGGGATGCCGATTTACAGCATTATCCAGAGCAACTTACAATCAGTAGTTACAGGGACAGACACTCAGGGTTAAGTGTCTTGCTCAGGGACACGATGGTAGTAAGTGGGATTTGAACCTGGGTCTTCTGGTCCATAGGCGAGTGTGTTACCCACTAGGCCACTACCATCCTCTCCTACCACAGGCAGGTAGCCGCGTGGTCCTCAGGCTGGAGATTCACCTGCTGCTGTGATGCACCGTGGGGGGCGCGGACCCCAGTTATAAAGAGCGCGGCGGACCCCTCCGCCAACGGTGGGTTAACGAAAGAAAGTGAGGTGGCCATGCAGGGACTGAAATAACATTGTGCCAGCAGAAACCTCGATAGACCTCCAGCAGGAGCTCCATGGGCCACCTGAGCACGCGAGAGGTCGCCGCATTGGGCGCGCCACCATCCGCGACTGCGGCGTCAGGAACCCGGACGGAAGCTGCAGAGGTACGTGGCGAATGCTTCTTCCAACTTTCTTCTATACATCTACGAACTTTGTCATTCCAAATAAATCGGAGACGTTGCGAGATGTTCGGAACGAATGCAAAAACACGCCGCATCTCTCCACGTTTTTCTTTTTAAGAATGCGCCCAGCCCCTCTACATGTTTGAGAACATCTGCGTGGCCTCCTGTCCCCCGCGTTATTTCGCCCGGGACGGAAACCGGCGCCGCTGCCTGCCCTGCCACCGCTCCTGCCACACCTGCTCCGGCGCGGGCGAGGCCGACTGCCTGGACTGCCCCCTGCTCTCCACCCTCAGCCCGCGGCTCGGCACCTGCGGCGCCCCGGCGTTCCCCTGGGACCGGCGCGCGGAGATCCGGGAGGACATGGCCGGCACGGCGGCGGCGCTGGGCGTCCTGCTGGCCGCCCCCGCGGCGGCGCTGGTCCTGGCGTGGGCGGCGGCGTGGCTGGCGGCCGCGCCCCGCTGTACGAGGCCCGGGAGAAGGGCCGAGAACCCCGAGAACGTCGAGATGGCGCCCAGCCCCGACCCGGTGCGGAACTAGATAGCCGAACCGGCCCGGTTCTGGTTTCGTGTTCCACAAGAATAGTCACCAGATTTTTTTCTTACGAAAAAAAAGTTTTATTTTTTTTTCCCTTTTGATAAATTAAAAGCTTGGTTTTCAAATGTGGTTTTTGAGACGGGGACGGGGACAGGACGCGGAAGGCCGAGAAATGTGTCCGAACGCAACAAAGCGGGAGGAAAAAAGCTCCCCGCTGCTCTGGCAGTTAAAAAGGGCGGAAACACCAAGTCACGCAAGTTACCGCGGCAACGCGCATTTTAACCACTCCGTTCGCGGCTGTAACCCGCCGGCAGGCTCCTCCCTACGTTCCCGGCGGCCAGGGCGACGGACCGGTCCGGTTGAAGTGCACGTCCGCCGGGCCGAACAGCAGGTTGCCGAGGCTGCGGTCGAACAGGCAGAGGAGGTTGTAGGCCACCATGGCGAGGAGCGGGAAGACCGTGAGGCCCGATCCGAAGCCGCGCCAGGCGCTGCACGTGTGAAGCAGGAGCCAGTAGACCAGCCTAGAAAGCAGCAGAAGAAGAAGAAGAATGAAACGAAGGAACCGTCGGGCCTCTCCCAACGCGCTTCACGCTTCCCCGAGACACCAACCTCCCTCCGACGAAGACTCCGCACAGGATGGGCACCACCTTGAGCTCGCTCTGGGGCAAGAACGTGGCCAGGACCACCAGGTTCAGGACGTAGAGGGCGAGCTGCTCCGCGGAGGCGGCCGCGAACATCTGGACGAGCGCGGGGCCGCTGCCGCCGACCACCGCGGGCCCCAGGGACCCCGAGCAGAAGCGGCACGTCCCCGCCGCCAGCAGCGCTGGGAACGGGAGAGGCTGATTACTGACGTTCAGAGAGCGGGAAAAAGGGGAAAGGAGCTAAAAGTGTCCGCTCCGTCCGCCCTATTTTTGCCCTCGAAATTACGGGCTTTGGTTTGAGAGCGCCGGGCAGGACATCCCGTCTCGCTTTCATCCCTTTTTAATTTGTTATTTCAAGTGCGCGGTAATTCCAGCGTTCGCCTCCACTCTGACGACACGTGTCTCTGGCCCTAACTGATCTTAGGTCAGTTTTATTTTAATTGAGGACGTTCCCGACCTCTACATTCTTTTCTTATGTGTTATTTTAAATTTAACAAGAATCCAACAAGTCCCCACACACTGCTCCCCGGGCGCCTGTCATGGCCGCCCACTGCTCACTCGGGGTGATGGTTAAATGCAGAGGACACGTTTCACTGTGTGCGCCGTGTGCTGTGCATCACATGTGACAATCACTGCACTTTCACTTTACCAGTGAAATAGGAACAGGGTGCGGCGAGTGAAAGTGATACACAGCAGCACAGCACACGGTGCACACAGTTAAATGTGTCCTCTGCATTTAACCATCACCCCGAGTGAGAAGTGGGCGGCCATGACAGGCGCCCGGGGAGCAGCGTGTGGGGACGGCGCTGTGCTCAGTGGCACCTCGGCGGATCGGGATTCGAACCGGCAACCTTCTGGTTACGGGGCCGCTTCCACCACCGCCCTCTTTAAAATAAAAGTTATACCCTCGGTCTGTTTTCATATTGATGGTTTGACTGGCTGGTATTGGTAAAATGGCGACATACCGACCAGGACAGGAAGGGCGGCGACGGCGCAGCAGCCCAGCGCGAACACCACCCTGCTGACGGCGTCAGGGCACCGCGGGGCTTCTAAAGGCAGGAAGAAGTAGAGCGCGTACAACACGCCCGGCAGGAACAGCAGGGACGCCAGCAGCGAGCAGGCGGCCTGGAGGCGCCCGCTCCGGGAGCACCGGGAGCGGCGGCAGCAGGCCGGGGGCCGCTCCTCCTCCTCTGCCGCCGCCTCGCAGTCCCGCTGCCCGGGCGGGCGCCACACCGCCAGCTCCACGCCTCCATGCGGCCGCTGGACGAGGGGACGGCTTTCCGCGTCGCACTCGGACGGACTCCGGCGAGGGTCGGCGCCGTTGGGGACGGCCTTGCGGAGGCGCTGCGGGGGGCCGCTCTCGGCCTGGGCCCTGGCGACGCCATCAGCCGGCGGCGGCTCCTCCCCTTCACGCCGTTTCTGCTGGTTGTTGAAGGTCTGAAGGTCTGCGGAACACAAATGGAGATCGGAGGGGGTCATTCCTCCAAATCCACCTTTCCAGGCGTTCTAGACTGTTCTCCTCGTGCAGCGGGGGTCCAGATGGAGCCCTTTACTGGCCGTGCCCTCGGGCTGGGCCTACGCTAACGATCACATCCTGTCTACACGTTCCTTCACGGCTCCTCTAGCAATACGGAACCTTCTACCTCCCTTTCTTCAGATCGGCGATGAGAGCGGAGAAAAGAGGTAGAATAGACAGCGTCTTTCCACAAAAACTCGGTTTACATTTACAGCATTCACCAGACGCCCTTATCCAGTAGTTACAGGGACAGTCCCCCCCCTGGAGACACTCAGGGTTAAGTGTCTTGCTCGGGGACACGATGGTAGTAAGTGGGGTTTGAACCTGGGTCTTCTGGTTTGTAGATGAGTGGGTTACCCGCTAGGCTACCACCACCATTAGGTTTAGGCGTAAACTACTCACGGTTGTCCTCGGTGGAGTGGGCTTCCAGGCAGAGCTGGGAGCCGGGAACGGAGTTGGCGGCGGAGCGCAGCTCCTCGACCGACGACTCGGGGCTGTCGGACACCGGCGCCAAGGAGATCTGGGTGTCCAAGTCCAGGAACGGCGAGAAGGACAGGCGCGCCGGGTCGATGTCCCGCAGCTGGTTGATGATGTCGCTGATGGACTCCTTCACGCTGTCGAACTCCTTCGGCTCCCGGTGGCCGGCGGCAGGGCGCCGCGTCGCTGCCATGGTGCCGTCCACCTACACAGAGGCGAGGCGCCGCCGGAGCACAGATTCAGGGGTGACTGCCCGGCCCCCCTCCCGGGGTCAGGTTTCCAGTCGGGGCGAGAACCCGCCCCCACACGGCACTCCAGGCAGGAACATCTGGGAATTCCATTTTTTTTCCACGCATGCATCTACAGGCTACAAAAGCCGGCTTACTGGGCAAAAATCACCAACGCCGGTGGGGACGTACGAGGGACATTTGTCCAAATGTCGCGGTCCCGGCCGTAAAAGTGCAGAAATATCGACATTTCCCCGCTTAATAAGTTCTCCAGGCGCGTTTATTTTTGATAGCGGACAAAAGGGGCACCGCATGCAGCGGGAATTTTTTTGTGCGCCAGACACGGTCTTTCCACGAAAGAAAACCACGTTTGGACGGGAATGGCGGGCGGGGGGGATAAAAACGAGATTTAAAAAAAATAAACAAACTAAGTTTTAAGACGCGCGGACGATACTTACCGGAGAGGGTCGTGAGCCTGGATCGGGTTCCGCCGACGCTCGCCGCGGTCCGAATCGAATTTCAGCCGGGACGGAATACTACGCCGAGGCCCCGCCCACTCCCCCCCATTCAAAAAAAGTTATTCCGCGCCATGTCTGCCATTTCAGAAAAATAATATAAAACATACATTTTAGATCTTAAAATTGAACGAAAAAAAAAAAAAACGACGAATCAGACCAAAATCGCATTATTAATTTTATTGTATAAATTACGTAGGAAAATTTTTAGGTTTTTAATATATAGGCTTTGGATTTAAAAAGGAAAGTGTGACATGTCCAGGCATTAAAAAAAATAATAATAATAATTTTTAAAAAATGAATGAAATCAATATTCCTAAATCAAATGTACAAAATTTACATTGTGGAGGAAACAGCATTTATAATTCGGCGAATCAGCTTGAGGAGCCACAAATGGTCGCCCTCCCGGTCAGTCCTCAGACAGCAGCCTGTGGAAGTGATCGGTTCTCCTTTTCAGCACCTCTCGAACGTCATCCTGGACAGAAGAGAACCGTTGTCTCAGATCCAGACGGATGAAGCGCGTACAACACACATACACCTGGAAGTCCGCCTACCGCCTCCGCCAGTTTCTCCAGGTAAGGAATGAGCCTCTGGAGCTCCCTGTCCTCCTCCTCCCCAGACCAGCTCTTTATAGGAATCATGTTCATCAGCTGCATCCAGGACGGAAAAATATGTTATCAAGACAACCTTCAGAAAAACGCGCGTCACTCAATATTTGAGAAGCGGACGCACGTGGTATGGGTACGTGTGAGGGGCGTTGTCCAGAATGACCGTCTTCTTCAGGTCCCTCTCAAGCACACTCAGGTCCTTCACATAGTGTCCAAGAACACACGAGCAGTCTTCCTGATACAAGCGATGCCTTCAAAACAACATTTATTTATTATAAAGCCCATAATCACATGCGGTTTGTCTCAATGGGCTTTGGCAGACCCTACACAAGGAAAAAAGGAAAGAAACCTAGGGAAGGAGTGAAAGAGAGTGGGACGCCCTTCCATGGTAGAGTGTGCATTAAAAATCTACAATAAAATTATGCCACATCACATACAACTAAAACTGAACTCTGCTACTAAAAAAAAATTTTTTTTTAATTAAATTCCAGAAATCTTACCGGAACAACTTCCTTTTAGGGTCCAGTATGTCCACAATTTTCTCACCATACTCCTTCTTTGCAGAGGTATAAACAAACATCTGCGTGCAAAGAGACGAAATGGAGGAGCAGGTGGATCAGCAATTTTATGGACATTAAACCAGAAGACTTTCGAGGGACTAACCTCAAACACTTTCGCCATGGCCTGCAGGAACTCCGAGATGTAGGGTCGGAGAATCATGTAAGCCTGTCCAGCAGGAAACACGCGACCGGTCAAAATTCCATCCAAACCTCTGCATCGTTTCTGTTCGGACCTCGTGCACTTACTTTGTACGTGTGGTCCTGGAAGTTTGTGTAAAATGTGTACTCGGCCTCCTCGATCACGTTGAGGGAACTGAACACGAGCGTTTCATCCTAAAAACAAACAACCACCTCGATTTTCACTCGTGCGACGAGTAAGAACCGAAGAAGGCGGCGCGGTCACATGACTACAACCCACCAAGTCCAAAACCAGAGTGGCCTGGGGAGCACTGCGGGTCTTGGGCGGAATGTCTTTAGCTGTGGGTCTGGAGTGTTGTGACAGCGGGGGGATGTTCTTAATGAAAGTGAATCTAATTAATAAGAAAAATAGTAATTAGGCCGAGGTCGGTCAAATGCCGGCGTGGCAAAGCCTTCAACAGCGAATCAGCGACGAAGCAGGAACCTACGGGCTGAACACCTCGTCGCCATCTTCCTCCTCGGACAGCGGGCTGACTGAGCCAAAGCCGAACACGAAGAGCTCTGGGCTCATCACTCCGCCACGGGAAGACGGCACATCTGCACAGCAGAGAACAGTGGTCAGTGTTCAGCAGCGCCGGAGCCCATACCTCCGCAGTCTATGGCAATAAAAAGTTAGTTTATTATTTATGACCGTACTTTCCGGAGGTCGTTCACATACAAGGATGTTTTGTAAAGTCTTGTGAATTTCCCCTCGAAAATCTTTAAGCATCTGGCTTCCACTAAACGGAGGAGCATCATGGCAATGAAATTCCTCGTGTTTTTCTAGTACATTTCCATGTTGTTGTCTATTCTACCTCGGAGATTATTGATATTCCGTATTAGTATTTCGTCTGAGATTACAAACTGACCATGCACCAGTCACTCTGTGCAGCTCTGGTCTGCCAACTACCTCACTTGTCACTTCGTCACTTTAAACTTACCTCTGTTGCACTATTGGTTTTGCACTCTCTTGGTTTTGCACTCTCCACTATGTGCCCTTATTTGTATATGGTGTTTTTAAAATTGTATATTGTGTTTTTCTTTTAAATTGTATTTATACTTTGTATTCAATGTTACTGTTACTGTTTTTGTATTTAATGTTACTTGTATGGGTCAGAGAGTAACGTAATTTCAATTCTCTGCATGTCCTGTACATGTGGCAGAATTGACAATAAAGCTGACTTGACTTGACTTATGAATAATATTTAAATGCAGTTTAGTACAGTTAATATATACAATTTCAATAGCATGGAAAAATTTAAACCAGCAGTCTTCCTCTAACTGGTTGATTTTTTCCCCCCTAAATGAGCATTTAGCAGGCGCCCTCGTAAAGACCTTCTTAAATCAGTAGTTACAGGGACTGTCCTTCCCGGAGCAACCATGGTAAATAACCTCGAATACGTGTGACCATATGGCTCCCACCCTCGTCACCTCAGATGAACTATAACTATAATGAAAGTGAAATTAGTTAGTTAGGTTATAGTTAACCTATAGTTAGTTAAGTTAGCTTAACTATAACGAAAGTGAAGTGACTGTCGTTATGAAGCACAGCAAGCACACGGTGACAATGCTAAATGTGTCCTCTGTATTTAACGGTCAGTGTGTGGGGACAGAACCATGCTCAGTGGCACCTTGGCAGTTTGGGATTCGAACAGTCAACCTTCTGATGACTGGTCCACTTCCTTACCTGCTACGACACCCTGTCCCAGGCTATGAAGGGGTTTGTATTTATATCTTCGGGGGACCTGGCCACTTACTGCTTTTATTTGGGGTGAGGAAGCGTACGATGGGCGAATAGATGTTTCGAGCAGCAGAGGTGACCGGTGTGGAAAGGACACGGAGGGGTCGGCCACGAACCGGCGTCTTGAAGTCCGAGTCTAGAAGGGAAAAGCGACAGATGGTTACAGCCGAGCGGTCAGCCACGCTGGAAGTACGGCGACTTAAACTCCACAGCCAACCTTCCTTGTCTTCAGACGCCTTGACCCTCTTCCGGCCACGGGCCCTCAGGTTGGGGCGCCTTTTGGCCACTGGGACTTCCTGGTCCTCATACAGATCAGAATCCAGCTCAGCCTGTGTGTAAGCGGGGAGAAAAGGAACATTCAGGAGACCGCATGACGTGGGCAGGTCAGTAGGCCCGGTCACGATGGAGCTAAACAGATGCCATTTAAATCGGTTTCAATTGATCGAGTCTGAATTGGTATCGCTTACTGAAGGTTTCATAAAACAAAACAACACACGAAGGACGTCTAACCCAGGCCCACTCGTGTTTGAAACAAAGGCTAAACAACCAGGCTAAAGGCACTCATTTGCATTAGCCTAGCCGCTAAAGATTAGCCACAACAGCGACAGTGGAAAAAAACTAAACTGTCACGCGTTATACTGTCGCATTGTAACGGAGAACGGGGTCGAATTTCTAGCCGATTAAACTGTGCCAGGTAGGCCGTGACACTGACCTTAGGCCGAGGCCGCTTCGGCGTCTGCTTGACCGCTTGCGCCCGCTGCCTCCGGTTCACATCGGTCGGAGTGGCCGGTGGCGGTGACTTCGCGACCGCGCACACGTTTCCGGACCGCAGCCTCATCTCCCACAAGCTCGTAGCGGCACAAAAAAAAAAAAAGACTAAAAGGAAACTTTCAAACCAGCCACACGCACCGAACGGGCGCCGTCGCCGCAGCCGCTTCCGGAACGTTTAAATCTAGCGGGGTGGGCCGTCCGACGCGCGTATCCTGGCAACAGTCGTCGTGTGGGCGGGGCGTAGACCAAAACAAGCACGCCCCTTCAAGGCTGAACGTTTCACCGGCGGTAAGATGTAAAAGGTGCTTTTTTTTTTTTTTTTTTTTTTTTTAAAAGCACTTAACCCCTCTGAAATGTTTTACAGCGAAGCAATACGTAAAAGAACGTCGCCCAACTCGCCGTCCATGGACAAGGTTCGTTTGGCGTCCTCAAATGGAGCTTCTTCCACCACCAGGGGACACTGCAGATGTAGTCTTCATCCAAAACCAAGGTTGAATCACACTAGTGTTCAAAAGGTTAGTGTTATTTAGAAAAAAAAAATTACTTTTCAAGGAGAATAATAAAGTCCTAGACAAAGTTTGAAATAATTATGTAGTTGAACCCACGTCTGCGAATTTGTCCAGTTTTATTGTATCTTTAGTCAGTGTGTCTGTTGTCAGCTGTACTAAAATAATTGAAGTGGGTTACACACTCGCCTGTGAACCAGAAGACCCAGGTTCAATCCCCACTTACTACCATCGTGTCCCTGAGCAGGACACTTAACCCTGAGTGTCTCCAGGGGGGGACTGTCCCTGTAAATACTGATTGTAAGTCGCTCTGGATAAGGGTGTCTGATAAATGCTGTAAATATAAAGAGTGATTAATCTTAAATAAAGCCACAGACTTGTGTTAACAGACGCAACATTCCATTGGAACTCCTGTTCTCAATGACTCTAAACGAAACAGTAGTTTGTGTGTCCTTATCCACCGAGGTGCACGCATCAGGCAACGTGGCAAAACATGTGAAACCTGGTGAGGCGAGTAGTAAACCACACCAGGCCCGGCAAAGCAAAGAAAACTGTTGACAGATGTGCGCAGTAAGGTGCCACGAAACTCGACACTGCGCTCAGCCGAAACAGAAATCTGGTTCACGTTGCCTGGCACCAGGCCGCAGCACGGCAGATTGACCAGACGAGACTGCCAAACCGTATTACGGGACTTTAATCGCGTATTCCTGCAGGGGTGGCGCTGACAAAAACGTTTGCAGGTTTTTGTCGTTTTTCGTCTGTTTTTTTTTTTTTTTTTTTTTTCCCCCTTCCTGTGGCCGTTGGCATGATTGACCGACTCTGCAGGGTACATGACTACGGCTAAAAGTCAGTCCATTTGTATTGAATTTTTTTTCTTGATTTACAGTTGAAAGAGTCTTGAAGATGACATTTTGTGACTGATATAAAACTTTGACCTTCTTACCATGGTTATAAAAGGTCAGGGACAGGAGACAAGGTCTCATACAACAAAAGCAGAACCCCGTCCCTCTCGACCCCAGCAGCATCGCTTATCGTTGCAGCATTTAACACAAGAGAACGAAACTATTCTTTGGGGGGAAAAACGCGTTCCAGAGTTGAGGGTCGGAATTGGTTCTTGCCGAGAAGCTTTCCAGAAGATCCATCTGTTCTCTTAACCCTTCCCAGGCACACATCATGGTAGAGCGTTTCAGCGTTAACGATGTGACTACATTAAGATACTTTAAAATAAAAATAAAAAGACATGTAGATTAAATATGCACCAACATGAAAGAAAATCAGTGCATGATTCCAAGCTTTCACTGCGTGTGTTCAGTGTCTAAATGGCAAGAAACAAAGGATCATAGTCCAATCACATTTGAATCCACTTTATTTAGTGGAATATGGTTCAAAAGAGAAAAATCATATGAAATAGAACCCTCACACAACAGAATAGATACATTTACATTTTTTTTTTTTTTTTTTTTTTTTAAATGTAGTTTCAGATTTCTTATTTCTTTTTTTGGAGAATGCAAAATGCAAAGATAAAAACCAACCCATACGTAAAAGTGCTACACAGGAAATCTTCTGTAACACCATTAAAAGAGAGGATAACTCTACACACTGTAACCTTAGCCCTAAAAACAAATATACCCATTCATCTGGAGGTAGAAGCATATTTCCTGAGAAGACAACGAATGCCATATTTATACTCCTAATATCAATGAAAATGAACAAAAATCTTTAACCAAACACAATGCTTCTCATTATTATTATTATTATCATCATTATTATTAGTATAGAATACAAAAGAACAAAGAAAACAGAAGTTTAACTTAATTGTCATAGCATAAGGCATCTTACAATTCTAGTATATTTAATTATGAAATGCACTACATGTTACCTGGTTGTCTTTGCAAATTCATTAAGATGACATTTAGCATGCTGCAATCTCGTTGCAGTTTCATTAAAGTAAAATATTTCAAAACACAGGTTTAAAAAAAAAAAAAAAACACATGAATGCATAGTGAATGTCAAAGAAAACTTAGGCTGCCCAAGCAAAAATGCGTACATAAAAAGGTGTATAGTACAACAAGTATGGTGCGACACACACACAGACAGACGAACCATGAACCACGTGGAGGATGGATATGGAGCGCAAGTCCCTGGATGGCGGCAGAGAAGCAGAATTCTGCACAGTGCCAACTATCCTAAATCATAAAAAAAAAAAAAACGTCATCCTTCAACTGAGTCTAGTCGGAACTTCTTCTTTGGTATGGAGAACGCATTTGGAAGAAACCTGTAAAAAGTGGACAAAGTCCTAAACACCAGCAGCCACGCACAACATAAGGACAGACAGACAAACACGTCCGAGAACTGTGGTAATATCATAAATATTAAGAATGCACTTTATTGTGGTTTTTTTTGGTGTGATCTAGGCTGCCTAGCACTTGAGGTAGAGACATTCTGAGAAGAAAATAAAATAAAATAGAATAAAATAAAAAAAAAAAAAAATATATATATATATATATATATATATAAAATCAGTGAATCACCAAAAGAAGAACATGAGGTATTGCGGGCTGCAGGGGACGTCCTCCCTGAGAAGCCTGCATACGGCCTGCGGAGCTGAGGTTAAAGGGCGCGTGGCGCCGAACAGCTTATCTGTTGCTACGATAGCGACTTCGGGGGGGCTTTTTTTTTTTTACGCGAGAGCAGAGGTCCTGATCAAAGTCAAGAGGTGCGAGATTTTCCCCGCCACCCCGCCAGCAGTTCAGATCGCAGAGTGAAACTTGGTTTTTGCTGATGAACGGACTTTTGTTGGGATGGGGGGTGGGGGGGGGGGGGGTGTCCTCACCATTCTACTGAACGGCCTTCATCAACAAAGCGGCGGTAGCAAAAGAACGTTCTTCAAAGAGAAGCAAATGGGCCAAAATGTTCACTGGAAAGAATACTTCATAACTGGATTCATTATGCATATGACTTGACAACGTGAACCGCTACGTGGACCAACGCAGGGACAGGAGTACTTTTATTACTTCTCTTGGTCGATCGAGAGGACGTGAGAAACTCTGGAATTCTGCGAAGCTCCCGGCATTAAATCACATCGACGTCTGCTGAGAAAGTCCAGAGAAATGGATCCTCGTGGCCTGACACTTCAACAAGGAGACAAACCCAGCACTGCAGACCCATTTAAATCTCGTACAAACACACACGCTGCAGACACCCCGACCTCTTATCACATAAATACATTAAAAGCCGTCTCCTCCTGATTGTCCGCTGCATTTCCAGCCTCGCGGTGCCTGCCAGTCGGGCGTGAGGATCAGTAACCGCCCACCGCGGAGAGGTGGAACGCCAGGCCTGGATGTTGATTCGAGATCCGAAAAAGTTAAAAGCACCCTGATCTAGAACAATAAAAGGCACGGCCTTGGGGCAGAAATACAATCGTGGGGCGCCGCTCCGCCGAACAACGGGACGCTCCCGCATTCCACGGGCGTCTGGCTGACTGTGGCACTTTTTTTTTTTTTTTTTTTACGATAAAGTGGTGGAAATCTCATCAAGCTTTACGACGGTTTGCTGTGTTTCACGGTGCTTCAGAGGAAACCGAACGACCCCAGTCTCACCAGCACTTTAAGGCATGAGATCTTTGGAATATTATTGGAACACATAACTAAATAATTTGCTGCAATTCATATATATATATATATATATATATATGTAGCAAGAGAGAAAACTAATAAAGCTAGTCTGATCAATCTGATTTGTCTTTGCGCAAATGTTTCGTTCGAGCAAAACTGGTTACAAAAGTGGATCCTTTTGAGCACTCAACGGGTCAAAGGTCAAAGAACAACTCCGCATATGGTACAAAAGCAGTAGCATCTCCAGTCACGTGTGGCAGCTGAGAAGAAGAAGTCACCGATTCGTGAAAGCAGAAGTGTTTGTTTTTTTTTTGTAACAGTGCCGGCGTGCTGGACTTCCTGAAGTCTGTTATGAGGTAATGGGTGCATCGCGTCCCTGTTTATAGCGGGGGAGCCCAACTCCTGTCTAGTCGGGTCCCGGCTCGGTGGGAGTTACATTACGCTTGGCATTCGTGTGATCAATTGGCATGATGCTCAAAAATGAAACGCTGCGAAACAGCTTTACGGTGCTCTTTCGGGGATGAAAAAAATATAATGGACTATTAATATGGGGGGAGGCTACAGCAGATATGTACAAACGAAAACATTAATACGACTAGATACACGTTCAAAATCCAATACAGAGAGGCGTGTGTGAAGTTTATGGATATGTGGGAGAAGTTTTTCCGCCGGCGCTGCAGAGCTCAGTGTTTCGAAACCATTGATCCAAGTGAAAATGTGTTTGTGTGCCCTAATACGAAGATTTTTGGATTACATCATAACAACAACAACAACAATAATAACAATAATAATCAGCGTGTTTAAAAAGAAGCTTTGCCATCGTCAGTCAGTAGCGGAGTAAACGTGTAAACGGCATTAACCCTCGCTATTTTAGAACTCTTCTTAAATCACCTGTACAATGAGAAGAAATAAATTATATGCTTTTATAATATACTGGCTCTTTTTTGTGTGTATGTGTATGCAAGTCTTCCAATTTTGGCTACAGAACGAGGGATTGTACAGGAAACCTGAGATTGTGTACTTCAAGTGGTCTGGTTGCATGCTCTGTAACCTTTGTAAGATACTGATTTTTAATTATATTATGCATTTTATATATTATGTATTATATATATATATATATTAGGTATGTTGGCATAGACTGTAGAAAAATGAGTTTTGCTTTTGGCATTCCTTAGCATCGAGAAAGGCGGCTCTGGTGGTAGAAGATCAGGAGGAAGATGAGGTAGACATGTGGGGCGTGGCCTGCGTGGCGGCCCGTACGCCGGGAGCCTTGTGGTTGCTGTTGGCAGCGGTCCCCGAGGCGCCCGAGGAGGACGCCGCTCCGGCTCCTTGGGCGAAGAGCACACCTGCGTGGGGGGGGGGGAAGAGCGCCGCGTCATTCTTCCATTCGCCAAGTTAGACGCTCACCCGGGCCGGCGGCGACGCGCCACTCACCGGTGTAAACCACGCCGTTGAGCTCGACGGACATGCTGATGCTGCTCATGCCGTTGGTGGTGAGGTTGAGGGCCGAGTCCTGTCTGCCTTCTGCAGAAAAGAGAGAAATAAATAAATAAATAAATAAATATATATTTTTAAAAATCACATCTGGCAAAAACGTGACTAAATTTACTGAATGAGTGAGGTCGGGGGAGGAAAATTTTTGCTTTACCTTATGGGGTTCCCCCCTCCCAGTAAAAAAAAAAAAAAAAAAAAAAAAAATCCCCATCACACCCCATTTTCTCGTCTCATGTCCACCGACACGAGCACAACGTGACTCACGCTCTGCGGTGGTTATTTCCACAACAGCGCATCCTGTGTCACCAAAGCCCCATCGCCGTCCGGCTCTCAGAGTCGCACGTTTACAGGAAAGGCGCAGCTGAGATTCGGGCGAACCCTCTGCTCTGTGGGCCTATCTTTTTTTTTTTTTTACATTAGCGTATTCTGCAAAAAAAAACAAAAAAAACAACGTGCCTTCCGATCCCAAACCCTCAAATGCAAGCGGCTGGGCCGCTTGAACTATATCTCAAAACTAAGCCTGAAATTCAAGCCTATGTATTAATAAGAACCAGGCTAATATTCGTCGAATATCTTGGTCAACGAACATTTATGACAACACTGAAACTAGATAAGAATGTAAATGCTGGTCATTTGACGATAACTTGAGCAAAATATGTCATGTAAACAAAATAAAAACTACACTATAGAAAATAAAAACTACACTAAAATGTCTATTTTCATTGATGAATTATTCTGAGAGTTATTTCCTCTCATTTAATCATATTATTTTTTATTATTATTATTATGTATTTCTGTTTCTTGAGTCTCGCATTCGGTCGCATGACGTCACTTCCTCAATTCCCATCCGCGCATTCTTTAGATTTCCGAATGCTTGTGGTGGATTGTGGGTTATCAGGAAGAAAGAGACTTTTGGATGCACTTTCTTTACAGTGAAATGGAGAAGAAAACAGAATGTGTGTCGCCCACTGGAATTTACATTTACAGCATTTACCAGACGCCATGATCCAGAGCGACTTACAATCAGTAGTTACAGGGACAGTCCCCCCTGGAGCAACTCAGGGTTAAGTGTCTTGCTCAGGGACACAATGGTAGTAAGCGGGATTTGAACCTGGGTCCTCTGGTTCATAGGCGAGTGTGTTACCCCACTAGGCTGCTACCACCCTGGATGTATAGTATTTTAGGGTGCTAGTATCCTAGTGGGTAGTTCACTATGGATATAGGCATTGTACCTCTAATAACAACCTGCAACATTCTGTCCTTCTATGTCCACTGCTTTGAGCATAAGCAGTACTTGTTTGTGAGTAACCTTATCAAAGACCTTCTGGAAGTCTTAAGTTAATCACATCATAGGCTTTGTTTTCATCAATTTCCATTGGGATCTTCTCAAAGATCTCATGTAGGTTAATCAAATGAGATCTACATACTATGTTACACAATGGGTTACATATATGTTATATACTATAACATGGGTGGTAGTAGCCTAGTGGGTAACACACTCGCCTATGAACCAGAAGCCCCAGGTTCAAATCCCACTTACTACCATCGTGTTCCTGAGCAGGACACTTAACCCTGAGTGTCTCCATGGGGGACTGTCCCTGTAACTACTGATTGTAAGTCGCTCTGGATAAGGGCGTCTGGTAAATGCTGGAAATGTAAATCTATAAGGTAACAATAATGTAAATATAAGATAACCTTGTTTTAATTATGAAAGGGGTTAGAATACTTGTACTATATTATCTGGACTAAAAAGAATTGAATTACTAAAAAAAAACTAAAATACATTTTCCATTGACTAAAACTAGACTAAAATAGTCATGGATAATTCTGACTACACCAAAATGAGACTAATAAGAACTGAAACTAAGACTGGACGAAAAAAAATAAAAAATAGCCGTACGTAAATGTGAATGAGAATGGCGCCGGATTACCCTGGCTGTTGATGCGGATGTTCATGGGCATCTGAGTGGTCATGGCCAGCAGGTTGTGCTGCAGCGCCCTCTGCAGCAGCCGCTGTTGCTCCTCGGCGGGCAGCGCCATCTTCTTCTCCGGGGGCTCGCCCGCCTCCAGCTTGTCCCTGAGCTGCTCCAGAGCCGCCACCTGTGCCGCCATGGCGGCCTGGGCGGCGGCGGCCTGCACCGCCGCCACCGAGGGCCCCGCCAGGGCCCCCGGGAGTCGGCTGGCTACAGACAATGGCTGGCCGACATCTTCCTCTGGAGGAAAAGGAAAACACAGTAAATACCATTACATCTCCCCTCACTTACATTTAACCCAGACAAATATTCCCTGTTCTGGATCATTTAACGCGTCCCTTTCTTGCTTTATCTATTTGAGCGAACCCGGAGGAAGTCGTAGACCGTACGCTAGTGAGCGGACGTTTCGGAATCAGCTTCATTTCAATGGAAATCTGCACTTCTGTTTCTCAAGCGCCCGCTGCTGTGCCATCAGTGGTTAATGGGTGCTAGTTGCCTAGCGGGTAACACACTCGCCTATGAACCAGAAGACCCAGGTTCAAACCCCACTTACTACCATCGTGTCCCTGAGCAAGACACTTAACCCTGAGTGTCTCCAGGGGGGGACTGTCCCTGTAACTACTGATTGTAAGGGCGTCTGGTAAATGCTGTAAATGTAATGGACAAAACAAAATGCCGTTCCCTATAAGAATGGAACCTGGACTCTGCATAAACGTACAACCACGCTGGTTCGTCTGCTTGTGTCGTAACCCGTCGCCATTTATCAGCCATTCGTTTGTCACGAGGCAAAATGTGACACCGCACAGTCTGACGGAGGACAAGGTGCAGGCTGGGGGGGGGGGGGGGGGGGGGGGGGGGTCGCATAGTACAAGCTCAGCTACGGCCGGGCACGGGGGCGCAGGGAGCTCGACCAACGGTACGCAGCGATGGGGCCTGAAGTCGCCGCTCTCCACACTCGCCACTGTCACCAAAACGCGACCCGCGACTTCTAAAGTGCCGCTTCAGTTATTCGGCTCTAATATTCCGTAGCTTGTCTACAAGTTATCATTTCTGAGGAAGCTGCTTCACGTCAGGCTTCAAAAGAAAAGAAAAGAAAAGAAAAGACAGGAAGGATGTGGCATTACTACAAGGCGTGTTTCCTCTGAGCACAATGAAGAAAGAACACACACACACACACACACACACACACACACAAACAACATAGATGAGACGGCAGGCGGGCAGAGTTACAGAAGTGATTGTTTTACACGGTGCCAGTTTCACTTGGTTTTCGTGGTGAATTCCACAGACCAGACATCCCGCTGGTTTAATGAACGAGAAGAAGAAGAAGAAGGAGGAGGATGCGAGGCTGACCTTTCTTGACTTTCTGGACGGGGGCGAGCGACGCCCCGTTGGTGCCCGCCGCCATGCCCAGGCTTGGCATGGCGAGCTTCTGGGACGAGAGCATGGTGGGGGTCCCGTTGGGCGAGTAGGTGAAGAGGGAGTTGCCGAAGCTCTGGCGACGCCCCTCCCGGCGGTTGCTGTCGATGGCCGCCTGCAGCTCGTTGGGGTTGCTGAGTCCTCTCTTGTCACATTCGTACGGGTAAAGGTACTTCATGTACCTGCAAAAACGAAGCTTTCACCGTGAGATACACACAGCATCTAAAAACCCGGCAGATGCGGTGCGCGGCGCATTTTAAACAATATATACTGTCTGGTGTCTGTAGCTCATTTTTATTTCCCCCTCTATGGTATTTAAATTTATTCTTATAACTTCAGAACGGTTCAGGACGCATTTCACGGCGAAAATCACAGATCTTGAGACCCCAACACCAGAAGAGCCTTGCCGCAAAGTTCAAAAGCGAAGCGGGCCGGCGCGCCGCGGAGGAGTCGCTGGGTCTCGTCTTTCCTGGAAGTCGACCGGCCGCGTGCCACCTCGCAAACTTCCTGGTAAAAGCCACGACCTGTTTAGAAAGGAGGACGGCTCCTCGCACGCTGCAGCACGTGGCTCCCGCCATTCGCGAGAAGCCATCTCGGTCGGGCTGGTGCGTGGAAACGATCAATACCGAAGATTTTAATACATTCAAAAATAAATAAATAAATAAATGAGATAAATCGCCCCTGAGACCGAACGAACGTTTCTATCTTCCCATGAATTTTTAATTCAAGCGGGCCGGCAAATTCCGAGTCGTGTCGGAGGAACAGGGGTGCCTGGGAAATGACTGAAGGGTATATAATATACAAACATGACGGCGGCGGCGGGACACTCACTGCGTCCGGAGCGTGAAGGCGGCGCTGGTGATTGAGGTAGGCAGGTTGAGTCCCTTCGTGATCTCCCTCCACAGCTTCTTGTTGATCACCTCCACCAGGCCGCCCTTCTCCGTCACCAGCTGGTAGAGCATGTACAGGTCCAGCACCTGCTTGGCCATGATGGGGATCCTGTTGACCGGCGTCCCTGGTGGAGACATCAGCAGTGGATTTGGGCTGAATCGGTCATTGAATCCTACTGTGGTGGCAGTAGCCTAGCGGGTAACACACTCGCCTATGAACCAGAAGACCCAAAACCCACTTACTACCATCGTGTCCCTGAGCAAGACACTTAACCCTGAGGGACTGTCCCTGTAACTACTGATTGGCACTGATTAAAGTGTACGTTTACAGCATTTATGTCTTAAAAAAGGGAAATAGAGAAATTAGTTCTTTAATGCATTGTAACGATGTCTTCACATAGGAATAAAGGGGGCACGTCACTGCGCACACTGCACGCACCGGTTTAAAAACAGGGTAAAATCGTATTGAATAGTACTCATATGCAGTAACTTATTTTTCATAAGAGAACAGCACATTTAAAACCGGAGTTCAGCAAGTTCACCCGTCCCTGTGGCGGAAAAGAAAGAAAGAAAGAAAGAAAGAAAGAAAGAAAGAAAGATAAGCCGACCGACACATAAATAAAGATGGCCGACGTGAACAGGCCTGGAGCTTTCATGATATTTATGTTGGAGTACAAGCCCTAATCCTGAACTTTAACCCCATTTCTCCAGCGGAGCGGGGCACGCCGCCTCTAGAGGGCGCAGGGAGCTCGATTGAGGCGGCCCCCCGTGGACGGGTGCGATATGCATCATGGGAGGGACCCGAAATGCTGTTTATTTGCTGCCAAAACAGTCTGCCATGTTGAGGAAGGGTTTTCGGTGAAGCGGAGTGGAGCCGCGGTTTTGCCGCAACACGACCCCCAACAGGCGATTAAATGTCACGTGGCGTGCCGACCTGTCGCAGGAAGGCCCGGGTGGAGGGCTTGGGGGTCTTTCCCAGAATCCAGCGAGGCAAGGCCGCGACAATCGAGCAAAATCAGGGTAATCCGAGCCGTGGGGGACGGGGGACGGATCGGGAGCAACGCACCTGTGTGTGCCAGTCTCGGCGTTGCCCGCCCGCCCCTATCTGCTTACCTCGCTTCTGCATGAAGCTGAACAGGTCGTCCAGAAACTCCTTACGCTTGGGGTCTCCGTCCAGTTCGTACAGCTGCAAGGGAGAGAAGAAAAAAAAAAATTATAATAACTTTACAGATTCTCATTTTTCATCCAATGACAAAAATCGGCCGCATTAAACCCAGTTTCTGTAGTTTGTATTCGGGTGGTAGTAGCCTAGCGGGGTAACACACTCGCCTATGAACCAGAAGACCCAGGTTCAAATCCCACTTACTACCATCGTGTCCCTGAGCAGGACACTTAACCCTGAGTGTCTCCAGGGGGGGACTGTCCCTGTAACTACGGGGTGGTAGTAGCCTAATGGGTAACACACTCGCCTATGAACCAGAAGACCCAGGTTCAAATCCCACTTACTACCATCGTGTCCCTGAGCAGGACACTTAACCCTGAGTGTCTCCAGGGGGGGGACTGTCCCTGTAACTACGGGGTGGTAGTAGCCTAATGGGTAACACACTCGCCTATGAACCAGAAGACCCAGGTTCAAACCCCACTTACCACCATGGTGTCCCTGAGCAGGACACTTAACCCTGAGTGTCTCCAGGGGGGGGACTGTCCCTGTAACTACGGGGTGGTAGTAGCCTAATGGATAACACACTTGTCTATGAACCAGAAGACCCAGGTTCAAACCCCACTTACTACCATTGTGTCCCTGAGCAGGACACTTAACCCTGAGTGTCTCCAGGGGGGGGACTGTCCCTGTAACTACGGGGTGGTAGTAGCCTAATGGGTAACACACTCGCCTATGAACCAGAAGACCCAGGTTCAAACCCCACTTACCACCATGGTGTCCCTGAGCAGGACACTTAACCCTGAGTGTCTCCAGGGGGGACTGTCCCTGCAACTACTGATTGTAAGTCGCTCTGGATAAGGGCGTCTGGTAAATGCTGTAAATGTAGTTTGGCTCCTTTTGAGCGTTTTCGCATTCGGAGGAGGGGGTCACTTTTGAGCCGGAACAGCTGCCATTTCGCATGAGCAAAATCTCAAGCTGTGGACATACGTGCACGCGGGGCTCTCTACCACCCGCACGCTCGCCGGACTTATAAAAAGGGTGCCGGGGTGTAACCGAACTTCTAGCCGTTAAAACATGAAATAAAAAGTGTGTGTGTGTGTGTGTGTGTGTGTGTGTGTGTGTGTGTGTGTGTGCGCGCATACACACGTAACCTATAACCACATTCTCTCACACCCCACCCCCAGACGAAATTGATACGAAGGACTGTTAATCATTACGTGTCCCGGGAACGCCGGGCCGGAGCGTCGCGGGGCCACCATTCCTCCGCGGGCCCCCGCGCGGCTGCCGAGCGGCCATTAGTGACGCCGAGCGGCCCTAAGATCTTATTATCGGAGGGCCCGGGGGGGAGGGGCGGCGGCCTGGGGCCGCAGGCGGGCGGAGGCTTAATTACAGGATGCTGCATTTTCAAGGAGGGACACGCTATAAATCTTTGAAATGGCTCCTCTCGGTCCCTCCCACACACACACACCTCCCTTTCTAACCATCCCCCTCATACACACACACACACACACACACACACACACACACACACTGTATCTTTACAGGGACCAGATGTCATAAATGTCAAACACACACATTTATCTATCCAAACACACACAAGAAGAAATATTTTGCCGGTTTCATTATGAGAAGGAAGACAAGACGTTCATTGTGTGTGCGTGTGTGTGTCACTTCTCCCAAACATTAACCTACTACCTGATGATCACTCGCTGTGTCCACGGCACCGCGCACGCGGACACGCGATCGTCCGGACCCCGCCGGGACAAGAGAAAAGGCGACCGGGTCGGCGGGCGCGGCGTAATTACACGCCGCCGAGTGAAGAGCGTCTGTGTGTCGCGTCTGACGCCTGTTTTGCTTTGGGGTGGATCCCAGATCGGGATTATAATAGAAAAGCCACATAAAACACCCCCCCCCCCCCCCCCTCGTTTATAGGAAATCCACGGATTACGAGACGGAGGAACTCGGCCGGTTAACCGTTCTGAGTCGAGGGGAGAGTTACCAACACACACACACACACACACACACACACACACACACACACACACACACACACACACACACACACACACACACACCCTTCAGAAGAAAACATGTTTATCTGGTTGAGGAGGGTGGGGCAACTGCAGGTTTTTTTTTTTTTTTTTCCCCCACATCTCGTAAAATCCACACACACACACACACACACACACACACACACACACACACACACACACAGGCCGCCTCCTCTTATTCACGTGAAGTCGCTCGCACACGTCAGATTGGGAGGAAAAGGGCCGAGGATTCTGGGAACAGACACCCCGGTTCTGATGAAACTCCGATAGGAAGCGGGCCGCCAGGATCAGCCGCGGGCGTTCGAGACGGCGTACAGGAAACAGGAAGCGGCCCGGAGCCGCAGTGGCGTAACCGTTTATTACAACAGAAGGTGTCATTAAGCGCCACTAAATTACACTCCTCACCCTCGCCGGTGACCAGAGCTCCGCCCCTGCTGTGTGGCAGCGACGTGGGGGCGTGGCATTCGCAGCAGGCGGGACACACGAGGCTCCGCCTACAAAGCCCGTCAGCAGCCGTCCACACCTGTCAGTCCGGGCGCTGGCGGGGCGGAGCGGCCAGTCATACGGGGAGCGGAGCCCTGCCGATTTCGATCCTGCGCCGCTCCTGATTTGTTTATGAACAGCGAGAGATGAAGGACGCAAACAGGAACACGACTTCCGATACGAGATTAACGCAGGAACGCCAACTCCCACAGGGCCAGACTACAGCGCTCCGGGTTCGAGAATCGGTGTTAGATCCTGGTCGACACCCCCTCACTCACTTTTACTGCAGGACAACTTATAACCAGAGAGAGAGAGAGAGGGAGGGAGAGAGCAAGAGAGGTAAATAACGAGGGAGAGAGAGGGAGGTAAATAGAGAGGTAGGTAACAAGCGAGAGAGAGGGAGAGAGAGGTGGAGAGTGGAGAGAGAGGGGTAAATAGAGAGGTAGGTAACGAGTGAGAGAGAGTGAAGGAGACAGCAAAAGAGTGGGAGAGAGAGAACGAGAGAAAGACACATAGGTTGAGCAAGGGAGGAAGAAAACAAGCAAGAGAGAGAGAGAGAGAGAGACATCCACACCTGCAGCAGAATGAAACATGAAAGCATCTTTTTTTCTTACTTCATTCAAATAAATGCTAATCACGAAAAGCGCACACGCACACGCGCACACGCACACGCACACACACACACGCGCACACACACACACACAGAAAACCCGGTCATGCTATTTAATCATAACTCATTGACAGTGCTGAAAAAGGCCGTCAGCAGCACTGCCTGGATAAAGATGCTTATTTATTTCTGATTTCAAAATCAAACCATAATCAACATGAAAAAAAAACAACAACAAATATTTTACTTTATTTGTAATGAACGCGTCATCTGTAAATTCTTCCCTTTTACCGAAGGTATGAAAACCGCAACATGCATCTCCATTCGCCAGAGAAAGAATTTTGGAAACGTCACACAGGCGCGCATGCATCGACAGGCCCCGGTCTTCACCAAATTCCTCCCTTTCCAGCCGCAGACTCCCACCCTCAGGTCGTCAGGCGGTCTCCGGGACAGGAGATCTGATAAACCCCCCCCCAGTCCCCCTCCTGGACAATGGCGGGACGTCTACTTCCACCCTCATTAACTCCGTAGTGGCTGCAGGGGCTGGTCGTGAGAGATACGCCATGGCAACGGTAATTAGGCGCGCCTATATATGGAAACTATAGATCCTCCGCTCGCGAACGCCCGACTCAGACGCATGGAAGGGAGAGATCATGAATCACGTCGATGTGCGGGCCAAAGGTTAAAACACACCATGTGACTAATAAACCCCTCACACACACACACACACACACACACACACACACACACACACACACACAGAGAGAACATGCAGAATTACTGGTGACTGAGACCAGATCAACGGCGCCTACTGACGTCATTATAAAAACGCATGAAAATGCTGTTTACGAGGTATTAAAAGGGTCCCGATTGGTACCGTTTTTCAGCCTGGAGGACGCCGCTGACCAAGGAGTCGCGCGAATGGTCGATGGACGCCCGTCACGTGACCGGGTCTGTTTGTCGCAGCAGTTCGGACGGAGGGATTACATGGAAATTAACCGGCCATTGATTATTGAATTCTTGATTTTTATTTTTATTTTTTTTATATTATTTCACGCTGCGGGTAACCAAGACGGATCGGAACGCCGGCCGGCGGTCCCGCTGCCACGTGTCAGGCGATCAATGAGGCCACGGCCGGCCGTTTAACCCCCGCTGACCCCCCCGCTCTTTCATCTCGTTGTCCCCGGGTGACACCTCCTTTGCGAGGGGGGAGGGGACGGCGAGAACAGGATCAACAGGCTGCCCGTCCCGCACTCGGGGACAAACTGGTATTATTTCTTTCAACGTTTGAACATCAAATAGAAAATAAATAAAGCGCACGAGTCCCCACAATCCCAGAAGGGGCGAACCTGCGGCCTTTTACGCAATCTTTGTTGACATTCCTGCGCCGCGCGGCGCCCCCGTGACATCAGCCCGGCGGGCCGGCGGACCTGGAGCCCTTCCAGCGCCGGCAGCTCCCACTCTTGGCCCACGGCTTGGCGGCGCGTCAAAGCGGGAGGAGCGCGGCGGCGCGATGGCCTGAAACTCCACCTCGGGGTCGCGGCAAAACTCGGCGTCGCGTTGCTCCTGCGCCGGGCCGGGCCGCGCCGCCATTCGGCCCAACCACAGGGACCCATGAGGACGAGGCAGACTCTGACGCATCAGGCCGCGCCGCCAGGCCCCGACGGCTCCACGACGACAAAAGGAAGTGATCTGGGCAGCTTCACACTCAGATTCCAACATTCCGGACGGGACTTTGTCGGGTATTCGGCCATGTTGAGGAGAATTACCCATCAGGCACTGCTCCTTACCACAGTGCTAGTTAGGGGAAGTTCGGCTCTTTACGTTCCCAAACGTCTATTACTTTATTATCATCTGTAGCCTCATAAGTGGCGGCCTAGCAGGTAAGGAAATGAGCCCGGAATCAGAAGGTTGCTGGTTCGAATCCCGAGCTGCCACGGGGCCACCGGATCCCTTAATGAAAGCACCGTCCCCACACACTGCTCCCCGGGCACCTGTCATGGCTGCCCACTGTCACCAAAGGTGATGGTTAAAAGCAGAGGACCCGTTTCGTACAGAGGGCGCATTTTCTTAAGGGGCGATAGTAGCCTAGTGGGTAACACACTCGCCTATGAACCAGAAGACCCAGGTTCAAACCCCACTTACTACCATCGTGTACCTGACTTAAGTGTCTCCAGGGGGGGACTGTCCCTGTAACTACTTATTGTAAGTCGCTCTGGATAAGGGGGCCTGGTAAATAATGTAAATGTAACGACTTTACGGGTCTCTGTTGACTGTTTCTGTAGACTGCAGAATGGGACGGGCCCATGATTATTATGCGTGTTTTTGCTGAAATTCTGGAAATGAATCAAGGACTGATGGGGGACGACGACAAATAAATAAAGTAAAGTGAAGTTGTGATACACAGCAGCACAGCACACGATGCACACAGTGAAATGTGTCCTCTGCATTTAACCCATCACCCTGAGTGAGCAGTGGGCACCATGACAGGCGCCCGGGGAGCAGTGTGTGGGGACGGTGCTTTGCTCAGTGGCACCTTGGTGGAAACATGGCAGATCGGGATTCGAACCGGCAACCTTCTGAGTACGGGTCCGCTTCCTTAACCGCTAGGCCAAGTTCTGAGAGGGTGTCAATCCTCAGTCTTCTGGCGCAAAATCTAAAACTCCACCTCGGGGTCACGACAAAACTCGATCTCGCGATGCTCCTGCGCCGCCATTCAGCCCAACCCCCGGCGCAATCAGAGGAAATCAATCTTTAGTGCCGGCCCGCCGCTCTGAGTGGCTTTTTGAAAGCGAGAAGCTTTCTCACCGTCCATCTGTTCCCCATGTGTCCCGCCGGTCCGGGTGCAGCAGGGACATCAAAAGCCCCCCCCACCTCCCCGACAGTGCGGCTTTCTTTGGGGTAAATCTCGGCCCGGGGGGTGTAGTGAAGGGCCGCCACAGGGGACCCTGGACGCGGCCGGGATCACCGGCCGAAACGCAGGGCGTTCGGTGGAATAAGAGCAGCTCCACGCCCTTCACAAAATCCGCACGTTCTCTTTAGAGTGATTAAAAAAAAAAAAAAAAAAAACAATCTTTTCTTGAAATATCTCCTGCTGTATATTTTGATACGGCCGAATAAATCCGTTTTATTAATTCGGCCGGGCTTCTGTCGGCCCCTGATAGAGTTATCAGGGTCCTTTGGCAGACGCCCCAGGGCTCGGGGATTAATTAATAGCCACATTAAAATTATCAACAGGGCCGCGGGCGCGTGTCCAAGGTCGGCGCGCCGGGAGGACTTCATGTGGCGGGACGGGGCCCGAGGGTCACGCGCCGCTGGACGCCGGCCAAGCGCCGCGGCCCCCGGCGGACGGTGGGAGATGCGGGGCCGAGATGGGCCGGATTATCAGTCGCACTCAGGCGCGTTCCAACCGCCTACACCCACCTGCCCAAAAATAAAACCGCTACCGGAGGGGAAACGATTCAACACATCACAAAACCTAACAAGATCACCAGCCCTCTCACATAACTTCATTTAATTCCATTAAACTTTTTTAATAAATTATTTATACTGTCATTATAATTATTGTTTAAGAATTTGGTGGGATTTACACATTAAAATTATCAACAGGGCAAAAAAGAAAAGATATGTACTTAAATGTTATAAAGTCTGTCAATTAAACCTTATAAATGTTATCATCATCATCATCATAATTATTATTATTAATCGCCATAGTTTGCCTCACGCCGAAGCTCAATATTATGCCAGGACTTAAGCGTAAACAGCAGATTGTGTAACATTATCTTAACGGACAAGAGACTGTCCCGCTTGATTATTTAACTGCCAGCAATACGCCGGCGGGCCCGAGATAGATATACGTTAGGCCCCGCCTCCTCTCGCGCGCGCCGGGATGAGTATTAGGTGCGGGAACCCGGCCGACTCCCCTACCGCCCCGCTGTTTTCCCGGCCAGCCACGCAGAACGCAGGCAGAACGCAGGCAGAACGCAGGCAGAACGCAGGCAGAACGCAGGCAGAACGCACGCAGAACGCACGCAGAACGCACGCAGAACGCACGCAGAACGCACGCAGAACGCAGGCACAACGCACGCACAACGCAGGCACAACGCAGGCAGAACGCAGGCACAACGCAGGCACAACGCAGGCACAACGCAGGCAGAACGCAGGCACAACGCAGGCACAACGCAGGCAGAACGCAGGCAGAACGCAGGCACAACGCAGGCACAACGCAGGCAGAACGCAGGCACAACGCACGCACAACGCACGCACAACGCAGGCACAACGCAGGCAGAACGCAGGCAGAACGCAGGCACAACGCAGGCAGAACGCAGGCACAACGCAGGCAGAACGCAGGCAGAACGCAGGCAGAACGCAGGCAGAACGCAGGCACAACGCACGCAGAACGCAGGCACAACGCACGCAGAACGCAGGCACAACGCACGCAGAACGCAGGCACAACGCACGCAGAACGCAGGCACAACGCACGCAGAACGCAGGCACAACGCACGCAGAACGCAGGCACAACGCACGCAGAACGCACGCAGAACGCAGGCAGAACGCAGGCAGAACGCACGCAGAACGCACGCAGAACGCAGGCAGAACGCACGCAGAACGCACGCAGAACGCACGCAGAACGCAGGCAGCTCCAGCCGTGGGCGGCCGTGGCGCTTTTATTTGCGTGGTACACATGCGCGCCGGCGGGCTGTTGGTTACATCAACTCGTGAGGAATAAGACAAAAAAAAACAAAAAAAAGGAGGTTCCTCCGTGAGGGCGGATCCCGGCCTGACAGGACCCCCGGGGGCCTGAACCACGCGGCCCGTTCCGTAGCCGTGAGCCTGACAGCTGTTAGCTTAGCCGGAGGCGGCTCTTAAGTTTCAGAGCGGCCCTCGTTTTCGGTTGTTAACCGTAAGGTTGGTGGCTCAAGCCCACCCCGGGACAAAAAGTGTCTTTGTCACCATTTGGGGCCGGTACTGGGCGAAGCGCCGTCCCCACACGCTGCTCCCCGGGCGCCTGTCATGGCCGCCCACTGCTCACCGAGGCTGACGGTTAAATACAGAGGACATGTTTCACTGTGTGCAACACAGTGTCCTTCAGACAGTATTAAATCGGACCGTTTTCATGATTACGTATTTAAGGGATGAAAGTGAGCAAAACCAGAGACGCAGGCGGGTCCTGGACACCCGAACCCACGTTTGGACAAGGTGACGCGTCCAGACCCCACTGAAACCCCCCCAGCAGTACCTGTCTGAACTGCTCCTCGTACGTCCAGTCGCCGTGGTCCTGGCCCGCCGGCTGGTTGGGGGCGGTGTGGCCGGGCATCGCGGCCCCCCGGGGCTGAGGGTCGCCGGGGGGGCGCGGCTTCGGCAGCTGCGTGCCGGGGTGCAGCTGGCGGTGGGGCAGGAGCAGGATGCCTTTACCCGGGGCGGCCGCCTCGCGCCCCGCGGGCAGCCCTTCGTCGCCCAGGTCGTCGTCGTAGTCGTCCTCCATGTCACCGTCAAAGTCTTCCTCGTCCCACTTCTGCTTTCTGCGGCGTAGAACGGACACGTAAAAAAGCACGAATAACCATGTAAATACTGGGCACGGGCGTACAGAATTTACTCAAAAAAAACTCCCTCGTCCGCACGTCCTGACGCCAAGGAGACGGCTCGGGACAAAAACTAAATATTGCCAGGTGATATCACACCGTGACACGCAAAAAAAAGCAACAACATTTTGACTACAGGTCACTACATAATATTTAAATCCGTTAGGACGACTATGGTGTGTAATGTAAGAGGGTGGTAGTAGCCTGGCGGGTAACACACTCGCCTGTGAACCAGAAGACCCAAAACCCACTTACTACCATCGTGTCCCTGAGCAGGACACTTAACCCTGAGTGTCTCCGGGGGGGACTGTCCCTGTAACTACTGGGTGGTAGTAGCCTGGCGGGTAACACACTCGCCTGTGAACCAGAAGACCCAAAACCCACTTACTACCATCGTGTCCCTGAGCAGGACACTTAACCCTGAGTGTCTCCGGGGGGGACTGTCCCTGTAACTACTGGGTGGTAGTAGCCTAGTGGGGTAACACACTCGCCTGTGAACCAGAAGACCCAGGTTCAAATCCCACTTACTACCATCGTGTCCCTGAGAAGGACACTTAACCCTGAGTGTCTCCAGGGGGGGACTGTCCCTGTAACTACTGGTTGTAAGTCGCTCTGGATAAGGGCGTTTATGAACATGTTTATTGTGGGTTAAGCAGTTATGTGTTTGTTTGAGTAAAATACGTTAACGGGATTAAAGTTAAATTACGAGTGAATAAAAATGACCAGAAATTGTGCGTCTTACATCTGCTCCTCCTCCTCAGATCCCATCATATCCTTGTAGGTTCCTTCTCGCTCGTCCTCGTCCTCCTCGTCCTCCTCGCCGCCGCTGCTGGCGGACCGCGGACTGTCCATCGGCCTCTGCAGCCCGGCGGCCGCTGCCCTCATGGCGGCGAGGGCGGCCATCTGGGCGCGCTCCGTGTCCACCGGCGGGTTGTCCGTCAGCTCGTCGTCCCTCGGGCCCCCGCCCTGCGGCCCCGGTGGCGGCTGCTGCTGCTGCTGCTCCACCATCATCAGCTTGGCCCGCTGCTGCCGATGCAGATTCTCCATCACGGCCTGAAGCTTCATCGCCCCAGAAAAATCAACGAAAGGAAAAAAAAAAAAAAAGAAGAAGGGAAAGGAAAGAGCGACAATGGACGATCACCCTTTCCTTTCGGCTCCGCCCCCTTCGTTGAAGAAAAAAAAAAAAAAAAAAAGAAAAAAACTGGAATTGGCAAAAATGGAACTCTTCCAAAAAAGACAAAGTAAATAAATAAGCGTGTGCAGGAACTCTGTGCCGGGTCCCAATTCTCCCCGGCAGCTCCCCGGGTTCCGTTGGCCGGCGCGAGCCTCAGAGCCTGCGAAGAGACGAGAACCGTCACCGCGACGCTCCGACACGTCCTCTCCGTGGCCGGACAGGTCAAACATCAGTCTCATTCATTACAGCAGGTGATGACTAGGCTGGTAGTAGCCTAGTGGGTAACACACTCGCCTGTGAACCAGAAGACCCAGGTTCAAACCCCACTTACTACCATCGTGTCCCTGAGCCAGAGACTTAACCCTGAGTGTCTCCAGGGGGGGACTGTCCCTGTAACTACTGGTTGGAAGTCGCTCTGGATAAGGGCGTCTGGTAAATGCTGTAAATGTAGGTACTACCTTAACCAGACTCGTAACCATGGCAACCGGGCGTAAAAAAAAGTTGAATATTTAACAGCTACTAAAGTTAATGGTCCTCTCCGAACACATGAAACGTTACCAGTCAGCAGTGAAGCTATTAGGTGCTGGTGAGCTGGTTTAGGGTTTAAACCTGAGACTGGTCTAAACAGCAGTACGGCCCCTGGACCAGCGCGGCTCATTACGCAACGAGCGCGTCGCCGATGTTAGACTGGTTATTCTCGCGTGTCACGTCATAGCAGTTGGCCGTCGATTCAGTCACGAAACCCAGATCTTCTCCGGCCGGCCTGCAGCTTCGGCGAGCAGATCACGAGACGCCACGGCAAGAAACGCAATACCGTGGCACCGTCATCAATTTCAATGTCTATTATTATAGAAATCTAGAATTCCGAGCGGCCCAACAGGATGAAGAAAGTACAAAATGTGCATATATTTTACTATACAACACACACCGGGTGAAATAACTTGTTATGTAAAGTTATGCAGATATAACTTTTAAATAACTCGACTGGCAGCTGAGGATCAGGGGACGAGCATCAAGTAGCCTAGTGGGTAACACACTCGCCTAAGAACCAGAAGACCCAGGTTCATATCCCACTTACTACCATCGTGTCCCTGAGCAAGACACTTAAGCCTGAGTGTCTCCAGGGGGGGACTGTCTCTATAACTACTGATTGTAAGTCGCTCTGGATAAGGTCGTCTGGTAAATGCCGTAAGTGTAAATATCAAGTCTGACTGACTGGGGACCGGAACCCCCAATTAACACTCTCACCGGAACTACGGTGACCAAATCCCCTCGGAACCGCGTCCCCCCCCCGTAAAAGATGAGGGTGACTAGTGAATCCAGGGTACAGAACCTCAACCTCTGAACCGAAGCTCTTTATTTTACCCGCCTTTATTTTATGCATTTGCTAATCTAACCAAATTGCCTGTCAATGGCTTCACCTTAAAGGTTCCCCGACATAATTATTATTATTTTTTTTGCTTTCATATCGGCCTTATTGTTCCCCTAATGATGCATCCGAAATTGAGCCGTGGTGCAGAGTTACAGCCACTCGGATCCAGTCCCACAGTGAGACTTCCCAGGACGCGCCGTTTCACCGGCTGCAGCTTTAGATGTCCCGCCTCTCTTAATGCTAAGAGAGGCGGGACGAGGAGGAGAGCGACTAATAGAAGTTGAGCGTCGTCAACACCATGCACCAACCACAACGTTTGGTGCAGACAGGAAGTCGTTTTGGGTTTTTTCCAGAACAAAAAATAAATTAACCAGCTGGTTCTGAAGAGTCTCGCGTGACGGAACAAAAACAAAATAAAAAATAAACCGATACATTCGTGCTCAATTTTACATCCAGTCACCGAGCAACTACGATGCTTCATGCGCTTGGAAGCCATGACGGTCGGTGGAGATAATGTTTTAGGGGAGGGGCGGGGAAAAAAAAAAAAAGCATGAGAAACGGGAGGTAACCTTTCCCCTTATGACGTCATAAGGAGACAAATTCCAGAGCAGACCGTCTGAAGCAGAACGACCAAAGCGCTCTTTACACCTATCGCCATTTCGAGCCCCACACGACCAACCAGTTCTAATCCTGGTCCTGAAAACCAGATCAAAGCCACTCTTTTGGTTAATGGCCCTGTGGGTGCTGGTTTATGGTTTTACAGTTGCTGCTTGGACTGTTGCGTGGACAAATGGCAACGGTGAGACCTTTGTTTTTATTTAAACGATGGGGTCATGACCCCAGTCCAGTCCAAGCATTTTCCAAACTTCACCAGAATGGCCGACGAACGTGCAACTATGGCGCTCTTAATGATACTTATTAGAGAGTTAAAGTGTGAACATTGGGGCGCAACGTACGGGCCTGACATACACACGGTGTCTCTGACAAAAAAAGAAGCATCATACGTCAGACAGGAAGGACCTTGGGACATTTAAGGCCAAAGACGAAGAGCCGGCGAGGAGGTAACGGGTTAAATCCCCCTCCCCTCCCCTGCATATGGATCCAAGGCGGGAGGGGGCGGGGCCGAGCAGCCAGAGGTCTGAACAAACACGGCGGCAAGATAAGAGGAGGACGGCGGGGTCCAACTCCACAGTGATAACACACACACACACACGGTGACATTCGTGAGGCCTGGCCCGGTGTCGCCGCGCCTGCTGAACCCTCCCTCCGCCCGGAAGCAGATTCCCCCCGGAGCCGAAGGAACCGCTCCGACCCACGCGTCCCTCGCCAGGTCAACGGTCAGACGTTTTTGCCCGTTTTCCCAGGATGCAGTTTCGGTTTGGGTGGATAAAACCGGATAAAAAAAAAAAAAAAAAAAGGGGACCCGAAGTCACGCACTTCATCTTTGGCCACATTTCTGATTAGCGGAGCAGCAGATGGTGGAGAAAACCGTAAAACGAATCTCGTCTCAAGCGACCCTTTCGCGTGCGCTTAACGGAACGCGTGGCGAGAATTTACATTTACATTGTAGGCATTTGGCAGACGCCCTTATCCAGAGCGACTTACAACGTGCTTCCATGTTACCATGGATGAAGAGATCAATTCCGGTTCACTAGGACCCCCAACTATGAATACAATCTTTTTATTCCCTCTGTTCTAGTTTCTATACAGAAGTCAGACAAGAAGAAGGTTACAAGTTCATCTAAATATTCTCTAAAGAGGAAGGTCTTGAGCTGCCGTGTGAAGGTGCTCAGTGACTGAGCTGTTCTGACCTCGAGGGGAAGTTCATTCCACCACCGAGGGGCCAAGACGGTGAAGAGTCTAGATGAGCGTCTTCCTTTTACCTTCAGAGATGGAGGGTCCAAGCGAGCAGTACTGGAGGCTCGGAGTATACCAGGTGTAATAAGGGCTGTGAGGTAGGATGGTGGAAGAACGCCGCGCCTTGTAAGGTAAACGTGGCTCGCCTGGCCCGGCGATGGGAAAAGGCCCCAATTGTCACTGGAGGGGTCAGAGGGCAGCGGAGAACCGGCGCTTTTATCTGCCCCGGAGGCGGAGGGACGGCGCGCCGGAGGGCAAACGCACACTTGACTTTTTGAACGAGCCAACGACGCGCTTCGCGTGTAGGTGCGAAAAGTCCCGAGAGCTTTAAACTGGCCCGACCCGTTGGCCCGCGCAGGGAGGGGGGGGGGGTCGTAAAGTGCGACGCCTTTTGTCCGCCCGTCACGATCACAATCGTGGCTTTGTCAGACCGGCTCTGCTGTATTGTCTCGTCCCCACCATTCACGCGCTAAGCGTGCCCGTTTGCCGCCGCCGTCGCACGCACGGGTCGAGGCCGCGTTTCTCCCTGGACGCCCGGTTTGATGTTGAAGAGCAACGGCGGGGCGGGGCGGGGCGGGGCGGGGCCAGGCGATCGAGCCTCCACGCCGTGGCAACCAAACCACTAATAATAGCGCGGAGAGATGCTCATTTACATTTTTACTTTTACGGCATTTACCACGCGCCCTTATCCAGAGCGACTTACAGTCAGTATTTACAGGGACAGTCCCCCCCTGGAGACACTCAGGGTTAAGTGTCTTGCTCAGGGACACGATGGTAGTAAGTGGGATTTGAACCCGGGTCTTCTGGTTCACAGGCGAGTGTGTTACCCACTAGGCTACTACCACCCAGTAGTTACAGGGACAGTCCCCCCCTGGAGACACTCAGGGTTAAGTGTCCTTCTCAGGGACACGATGGTAGTAAGTGGGGTTCGGTTGAATAAGGAAACGGTCGTAAACGTAAAGGAGCGTGACGTGACCCACCCCATTTCCTCCTCGACAGGAACAGAACGTTCCGGACGGACGGGAGGACCCGCGCCCCCCCCCCCCAATCGAGTCTGGGACGCTCGAGCGTTGGCAGCAGCGCGGCTGCACTTCCACTCTGAGCGTGCGAGAAAAAAAAAAAAAAGAGAGAGAGAGAGAGGAGAAAGAACCCCGACAAACGGGTTCCGTTCGAGCCTGTCGTGGTTTCACGGGCCCCATCGAGGGGGCCGATCAGAAGCGAGCAGAACGAAGTCGTGCCGAGATGCAACAGGAAGTTCCTACTTCGTGCGGAGGGCACGGCAGGGTGTGGACGTGCAGCCGAGCGGAACGTGTATACGGACAATAAACCCGCAAGGCGGCCTGGCCCCTTTCAGCACCGCGGCCGGACGGCCGAACCTGTTTGTCTGGCTCCTTTCGGAACAGGCGGGCGCCTCGGCGACCGGGAGGGGACTTCCCGAGGGGTCCCCGCTCCTCCCGACCTCGTACGACGCCGGGTCGATTTACGGCGCCGTATAAAAAAAAGGAAATGAAGGGCCGCACGTGGGGCCCCCAAAAGGTCACGAGGATCCAAGACGTCGGGACTTTCGGTTACGAGATGATGCTTCCAGTTCACGAGAACTTCCCATTTGAACCCGGGAAGGTTTGGGGGGGAATCCGTACAATCATACGAGAACCGAGAGGACGTCCTGACGCGCTTCTTACGCTCGACCACACAGAACGAAAACGACTTCACTACGTTCAGACCGTACTGAAGCGGCGAAGTTGGCAGCCTGAGAAGAAGCTTGTGGGTCTGCGTGCCCGAGCCTCACACTTTGACCTTTAAACGAGTAAAAAAAAAGAAGGAAGTCTGCGGCGAATCCGACTGGCCATGAAGATTCGGGGAATACATTAAACTTTTAACGCGCCTTGGCTGAGAGGGAACACTGTTTCGCACATGAATTATTAAGTTCATCAAGCGCCCGAGCCGCATATCAGAGCGGATATCATCAACAAGGCGCGTTATTCATCGGGCCGAAGGCCTCGGCCGCACGTCTCCGGGGGGGGGCTTATCCACATCCGTCGGGCTTCCATGAAGGGCTCGGGCCTGGTCCGGACCGTGGAAGCGCGACCCCACACACACACACACACACACACAGTCTTCCCCTGACCTGTCGGTGTGTTTGGCCGGGCTCCTGTTACACACGGCCCGTGTTAAGATGCCACCTGGGCCTGGTCGCCACTGGCTACCCTTGTTTGTTTAGGCCCGGAGGCTTTTATCTCCCCCTCATCCAGCCACACGGTCATAATCATCGACAATAATTATAATAAAGGTGTGTGTGTGTGTGGGGGGGGGGGGTGCGTATCCATTAAGTCTTATAATAAGGTCTATATATATATATATATATATATATATATATATATAGGATGTATTTATAGGGAAGAGGACTCTTTACCTGTCGCTCGGCTCCGGCATGGTCGCTTTCCAGCGCGTCCCCGCTCACATGACGGCGCCGCGGCGACAATGACAGTTGCCGACTCAGCCCGGCGCGACGCGCAGGCCGCGCTGGTGGAGACCGACGGACGGACGGACGGGGGGCGGCGGGTATAAATACCGCGTAACCGATCCGCGGGGAATGCTGGAATAAACGGATCCCAGCTCCGAGGACGCGTGACCTCCGAACTTCTTCTTCTTCCTCTTTTCTTATTTTATTTAAAGAGCGCAATTCCAGTCCAGCCTTCCCACCAACGCGGAATAGGAAACGAAACAGAAAACACACACACACACACACACACACACACTTACCAATTCTGCTTCCGTTTTGTTTTTGCACTCTTGGGAACCGGAAGAAACATTCCTGGTTCCCGGTGGGGGGAAAACAACCCACGACACGGCGCTTTTTTTCCCCAGGTCCTCCGGTTATTCCGACGGGGCGGCGGGCGGCCCGGGATCTAAATTCGATTTCTGATCCGGGCTCGATTCAGACTCGGCCCCGCATCGCGCACTAATCCGAGGCGCGCACACGGTCGCGGAATCAAATCATTGGTTGACAAACAGCAATCAGATGCAAATTCCTAACCTCTGAATCAGCGGGGGCCAGCCCACGCCGCGGCCCGGGGACCGTCGGCAAACTCCGTGCGCGGCGGAGTCGCGAAGGGCCGCCCCGCCGCCGTCGGGCGAGCCGGTTTCGCGGTCGCCGGGGGTTGTCTGGGGGCGACATTACGACTCCGCGTCGCATTTCGGGTCGACGTCGTCCCCGCGTTTGTCTACGTTCAGAGACAGGGGCGGCCCTTTGCCCACGAACCCTTACGGCGACTTACGCTCCCTAATGACCCTGCAGCGGAGCGGACGGAGGAAGCTTCGGGGTGCGTGTGCTGTGGGTGACAGTGAAGACGGTAAAACGGGGAGATTACGGTTAATCTGACGTTTCTGATTACCGAGCGCCTCAAATCCAACCGAATTACAACATCCAGCCTGTCCAGGCATCTTATCACGTTCATAGCAAAATCGATCTCTTCGTGTGTGCATATTGCAACGTGCTGATGTTTTTCTATGCCGTATGTAATAACGGACAAGGTTCTAACAAGTCAGCAAAAAAAAATATAAATCACGTTTCACATTTTAGACTGCCACGGGACAACATATTTAAAATAAGTATTTGTGTCCTGTGCGGCCCGATAAACATTATAATGAATAATTTAAGATGACCAGCCCACGGCAGCCAGCAGGTCACGTGCTCGGCACCCGCTCCGGCGCTATCATTTATTTATGATCTTTTAATTACGTTTTTTTAGCAGCGGCGCCCAGCATCTGATCTGGTGACAACAGGTGACAGGTGGGCTGGAGTGGTTCAAGACGTAGATTAACGTCACCCCCCACCCACCCCCACATACCCCTTCAAAACGATCCTACCGAAACTCCCCAACATACAAAATGATTATTATGTCAGAAATATGTATATAATTGTGTGGAACTAGAAACATGAACCACTGCTGCTCCCTAGCCGCCAGCGCGGCGAATTACAGCTTTATTTTTTTACAGCTTTTAACTCGAAAAGTTGGTATTCTGACAGAGTCTCTTTTTTAGAACAACGTCACATCGAATGGATTTTATGGAAAATGTTAACATAATGATCCGAACACTGCAGGGGTCTGATGGCGACATGCATGCGTCGTACATGCGACATGCCGCGGAAACGGTCTCCAAGAAGCACTTATTTATTATTATGATTATTATTATGATTATTGAGAGGAATACGACTCAGGAACCGTGCGGGGCAGACGCGGCAAGTGCCCCTTGTGCTCGAACACGCCCGATCCGAGGTCACCGAGTACAATAAACGACCTTTGTGCTGCAGAAGCCTGCAGCCTCCGGCCTCCATGCTGCACGAACCGACTGTACGGGGGACTGGTGGGGTGGTAGTGGCCTAGTGGACCAGAAGACCCAGGTTCGAACCCCACTTATTACCATCGTGTCCCTGAGCAAGACACTGTCTCCAGGAGGGGACTGTCCCCATAACTACTGGTTGTAAGTCACTCTGGATAAGGGCGTCTGGTAAATGCCATAAATGTAAATTTCCCCTCCATCTGTCGCCCCCTGCTGGTCATAAAAGTGTTGTTTTTTTGTTGCTGAGGCAGAGCACACAAGGACACAGCAAAATGCGTCCCCTGCATTTAACCATCACCTTTGGTGAGCAGCGGGCATCCATGAAAGGCGCCCGGGGAGCAGTGTGTTAGGACCCTTGTGGGTCTGGATTCGGACCCGCAACCCCTCGGTTATGTACCCGCTTTCTTACTCGCTAGGCCTGTTGGACTGTGTCTCGATTAATAATATTAATCATTACTGACTGACTGAAGACAAAAAACGTTGCGGACTTAACACTGCTTATGGGGCAGTGGTGGCCTAGCGGTTAAGGAAGCGGCCCCGTAATCAGAAGGTTGCCCAAGGTGCCACTGAGCAAGGTACCATCCCCACACACTGCTCCCCGGGCACCTGTCATGGTGCCCACTGCTCACCAAGGGTGATGGTTAAATACAGCGGACACGTTTCGTTGTGTCACCGTGTGCTGCGTTGCAGTGTTTCACAATGACAATCACTTCACTTTCACGGAGGAAAAAAAAGTGACAAATGGCAGTTGGAACGAGCGTTTATTGAAACCTTACATCTGGCTTTCGTCCTTTCAATTACTGGTATACGTTTACCCTCCCCACCCGGCCACCGAATAAATACCATACCACCACGAGACATTAGTACAGAGCCTCTATGTGCTTAAAGCTGTGGAATAAGCAACCTGTGTGTGAGTGTTTATAAGAACGTGGACGTCACGGGATCTTTTATAAAAAATTAAAAAAAAACACAAATCGTACACTTTCAACGCTCAGGTGACATTCGTGGTTGTTCGGAGAAGCTGGGACGAAAGGTGAACACACAGACTTTGGTTTACAAGTCGCCATTACAGAGCAAACATCCACACGCATGAGCAGAAATGGGGCCGCGAGGCAGGAATACGGAATAAAGCGGGCGGGACGCCCGCCGGGGAGCGAAGGGGGTCGTCGTGGCAGGTGTACGCGTAGAAAAGTGTAGAAAAAGCACCAGACTTCAGAGGGTCAGCGGCAGTGAGTTCGCTATTGTGGCGGCTGAAAAGGATCTGCCACTTCCTTTCAGACATTAAAGCGGAGAATTTTTTCCTACATTTGATCACCTTCATCACTGGAAACAAATTGATCATAGCAGATGACGCATAATAACAATATCGAAAAGGTATTTTGATCATTTTCAAGCTCGGCCTTGAAACCATGGGTCAAGAATTACTAGTATCATAGTGAATTCATTCAGTACCAACGGAAGTGCCAACCAACCCTGAGAGAGGTTAGCGGTGTTTGAAAAACAAAAAAAATAATAATAAAAATAACATTTTATATCATTAATAACAGTGATGCAAATATATTAACATTATATTTTCGAACTACCATCGTAAACGGGCCGAAGCACCTGCTTGTTTACCGACATGCAAGTGCGCGGAATTAAAATGGCAACTTGTCCAGAGCCGCTCGGGATGAACGAATCTGGTGTTAGATTATGCTGGCCCCGCCCCCTTGCCACGCCTCTCCTCCTCTCAGCTGAGCTGCTCCAGGTAGGCAGACAGGAGCAGCCGGGGCGGCAGGAACTTCTCCTGCTTGTTCACCACCTTGGTCTGGCGCACCCCGTTACAGTCGGAACCTGGGGAGAACCAATCAGGAGGCTGTTGGAAAGATTACATATCCTCGGCTACGTTACCTCAAATTCAGATTTTTAATTAGGAATATTTCAATATTCCTAGTATTCAAGTGGAACCAATATGCAAATATTGCAAACATAACCAAATATTACAATTTTATGTTTTTAAACATAAAATATGTGCAACAGGTAGGGTGAAGGTGTGCAAATAAGTAAAGCGAAAATTTCTATATTAGCGACCACAATTCCACGAAACCCCATTAATCTCACAGAAATTACTAACAGAGCTGAAAGGATTTACTTACTTGCAGAAATGAGGTCCATGTACTGACAGACAGCGTGAAGCAGCAGCCTTTGAAAGCTGACCAAAAATAATAATAAATAATAAAAAAACTTTTTTTAAAAAAAATCACCGTTACGTCAACGTTCCGCTAAAATGCAAAGATCCTACCTGCTGCTGAGGTTAGTGGTGTAGACAGACTGCGGCGTTTCCACGAAGAAATTCAAAACCTGGTCTTCTAGCGCCTGCAGAGTGGCCTGCAGGAGAGGGGGAACACGGGACAGCGGCGTGAACGAGAGCCCCCACTCCCCAGTCCCGTTAATGCATGTTCAGGCGGCTCATCGGAACCCCCCCCCCCCCCCCCCCCCCCCCCCCCCCCCCCCCCCGCCGGGCTACGGCGATGCTCACAATGGGGATCTGCTTCCGCTTCAGCGCAGCCCGCAGCCGGCGGTCGATCCTCTGGAAGTTGACCTGGTCGGCGAAGGCGGGATTAACTGCAGGCAAACAGACGCAACGTGGCGGTCAGCGAATCGCGTGGCCAAGCCGGGATTTTTCATTCACTTAAACGAGGCTCAAATTGCGGCCCAACTCGGCTTTTTTAGAACACGAGGGAATTCTTTAGCGCCGTCGGCGTCGCGTGGGCAATTTTGAAAGTGATTATGGTACCCACGTCCCGCCTCTCCTCGCCTCTCTCCACCGACTCGCATCGAGTTTAAATCCTCGATGCTGCCAACAGGGCGGTAAATGGAGGTTCTCCCTCTTACACCAACACACTACTAGCCAGATACACTCCTGCACGCCCTCTCAGATCCACACACCAAACCACACTAAAAAATCCCCTCTTCACGGGGTCTCCGGTCCCAATCGACTCTGTTCTCCTTCGTTGTCCCTGGCTGCTGGGACGACTTGCCCTGCTCCATTCGACTAGCCGAGACTACGACCACCTTTAAATAGCAGCTGAAAACCCACTTTTTAAAAAAGTATTTCAGACGAATCTAACACTAACACACGCACTCACCAAAAAAAAAATTCCTGACAAGTTGGGTCTTACCAGGGCTCTTAGTTTTGTAAGTCAAAATCTACAGAAACCGAATGAGAATTGCTGGTGTCGTCCTCTTGTAAGTCGCTTTGGATAAAAGCGTCTGCTAAGTAAAGTAAAGTAAAGTAAAGTACCCGAACACAAGATAATCGGAACGCCAAAACCCAAAGAGGGATGAAATAAATATATCGTCGAAAACGAGGCGTGAAAGTGCCTTCACTCACTGTCTCTCTCGTCCTTCGGGGGCTTCTCGCCGCAATTCTTCTTCGCCGCCTCCTCCTCCAGGAGAGCCAGCAGCTTCTCCTGCTCCTCGCCGGAGCGATTCATGAAGTCGCTCCAGTACTGAAAGGAAACGAGAAGCTGGAGGCCTTCCTGGTTTTGCATGCTGAAAAAAAAAAAAACTAGTCAACGGGGCTCGAGAGCGCCGTCGGCACCTCAACGTAGTTCCCGTTGGTGCAGGCTTCGGTGAAGACGGTGGGCAAGGCCGAGTCGGACACGTCGCCCTCCTCCTTTGAGCACTCGTCCCTCTCGAGGAGGTTTGCCAGGAAGCGAGCTGTTGCAAAAAAAACAAAAAAACACGAGTTAGGTCCAACCAGCCACGCCGAACGGCGCGGGACCGGCACCAAGTCCACGTACTGTTCTCCTGGCGCCGGAGGCTTTTCTTGCCCTTGGCTCTGGGTATCAGGTCCGAGTTGCGTATTGCCTGGTTGATGAAGAACTGCTTTTTCTTGGCCGGAGAGACGCGCTTGGCCGGAGAGCTCGGCAAGGACGTCGACTCTGTTATCAGGCTGGAAACAGAGGAGGGGAGGAACATAAGCGGCGCTACACGGAACGGAGGCCAGAACGAACAATTCCGTCTGATTCTGAGAGCCTACTGTCCATCATTTGGAGCAATTTGCAACGCCCGATCGGTGGCAGCCGATCACTTATTCTCCCAAATCATTCCACATGGACCGGTCAGTACAATTTGACTCGGCCCGGATTTAATTTCAAGGCTCTGAGGCAATGAATGAACGCCCTGCTGTGCCGCTACCTGCAGAAAATTGCTCACGCCGGCCGCTGCATTAAACCTTTCGAAGGGGCCAGACTCGTTCAGCTGCGTGTTAACAAACCACGGATACCTCTTTATTGCCCAGGAATTTATTTCGAGCGACAGCGAGATGTAAGATATGAAATTCGATACGAGGCTCCCAACACAAAAAGTGGGTCAGTGGGTTTCCATTTCAAGCCCCGCCCCCCCCAAATACTATTTACGACCCGAGAGAATAAACGCGTCCAAATCCAGCGCTCAGGCCTACCTTTACGTGCTATAAACACACGAATATACATGTATTATATATATAAATCTCAGTGAAAGGACAAGCTTTCCTCGAATGGCCGCTACGCTGGATTAGCCCTTATCAGCATTAGCTTTAGCTGGTGCCGGAGCAGCAGGCGGCGCTTTCGAGGCGAATTTACAGAAGAAGAAAAAAATTATAATAATAAATGTCGAACGGGACGCGACGACGGCGACGGGATGTTCGTCTCGCACTCCGGATAGCCGGGTACTAAGAGCTCAAACGGTCCCGGAGCTAAAACGCCTCCATATGCGGCTCAGACGCCCGCGGCGAGCAAGTCGTTCGGCCGGAGCTTGGAGGCGAATGAAAAAAAAAACCGTGCAGGTGCGTAAATGCTGACTTAAAGGGAAGTGATGGTCGCACTCACACCAGCTCCGGTCCTTCGCCGTTGTCGTTTGTCAACACGACCATCGTGGCGGCAGATAAACACGGCGGAAGGTGCGGAGAGCGCAGGGAAGGTGGGGCGGCGACCGTCGCTGGTCTATGGAAGGCCAAACGGGCCATAACTCGACATAATTACGCTAAAAATACTAATGTTTTTAATGGAAAAAAAGCGCCGCTTTGAACGACATTTATAATACCTGCTCACTGACTACACCAGTCGGGGAACCAGTTTTTAGCGTTAAAGCCACGCGTTAAAATGCAGGCGAATTGTGTCCCATTTGGCCTTCCATACTGGTCCGTCGGCTGGTCTCCGCGATCGGAACCGGCCGAGCCGCCGCAGCGACGTCCACGGTTCTCGACCTCAGAAATGCAACGGCGAAGGTGCACTTTATTTCACTCGCAGCCAACTGGATTCAGAAGAGCCGGCAAATTGTACATTCAAAATAAAATGCGCAACTGCATCGGTCCAGCGGCATTTGCTCCCGATAAGTACACTGTCCATTCAAGTATTTTTAAAGCGACATTTGGTGTCACTTTTACTGTAACTAAAACATAATTCCTAAAAGAATGAATCACTGATTATATGCGGTTCAATATAGATACTATATAGATCTTTTTCTGAAAATATATTTCGGGTACAGGGTACATGTTCTTTTCTTTAGTTTTTTTAGATTTTTGGAATAGCAATTAGCAATCTGACACCAAGCTTGAACTTTAAAACATTTATTTATATATTAAAATTTCAAATATATATATATACACACACACACTGATTATACATTCACATTCAAGTAAATGACCCTTTACATTCTAATATTTGCGTTAACAGTGGTGGCCTAGCGGGTAAGGAAACAGACCCGTAATCGGAAGGTTGCCAGTTTGAACCCTGAACCACCAAGCTGGCACCTGGGTCCCCTTGATGCAGGTACCGTCCCCACACACTGCTCCCCGGGCGCCTGTCATGGCTGCCCACTGCTCACCAAGGGTGATGGTTAAAAGCAGAGGACACATTCACAATGACAATCACTTCATTTTCAATTTTCTAAGTTTCTTATTCTCTCTTCCTGTATTACCTAATGATTACCTACACAATGCAAGTCACTCATAGTGCATGCATGATTATGGGAGAAGAGGTTTATATTGCATCGTAATACTCTATAAAAAATAAAATCTGTCCTAATGAAGGCAGACTGGTCCGACAAATGAGCTGAATGGGTTGATCATGATCACCAGGAATAATTCGATCATGCTACACTGCGGCAGAATGGACCCCACGTGTAAAGAAACTCTATACAAACCGAACGGTTTGCATATGATTTTGTTTGCAAAGTGCTTCAGCCACCGTGCACCTACTTCACCCAAGACGTGGATCCTTGGAGAAAAAGCAGCAAACCTTAGAACAGGCTTATCCACTTCAGAACCACGGACTGAAGTAATGAGTGATCCAGGCAGTTAATCAAGATGCTCGGCGCTACTGACTGGCCATGATGGATTTTGAACATAATGCTGGGACGCCCGAGAACGGAGGGACCGAAAGAGACGAGGGTTCGGGTAGAAAGTGGACAAGGCACCAAACCATTAGACTCATGAGGATATCCAGCTCCAGACGAGGTCTTTTTTTTCCGCTCCCGTCCCCGTGTCGCCATGCGAAAGTCAGACCTTGCTGTCCTGAGTTGTCGTGCTCACCAGAAAGAGTTTGGCCGCGTCCTTGCCGCCGGAAGACGACGCCTTGCGCTTCGAGCTGTCGGGCGGGCCCTCCTTCCTGGGCCGTGACTGGGCCTGAAGGGATTTCTTAGGCTGCGGAATCCTTGTCATGGGTACGCCGCTGTCCTTGACCTCTTTGGATTTGTGTCCTTTAGACCTGGACTCAGACACCGCGCCAGTTTTGCCGGCGGGAGTTGCGCTGCTCGGTGAAGGTGGGTGACTCGGTTCAGCCGCCTTGTTCGGTGGGGACGACGGACTAGACCGAGACGTTGCGTGGTGAGGGGACGACTGGCTTGACTTGGCAGTGCTGCTTGGTGATGGGGGCAGACCAACTGGCTCAACCGATCGGAGGGGTTGGAGCGCACGGCAGTTTGGAGCAGCCGGAGTGCCGCCATTCACCGTCACCTCCGTCAGCAGATCGTCGTCACTTTGCTCCTTGGCAAAATTGACAAAGACCTGTGACAACAAACGTGACCTTGTCACTAACATATGACACATTTTGTTAACCTTCCAAAACCTACAGAGGTTTTACATTTATGGTAGTTTTCAGACAATCAGTAGTGAAGGGGACAGTCCCCCCCCTGGAGACACTAAGCGTCTTGCTCAGGGACACGATGAACCTGGGACTTTGTGGTCATCTGGTTCAGCGGTGAGTGTCTTACCCACCAGGCTACTGAGGGTGGTAGTGGCCTAGTGGGTAACACACTCGCCTGTGAACCAGGAGACCCAGGAACCCCACTTACTACCATCGTGTCCCTGAGCAAGACACTTAACCCTGAATGTCTCCATGGGGGGACTGTCCCTGTAACTACTGATTGTAAGTCGCTCTGGATAAGGGCGTCTGGTAAATGCCGTAAATGTAAAATGTAAAAATGTACCACCAACATGTTAAGAAAAATGGGTCCGAAAAATTTGCTTTTTTTTGTGATAAATAGATGCTTTTTTCCTACCTGGTCCAGAGTGGTCTGGGAGACGGAGTACTCGGCTACTCCCAGCTCCTCGTAGTTATTCGAGAGGATGTCAAAGACGTAGGCCAGAGAGCAGGCGTGGGAGGGCAGCTGGTACTGCAGGACGTTCTGGTGCCGCTCCTTCAGCTCGATGGCCGGGAAGGCGCGCCTGATGTAAGAGTCCACCGGACAGGGATCCTGCGTTGGGGCGCCGAGGCGCAGGATGATCGTGTAGCCGTCACCAAACCTGCACAGGGACAGCACGGGACGGGTGGTGGCACGACAATCACGCTGTCCAATAAAGCATTTACGCCAAAGCCCCGTCCACACAGGGACGGGAAAATTTCAATCCGATCTGGCCTTGCGTCCAGACGGAGACAGAATCTCAGGGACCCCAGAACCTTTATTTTGAAGTTTCGTAAAGTTTCAACGATGGCGGATAACACGTTCGGGAGAGTTACAGCGCCACCTACAGGTGTGGAGGGGGTTTAAAACAGCGTTCGGGATATTCTCTTCGTCGCCACAGGTACGAAAACATTTTAGATGATGCTCCCGTGTGGACACAAGCTTTCTACAATCTGACGATATGTCACCACATGGGGACACTGATCTGATTCATGGTACCTGTTCTTGAGGTGCTGCACCGTGCCCAGACACTGGAACCTGCCGTTCACCATGATGGCCATTCGTGTGCACAAAGCCTCACACTCCTCCATACTGCAGAAACACACGAAAAAAAATTGCGTCCTGTTACCAAACCGCACCGGGAAAAAAAAAAAAAATTGTTCCAAAACCAAACCTGTGAGAGGTGAGGACCACGGCCCGGCCTTCCTTGATGACGCTGAGGATGCAGTTCCAGAGGAAGCGCTTGGCTTTAGGGTCCATGCCTGTTGTTGGCTCATCCTGTGGAGAAGAGAAAGGAAACAACCCTTCCTCACGGTCTAAATTCCACATACAAAAACCCAGATCTAATATGTAACCGATTAATTAACACCTATTTCCACAAGCTCATGGCTTATATGTGGCTTATATACTTTTATAACTTCTAATAATAAAAGGCATATAAAAGTAGTTATATGTTTGTAATATACAGGGTGGGCCATTTATATGGATACACCTTCATAAAATGGGAATGGTTGGTGACATTGAACACATTTTATAAGTGGTCAGAAACTTGTAAATAACTCATGAAAGAATAAAGCTCAAGCACACCATTGTTTTTCTTGTGAAATTACCAATACATTTGATGTGTCACATGACCCTCTTCCTATTGAAAAAACTAAAGTTGGATCCAAGATGGCCGACTTCAAAATGGCCACAATGTCACCACCCATCTTGAAAAGTTTCCCTCCTCACATATACTAATGTGCCACAAACAGGACATTAATATCACCAACATTCCCATTTTATTAAGGTGTATCCATATAAATGGCCCACCCTGTAGTGGGTAACACACTCGACTATAAAACTGAGGACCCACATTCAAATCTCACTTACTACCATCGTGTCCCTGAGCAGGACACTTAACCCTGAGTGTCGCCAGGGGGGGGACTGTCCCTGTAACTACTGACTGTAAGTCGCTCTGAATACGGGCGTCTGATAAATGCTGCAAATGTAAATGTAGGTTTACCCACCAGGAACACTACAGGCGGCGCACCAATCAGAGAGATTGCCGTGGAGAGTTTCCGCTTGTTGCCCCCACTGTAGCCTCCGGCTTCGCGGTCCGCATACTGCGTCAGGCCCAGCTTTTTCACCCCCCAGTCAGCCACCTCAAAAGCAGTAAAAAAAATGGCTTTCATGCAACCTGCGACAGTTCCCGTGCCTCAGTCGCCGGTGTAAAAATGAACAGGGACAGCGCTGGTCACCTTTGCCACGTGATCCTCCGGAACCCCCCTCAGGCGAGCATAGAACTGCAGGTGCTCCCGGCCCGTCAGGAGGTCACTGATGGCATCGAACTGCGGGCAGTAGCCCATGAGCCGGTGCACCCTCTCCGTCTCCGTCTGCACGCTGCAGGGGGCAGCAGAGGACAGCACAGGCACAACAGACCGCACACGTCATGATGACATAATGACACGTTGGACACGTAACGAATGGTCACAACAGCCACAAAACACATGCGATGACTTGCAATTTGAGGAAAGTGCAGAAGACGCTGACACTAGGGTTGAAAATTAATCTCATAATCGATGCATTGCAGTGCATACGTGGACAATTCTGCATCGATGCAGTGCTGGACCTAATTGATTATATCATAATGCCGTTGGTGGATGCCATACGTGTTTTTACTTTTCGTTTTTTTTTTTTTCGCACAGCCGACCAAACTGTGATGCTGAATGTCCATGTGATGCTTTGATTTGTTCCAGTGAGCAGACGTCCATGTGAACGAGACCTTAAATACCATCTCAATGGGGTAGTTGAAAACTTAATATTTAAAAAAATGTAAAGAATAATTGAATTAAATCGTGAACCAGTGAAGGTTCACACCTGTAGCTGACAGGATGAGAACAAGGCATAATCGATATTGGTAGTAGCCTAGTGGGTAAGACACCAGGAGACCCAGGTTCAAATCCCACTTACTACCATTGTGTCCCTGAGCAAGACACTTAACCTTAAGTTGCTCCAGGGGGGGACTGTCCCTGTAACTGCTGATTGTAAGTCGCTCTGGATAAGGGCGTCTGATAAATAATGTAAATGATATTTTTTTATGCAACCTTGTTTCCAAGTGACATACTGTGCATCCATTGGGAAACTAGATGGGTAAAGAGGATCTCCTTGCCTGTGCTGGCTGAGGAATGCCTCTCCAAATGTGACGTTTGTGTCGCCGGTCACCATGCGGAAGGTGGATGTCTTTCCGGCCCCATTCACCCCGAGCAAGCCGAAACACTGACAAAAGACACAGGCGTGTGTTCACTGTCGAAGAGTTAAAATAGTGTGTTTGTGTGTCATGAGCTCACCTCTCCACGAGGAATCCCTAAACAAAGGCGGTCCACTGCCGGCTTCCTCCCTGCTCTGTACACCTGAACAGAACGTAGAACACACCTTACATTTACATTTACATTTACAGCATTTACCAGACGCCCTTATCCAGAGCGACTTACAATCAGTAGTTACACCCATGCAGAGGAACCAGAAGGCCCCTGTTGCTACCAGCCTCTAAGACTTGCCTTGCTCAGGTCTCTCATGATGAGAATGTCTCCCTGGGCCCTGCCATTCCTCACTCGGTCTCTCTCCCGCGCTACATCCTCATCCTCCGGACCAAGAGGGGGCAGTGTAGGATTGGACCACAGCCTGTGGGGAGGAGGGTGAGTGGGTAGTAGGTTATCACGTTTTGTCTCAGGAAGGTATTGCTGTGAATATGACCAACCATGGAAGAGTGAGAACATCCAGCCTTGGCCATTTGATTGAAAATGTCACTTAATGTCACAGCATTTAGATCTACTAATCTTGGGACAACGTTCACCACATGACCGTATGGGCAAATTTGGAAAATCTTACTAAATGAAAACTAAACTGAAAACTAAAGGGGCAGCGGTGGCCTAGCGGTTAAGGAAGCGGCCCAGTAACCGGCTCGAATCCCGATCTGCCAAGGTGCCACTGAGGTGTCCCCACACGCTGCTCCCCTGGTGCCCTGTCATGGCTGCCCACTGCTCACCAAGGGTGACGGTGCTTCTGCAGTGTTTCACAGTGACAATAACTTCACTAAAGGATGCCTGCACCAGAGATGGGAAATCACAACTCAGAAAAGTATGATCATATTTAATATTTGTAGCACTTCATTATCAATAGAGATAAAACTAAACAGAAACTTAACTCAAATTAGTGTTGACAGTCACTTTATATAAAGGTGGCATGCCATTGTAACCATAGTAAAATTCTTTCATGCCACAGAGTGTAATCCTCCCACTCGTACCTGTATGTTTCTTACCAACTTTCCACCCTCCACCAAGAGTTTCTGCTCACTAGAACCTTAGACTAACAAACCCATGCATCTGCATTTGAAAACGGAACGTAAATGGGCCGATGCTGCATTCGGTAATATCGGATAAACCCAGTCCTGTATTGATAAAAATGGGACGCAGAGTTCCTTTGTCAAATACGGGACAACGTGGCAACCCTAGACTTGATTTACAGTAGCTGAAACTACGGACCTGCACTTGATGAAAAACTTGTACTGCAGAAATATGGTGAACAGAAAGAACACAACTCCCTCCACGGCCATGGCAAACAGGTTCTTTCCCACAAAATCCCACTCCAGAGGGTCTAACTTCTGCTTGGTGCCTGGAAATAGCAAATTAGTAAATGACCAAATTAGGTAAGAACCATCGTGCTGCGTTTCATCGCATAATCCAGATATTGTACAATTATGATATATGGATATTGGATGGATATTGGAGACGGACCCAGTCGGTGAAAGGCATCGGACATGGCCTGGTTCTTGGCCATGTCAATCAGACCCCGCCCCAGACAGAAGTGTGGGAAGATCAGGAAGACTTTCTTCAGGATTTTGTTGACATCATTCAAGTGCTAGAAAAACAACCAAAAGATCCAAAAGAAGGACACGTCTGTGTAATAACAGTCTAGAATCGCACAGATCCAGATCAGACTCCTTAATTGGCTCAGAGGCTGAGAACGTTGAATGTAGGACTAGGAGATGGTTCTGAAGCTCTAACTTTACCTGATCTACAAACAGCTCCAGGACGAAGGTGGCAATGCTGCTGTTGATCCCGATGAAGAGGTTGACGGAGGTCAGTACGACGTATGCAGTGCTGGGGACACTGAACAGGAAGGATGCTGGGTACATGAGAGGAGTGATGGACCAGCTGTGGAGGAAATAAGACCAGCCAGCTTCAGAGATCACACTGACACCATAGTTAGCACAAAAAACATTTATAGTCGCTGTGGTTTTTGTATACGTCATGATTATAACAACCGAGCAGGCGACGGTGCCTTCACCAGGGGCCACGCTGTCAGGTGACAATTATTGACGATCAAATTCGTCAGTGACTATTTTTATTGTCCTTTTTTAATCGTCGCACCAGTACTGTGAAATGCTCTAACCTACACCCGTTATTCAGAAAGAAACAGGTTGTACACCGGAGCCAGGAATAGCAAATTTTAGATATGATCATGAACAGGTAGTTCATTATTATTATTGCATAAATAAAATATTACGCTATGATGTATATTTTGTCTTTAGGAATTGTGACGTAATTTCCGTACGGGAATCAATTTCAGGAAGCAGGATCTCAGGTAGCAACGGCCTTTGAGGTAGGAAGGTTTGAGGTAGGAACAATTCCTTACCACATTCAAATAAGTTCGTACTAAAGAACGCAACCTCACTGAATGGGAAACTTCCTGACTGAAGATGTATGGCAGCCTGGATAAATATTCCCATTTCTGTTAGTATGAGATAAACTGAAGCATACCATCTTCCCATTATTTTAATGAATAATGAGTGTCATGGAAATCTATAAGAGAAGGGACAGAAAGTTCTTACCCATACAGCAACAGCAGCAGCACCAGTGCAGGCAAGTTTGTTTCTGAGACGTAGGACTGCTGTTGGAAGCTGATGAAGATGAGGATGACCATAGTGGCTGGTACTGTGTAGTTCATCTGGAACGTGGGTAGAACAAACATTATAAAACAACATTTCTGTGCCTACGCCGCCATGGGCGTGTTATAACTCACAATGTCCCAGGTGTAGTTGGCCAGCCAGTATAGGATGGGTTTCACGCCACTGACGAACTGGAGGTGTTTGGCTTTGCTCACACGCTCCTCGATCAAGAACAGAACGAAGCTCGCTGGCACAAAGGACATGGCGAAAATGACACAGATGGACACCAGAACATCCACCGAAGTGGTCATCCTGTTCGAGAGTCAAGAAACAAACATGGGAATCAAGCCGCGGAAGAAACATCAGTCCTCCAGGAACAGAAGGGCTCACATGGCCATCTCTGTGAGTTGCTCCTTGGTGAGGTTCAGCGGGTGGTTGTAGGCGGTGATGCCGTGTCGTCTCCTCTCCACCCCGGGTGGCAGGCTGGCACGGAGGAGGCCGTTGTTCATGATGTTGACGAAGGACACCATGGCATGCCAGCCTTTGTTGTTGAACCACACCTGGCGAAGAACAGAGGCTTAACTCCAGGTGGAGGTCCCAGCACCGAGCATCAGCATGGTTATCACTCAGAATCACTCAGGTGGTGGACCTACCTTCACGTTCTGCTGTCGCGTCAGGCCGTTCAGAAACCCAGGTAACCTGTGCAGGAGCTGACCGAACGAACTGTTCTGCAGAACCAAGATAATTAAATTCACATCAGCGGCAGGTCTTTAGAAACACATAAAAATGAATCCATCGTGGGAACATCAAGAGTTGGAGGACAGAGGCCTAGTCCACACGAGGACACTTTTCTCTAAAATGAGTCAGGTTGGAGGTTGGGCTGATACGTCAGTGTTTTCACAAAAACATGGATGGGGATTCAGAGGACGAAGACTACGCGACATACAGGCCACAAACGCTATTTGAGTCAGAATTGGACGGATATCGAGAAATCCCTCGTCAAAGACCTTCACCTCGTCCACTCTGTAGCGCGTCTTGATCGCCACAACCGACTCCTCCAAGAGATGAACATCTGGGATTGCCTGGGACACTTTGCCACCGAGAGAAAAGCCGCCATATCTACAAAACAAGAAAGCATCCACATGAGCGCTTGAACTACCCTTCATCTCACAATGCAGGAGGTGGCACCTACAGACCTGACTCACCTGAATTCATTCACCCACTTCTTGGTCTTCATGCTGTGATGAAACACAAAGGCGTTATTTATGAGACGCGGAACATTTGCATCTGGGACTGGGGGCGGGACCGGTGTCTCGGGTGTCGCACCTTTTCTTCAGAATCTGTGGGTAGGTTTTCAGTAGGTAGTCGGAGACGTTGCGGCCCGTCAGGTTCTGCAGGATGTCTCCTGTGGTTCTCTTTACCTGTTTACGGGGGAAATGTTGAGTGGATTACGAAAACAGTTTCATCATGAGTCGCTTCCGAGGATGGTGACAGTACTGGGGACACGAAACCTGTAATTTGCATGATATGAGACGTTTGTTTAGCTCGCGGGAAGTGATGTAACCACCCTGTGAAAAACCGCCGTGGTAGATTTAGAGGAAGTCACCGGTAACAGAGCTCTACTGCCTACACCTGACAGCTAAAACAGACCTTGTTGAGGGACCTCGTCCCTCCGGCTGTCTGGCTGTAGATATTCATTTACATTTATATTTACAGCATTTACCAGACGCCCTTATCCAGAGCGACTTACAATCAATAGTTACAGGGACAGTCCCCCCTGGAGACACTCAGGGACACGATGGTAGTAAGTTGGGTTTGAACCTGGGTCTTCTGGTTAATAGGCGAGAGTGTTACCCACTAGGCTACTTCCACCCAAATGCGTGCGTCCGGCACCTCACCTGCGGAGGCGGTAGACCCCCGGCTCCATCGGGGCAGTCCGGCAGCATGCGGCGGACCCCCTCCGAGCTGCACTCGCACTGCGGCGAGGGCCCCCCCGCCGACCAGTTGCCCCGGCTCAGCAGCTGCCAGGTGGCGTAGGGCACGTGTGGCCTCTGGAACGCGGAGCTCTGTTCCTCTTCGCAGCCAGCAGCCCTGCGCGTTAAACAGCTTTAGACGTGCCGCTGATGATTAGTGTGTGTGTATTGGTTGTATTAGGCTACAAACGCAAGCTGGTTTGGTGAGATTCGTTGGTTATTTGATAAGCGGTTAGATTATGCGGAGGTAAGGTGATGGGAAGGGAATGATGAACAGCTCACTAGCAACTCCTCTAGCTCACTAGCAAAAATTCCAATAATGGCTGTATCAGGACAATGAAAACAGCAAAATACATATAAACTAAAAATATTCGTCATCTTGCCATCAACATTTAACAATAAAAAGAAAAATTAATATTTATTCAACGTTTTACACTAATACTAATACAGCTGTTAGTATGGGACACATGAAGCAGCATTAAGGGGTAAAATATTTTCAAAAGAATACTCATTCACAGCTCCTTTGGGCCTGATCCCAGGCTAATTCTTGTAATATGTTATGTTCTTACAGTATCTTCTGACAGTGGAACAACAAGCACGATTAGAATTTTCTTATCCTAACGTTGGACTGCTTAATGGAGTAGCATCGTGTAAATGTAGAACTTACACACTCCCATTCATACATTTGGTGCCAAAACCTGGCTGCTGTAGAAGAGCATCAAGGAGGTTCTCAACAGCAGGGTCCCCTGCAGCATCATTGCTGACCATTCAAAATAAAGAGGGACAAAAATGATGTTAGCAGCATAACAATACATGAAAAAGGTGTTGTCACCGCGTTAAACTACCGAAGTCACCTGAAGAACGTGTACTGCTCTCCGTACATCCATGGCTGGAGCTCCAGAGACGGGTACCTCCCGAACGGTGGAACGATCAGGCTGAAGAGCAGGGCGATCAGGACGAACACAGCAGGCAGCACGATCTGCAGTGTGTGAAGAAGTGCACACCAACCAGGTAACCGTCACCCCCCGCGTAGTTCAGTAAGCAATGCGAGTCAGTGCATCTTTGATGTAGGTTTCACTATCCTTCCATGGACCACCGTTGGAAGGTACCAAACTAGCGTTGTTTTCGTCAGTGAAATATATGACGAAATATCTTTGTCAACTAACCTTTTTGATGTGACTGAAACGAGACGCATAACAAAATATATCATATATTGTTGACGAATAAAAATGAGACTACATGGTTTACAAAATTTAAAACAATTGTAAAATGTCTCTTCACTTTTGCTGACGAAAAGAAGATGAGACGTCACTTCCTCAGTGCACATTCACAACGTTAATTCAATTTCAGGACAATTGCGGTGGATTGTCAGATGGCTGGCAGAAAATGAAGAAGCGATCTTTCTTTATTTCCTTAAACTGAAGTGAAAAAAACATAATGTGTGGGCAAAACACACAGAACAATTTGGATTGTCTTCCGTGCCTGGAATGGGTGTAGAGTATTCTTGAGTCAATAAGGTAACAATAATAATTGACTAAAAGAAAATGTTGTTCAAGTCTGTTCTACTTGGTGCTTGTACTATATTGACCTGGTTAAATATAATTGCATTCATAAAAAAAGAGACTAGAAGAATGTGGAGACCAGTTCAAAGCCTTGTTGGATAGGCCACTTATGTCTCTATTAAGTTTATATTTTTGCTTGAAGTTTGTCTATTTTCTATTTTTTTCCTCAGATCTTTATTGTAAACATATATATCTTTATTTGAGAGCTCGGGCCCAATCTCAGGACTGTTGTTATTGTTTGTATTGACTAAAACTAGACTAAAATAGTCATGCATAATTCTAAAATAAGACTAAAATGCTCAGACTTTTAGTCGCCTGAAACTTGACTAGACTAAAATAAGTCTGGACGAGACTAAAATGACAACTATAGTACATAAGTTCAGTGCCGGAGCTACGGTGTTGGAAATTCTCGGATTCTCTGAGTATTTATTACTATATGACCAGTGTTGTTTCACCTCCCTCTTTAATGCTGTGACTGACTGGTATTCTGCATGTCCATGGTGGTACCTGAGCAAAGAAACCTCTCCTGCTGCGGCGGGCGTACAGCCACCGCTTGACGAAGAGCGCCCGCAGCTGCTGCCACGTCAGGCGCCACCCTGTGCGGGGCGTACCCCCTCTCCCCTCCCCGCTCAGCAAGTCTGTCTCCTTGGGCTCTGGGGGCGGAAACAACATGACTCAATGACTTCTCTCTACAAACTTCCCCTTCCTCGTAAGCGATCACTACCTGCCCAGGCGCAACTTCGAAAGTGTTCTGGCTACAGAACAGAATGAGGCTGCAGTGTATACACCAACTTTCTGCTTCTGTATATACTCTGCATACGGACTGGAAGTGACCCGTAAGGTGAAAACGTGAAGAAGCTCCTGGACTTAAGTGACACTGAGAGAGGGAGGATGCTTCTATTGTTGGCAGTCATGTAAACAAGGCGTACCTTGCTTGAATGGACGTTTCCTCCCTTGCAGCAATTGAGGAGAGAGAGGCCAATTAGTGAACTGGCCACACACACACACACACACACACACGGCCTGAGCCAAGGCTCAGTGTGTTTCTAAAAAGGGCAAATGGGTCAGGATGACATTGTTTACCTGGCTCGCGCTCCTCAGGCGGCTCCGCCCGCTGTTGCTGTGGTTCGGTCGGGGGTCTCGTGGCCTCGTCTGGGTCCGCATCCACGCCCGTCTCCTCGGCAACCTTCAAGAAGATCTCCAGACGAACAGGGATGTGGACGTGACAAAATTCAAAATTTGTGATTCAGAATTATGCCAGGGTTCAAACACTGCATTGTGATTGGGTGGTAGTTTGTGGTACTGTGTGGTAGTAGCCTAGTGGGTAACACACTCGCCTATGAACCAGAAGACCCGGGTTCGAATCCCACTTACTACCATTGTGTCCCTGAGCAAGACACTTAACCCTAAGTTGCTCCAGGGGGGGACTGTCCCTGTAACTACTGATTGTAAGTCGCTCTGGATAAGGGCGTCTGATAAATGCTGTAAATGTAAAATGTAAATGATTGGCCGAAACAGCAACACGGGTCACATTCGAATATGTGTATATGTGTATAGCAGCAAAAACATGCAGCGACCGGCAGAACTTTAGCTGCTTTAAAGTTTAAAAAAAAAGCTGAATCTTGAATCAGAATTTTTTGCCGCTTTGTGCACTTAAGTCCCTTAAATGTGTCAGTGGCTGACATTAACTTTGAGGAGCAGTGCCAGGTCAAGGTCAGTGTTTTATGGACCATTCAGTATTGATTATCGATCGTTACCAGGGAAGAATGTGATCGTGATTTTGTACATTTATTGCCCACCCACTTTACAGACCCACTTATAATCCCAGTTCCAAATTGTAGCCCATCAGCTGCTGGTTCTACACCCAAAGCACCAATGCTGACCTGTTATTGCACACACAAGGTGTGGCCTGGAATGTTGTGCTGTTACCAATGTACAACTAATGCTGAATAGGCAATCAATTACAATACAAAACATTTCAGCAGGAAGCACCATATGTGTCTGGGTATGTTTAGAAAAATTAGTTTTTCCACGATGACCAGTGCAAAAATCCTATAATATCTAGAGGACTGTAAAATATAATCTTGCTAAGGTGAAACTCAGTAAACTGGGAAATTGTAAATAAATGTGTGTATCTGTGGCACTAAAATGTCCCGTGAAACACCACGTCTCAGTGAAATGGCTGGTATTTTTTTTGCATAGTCCTGCATGCAGACAGACTACATTTACATTTACATTTACCAGACGCCATTATCCAGAGCGACTTACAATCAGTATTTACAGGGACAGTCCCCCCCTGGAGCAACTTAAGGTTAAGTGTCTTGCTCAGGGACACAATGGTAGTAAGTGGGATTTGAACCCGGGTCTTCTGGTTCACAGGCGAGTGTCTTACCCACTAGGCTACTACTAGGCTACTAGGCTACTACATGCACAGAAGACTTTATTCTGTGTATGCACATAGCTTCACTTGGCGTACCACATGCATATCATGCAACGCAAACTGCCATCACAGTGACAGTGTCACAGGAGTCACAGTGCGGGTCAGGGCGTGGCAGGTCACCCCCCTCCTCACCTCCTCCAGCGTGGTGTCTGACAGCCCGTAGCTGCTGATGCCCAGGTCCGCCTGCCGCTTTTCCAGCTCGGCCAGGAAGAGCGCCAGGCCCCCGTCCGTCGCGGACGAGTTGGGCAAGTTGATGACGGCCTCCCTGCCCAGGTCCTGCACCAGCCTGGCCTCAGGAATGTGGTGCTGTGCCAGGGCCACGACGGCGAGAACATCTGCAGGGGACATCAACGTTATGTTTCATAATTTATTCATCCAAATGCAAGACGCATGTTTACCGAGGCTCACCTGGACCATTTTCCTCACTTCCCAATCCTGTGTCGTCACTTAAAGATGAGTCACTGTCCTGAAAGTGAGACGAGAAGACCTTCAGGTGAAGCTTTCCAAGAACATGGAGTATATCTTAAATTAATGTGTTTAGTGGAAGCTGATATGTGACATTTGGCACATGTACAATTACATTTACAGCATTTACCAGACGCCCTTATCCAGAGCGTCATACAATCAGTAGTTACAGGGACAGTCCCCCCCTGGAGACACTCAGGGTTAAGTGTCTTGCTCAGGGACACAAGTGGGGTTTGAACTTGTGACTCTGTGGTCTTCTGGTTCATAGGTGAGTCTGTTTCCAACTAGGCTACTACCACCAGGGTGGCCGAAAATGTTCATGCCAGGAAGGGACAGGACTGATTTGGAAACAGACCCGCAGCTCAACAGTTTCCATTTCACGAACATCAGATGCAGTGGAACAATGGAACGGTTCCAGATTGCATGGTTCCCACCTTGCTGACCGGGGGAAGAGAGAGCTTCCCAGCACTCGTACTGGCGCTGGGCGCCCTGCTCTCCACCTCCTTCTTGACCACGGTGAGGTAGTATCCCGTGCCCAGACGGGCCTTGAGGAAGAGGGGGGAGCCGCAACAGCACAGCTTTCCGTGGGAAATGATGGCAATGCGGTCGCCCAGCAGGTCCGCCTCATCCATGTAGTGGGTGGAGAGGATGATGGTGCGGTCTGGATAAGATCAGATAATACACCAATAGATGTGACTCTTGTACAGTGTTGTTTTCGGCAACAAAACAAACCATTATCACATAATGAAAATGTGACAAGACGTAAATGCTGGTCATGTGATGTTAACTATAACAAAACATATTATGTAATATTGTTGCAGAATAAACACAATGATAAACGTAGTTTGCTTTGATGAAAACAAGATGTTATTTCCTCTAATTTAATCACGTTATTATTTTTATGCAGCATTTCTCTTTCCTGTGTCATGCATTATTTATATTTCATGATGCTTGTGGTGGGTTTTGGACCATTGGACAGTTTCTTTACAATAAGTTAACCTTGTTTTAATCATGAAATGGATTTTGCTAAAAGAAAATATTGTTTTTGTTTGTTGTACTAGGTACTTGTACGACATTGACTGGGTTAAATAGAATTGCATTTCTAAAATACAACTAAAACTAGACTAAAAACTAGACTAAAATAGAGGAGACTAGGACAAACAAAAATTGATAGCATAACGCAAAGACTAGACTAAAACTAAGACAGGCTGCCAAAAACAACTTAAGTCTTGTGACTCTAAACAATGTAATTATTATAATATAAAGTGATGCAGCATCACAGTCATTACATAGTGACATAGTTGCTCAGAAAACCTGGTCAGTGCTGGCATAGTAAGCAGCACTAATGACCTTTACGGTACTTGAGGAGCAAGTCCCAGATTCCACGGCGAGAGTAAGGGTCCACGCCTGCTGTGGGCTCGTCCAGGACCACCACCTTGGACCCCCCGATGAACGCGATGGCCACTGACAGCTTCCTCTTCATGCCCCCTTCACATCGCACAACAGACAAAGGAAGACAAAACACTAAACACGTAGCTTGTTGGGGTGACACACACACACACACACACACACACACACACACACACACACACACACACACACACACACACATATATATATATATATATATATATATATATATATATATAAAATTATAGATGTATAATTACCAGACAGGTTCCGGGTTTGCTCATGGCGTTTATGGAGCAGCCCCACGTCATCCAACAAAGAGTTCAACTCCCCCTTTACCTCAGAGTTGGAAAGGCCCTTCAGACGACCGTAGAACCACACGTGCTCCTCCACAGTCAGGCTGGGGAGGGGGGCAACATTGAGACAACAGTGGTTTATGTTTTCCAAAGAATGACTTTTTACTGCAGCTGCTCTTTGCAAAACCGAAAGTTAACATTAGTAAACAGTAAAATTCTGCAAAAGTGAAGTGAAGTGATTGTGATACACAGCACAGCACATGGTGACACAACAAAATGTGTCCTCTGCTTTGAACCATCACCCATGACAGGCGCAGCAGTGTGTGGGGGCGGTGCTTTGCTCAGTGGCACCTCAGTGGCACCTTGGCGGCTCGGGGTTCGAACCAGCAACCTTCTGATAACGGGGCCGCTTCCTTAACCGCTAGGCCACCACTGGCCCAATTAGTCCCATATACGCAATCATATTCCATATTGATGAATGCATGATAAATCTATGAGAATTGAATGCATGAATTCATTTGAGTGTTTTTTATTTAAATTTCAGAAAACTGAACTATGAACTACGGAAAACCGTTAGTGAATAATCCTGTGAATCCTTTTCTGATGGCCTTACATGTCGAAAAGCACGTTGTGCTGTGGGCAGACGCCCAGGGTCTTCCTGATGGTGTCCATGTCTGAGCGGATGTCCATGCCCTTGATGTACACGGTCCCCGCCGTGGGGGGGGAACAGTCCGGTCAGGATGGACCTGGCAGTGGGAAGCAGGAAGTCTGTCAGACAGACACGCCGCAGCTGCACCAGGTCGCATTTTTACCAACACAAACACCTTACAGCGTTGTCGTCTTCCCGGCGCCGTTGTGCCCCAGGAAGGACGTGATCTGGCCCTCGTAGAACTTCAGGTTCAGATGGTTGACAGCCAGCTTGGCCCCCTTCTTGTAGATTTTGACCAGATTACGAATGGCGACCCCTAATATAAGATGAGAGGGCTCCGGCTCCAGGTGATCTGATGGAAACCGAAGAGGAACTTCATAAGAACTCAATCATGCAGACTAAAATAGTTACGGATAACTCTGACTAAAATAAGACTAAAATGCTCGGACTTTTAGTCGACTGAAACTTGACTAGACTAAAATGAGTCTGGACGTGACTAGGACAAATAAAAACTAAATTGATAAAAGATAAAAGATAGAGGAGTCCAGTGAATCCTATGTTTCTTTTCGTTTCCTGTTTTTAAGGGGATTTTATTTATCTATTTATTTCGTCTTTTTATCTTCTTCTATAGTTCATTAATGTATTATTGCCTTGGATCAAATTAGTCTTAAAATCCAATATACAATGGGGAAAAGGGAAAAAATGAATGCCAGTGTGGACAAAAACCATCACAGATCTTCACCTTCTGGCTCGTCTCTGGGCGTTGGCGGAACGGGCAAGCCGTACTCCAGCGGGACCCCTCCCCAGTAATTCAGCTGGAAGATGAAGTACCACGGTTTCGGAATCCCAAATTCGCCTGAAACGACGCGAATGACGTCATTCCCAGACCTCCCATCGCCTCTTCCCGAAAACAGCCGCCCGCTGCTGCTTACCGGGGAAGACGGCCTCGATGTACCAGGTGATCACGCCGTAGATGAGTGCGTCCGCGTACAGGAGCAGGATGGAGATGCTGAAGCTGTAGGTGTCTCCTTCGGTGGGGCTGTTCGGCAGGTTGAACCACTGGATGCCCACGCCCTGCTCCTCGTATTGGGAAAAATACTCACAGCCAAAGCCAAAGGCCACCGGGGACAGGAAACTCTGCGGCAAAATTAAAAAAATTAACTCAACTGGGCAAATGATTTTAATGATATTACAAAACTGAATTATGTATGTTACTTGTATAATATATGTATTTACAGCTGAATTCCTGAAGCTTCTTCTAGACAGATTCAGCTTCATTCCCGGAATGTCACGAATCAGGAATGGTCGGGATTTATTTGTGACTGTGCATCATTTAAAAAAGGATTAAAGCATGAAGCACGCGCTACGTGGGGATCCGTTCGCGCCCAGGGCGTGGAGCAGGCTCGGGTTCACGCCACTCCCAGAAATGAAAGCGAACACCTGCGTGCAATGAATACAGGTCTGCTGACGCAATCCCGGCAAATCTCGGCACGCCTTTAACACTTTGTTTGTGTAAGAGCGAGCTGGAGCTGAACAACGCATCTTCCACACATTTGCACACGAGGATGAAGATGTGCCCTGTTCATTTTTTTTTTTTTTGGTCTCCCCTGTCACACCCTTCACGACTAGGACTGAAATATTAAAAGCTGGTTCACTGAGAACCTCATGGCTTCATGAATCTGCCAGTCATGGAGAGGTGAAGGGTGTGACGGGGGGTAAAGAGGAAGTTCTCACAGCGAGGATGCGGTGAGTGCTGGTCAGATGGTCTCTCCAGGCCACACACAGGACGTAGGGCAGGTAGAGGGAGAAGTAGATCAGGCCCCCGCAGGCGGCAGCCAGGTTCGCCCGAGAGAAGAAGGTGCTGATGAGGAAGCACTGCATGATGGTTGCCGTGGCAAAGGCAGACAAGAAGAAGAAGACCACCGTGGGGTCACTGTAGGGCAGGATATCCCCCCACTGCAACAAAGAAAGCCACAGAGTTTTACTTTAAGGTCGACTATTAAGAAAATTTGAGTATTTAACATTAATACAAGTTCCCCCAGCCTGTCTATGGTCCTGTAGTAGCTAGAAATGGCGATCAGTGTAAAGAGTGTTCTGTTCATTCTGCTTCACCGTTTAGAGAGCAGCAGCTCAGACAGTCGAATCTGGAATTTGTCCCCTTATGACATCATAAGGGGAAAGGTTACCTCCCGTTTCTCATGCTTTTCCCGCCCCTCCCCTGAAACAGTATCTCCACCGACCGTCATGACTTCCAAACGTGAGAAGCATTGCTGCCGCTCGGTGACTGGATGTAAAAATGGGGCACGAATGTATTTTTTAAGTTCCGTCATGCGAGACTCTGAAGAACCAGTGGGTCATTTTATTTTTCCTGGAAAAAAACGCGACACGACTTCCTGTCTGCACCAAACATTGTGGCTGGTGAACAGTGTTGATTTCATTTCCGCGAATGTCTCCTCAACTTCTATTGGCTGCTCTCCTCCTCGTCCCGCCTCTCTCCCCCTCATTAGCATTTAAAGCTACAGACACCGAAACGGTGCGTCCTGGGAAATCTCATTGTGGGACTGGATCAAAGTGGCCATAATTCTGCACCACGGCTTCAAAGAGACTTCAGATACAGCATTAGGGGACAACTAATGTCAGGGGACCTTTGACGCTCTTATCCCAATCACACACATACACACAGCCTCCCTGCCTTAAGTACTCCGATGAGGAGGATGGCGCTAATGAGGAAGGGAACAATGCTGCTGATGAACCAGCTAAGCCACAGCATGGCTGAATTCAGGCCCATGATCTTCATGGTCTCCTTTAGCCGCGCCTCCTTCTCATAGACCACGCCCTTAATGATCATGGCCACCGAGTAGATCCACGCAAGGGTCATGAAGAGCGGCAGGGAGCGGTTCAGCACACGCAGGAACCTGATGACGCACAACAGTTTCATGATTAAAAACTTAATTAATGCTAATCTTCTGGATTTAGAAGGTCCACATGGGTGATATGAAATAAGAAGTAGGTTCCTCAGGCCTCACACATCATCCACGTAGCAGGGGTACGGCATCTGCTGCAGGTAGACGCCGGTCTGCTGCTCCCTGCCGGTCATCACACGGGCCAGCGCTCGCTCCACCAGGTCCTGGATGTAAACAAACCCGCCCCAGATGTAGCGCATGTCACTGAAGGGCTCAGCAGCGGGACCAGGGTCCCAGAACCTGATGGAGAAGCCAGACAAGCAGGGTCTTCATGGGGCTGTCACACAAATACTGCCACACGCTGGCCAGAGAGACACACGCACTTGTCTTTGATCTTGTTGGTCCGTGTGACGTCATCAATGTCCATGCGTATCTTGTAGGACACGTGCACAGGCAGGGACGGGGACGAAGGGTCTGGCAGCAAGAAAACGACACCCGCCCAGAACTGCCGGTTCTCCAGCAGCTGCAGCGCCCGGGAAACCAGCTGCCCCTCCGTCGCCAGACCCTCCAGCTTGTTGAGAGAAAAGCACTGAGAAAAAAAAACACACACACACACACACACACACACATTTACATTTACAGCATTTATCAGACGCCCTTAAACATCTTTAAAGATTTTACTTTTTTGGTTTTAGAGATTTAAACCCATTTTATCTCACCAGTATTAAACAAGAAAGCATATTAGTAGTTTTTACCAAAAATTATATATATGCACACACATATAAGTATTGCATTACATGGATCAAAACGACAATTGAAAAATTTCAATTGCCGTTTTGATCCATGTAATACAATTTTTATATATTTATGTGTGTATATACTGTATTTTTATTTTTGAATGTTTGCGTGAATACATGTGTGTGTGGTGCACCTGGGTGATCTGTGCCAGTGTGCTGATGCTGCTGTTAAAGTCCTGGTAGAGGTCTAGCCAGGTGGGCGTGGCTGCCTCCCCTGATTGGGTGCCTGGTTCGGGCGTGGACAGGAAGCGTGCAATGCGGCCTGCAGTCCAGGACGTGTTGACCAGTCGCATGTTCACAAGCACGGCCACCTCAGGACGCCTGAGCAGGTCCTGGGCACAGAGCACGCACACACACACACACACACCAGAAAAGTGAGACTAACTACATTAGGGCTACACAACTGAAAATTAAAATAAATACATTTTAATAAATATACAATTTAATCACAACAATATTCTCAACTATAATGTAAAACATAAAAAAAAAACTATTTGTTAGAAACAAAATCAAGGGCAAGAGCAAAAGCAGAAGCAGATGTGAGAGGATGTGGTGAAGGCACAGCCACAAGAACCCAACACAGCAGCACGGGCTTTTAGAAGAAGCTCCACTGCCGATCAGATGAAATATCAAAGATCTGACCTGCAGCAGGCGGACCTCCGCGCTGCTCTCCATGAAGGCCTTCACACGAGGTCCCACCTCCTCCCACGCACCCCTCAGGTTCTCCAGGATCTGCAGGTCCTGAAATGTCCTGTTCACCTGGAGTCCAGGACAGAGAGAATGTCCTGAAGCTCCACAGGCAACCTGTGGCTCTGTAATAGCAGCGTACTGCTGCATTCAAGCACATGAAATCAGAACCGTGTCGTGCAGGAAGCACCTCGTTCATGACGCTGCGAGTGACGGGAGTGTCTGGCGCGTACAGCAGCTTCCCGGCGAAGAGCGGCTTGATGCCTCGCCACACGATCCGGGAGAGTGGGTTCGACTCCAGGCCCTCAATCAGGCTTTTACAGTAGGGAGCTGCAGCCCCAAACAAGACGCACAACCAGAGATAGGACATCTACATTAGATAAAACATGATCAATAACATCTCGTCGGTACTAAGACCGCTCCGGGGCCGTGGCGGCCCGGCGGGTTCGAATCCCGAGCTGCCAAAGTGCCATGGAGATCCCCTCGATGAAGGGTAACGAACACGCTGCTCCCCGGCGCCTGTCATGGCTTCCCACTGCTCACCAAGGGTGAGGGTTCAATACAGAGGACACGTTTCACTGTGGGGCTAAGTTAAGTGAAGTGAATGTCACATGTGATACACAGCAGCACAGCACACGATGCACACAGTGAAATTTGTCCTCTGCATTTAACCCATCACCCTGAGTGAGCAGTGGGCAGCCATGACAGGCGCCCGGGGAGCAGTGCGTGGGGACGGTGCTTTGCTCAGTGGCACCTCAGTGGCACCTTGGCGGGTCGGGATTCGAACCGGCAACCTCCTGATTACGGTGTACTTCCTTAACCGCTAGGCCACCGCTGCACAAAAGGATCCGTGGAGAATGCGGGCGTCACATGTGCCAATTAATCACTTTAAGTATCAAGTAATTAGCAGATAAAAATTGTGAAACGGCGCTCACTTGTGACGTTGTCCTTCTCCATGTCGGCATCCTCAGTGCCGTTTTTGCCGAGGAACGACTTAATGTCCTGGTCCTCGTACCAGTTGAAGGAGGGGATGCGCTCGCCGCCCGACTCTGGGTGTCCGCACACGATTCGGGAGAAGGCCCGGAAACTGTCCCGCGGCTCGGCCGACCGGCGCTCTGGGGTCAGGAGGCGGAGCTCCGCGTTCAGGTCGGAGAAGCTGGACAAGGCCGATATCTGGAACGGGGAACAGGGCGCGGGAAAGTCAGAAAGATAAAAACCGAGCCAGGCGTGCCGCAGAGGACAGCGACTCACGTGGTCTAACGTGGCCGCCACCTCTCGGGACGCGGAGATGACCGCCTGGCTGAGGACCCGCAGCTCTGCAGCATTCGCCCGAAGCCGGTCCCTCTATGGGCAACGAGAAGACAACGCGACGTTGTTACACGTGCTGTTACACGTGTTGTTAAGATGTCCCTCCGGAACGTTGCCGGCTCTGACCGTGAAGATGCGGCTGTAGTCGAGCTGCGAGAGGAACAGCTGCTCCGCCCGCTGCAGGACGTCGTCGGGAAGGCGGCACAAACTCTCCTGCAGCTCGGCCATGGAGTCGGGCCCCTCGGCCGCCACGAAGCGGGACAGCAGCGTGGCGTTGCACACCAGGTCTGACAAACTCAACCCCGTCCCCACCATCGACACCTGAAAAGGACGCAGGCCACCTCAGACAGGACTTTGTTTAGGGCAATAAAAATAAAACCGATGTTAAACAATGATGCAATTTACAGGAATTAAATTTATCAAAGCTTGATAAATTATGCTTGGTGGTTGATTTAATGATTTCAAAGTTGGTTTATTGTCAGTACGACAGTATACACAGTATACCGTGTATTGAAATAATGTTTCACACAGACCCCCCATAGTGCAATCATAAAAGAAATATATATACACACACACACACTAAACTAAACTATAATAACTAAAACTAAAGTTTAAATACTGTACAGTATCTCTACGGGAGAAAAGTAAAACTTTTCTGTACAATGAACAGGTCGTACAGACATAACTGGACAACACCGTGTAGGATGCTTGTAAGTAGATACGTTGGATATTTCAAACTGGACACACAAGACAAGAGAAACATGTGCAAAATGGGCAGGAACAGGGAAAAATACAACCCCCCTGCCCGTCTTCCGTAAATCCACGAACCATCGTACATGAAGGCGAAAAGATCCGCTTTCACGCTGTTTATCTTCGACTGCAGGGCCGCGGCTAGGATTTGAAGGTCAAGGTCAAGGTAAGGTCAAGGTAAAAGCTGCCTTACCACCTGGAAGTTGAGCCGAGCCCCCAGTAGCCGGTCCAGGGAAGAGCGGGGAAGACTCCCGTTGACCAGGAGGAAGGTTGAGAAGGTCTCGTTGGCTCTGAGATACTCTCCTACAGGCAGGTCTGTCCAGGGAAAGACATGCAGAGTTTACATCTGGAAGTAACCGCGCTCACAAATTACAGGCTAATCACCATTCATTTTCGGTTCTACCAGAACCTTCCATGTTAATGGGGGTTAAGAGGATTACAAAAGATACCTTGTATCATTAAGTGATAAAAATATGAAACCAAGGCCACATATCATGATACTTATTGAGGGAAAGAACTGGAGATAAATGAAATCTACTGAAGTAAAGCAGAAATAAACGAACTTGGCCATGCTTCAGGCCTCTCTCCAAGCCTCTGGGCGGCCTCCAGGAGCTCCTGTAGACCAGACAAGGCAGTCTGATTGCCACTGTAGGCCAGGACGGTCCTCAGATCGACGAAAAGCCGCGACAGTCTGCGGAAGCGGATAACAGGGGTCAGATCGTGGTCAGTGAACCTGGTTTTCCAGCACACGGACGAGCACCCACATGGAGTTGTCGAAGTTGCCCACTTGGCTGGGCGTTTCTCCGGCCGTGGGCTGATGGAAGCAGGGGTTGTGGATGTTGCATACGATGCCCTGCACCCACGCCAGCGTTCCAGCCGACGGCAGGGCTTTGTTGGGGAAATGACCTGCAGAGGAGAAAATAAAAAAGCAACCGGAGCATGCCACCGGGAATTAATCTCGCCATGCTAATCAGCTTATGTACACTCCCAGGCCTGAGCGCCACAACTTCTCAGCATTGCCCACGCCCGTATACGTTAACGAGTCCGCTTTCAACCGCCCAACTCACATTGGCTCTGCTCGTAGGGCGGGTGAGAGTGCCGTACGGAGATGAGGATGAGGAAGAGGAAGAGGGGCCACAGCAGCTCGATGATCAGCTGGACCTGCACACAAAACAACCAAACACTCATCACGTCCTGCTCCAGCGTCCGGCTCCAGACCTGCCCAGGATGGAGAGGGGGCCGCAGGCCAGGGGTCACCTTGTTCCTCCGCCGATGGGCGACGTTCTTCCAGAGGAGGAGCCACAGCTGAGTGCAGAAGCCCATGGTGCGAGCCGGAGGGCTACTGGGGGACGAGCAGGATCCACATTTTCACGTCGCTCGACTTATTTCAGGCAGGTGATCTGCTAAATGAAAGCGACTGTGTGTGTGTGTGTGGCACTGCTGCCCATCACGACTTGATCTCGAAATCCCTTAATTATCCTAATTGCCTTAGCTGGCAGGCGGGCAAATTAATCTCCACCCAACATGCAAGCAGCAACAGTCCAAAAAAATGTCGCCTGCTCGGTAAATTCGGCATTTATTTATTTTTTTTACATACAATAAAACACGGCGTTCAAATTCCAATTTTAACGTATTAAAAGTTACAGCCGACATCCTGCCCGGTGTCCCGGCCCGACATCCAGCCCGGTGTCCCGCCCGGTCCGGTCCGGTCCGCCACGGCGCCGACGCGAACGTAACGCGCGACATAAATTTGAAATTCATTACGAGAATAATTTCCGTCGATTTTTCCTACCGTGTCCGACAACCAGCGGCTCTCCCGGCTGCGGCGAAGTCATCCGCTCCGGATCCATGGCGCGTCCCCCATCGCCGGTGAGGTCCGCCGTATTTCCGCACCGCCCCCCTCGGCGCCGCCGATTGGTCCGTCGAGGATCGCGGCCCGGCCCACGCGTTCACCGGTCCGACGCCTGATTGGCCGCGCCGGGGCGCGGAGCCGCGCCATTGGATGCCAGCGCGGAGGGGCGTGTCCGCCGGCGGCAGGTCAACAACAGCGACTGGGCGACTTTTTCCACGGCGACCCGACCAGTAATAAGAAAAACAGCCACACAGTGCAATCAGACAATAGATTATCTTTATTAATTACAATACAAAGGTACAAAAATGGCATATTTTCGAACACCCACAGACGAAGAGCTGACGAATAAAAACTATATTCAACATATTCAATGGCGCGCTGGAATGTCTTTAATTAGTTTTGGATCATGAGATGTGGTAATAAAAGAAAACAGACACGATGCTGGTAACAGCGTCACATTCGGCAATTTGGTTTCGAAGCGGCGTGCTGCTGAGATACGAGGGATTACAAAAATGGCGAGAGCAGGGGGGGAATGCGGCTGTTATTCTGGGACGACGGAGCAGCGTAATAACATTATCTTTCTGTGTGAGAAAAGGGAATAATAATAATACTAAAAATGGGCCCCGTCGCCCCCAGCGCAGAACCTTTCAATTGAAACCTGGTCACTGGGAACGCGTTGGCCGCATGGCTGCTGCAGAGCTGAAGCACGGTCACCTCTCGCCTTCTCCGCTCTGGGCCTAGTGGCCAACATAGCCCTGGTCCTGGTCATCCTGACCATAGCCGGCGTCATCCATGCCATATTCCTCGGGCGCCATTTCTCCCTTGGGGCAGTACTTGGCATCGTAGATCTGTCGGCCCAGCCCAAAGTTCTGGCCGCTCTGATTGGCCCCTTGGGTGTAGCCCATCTGCAGGGACATGGTGCTGTTGTCGCATTTCTCAGTGCCCATCTTCTGGTCATAGATGGCCCGCCGAGTCCCAGGAGCGGTCATGCCAGCCTGTCACAAAAGTAATTAAATGCTACGCTGGATGACAGAGGTTCTGTATTTATTGTATTACAGGGTGTAATTACGGCACAGCAATGTACAGCACTCTACACTAAATGTTCTTGCAGAACGAGAAGACAAAGACTCTGTTCTCCTGTTGTTCTCTGAGCCACAATATACTATACACTACTCACAATAAGTTGAAAGTGAAGTGATTGTGAGACACTGCAGCACAGCACAGGGTGACACAACGCAATGTGTCCTCTGCTTTTAACCATCACCCTTGGTGAGCAGTGGGCGGCCATGACAGGCGCCCGGGGAGCAGTGTGTGGGGACGGTGCTTTGCTTAGTGGCACCTTGGCGGATCGGGATTCAAACCGGCAACCTTCTGATTACGGGGCCGCTTCCTTAAAAGCAAGGGCACCGCTTCCACGTAACACATAGTGGAACGCATTGCCTCGATGAGGCTATTGAGGAGCATGAGACATCGCTGTCAAGCTGTCATTGCGACAAATGGTGTCAAATTTTTGTTACTTGGGGTTATCCCTGTTATTGTCTATATTTTTGGGGTAATAAATATTGAACTAATGAAAATGGTGTTTATTCTGATACATTATCTCTTTCCAATTCAGATATTCACATATGTAAATAACAATATCTCTAACTTATTGTGAGTAGTGTAGTTCTCCATCTGTAGACCTTTGCTTGTAGGAGATCTTTCACTTTTTAATCAGGTTTAGTTGTGGGTTTTACACTCTTCCAGAGTCTCTTCCTCAACTTGTTCACTAATTGCGATTTGAATAGTACCTGGCTCGCGCCCTTTGTTTGTGCCCATCTGCAGGCCAATGGTCGAATTGTCCATGGGCGCTAGGACGTGGGATTTGGGGTCATACAAATGTCGTCTGGTGCCGTACGCGTTCATCCCCGCCTGACTGGCGCATTTGTTGGTGCCCATCTACAGGAAAAGAGAAAGAGAGAGAGAGAGAGAGAGAGAGAGAGAGAATATAAGCGAATGGCTCTGACCCCACGGGCGCGCCCGGCATTGCGTATTCACCTGCAGCCCGATGATGCACTGCCCCGCCTTCATCTTCTCGTCGTCGAAGGCCCTCTCCTGCCTGTCGGCGTATTTCACCCCAATCTCCACCCGCGACTGCACGCCCTTCGTCTTCGCCTGCGTCTCGACACACACACACGCATCACGTAAACGGTGTAAAAAAATGCGGCAAATGAGGATCTGCAGGACCCAGCCACAGTCGCCCTTACCATGCCCGCCAGGGCCAGGAGGGTGGTCTGGACTTGAGTCATGTTTCCGTTTTCAAACAGGTCGTTGGCTTCGAAGATGTCGTGGGGCTTTATTCCGTACGCCGTGATGGCTTTAATGAAGTTCGACACGTTTTCCAGCTGAAAATTAAAAAATGTAAAAATGCGACTTGGGTTCATGCAAGTTGTTTTCTGGAACTCGGCTATTCTGAGACACTTTTTTATTACCAAGTTCCGTCCCTGTAGAGCTTGCCCTCTAATTTCGCCGAGAACGTCTCACCGGGCCAAACTAGCGCCGTGGCAACCGCACTGCATTGGCGGCAGCCTGCAAGCCTCGCAATTACGGCGGCCGCCCGGACGCACCGCGGTCGCGGGCCCGCCCCCCCCCCCTCGCCCGGCCCTATTCCCAGAGGACCGGCTCGGCTCTGCGTGCCACGCCGGGGCTGCGGGACAGAAACCGGATCTGCTCACCTGATGCCAGTTCAGGGACGACTTGTTTATTTTCTTGACCGAGCCGGGCTGCAGCACGTTGATCAGTCTGCACAGAACGGAGACGTTTTCTTTACCAACCGTGAAACACAGATGAAGAAAAGCTGCTGGAAGGAACGGAAGGTTTTTTATCACAAAATAATATTTAGTAAGAAGTGGAGTCGCTGTAGTGGCTCACTGTCGCCTCTTCAGGAACGTAGTGGTATTGCATTTATAGCATTTACCAGACGCCCTTATGCAGAGCGACTTACAATCAGTAGTTACAGGGACAGTCCCCCCCTGGAGACACTCAGGATTAAGTGTCCTGCTCAGGGACACGATGGTAGTAAGTGGGATTTGAACCTGGGTCTTCTGGTTCATAGGCGAGTGTGTTACCGCACTAGGCTACTACCACGCTCTACGATAAAATAAATTAAAACTTTATATATCCCTAGGCTCAAAGCAACAAGAGCAGCAATAGAGCAGAAAATAAGTAATAAATAATAAGTAACTGTGACAGGTGTCGTAAAGTGACATTAATCATATAAAGTGATTTGAAAAAGTGACATAGTGTTGTGCCATAGAGAGAGAGGCACTAGCATTCAGTAGCATAGAGGGTGTCCCGTGAAAAACCAGAGAGTAATACTGATACTGATAAGATCACCTACAGGACGGGGCAGAGTTGGACAGACTTCCTTTTATGAGTAGACACCATTTAAACTAACTCACTCGCACAAGACCACGCCGCTCTTCAGGCCTTTCTGAAAGTCCTGGCCGATGCGGCAGCCGGTCACGTCCTCGATCCAGATCCGCAGCTCCTCTTCCTTCTGAGGGTCATACTTCTGGGCGATCTGGAGAGGGGAGAGAAGACCAGGACCGTTCTGTATATACACGTAATTACACGTTTATACATAATCCATAACACCAGTACACACACCCGGAGGAACATTCATTCATCCATTCCTGTCTGAATCGTTCCATCATGGAAGCCGGACTCCTGGAGATGCCCTGGCACCGGCTTTCCTGGCGACAGGAACGTATAACGCCGAACGGCAGCAGGGAAGAGGAATCGGGGGATTTTTTGGGGGTTTTTTTTGGGTCGGATTCGTAGCCGCGCCGAGGGCGACGCCTGTTTCGATCCGAAGCGGACAAAAGATTCGGACCTCGGGCCGGATCCCGTTTTAGAGCAAGTAAGGAGTTGGGGGGGGGAAGTTGTACGAGCGTTTTACAAGCCGGACTGTGAAGAAGCGGGGCGGGCGACGCCCAGATATCACGTCCCGAGACTTCGCACAAGTTCTCGGCGTGAGCAGCAGGAAGCAGAAGCGAAGTGAAAACGACTCACTTTGCTCTTGACCTCGGCCGACAGTCCGTACGCCGGACCCTTGTTGAACTGGTTGGCGGCCATCGCGGCTGGAAAGTCGGACCCGAGCTCTGGTCGGTCTCGGCGCTAAAGATGGCGAGCAGACGGCAGATTCCTATTGAAACCGGCGTGAAGGAGAAATGTGTCTCAAGGGGCGGGGCCTGTCCGCGCAGGCCACGCCCCGGTGGCGTGATTGACATGAGAAAGTCCTAGCCATCACAAGCACGGAATAAGATAGCAAATGAACCAAATAAAGATTTTGCAGATATTTATGTAATGTTATGTACACGTGAACTTCATGTCAGGATGTAATGTTGTTTAAATCCTACATACAGCACCAGGAATTTGTAGCGTCTAACATGTATGTAGCTGAAAGGACAATGACTTCAACTAATGTATTGTTACACAGTGATGTCTTTTCTTCAATAATTATTATAAATTAGTAGAAACTACTCTTGTATCTGATTCATTTCCTGATGGAAGTATCTCAGGAAGCTGGAGAGTGAGGAAGTCCAGCAGGAGAGGCGGAGCGCAGCCTGCAAGGCCGGTTCTTCGACAGAAAACCTCTCCGTGACCTCACATCATCCGTCCTCATCCTCAGCGTGGACCAACACCACCGGCCGGGGTTCATGACCGAACACACAGAACCAGACCAAATATTCATCAGGCCTTCATACTGAACTGATATTATATTTATTATGATCTTATGAATGTGTTATTTATTTAGATGAAAGTGACGTGATTGTCATTGTGAAACACTGCAGCGAAGCGCATGGGGACACAGTGAAATGTGTCCTCTGCTTTTAAGCATCACCCTTGGTGAGCATTGGGCAGCCATGACAGGCGTATGTATTTTTGCAACAAACATCAAAAAACCCAATAAAGAACGGGCAAAAGTGAATTTTGACTGTGTGACGGTGGCTCTTTGGTACAGACCCGTAATCAGAAGGTTGCTGGTTCGAATGCAGAGCCGCCAAGGTACCGCACACACTGCTCCCCGGGAGCCTGTCATGGCTGCCCACTGCTCACTACGGCTGATGGTTAAATAGAGTGGACACGTTTCACTGTGTGACCATGCGCTGCAGTGTTTCACAATGACAATCAAGTCACTTTCATATTCACATGCGGGTGCATCCTGGACGTAACCTGGATGCTCCCACATGTATTTGTGTGCGGTGTTCCCTTTTAGGCTCCGCCTACTGCGGCTGATTGGCTGCCAAAAGAGATAAAAGGAGACCTTGGTTTGAGTCAGTCCCGGAAGGGTTAATCAGAGGAACTGCGAGTATTCCCGGTGTTCCGGGATTGATCAGTCTTTGATTGTGTCATTAGGAAGTGCAACATTTTTGAACGTTTGGATATCTACTTGAACAGAATACAGATTCTGAAATTGTTGAAAATTATGTGATGTAAAGAGTAATTCTGTGAAGCAACCCAAACTTGCACTGAATTGGAAAAAATTAAGAGTGAATTTACAGTGAATTACAAGTGTACTATTGTAGACTCAACTTGTAAGATTGTAATTACATGGTTTTAATAAGAATTTTATTCTCTTTTTGGTCTGTGAGGGATCTCGCCCACTGTGTCGTGTTATAGTTGTGTTCTGTTCAGGTTGCTCCGCTGGTGTTTGTTTGATGTTCTGATTTGCGGGTAGTATTTTTGCTTGCGGTGTTGGTCCCGTTTATTGCTGTAAATAACGTCACTGTGTGTCCATTCAGCTTCGCGTCCATCCCCAACTCCCCGAGACGAGGACATGACTCCCAGAGTAACAGGACCGGGCGGTTCTGAGTGTGAGTGAGATGACCGGTCACACACTGGAGAGACACACAAGTACCTGGCGTAGATCATTTTATTGAACGGCGCACTTAGCAGCAGCATTTAAAACCGTAGGATATATACTTTTTTTTTTTTTTACATATGGCACGCGTGGCACAGCAGAGTATGGCAGAGCCACAGGTCACCAGGGGTCACGGCCTGGTGGCCCAGCTCCTCTGACATTGCATAGAGCCGAGGCACAATTCAATGAGACTAATTCAATAAATATCTAAATCTGTGTCTAAAAAACCTGTATTAAAATATTTCCTTGTTTTAAAAACGTAAACGCGGCCGCTGGCGCGGACTCTCCTGAAACGCAGCGGATGCCGTCACAGAAACACAGGCTGCTCTTGTCCAGTCAGGAGGCGGTAGGTGGAGGCCGGCATTGTCTTCAGATGGATCTGGTGGAGGGAAGAGGAGAAGAGCGGGTCAGCGACTTTCCCACCCTGAGGTCAGGGGTCGGACAGAGGTCGGACTCGCCTCCCCGACGGCGTGGGTCAGGATGTGGATGATCTTCTCGTGGGCGGTGGCCACGACGCTCTGCCCGTTGATCTCGATGATGCGGTGGCCCACGCGAATCCCGCCCCTTTCGGCGATCCCACCTCGCATCAGACTGCAGATCTGGCCAGATGAAAAGCGCAGGTCAGCAGACAAACCGGCAGACGGATGCGCTGCAGCGGCATTCTGGGAAAAAAAAACTCACGATGCCGTCCTCCACGCTGAAGCCCAGCTGGTACCGGGGCTCAGGCCGCTTGATGATCGCCATGGTGACGGGTGGACAGTGGACGATGCTGAGCTTCACCCGGGTTTGGTTTTTCAGTTCCTTCAGGGGATAAAATAATGTTTTTCTTTTAATACATTTATTACACTGAAGAACAAAGAAAATTATATTAAAATAATTAGTTGGAGACCTGTATCAAAGTGATACACATAGCATGATGACAATTGAAGGGCTCAGAAACAAATCTAAACAAGGGTGGTAGTAGCCTAGCGGGTGAGACACTCTACTTTGAACCAGAAGACCAGAAAGTCCCCGGTTCAAACCCCACTTAGTACCATCGTTTCCCTGAGCAGGACACTTAACCCTGAGTGTCTCCAGGGGGGTTCTGTCCCTGTAACTACTGATTAAGTAGTTACTTGTATAAGGACGTAAAAGCAATAAATAAGTACCTTCAATTCAGGGGTTTTATATGTAAGGAACAGAGAAGTGTGCTTGAAAAACCTCAATGAAAACGAGTTGAGGAATAATTTCAGACCACAATAACTTTCACTGGGAAGCGTGGTGTTTAATTTACGATATGAGTGAAGTGAAAGTGAAGTGATTGCCATTGTGATGCATAGCACAGCACAGCACACGGTGACACAACAAAATGTGTCCTCTGCTTTTAATCGTCACCCTGAGTGAGCAGTGGGCAGCCATGACAGGCGGCACCTCAGTGGCACCTTGGCGGATCGGGATTTGAACTGGCAACCTTCCTTAACCACTAGGCCACCACTGCCTCTATATATACAGTACAGGCCAAAAGTTTGGACTCAACTTCTCATTCAATGTGTTTTCTTTATTTTCATGACCATTTACGTTCTCACTGAAGGCATCAAAACTATGAATGAACACATGTGGCGTTATGTACTTAACAAAAAGTGGAGACCTGACCTCCACAGTCACCGGACCTGAACCCAATCCAGATGGTTTGGGGTGAGCTGGACCAACAAGTGCTAAACACCTCTGGGAACTCCTTCAAGACTGTTGGAGAAGCATTTCAGGTGACGACCTCTTGAAGCTCATCGAGAGAATGCCAAGAATGTGCAAAGCAGTAATCAGAGCAAAGAAACTAGAATATAAAACATGTTTTCACTTATTTCACCTTTTTTTTGTTACTCCACGTGTTGTAACTCCACGTGTTCATTCATAGTTTTGATGCCTTCAGTGAGAATCTACCAACATAAATGCTCATGAAATCTTTGTTGTATGTTGAGAGTTTTTATTTAAACTTGTAAAAATAAGATATTTTATAAAAATAAATAATAATTAGTTATGTAAATTCCAGTTTATTAACATGCTGACCCGGATGATGCTGTGGCAGGCGTCGATGGGCAGGCCCACCAGGCTGGTGCCGTTGACGGACATGACGCGGTCGCCAATGCTCAGCTGGCCACTGCGCTCCGCCGGGCCCCCGTGCAGCAGGTTGGCGACCACCACCGTGGGCAGGATGGAGCCCCAGCCCGACTCCACCACCGCCACGCCCAGGATCTCCCCGGCCTCCTTACAGATGCACACCTTCACAGAGACGGTCACGGGAAATTTACTCCACGGGCCTGTTTCCGGGGTTTTCTACCAGGACTGCAGCGGTGTTCACCTCTCGCAGGTTCTCGGAGCAGGAGAAGTGCGCCAGGTCGCCGTTGTAGAGCTCCTGGGCGCCCAGGAAGTCGCAGTACTCGCCCGGCTTCAGGTCGCTGGACTTGATGCCGTTGACTTGCAGGAACTGCTGGTACGCGACGGCAAACGCCTGGCCGATGGCCTGAGCGATGAGCTGCGCCTGGACGTGGGGGCAAGATTTTAGAAGGTTAGAAGAAGTGCAGCTTTTTCAAAGATTGTGGGGCGCGCCACCCCAGGCGAGTGTGACCCGGGTAAAATTAGCGGGGAGTTCTGCATTTGACAAGACATCAATAGAACTAACTCCTCTCTTCCTTCCCACTTCATCCACGTTCACACTCGTGAAAGCCGTAGATAACCGGGATGGGGGGTGCTGTGAACTGTGTACGTACGTACAGCCACGGTCCGTGTCCTGTTTTTGTGCACGCTCAAAAATGTACGCACCGTATACGTATACGGATGCAACACCTGCGTAATTTTATAGAGGCAGCGTTGCGGGATCTGCATTCATTCATTAATTCGGTTGGTGGCCTCGACACTGACTCCTGGTGGTAAGGAGGACACGCTACAGATCACCACGCATGGTACAGACGCGAGTATAACATTAGAAAGTGAAGTGATTGCCACATGTGATGCACAGCAGCACAGCACACGGTGCACACAGTGAAATTTGTCCTCTGCATTTATCCCCTGAGTGAGCAGTGGGCAGCCATGACAGGCGCCCGGGGAGCAGTGTGTGGGGACTGTGCTTTGCTCCGTTTAATAAAAGTAATCTACAACACGCGACACACTTTAATAAATCACTGGAGCTCCGGCTTTGGCCGCCGGGGTGATTATGTGCCGCGGTGTGTGAGAGACCAGCGCGGACGACTCACGTCCTCCGAGGTGAACACGTGGCAGATCATCCAGCTCTTCTTCTGCGGCTTGCCCGCCTGCCCCGAGTCCGGGGCTTTCCGTTTCCGGCGAGCCATCAGCACCAGGATGTTGCCGATGTCAGCGATGTAGGAGATCATCTGCAGGGAGTGGTCCATCATGGCCTCCTGTGGAAACATTGCAATATGGACAGCGCCGCAACAACAAGGTTATTTACCATTATACTCTGTGCACATTTATTAGGCAAGTGAACATTTTGAGGAATGATTAGAACAAATACAATCAAAGGTCAATGCAGAACGTTAATCCACCTTGAAATTCCTGCCAAGGAAATGTGAGTCTTCTCAATTATTATGTGGTTAAAAGAAACTATTGAATTTAACCAATTTGCTGTGTTTATGTCTGTTCAGAAGCAGAAGAGCACAAAGTCACAGGTTCAAACCAAACTTACTACCATCGTGTCCCTGAGCAAGACACTTAACCCTGAGTGTCTCCAGGGGGGGGACTGTCCCTGTAACTACTGATTGTAAGACGCTCTGGTTAAGGGCATCTGATCGATGCCACAAATACATATTTAAATACATTGCCATTAGGTAAAGTGAGAATTATTAACAAACAACTCAAATTGTTACCCACTGCTTACTGTAAATATTCTAGACTCGGATCTTTTATTACATTTTTTACTTACATTCTACTTATTAACCCTAGTTTAAATGTGCCTCTGCTGCTTTCCTCCAAACGTTATCTCGCTGCACTTGTATAGGTGACAAGAAAGACATCCATCAATAATCTAATTTGGGGTAAGGAAGCGGCCCCGTAATCAGAACGTTGCGGGTTTGAATCCCGAACCGTAAAATAAAGTGATAAAGTAAAAGTGATTGTCACTTGTGATACACAGCAGCACAGCACACGGTGCACACAGTGAAATGTGTCCTCTGCATTTAACCCATCTCCCCTAGTGAGCAGTGGGCGGCCATGACAGGCGCCCGGGGAGCAGTGTGTGGGGACGGTACTTTGCTCAGTGGCATCTCAGTGGCACCTTGGCGGATCGGGATTCGAACCGGCAACCTTCTGATTACGGGGCCGCTTCCTTAACCGCTAGGCCACCACTGCCCAGCAAAGGAGCCACTGAGGTCCCCTTGATGTCCCTACACACTGCGCCTCTAAACACAAATCATTGACCGAAACAGCCACCCTCGAACGACAGCAGCTCATATTCTACATGGTGTTCACCGTCATAAAATATGGCGGCTGCGTGCGGATCAGCTTCTGCGGGCGGGAGGAGGTGTTGACCAGGGCCCGTACGCACCTGGGTGTCTGCGCTGAGCACTTTAATACGCTGGGTGGAGATGAAGAGATCCACCTCCGTCATGGGCTGGGACTCTCCATCCGGAGCCTGTTCACACGCAACCGACAAACAGAATAAAACGCACGAAACATGGCACCCGAGCTCAATATTTTACAAACTAGCAGCCGGGAGTAAATGTTTATTTGTTGTTATTATTATTATTCCTTAACTCCGCCCACACCCGGAACCGCGACCCTGACCTTGATCCGGTCCACAGCTTCTTGCGCCTGGGCCATGCGGGCGTTGGTGGAGGGGTTCTTCTCCGTCTGGAGCTGGGTGGAACCCAGGTACTTGGCCCCAAAAATGACCCCGTCCAGGAGATCTTCCGGGTCGCACGGTCCCGGTACTGAGAGCGCAGAGGAGGAGTTAAGGAGGCAGGAGAAGACCTGGGATCGGAAGCCCCAATGATTCATATGAAAACAGCAGGGAAGACATTCTCACCATCTTTATAGGACGGTTGAGCTTCGGCTTCCTGAAACGAAAACACATTTAAAAAAAAAAAAAACGGGAAGTTTTCACAGAAAAAAATCCCGCTCCCTCACCGGATCCGCGTTGGCAGCTGCCGACTCCTCCCCCTCGCTCGGCCACCGCAGGTCAGGCTCCGCCTCCTCAGGGCAGCCCGACACCAGGAGCTCGTCTCCGTAGCCTCGCCAGGACCGCCCCCCGTCCTGCTGGCTGTAGGAGACGGACACCACCGCGTCCACCCCGGCGCTGGCGGTCCGGCAGGAGACCGGAGGTTCCTCCAGGAACCCCAGCAGGTCCCTCTGGTGGCTCTCGGAGAAGAGCAGGCCAGACGTGGTGCTGCGTTCAGGCGCAGGAGGGTGGACGGCGGCGTCCTCGGGGGGGTCCTCAGGCATCTGTTCTTGGGCAGGAGTGGAGTTGAGGGACTGGAGCTGAGAGAGAAGGTTCTGTATGTGGGAGTGGTCCACATCATTCTGTCCACGTTCCTCACTTTCTATCTCAGTGTCCTCCTCCGCCTCCTGTCCAGTCCCGTCCCCTGCACCCTGGGCTTCAGAAAGCGAGCTGGACAGACCGCCCTGGTGCCGAAACCCTCTCATGACATCATCCGCGCTGAGCAGTTCAAGGTTCTCATCATCTCCTGGAGAAGCGTCGTCGCTGGAGGAGTCCGACCTCCAGTCCAGCGGCGGCGGTTCGATCAGGTTAAATGAGTCCAGGTCGTCCGGCTTCGCCGCTCCGTCCTGGGCGCTCATCATGGCGAGCACCTCGTCCTCCCCGCCTCTCCACTCGGCCATGCTGAGGGACGGTCGGCAAAGCTCCGCCCATGGGGCGGGGTGATGACCACCGCCTTCAAACCCAGCCCTGGACAGAGGGAACATCGTCATGGCAACGTGGCCAGCGGTCACGTGGCAGGAGGCGCAAATGAGCCTTCATCCCTCCTTCAGTTCGATTAAAAAGTAAATGTCGAGCATCCGGGTTAAAACGTTAATCAGAACGTACATACTAAACCCCGCCCGCAGAACCACTGCTTTTAAAGACTCAGGGAGCCAAAGTAATTAATATATTACATCTTGAAAAGCTGAAAAGCTGCTTTTAAAGTTGTCCGATTAAAAAAAATGCCATTTTTTCTATCGAAACGGGGGAAAGCGAGGGTCTAGCGGCGATGCAGCCTGTGGCTGGCCGCACGGTCGAGGCTAGTTGGCTAATTTTGAGAGCTACAGGTCTCCAGGCCGGACGAGAGCTCGGTTTAAAAAAAAAACAAAAAATAAACACATCCCCTACAACCCAGAGCCGCAAGCGAAATAACGAACACGGGCGAAGTACTTACTCACCGGCGCTCCAAAAGCCCGCAAACGTCGGTCACATCGCAGCGCTCGCCGCCGCTTCTCCGGTGGACCCGAGCGAAGGGCCGCGCATGCGCGATCAGTCGATCGCCGAGCGGGGCGCCGCTCAGGCGCGCCACCTGGCGTCGGCGTTTTATAACGCAGCAGAAGAGGGCGCATTTATTCATGGGTTAAAAGCAGCTGACGTAAAAAAAAGAAATACCGCTTGATATGTTGTCAGAACGTGGATGTGTTTTACTGTACATTTCTTTTTTTTTTTTACTTTTCTAGACTTCTTACAGGTATTTTTGTATATTTTACATACATCATGTAACATTTACATATACAGCACTTACCAGACGCCCTTATCCAGAGCGACTTACAATCAGTAGTTACAGGGACAGTCTCCCCCTGGAGACACTCAGGGTTAAGTGTCCTGCTCAGGGACACGATGGTAGTAAGTGGGGTTCGAACCTGGGTCTTCAGGTTCATAGGCGAGTGTGTTACCCGCTAGGCTACTACCACCAAAGGGCAGCTAATTTGAAGAAACTAGAATATAAAACATGTTTTCAGTTATTTCACCTTTTTTTGTTAAGTACATAACTCCACACGTGTTCATTCATAGTTTTGATGCCTTCAGTGAGAATCTACCAACGTAAATGGTCATGAAGATAAAGAAAACACATTGAATAAGAAGGTGCATCCAAACTTTTGGCCTGTACTGTATGTATATCAGTAAAATAAAGCAATGCAGACAATTCATTCATTCTTTTATGTATTTTTGCTTTGTTCCGCTTTTCTGTGTGTGTGATTTTTTTAAAAGTAAAAAAACAACAAAAAAACATTAAAAATCAAAAATATTTTATATCGTGTCCTTGAAAACAGGACGTCATGCCGACGAGCAGCCCGCCTGTGACAGGCCAATTAAAGACGAGACGGTTCCCATGAGTCCGACCAGCCAGACCGGGAAACGTCCGGCCCACAGGACCCCGGCAGGCATCCAGTGGACGGCGTTGCTGAGGTCCGCCAGGCCGCCGGCGATGGCGAGCATCTCTCCGGTCATCTGGCGCCGCAGCCGGCCGCGTTCCTCGCTGAGGAGACACACGGACACGCCGAAATTGAGCCGAAGTGGGCCGGACTGAGTCGAAGCGCATCGCACCTTCTGCGGTAAAAGACGAGCACGGACCTGCAGTCACTGCGTCCTGCGCACCTCCGCAGCTTCCTCCCCAGAAGAAGCAGGACTCTGGCGGACCTGCGTGGAGATGCTGGACGGCGTCAGTGCGTCGCGTTAACTTAGCGTAACCGAAGCCCACGTCCTCACCTGAGGACGCCCAGCAGCAGCGACGCGGCCCACAGCAACGTGCTCAGCGTCCACCACTTCTCCGCCGGGACGCCGAGCATCTGCGAGTCGGCGGCCCAGGCGACGTGTTCGCAGGGGTAATACAGCTGATCCGCGACGTTGGTCAGGACGGAGATCCAGCGGACAACGCCGTCTTCCTCCTGCAGGAAGGAAAGATTTCACATTAATACGAGTTCCCCTGGCCTGGAATTTGTCCCCCTTATGATGTCATAAGGGGAAAGGTTACCTCCCGTTTCTCATGCTTTTCCAGCCCCTCCCCTAAAACATTATCTCCACCAACCACCGTGGCTTCCAAACGTGTGAAGCATTGCAGCTGCTTGGTGATTGTAAGTAAAAATGAGCACAAATGTATTTTTTTTTTGGTTCCGTCGTGTGAGACTCTGAAGAACTAGTGGGTTAATTTTATTTTTCCTGGAAAAATGGCGAGACGACTTCCTGAATGGTGTTGATGACGTCATTTGGCCCCTCAACTTCTATAGGCCGCTCTCCTCCTGGTCCCGCCTCCCTCCTCCTCATTAACATTTAAAGCTACAGACACCAAATCAAAGCGGGCTGTGACTCTGCACCAAGGCTGAATTTCAGAAAGAGACCTCAGATACAGGATTAGGGGACCAAAATAAAAGCAAAAAGCGGTTCATGTCGGGGGACCTTTGACATCCAGAACTGTGCAGTTGTTTCACTCAGTAGTGAAACTAATTAGTTTTTTTTTTCCCAATTTTTTCTCAACAATAACTACGAGATGGTTGAGGAAGGGAGTGTCAGTAAGGTGTGGTAGTAGTGGTAGTAGCCTAGCGGGTAACACACTCGCCTAAGAACCAAAAGACCCAGGTTCAAATCCCACTTACTACCATTTTGTCCTGTGCCTGAGCAAGACACTTAACCCTGAGTGTCTCCTGGGGGACTGTCCCTGTAGCTACTGATTGTAAGTCGCTCTGGATAAGGGTGTCTGATAAATGCTGTAAATGTAATGTAGATGTGTAGAGATGTTCTAGGAGAAACTCCTTCAAGTAAAAGTCTACAGATAGAGAACATTGCAGCTCAGAGTGTCTTTCACTGTGTCGTGGGGGAACGGGAAGGGAATTCTACGATTGACGCGTCTGAAGGATGGTTGTAAGGTTAATAAAATGACCCTGGATGCTGACCCCGGCTCCCAGGCCGTACGCGGCGGAGTAGGCCGCCATGGGCAGGTCGTCGAAGAGCCGCAGCACCGTCCTGCAGTGGCTCAGCTGGGCGGAGAGGAGCAGCAGGCTTTTCCCGAGCTGAGAAGAGCCTCCGGCCTTCCGGTCCACAAGTCCGCCGACCAGCTGCGACCCGTAACACAGAGTCCGGACCTGGAATTAATAATGATGATAATCAAATTATAATGCATCGTGCCACCACCTCAGCAGTGAAATGTGCGGCTCGGACCTTCTCCCAGGCTCAACTCCCCCCTTTTACTACCATCGTGTCCCCGAGCAGGACACTTAACCCTGAGTGTCCCCAGGTGGGACGGTCCCTGTCCCTAGTGGCTGTACGACGCTCCGGATCAGGACGTCTGGTAACTGCTGTGCATGTAAAACGGAGACGCACCACTTTATCCCGGCCTCTGTAGGACTCCAGCAGGTTGACGAGCGACCCCAGCGAGTCCTGCATGGCTGCGGATCGGAGCCGTTCCCGAAGCCGTTTGCGGAGCCTTCCGAACTTTGGCCGAAGCCGGAAGCGGCGGGTGATTGTTGGCCAGGCGAGTGTAGTCGATCACCGATGCGGTGACGTCACACGTGTGCGCAAAGTGAAGTAAAACTATAAGTAGAAACCAATATTCAGAATGATCGGACGACTTGCAGAAGAACCCAAAATGACGAAATGTGCGTGCACACTCATTCACAAGCAACCAGGGAGGCGCAGTGCACGACGGGAAAATTGATCTGCACGTATTCCCTGCACTCGCGCATGCGTACTCCGAAAGCCACATGTTACGGTCTAAACCTAAACCATAACCCTGACCGTCGTGCATGCGTGAAAATCGGGTTTCTGGTTCAAATCGTGTCTCACTTATGTTAAGAAACTACAAAATAGTGAATAAAAACGATTATATTCATAGCTGGGGGTCCTAGTGAACCAGAATTGATCACATCATTGATCCGCCATGGTGCCACTGAGGTGCCATTGAGCAAAGCACCGTCCCCGCACCTGTCATGGCTGCCCACTGCTCACCAAGGGTGATGGGTTTAATGCAGAGGACAAATTTCACTGTGTGCACCGTGTGCTGTGCTGCTGTGTATCACAATGGCAATCATTTCACTTTTTTAAAACATGGAAGCACGTTGTCTGTCACTGGTGGTAGTAGCCTAGTGGGTAACACACTCGCCTATGTAGACCCAGAAGACCCAGGTTCAAGCCTCACTGATTACCAATGTGCCCCTGACTGACATTGTGTCCCAAATGCCTTAAATGCCACAGTCTCTCTGAGTCTTGTTCATCGTTGCGGTGGGATGGTCCTGGTCTACATGCGTCCCAGTGAGCAGCCGTGTCCGGGGAGCAGTGTGTGGGGACGGTGCGTCGAACCCGGAACCTTCTAAGTAGGGGTCCGCTTCCTGACCCGCTAGGCCACCACTGGGGTTCATAATGTAGTGGCTGCTTGTTGTATCTGTAGAATAGTTCCCCAGGCCTCTGGGCTGAAGCAATGATACTCGCCAGTACGCAGGTATATTCAAAATAGATATTTAATTTTCATCATTAATAATAATAACATCTCAGAAGGGCAACAAATCACAAGTCAGTTCTCATCCGACACAAAAGGACAACATGACATGAAATACACAAAGACACAAGTTTGTTTGTTGTTTCGTGTCACCGTTGGAAGAATTTCACTGTATTTCAGTAGGCAGGCGAGTCGTTGTCGTAGACGTCTGTGAAAAATGCATTTTGCTTAATGAACACAGAATGTCTATATTGCAAAACCGCATATTTCTGCGTATTTCTTACCTTCCATATGGTCAACGTCATCATAAATATCTCCTTCTCTGGAAAATGAAAATATATAACGCGACTTAATTTAAATATGATCACCAGATATGTATTTATTGTAACAGAGCGAGAGAGATTTGAGGGAAACATACTCTTGCAGAAGGTAGGCCCTGGGCACGTATCCATCTGTAGAAAACGCACACATGTGAATAAACTCGTATGGCGTGTCCCAGTAAGGCACGTAGAGGGCGGCGTGGACCTACATTTGCCCTGTTCGTTGCGACAGAGCGCCTTCTTCTCGCTGGTGAGCTGTATGACGTCCAGAATCTCCCCTCGAACCACAGACAGGTCCTTCCCGCCACCCTTCTTGATGTTGGCGTTGGGGTCCACCATCACGGCGCCCAGCGCCCGTATTGGCCCTTCAAACTTAAAAAAAATACAAAACAGTTTGTCTTCGTGGCAGGTACTGGGGGTCCAGGTACTGCTGACGCACTACACATTAATATGAAATGAACCTTGAACTTTTTCCGGAACTCTTTCTCTTCTTTCTCCAATTTCTTCGTCCTTTTTGGATCTTGGCTGTGAAAAGAAGAGAAAGGGAGGTTTTCAAATCAGCGACAGTCTGGAACATGTGATGACGTTCGCTGTTTGTCCAGCAAATTGAGGACCAGTGATTGTAATGAAATCAGCTCTCTAGGACGAGGGTGGTAGTAGCCTAGCGGGTAACACACTCGCGTATGAACCAGAAGACCCAGGTTCAAACCCCACTTACTACCATTGTGTCCCTGAGCAAGACACTAAGTCGATCTGGATAAGGGTGCCTGATAAATGCCGTAAATGTCAATGTAAATGTAAAGATGATTTATAACGCGGGTGAATATTTCATTATGAAATCTAAATTTGATTTGATCTGTTCTGATTGAACTGGAAAGTTGTCACTAACCCTACCCCCAAAAAACAAACTATTAAACTATTAAAACTGGAATGTTATCAATATATTCATGGTATTTCTTATTTTTGAGCTGATATGAATGGAGATTATATATCACTACAGGATGTGGATGAGTCCTGTGGACATTTTGGCCCGATGTTCCAATGTTCCTTATCGGTCAGCCATTAACGTGGAGAAAGCTACACTTTAACCAGGACTGCCAGCGAGATCCGCGTACCTGATCTCCGGAGGAGGAAGCGGGAGATCGTCCACATCATCGTACACGTCTGGAGAGCGAGGAGGACAGTCAGGTGGAAGACAAGTCTTCATTTTCTTTTTTTTTTATTATTTCAGAAATCCAGCATTTTCATGCACTCACCATCCTCCATGCTGTTATAATAAAAAAGAACTTTGATTTAGATTTACGGATACACATCCACTAGTTTAATACATTTTCAGGCCATCTGATGGGACAAAACTGCAGCTCTCGTCACCCATCAGCATAATTTTCATACGATGCGAAGGAAACATATTTCGAGCACACACTGCCTATTCAAATTTGACTGTGAAGATCTACAAAAAAGTTCTATTTTCCTCCTTAACTTATAAGTGATTTTTGCAATTAATGGTCATGCCAAAATTCAAAGTGGTGCTGCCGCCCATCACCTTTCCCCGTGGTCCGAGGCATCAAACTCCAGGTTTGTCTGGGGAATATGAGTGGCCAGGGCGGGGCCGATGGCAGAAACGCGGAGCTTTCGCTTCAGATCCCCGTAGTCCACGTCCACACACGTGTTGCTGATGTAGCCATCTGCAAAAGTGAAGAGCCATGCCACCCGTCGTCCATCAAATGACTGTTTGCCGTGGTTGAGCTAATGCTTCTGTCATTTTTGAAATAAAACTTCCTCATTCGGGCGCTTTAATCATTTACAACTGTTCAAACACTGTTTAAAGTTCACGACACGCATTTGTACACACGTTACATTTGATCATCTTTACCTCTTGGTCCAGTCCTCTAATTAAATGAATCCTCTATTTATGGAACTGCAGCTAAGGTCATTTCAGCTTGACACCGAACGTCATGACTTCTAGTTCAATTTAACCCAGTTTACTGGCCTGTGTTCAAGCCACGACTGCTACATTAAGCTAAATGTTAAGACAAGTCAGTGGTTTATAATATAATCAGCCAAACACCTCCGATTAATATACTTAATTTATCAATATCAGTTCTAACCTCATTTATCTTTATCTTATCTTATATTATTTTTTATGCTGCTATTACCTCTGTTTTTTGCTGCTATTACCTTCTGCTTCTATCCACTTTCTGCCGTGACAATTGCAATTTCCCACTTGTGGGACTAATAAAGGTTGATCTTATCTTATCTTATCTTATATCAGAAACATCTAGACCGCTGTGCAAAACCAATACAAACCACTGTTTATCTAAGTTTATCAAAGTTAATCAAGTTTGGTAACGTAACAAAAAACCCTGAAGCAAACAATATTGTTCTCCATCTGTAGATATTTGCTTGTAGGAGATCATCACAATAGTTACTGAAGATGAAGAACCTTTATCTTTTGCACACCACTGTATGTATCGTATTAAACGTTGACCTGCTAGCAGTGGCCCAGCCTGTCTTGTAGTACCACTGTGCACCACAAGAGGCGACAGTGAGACGTAACTCTCGAAATCAACTCACACACGCCGGCGGGTGTCCGGGCCAACCATTTCCCCTCGGGATTGTTCTCCACGCGGATGATCTCCACACTCTCTCCCTGCCGAACACTCAGGTCGTTTTTCCCACCCTGCCAGTCCTCGTGCACCTTGGCAGTGTGGAGAACCGTCACCGGCCCACAGAGCTGAGGAACACACAGTGTTAATCTTCATCACCGTCTTCATCGTCAGTGATGTCTAACTTAGGCTCAGAGCTGGGATTGGACAGAGAAGGGTGTGATAGCGTGAAAAGATCTTCAGATGATGGTAACACTGAAAGCCTCAGAACCATTTTAGCATTAGACGAATTTTCCACCATCAAATCCACAATCAAAAAGTTTCCATTAGGACACGTGAACTCACTTTAAACCTCTTCCTGTATTCATTCTCTTTCTTCTGCAAGACCTTCTGCACTTTCTTCTCTTGTTCTTGTTGCCGTTTGATGTCCTTGTCGGTTTTCCTTGTTGGCAATGTTGGATTTGGGTCCCTTTTAGAAAAATGGTTTAAATCTTACTCGTACCATTTTTAAAACGAACGACCGTTAGCGTTAGCACAGCTCCAAGCCTTCTTAGGGAAAAATGTGAGAAAAGCGTGAAGAACAAAATCCCATGGCTAACGTGAGAAGATCCCACCAGTCCACCAGGCCTGCAGCTAACATTCTTCTACCCGTCTCACGCCGCTCAGGCGTTGTTAGGTTATTAACGATGAGTTCAGATGATCGCCGGAGCAGGAGATCTTCAGAGCTTCATGTTGGAAAGTGAAAGACGGTTTTTAAAATAGCCGCTGCATGTTTATCGTCAGCTGAGCCTCGGAAGCAGAGAGGGAGAGAGACAGAAATGTCCATACTCACTCATCGATGCCTTCATATATTTCACTTTGATCACTGTCAAACTTCAAAAATGAAAAAAAAAAACAGAGTGAGAAACTCACGTTCAGATCATTTACATCCATGGAATTCAAATCCTCGATAAAATACATCAAATTGTCTCACCTCTTCTGTTTGACCAGGACAACCGGTCCAGGAATTGAGAGGGGACATTTCTGAAATTAAACATTTTATTTATTATTCATTAGCAAAATAATTCAATGGTTTGAAGAAATTTTAAAAAAGAAAATGCGTTAATAATTAGCTAATTCATCTCGGGAACCTTGACTCTTTGGAGGTGGTGGGGGAGGAGGAGGAAGTTGATCAATGTCGTCATAAGTGTCCTCTGGGTCACTATGGAAACAGGATGCTTTGGTCACATAACAACGAACAGTTGTTTCTGGTCAGTCATGTGACCTCAGTCATGAGATCTTACTGGATGGACAGTCTGGTGATCAGGCTGGCGGGCTTGTGGGGCAGCAGCGGGGGGCTCGGTTGAGGAGGCGCGGCCGACTTGGACGGGCTGCCGAGGTGACCTGCAAAAATTGGGGTTTCGCTACTGAGATTTTCCCAAGAGGAGAGGAAACACAAGGACTCCCCTCCACGTGCAAGGACATCCAGCAATTTAAAATGTACACTGTGAAATGTTTTTTTGCATTATTTCAAACCATACATATTAAGTTTATTCGGCTTGGTTCATTTTTAAGTAACAGCTGATTTTATGAAGTTGATCAAACGTGATTTGGCGTTGAGTCCAAAATAAACACGCTTCTCTCACATGATCAAATCATTTTCCTCTAACTGTGATGCGTTTTGTTGGAAACATTAAAATATTATGTTGACTTTCAGTGATTCCTTTAAAAAGGGAACCAGTTTATTGAAGAAAAAACTTTTCCTGCAAATCCACATTGAAATTGCAATAATATCTAATGCAACATTTTTTTTTAGTGACATTAAAAAGGTAAAATCGATTTGAATAGAGAATTTACGGTATAAAATGAAGCTCCTCCCCTCACTCACCCCTCGCTGCTGTCCTGCCGTGTCGGAAATGCTCCAGGTTCACGGCCGGCGGCCGCTTGGGCTTGGCGGGCCTCTGCCCCACCTGGGGTAATGGACGCATGAGGGGGACGACCTCAGCTGCCTGGACCTTCTGACTGGGAAGTAGAGACGGGAGGGGGCAGGGGCTCTTGCTCGTGGGGGTCCCCGGCAGCTTTATCACCTTGGTTGGGCGAAGGTCCCCGCACAATTTGGTCTTCACCGGCTTCGCCACATCGGGCGGCGGTGGCCTTGGGGTTTCTTGGGGCGCGAGTCGTTTCCCCGGTGGAGGCCGGGGGAAGACACCCCGAGGCGGGAGGGCGAACCTCGGCAAGTCCGAATTTGCACCCGGGAAGGGCCTAGGTGCCGGGACGGGGCCAGAAGCCGGGGACCTGGGTCTGATCGCTGCAGGGCCGGCTCGCTCGAACATGGGCAGCTGGGGCCTTGGAGATCCCCCGACACCCAGCACTCCCTGGGCGTGGAACCTGGCCATCAGGGTCTTCACATCCACGTTCTCCCCCTGTCACAGACCAACCAGGCAAAGCTCAGAATTACATCTGAATCCAAATTTCATCATGCAGCCACTGGGCTGAATTTGAAGGACGTGCTGACACGGAGCAGCGGTGGAAGGACAAAGATACAGTTCCGACAGCGGCGCCATTTTTTAACTAGAAACATATTGCCACAAGAAGAATCAAGAACATCAATTCAGGTCAATTCAACATTCAAATTATTCCCCAAAATGTCCAGCTATTTGAAATATACAAAAGAAAAAACATATAATATGTTTTATAATATCTTGAATCTGCCATGTTCCTACAGTAGCGCATTAAAAGGTTTTTCATATTTAATGTCAAAGCAGCACCTGATGGCCACTGTACCTTCATTAAAATCAACCATCTTACTTACATTCACATTCGTCTCGAGTTTAGAATTGTACATGATCATATCTAGATTTCATGTAGTTTGGGGTATTTTCTGCAGTGTACCCGAGTAGGTCAGACTATTTAAAGCGCTAACAGGAGACCAGATGGGAAAACCAAATTTTTATTTAAAAGTAAAAAAAAAATGCAGCTGCATATCGTATGTACGAAGAAGGCCTTTCTGGGTTCTGAGGAAATCATTGTTCTGAGAGAATGTATTCGAATGAATGTCTTAACTATATGCCTCACACAGAATAGACTTTTGCTTATCTTTATAGTATAATTTTCATACATGCAACAGTAATTCCCGGTTGAACAAAAACATTATTATACAAAACACCTTTGACATGTATATTGTGGTGGTGGAGGCTGGCCAAGGGTAGGAGACCAGTATGCTCTGCGGGTCTGTAAGTGGTGGAACACCGTGGGTTAGATGGACAGGATCGGGAGGTGAATAGAAAGCGATTTCTGTTCCTGGCAAGATGACTATACCATACCATAAACCGCATCTGTTTATAAAGCACTTTAACACAACAAAGGAGCTGACCAAAATTCTGCACATTAATATAATAATAAAAAAAACTAATAAAATTAAATTACCAGGACTAGGACAGTCATGGACAAAATAACAAATAATAATTAATAAAGAATAAGAACAGAATAGAATAAATTAAGAGAAAACATGCAGCAATTTGAATAAAACAGAAAACATTTAAGACAACATAGTAAGAAAGGACTGCCTAAGAAACCACATAAAACACTGCATAAGAACACCGTATAAGAATGGGTTAAAAGTCAGGGTGTAAAAGTGAGTTTTTAAACAAGATTTAAACACAGTGAGTGACGCTGATTGGCAGGTCGTTCCATAGATGTGGGGTGGCCACTGCAAAGGCCCTGTCGCCTCTGAGCTTGAAATGTGACCGAGGAACAGACAATAGTCTCTGGTCTGAAGACCTGAGAGAACGGGGTGGAGTGTAAGAACGGACTAGGTCTGACAGATAGGCTGGAGCCGAGCCATTCAGCGATTTAAAACTAAATAAAAGAATTTTAAAACTGACTCTAAAACAGACAGGGCGCCAGTGTAGTGAGGCTAAGGTTGGGGTTGAGTGATCTCGTCTGGTTGTACCAGTGAGAAATCGTGCAGTTGCATTTTGTACTAACTGTAGGTGAGCTAGAGATGTCTGGCTGATCCCAAAAAGCAATGAATTACAGAAGTCAAGGCGGGACGTAATGAAAGCGTGAATCACTGTTTCCAGATTTCGTTTGGAAAGGACTGGCTTGAGTTTGGTCAGGCGCCTCAGTTGAAAAAAGCATGATTTTACAATATTGTTAACACGTGCATCCATTTTCAGAGTTGAGTCTATTTTAACACCCAGGTTTTAACACCCACCACTTCTTACCCTTAAGGGGAAAGTATACTTGAGTCATCTGCGTAGAAATGAAAAGAAACATTTTGTTTCCGAAAAATAGCTCCAAGAGGAAGTAAGTACAATGAGGATAAAAGAGGATCCAGAATAGAGCCCTGTGGTACCCCCCACGTAAGCGCTGTTGAAGATGAGAAAGAGTCCTTAATAGAGACACAGAGGTCTCTGTCACACAGATATGACAGACACGAGGCTACTGTTAATGACGGAGAGGATAAATTGCCCCAAAGTTGGGAATGCCTCTTTTAAAAGGTGAGGAGGAATAACGTCTAAGGGGGAACCTGAGGGTTTCATTTCAGCATTAACTTGCACTACATATGAGAGAGAGACCGGCTGAAATTGGTCAAACACTGCAATATTCAGTGGTGCAATCGATGGCTGGCCAAGAGGTGGCATCATCTGGGCCCTAATGCGTTCCCCTTTTTCCATAAAAAAATGCTTAAATTTTTCACAGGATTCAGCAGAGACCTTTAACGGCTCAGGTTCCTGAGAGTTGAGAATGGAATTTAACATGTCAAAAAGTTGGCGGGGGTTTCTAGATATTACGTTAGAATAGAATTTATTTCTAGCCACTTTCACCGGTGCCGGGTGTATGGCCCCCTCTCCTGAGTGGTCCCATTTACAGATTGTTCTCGATTAAAGTTCAGAAAGTCCTTGACCATGGGCTTTTCCAGGCAGCACACAAGAATGTTAAAATGACAGGAGTGTCTCCTTTCTTCTCATCGCGACTATGACTCGCCACAATAGATTTAAATCTATTTAAATAGCACCAAATTGAGAGAATCAGAATGCATCCACATGGAGCGATATTTATGAAGGATCCTCAAACTCTTCACATGCATTAAATATTTGTATTTGTAGTCATCTCATTCAGAGCGGTGCAGTCTGATGTTTCATGAGTTCATGTTCCACCTTTCCAAATGGACCAATTGATTATTTGAAGATTATTTGAATCTTTGGCACTGTTCGTTCATGTCATTGTTCATTATGTGAAGTATCGCAACCAAAACCCAGCCAAGACCTCAAAACTTAACAAAAGAAGAATGCAGGAAGGAGCCACAACCACGCACTTATCTCCATCATCCAGCAACAAAAGCCAGCGAAACAGGAGCAGAGGACGGGCCAATCAGAAGCATGCTCTGCAGGAGCCGTGGCTTTGTAGAGACAAAAAGAAACTTCCGCTCTCATAATGAGAAGCTGCAGCAGCAAAAAAACTGTTTCATGATCCCTGTCAACCTAAAGGTTTACTGAGCCAATCCAAGGCATGAATTACCATAAAAAGAAAATTACTTCATTTAATACAAAATATCATACAAACAAATACAATAAAATAATCACAGCTTCACTTATATAACCCAAACAATATATACAATAAAATCATCACAGGTGCACTTATATAATCCAAAACACCATAACAACATATACAATAAAATCATATCAACTTCACTTATATAATCCAAAACGCCATAAAAACAAATACAATAAAATCATATCAGATTCTCGTATATAGTCCAAATAATATATAGAATAAAATCATCACAGGTGCATTTATATAATGCAAAATGCCATAACAACAAATACAATAAAATCACATCATCTTCACTTATATAATCCAAAATGCCATAACAACAAATACAACAAAATCATATCAGATTTACAGCATTTATCAGACGCCCTTATCCAGAGAGACTTACAATCAGTAGTTACAGGGACAGTCTCCCTGGAGCAAGTTAGGGTTAAGTGTCTTGCTCAGGGACACAATGGTAGTAAGTGGGATTTGAACCCGGGTCTTCTGGTTCATAGGCGAGTGTGTTACCCACAATAAAATCATCACAGGTGCATTTATATAATCCAAAATGCCATTACAACAAATACAATAAAATTATTATATCAGATTCTCGTATATAATCCAAATAATATATACAATAAAATCATCACAAGTGCATTTCTAAAATCCAAAACACCATAAAAACAGATTGTGATGGTTCTCACTTTAAATTCTTAAATATAAAGCAGAACCTGAACTGTAGAAGTGAAATGATTATCATCTGAAAGCCTGTTTATGATGTCAGGTTAGATTCTGCAACCAGGTCAACATCAAAAACAATAAAACAAGATGCCTTACCATTGCTTCAACAGCAGAAAATGTAACTATGACATTCACGCTCCCATCCTTAATACTGGTGCGGCAATCCACCACGACTCGCGTTAAAAGTTCCTGCTGAAGGGGAAGATTTGGGTCAACACACACACACCACACACACACACACACCACATACACCACATACACACACACGCACACAGCAGGAAGTAGACGGTGTGCAGGTGTGACAAAATGAATTAAATGTATCACCTAAATCATTAAAATCTTGTAAAAATTGTGATACAATTTGCTGTGTAATTAGAGAAAATATTAGTAAATAATGCTTTCTGCACAATAAAACATTAACATTTATTCATCTGGTTTACTGACTTTTTTTGTTTCAGGTATACTGTGAGAAATTCCAGATGAGACTCTTGCTCTTTCACAAATTCAGCATTAAAATATCAACTGATTCAATGTGATGACTATCGAGTGAAAAAAGCAGTTAAGTTAATTGTAAAAACTGTTCATGATGTCACCATCACTGCTGGTGTTTCACTGGAGTATCGTGCCCCCTGCAGGCAACAAGATTTTATAAAAAAAACTCAAAAAACACACAAATGACACCAATAGAAATACACACATGTTTATAGTTTATTCATGTCTTTCTTATGCATTTTATGTATCGTGCGCCGATGCTTGGGTCCTCTGGACCAGGTGGCTGGATGCTGGGTTCAGGAGAACATTTAGAGCTTTGGAGGAGACCCTTCATCGGTCACTTCTCTGGGTTCAGGAGAACATCCAGAGCTTTGGAGGAGACCCTTCATTGGTCACTTCTCTGGATTCAGGAGAACATCCAGAGCTTTGGAGGAGACCCTTCATTGATCACTTCTCTGGATTCAGGAGAACATCCAGAGCTTTGAAGGAGACTCTTCATCAGTCACTTCTCTGGGTTCATGAGAACATTCAGAGCTTTGGAGGAGACCCTTTATTGGTCACTTCTCTGTGTTCAGGAGAACATCCAGAGCTTTGGAGGAGACCCTTCATTGGTCACTTCTCTGGATTCAGGAAAACATCCAGAGCTTTGGAGGAGACCCTTCATTGGTCACTTCTCTGGATTCAGGAGAACATCCAGAGCTTTGAATGAGACTCTTCATCAGTCACTTCTCTGGGTTCAGGAGAACATCCAGAGCTTTGGAGGAGACCCTTCATCGGTCACTTCTCTGGATTCAGGAGAACATCCAGAGCTTTGGAGGAGACTCTTCATTGATCACTTCTCTGGATTCAGGAGAACATCCAGAGCTTTGAAGGAGACTCTTCATCAGTCACTTCTCTGGGTTCAGGAGAACATTCAGAGCTTTGGAGGAGACCCTTTATTGGTCACTTCTCTGTGTTCAGGAGAACATCCAGAGCTTTGGAGGAGACCCTTCATTGGTCACTTCTCTGGATTCAGGAGAACATCCAGAGCTTTGGAGGAGACCCTTCATTGGTCACTTCTCTGGATTCAGGAGAACATCCAGAGCTTTGAATGAGACTCTTCATCAGTCACTTCTCTGGGTTCAGGAGAACATTCAGAGCTTTGGAGGAGACCCTTTATTGGTCACTTCTCTGTGTTCAGGAGAACATCCAGAGCTTTGGAGGAGACCCTTCATTGGTCACTTCTCTGAATTCAGGAGAAAATCCAGAGCTTTGGAGGAGACCCTTCATCAATCACATCTCTGGGTTCAGGAGAACATTGAGAGCTTTGGAGGAGACCCTTTATTGGTCACTTCTCTGTGTTCATGAGAACATCCAGAGCATTGGAGGAGACCCTTCATCAGTCACTTCTCTGGATTCAGGAGATCATCCAGAGCTTTGGAGGAGACCCTTCATTGGTCACTTCTCTGGTTTCAGGAGAACATCCAGAGCTTTGGAGGAGACCCTTCATTGGTCACTTCTCTGGATTCAGGAGAACATCCAGAGCTTTGAAGGAGACTCTTCATCAGTCACTTCTCTGGGTTCAGGAGAACATTCAGAGCTTTGGAGGAGACCCTTTATTAGTCACTTCTCTGTGTTCAGGAGAACATCCAGAGCTTTGGAGGCGACCCTTCATTGGTCACTTCTCTGTGTTCAGGAGAACATCCAGAGCTTTGGAGGAGACCCTTTATTGGTCACTTCTCTGGGTTCAGGAGACCATCCAGAGCTTTGGAGGAAATCCCTTCATCGGTCACTTCTCTGTGTTCAGGAGAACATCCAGAGCTTTGGAGGAGACCCTTCATCGGCCACTTCTCTGGGTTCAGGAGAACATCCCGAGCTTTGGAGGAGACCCTTCATCAATCACATCTCTGGGTTCAGGAGACCATCCAGAGCTTTGGAGGAGACCCTTTATTGGTCACTTCTCTGTGTTCAGGAGACCATCCAGAGCTTTGGAGGAGACCCTTCATTGGTCACTTCTCTGTGTTCAGGAGAACATCCAGAGCTTTGGAGGAGACCCTTCATTGGTCACTTCTCTGTGTTCAGGAGAATATCCAGAGCTTTGGAGGAGACCCTTCATCATGACCATGGCAATCATTACTCATCTAAACCCTACCCAACCTGCCAGGGTTCTGATGTGATGATTCAGGGAAGGTCTCGAATTGTACAGAGAGGAAAATAATTGTTTCATCCCATTTATATAAATCAATTTTTCTTTTTTTCTTTGTTATTTGTTCTATTATTCTCATTGAAGTTATAGACTGGTCGTTTCTTTATTAGTGGGCAAACTTCCAAAACAATTTCTCCCATTAGGCAAGTTATTCCTACTAAAATGTTGCATGTTTTTTTGTCTTGTGTCCCCACCTCCCACCATCAGCTGGTGGAGTGTGTGATGCAGTTATCGCAGGAGGAGTTCGAACCGAATCACCCAGTTCAGAGTGTTCCAGCCATTTTAAAGTCGTTTTATTACATGCACTCAAATACAGTAAACTTCAAAAGTTCAGACTTTTTTTTGACAGAAAACAACTGTTTGCCCATTAAAACGACAAAAATAATAAAAACTGTCCAGACACTGTTGATGTTAAGTGACTGTTGGCAAAAAATGTCTGTCAGTGTTGGAATATCTGCATAGATCTACAGAGGAACTTTATCAGCAACTATTAGTCTTGAGATCCAGTGGAATGATCGCTTAAAAAATTCTTTCATCTTTAGAAAATCATTTTGCAATGATATTATTACGGCTGATAACTGTTGCAGTGATTAAAGAAACAATAAACTATTTATTTTATTCAAACACATTTTGCACAGTTTGTGTTTTGTTTCATGGACATCAAGGACATTTCTGACCTTAAACCTGAACAGAAGTATAGTGGACATACATTTTTGGCTAATCTGAATAGAACAGAGAATGCTGGGATACAGAATACGTTTGCGAGGTCTGGAGCGAAGGTGGATGGCTACTTCCTCCCCTGATGTCAGGAGAACATTCTCAAGTCTCAGGACTGGCATCAACAAGCACGAGGCTGGCTGGTCGGTGCCTTCGTTGAATGTCCGGTGTGGTCCTGCAGACCCCTCACATGCTCCAGACAGCGGAATGGCCCTGGCGCACCTCCGGACTGGTGCCAGGGAGTGGATCGGGAGGCCGTATCCTCCATCCTGCACATCTTCTTCCATGACGTTAGAGTACGTTCAGAGATGCAGAGGTCTAAGGCTTTGGTTGTTGCTTTTTATTGTGTCCTTCCATCTCTCCAGTTGAAAAAAGAAGTGGATCATGGACCTGGTGGTGGATGAATACTTTTATACTGAGGACAAGTGGATAAAAACCAGGGACACTTTCTCGTCCCTGCTGTAAAATTGGCCATTACACACGCTTGAGTTAAAGTTCTGAAGATCTGCGTGTTGGTGTTGGTCATGTTTGTCCATTGACAGGGAGGGGGTTAAATTGACCAGAATGAGAGCTGTCAATCGGGCCTACAGGCTCATCCCCTTTCCAAAACAGATGCTGGCGCTCCAGTGTTCTTCTAGGAGTTCCAGGAGATGCTGAGCATGATCCAGGAGAAGAGGCCCAGATTTGTTGGTGCAGACCACACAGATGAAATCAATATATTCTGTATACAGAGGCGTACCTGCTGTATACGGAATATATTTCTACGCTGCGGAATGCGGGGCTGTGCTCAGTGGCACCTCGACCAACCTTCCGATTATGAGTCCGCTTCCTTACTGCGCGTCTGGAGTGTGACCAGTGTTTCCATTTCAAGGGAAAGTAAGACAAAGGCAGGAACTGGTGAATTTCAGTATGGTGCTTTAAAGTGAAATATGGAAATATGGGGATGGAAAACTGGAACTTTAAAGATTTGGTGCTTTTATCTACAGCTGATTATTTAAAAAAAAAAAAAAAATTAAAGTTAAAGTGAAGTGATTGTCACACGTGATACACAGCAGCACAGCACACGGTGCACACAGTGAAATTTGTCCTCTGCATTTAACCCATCACCCTGAGTGAGCAGTGGGTGGCAATGACAGGTGCCCGGGGAGCAGTTTGTGGGGACGGTGCTTTGCTCAGTGGCACCTTGGCGGATCGGGATTCGAACCGGCAACCTTCTGATTACGGGGCCACTTCCATAACCGCTAGGCCACCGCTGCCCCGTGACTCCTCCTCCTTGTGGGTTCTGATGAGTCACACTGGTCAGTAGGGATTTTTTCTTTCTTCTGGTTTTCCGAGTCTGAATAATAACAGAAGTTTGGATTTTGACCAACCTTAAAATTTTCAATAAGCAAATTTGGTAATCGTATGAGAAAAAAAAAATCTAATGAAAACGATTTTTATGCAATTACCAATCACATATTGCTTGTGTCATGTAACACATTTTCATTGACCGGACTATTCATTTGGTGATCTTGAATTTGAACATTACATACATACACAATCAGGTCGTTTAAAGCCCCTCCTTGGTACACAAGACACGTACGACATCCTGAATTGTGCTCAAGGTGTTTTATTTCAATGAAAACGAGTCATGCAGAGCCCACAAACACTGTTCTACGTTCCCGTACAGTTTTACATTTCCCACGAGAGATATTCTACACCCTCGACACTTGTTTTAATCTTTTTTTCTTCATACCTTGCATCTTTAAACAGCCCCACAGCAGGGCGAACATACGGAAACGCTTCATACGGTCTGCCGTTTGGTTAATGAACTTTAACACGTGTGCAGAACGAGTCACAGTCTAGAGATTTATATGCGTAAGCAGGTGGGCTAGTGGGACGCTACTGACGCAGACATTTCAATTCAAAAGAACTTTTACCAGCAGCATTATGCCCAGTTCGCACACCTCCACATCAACGGGACAGGAGGGGACCAAAAAAAACCCAAAAAACCCACAAATATAGTGCTTTTATTCTTAAAACAACAATGAGTATTTCCCAGAAATACACATGAAAATTGCATTTTTAGGAGGTGGGATTCTCACTGTGGAGCCCATTGCTGAGGGTGAGGGAGAACATGAACAGCCAACGGCATTCCTAGATTAAAGTGCACAAAGGAATCATGGGAGGAGGGCGACCAGGAGCTGAGGACGCTGGGTAACGGGGGTGGAGTGTCACTCGCCGGAGCGGCAGCACACCCTGAAGCCACACTGCAGGTTCTGGCAGCCGCTGGCCGTGTCGGCGTGGGGACCTGTGGAGAAGAGCCGTGCGGCCCACAGCGGTTAGAGACGGACCGGAACGCCGGGAACACAGACGCATGACCCACAAGACTGGAAATAACGTCATGATATTTCCACCAACCTCGCCCTGACATTAAAATGCACGATTGGTGCAGTTACCCTGAACTTATCTAACAGAAACGTACAATGCTGAAATGGGGCAAACCAAATAAAAAAAACAATTTTAAATTTGAGTGATATTGATTAACTTACCTTATGATGACTGCTCTCTCACATAAATGAAAAAAAGGATTAAAAACAACAGAACAAAAACACCTAAAATTAAAAAAAAAAAAAAAAAAACCCAACGAGCTGCAAATCTACCTACTCAGATGATCAAGGGTCTAATAAAATCATCTGAAATTGATTTTTTTTTTTTTGGGTCGTCTCCTAATGAACTGGACTTAATCCGCGGCGGGTTTTTGCACGGGCGGGTTACCATTAATGTTGTCGCAGTAGTAGAAGTGCTCGTCGTTGAGGGCGGGGCACACCGATACCAGCTCCTGCAGCCCCACCTCTGAGACGAAGGGACAGCCGGACAGGTTCAGGTGCTCCACCCGCGGGAGGCCACCTCGCTGCGATAGGGACCTACAACGGAACCGCACAGAACTTCAAGATCCACACTGCGAGAGGAGTAAGGCAAGGCAGGCGATTAACAGGCTTCTGTTGAACAGCGACCGACCATTTTTACTGATGGCGAACACAAGCGGCGCGAGCCCAAACATTTTTCTACATTAATTCACACGATGTCGTTTTCAAATACGTCGGCGAGATTAGAGTTAAGGCCTCGTTCATGCGGTCAGGTGAGCTGCAGCTTTTTTTTTTTTTTTTTAGAAATGGGCAAGGAATGTCATTTTACATTTTACATTTACAGCTTTTACCAGACGCCCTTATCCAGAGCGACTTACAATCAGTAGTTACAGGGGACAGTCCCCCCCTGGAGCAACTTAAGGTTAAGTGTCCTGCTCAGGGACACGATGGTAGTAAGTGGGATTTGAACCTGGGTCTTCTGGTTCATAGGCGAGTGTTTTAACCACTAGGCTACTACCACCTTTTGACACGGATTGGCCCCTACAATGTTATTTGCTTTTGAATTTACCTCAAGCCCATATCTGTGACGTGATAACATCCGGAGAGGCTCAGAAAGCGGAGGGATCGAAACGTCCCTGAATGCTCAGTCCTGTTGTTGGGGGACTGTCCCTCGGGCAACAGTTTAGTCCTCAAGTGTGCACTGCCCCCTGTGGCCTGGAGGTCGAACTCGGCCCCTTTAAATGTCCGCAGGGCCGTTTCGCCACCGCAGCAGGCGGAGTGGCCGCACTGTGCCTCTCCGAAAGAGAGGTAGCGCTGCTGCCAGTAGGCGGCGCTGCCGCTGCCAGTGCTGAGGCCTTGTCTCCTGCCCCTCCTGCAGCAGCACGACGACCCCCCCGCCGTCTGCACCTCCAGGACTCCGGCCGTGGAGGTGTCGGGGACTGGAATGCCGCCGTGGCGGCTCCACTCTGCCACGTCCTCAATGTCTGCCGGCTCTTCCAGGTCGAACACGAACACGTGGGCGGGGCTGCAGCTTGAGCCCCTGACACCGGGCCGCCTCTTGAAGATCATGGCCTGACGGCTCCTCCCCCCCGCTAGCAGGGCTGGCCCCACCTCGAGCTTAAGTGGAGGGGGCGGTCCCATTAGAAGCTTGGTCCTCCACTCTGGGCTGTTTCTGGAGGACAACGGTGAGGTCAGGTCACCTAAGCCCAAGGAAAGCCTCTTGAGGGTGTGGTCTGTAATCTTCTCGCAGCCGGACAGGTCCAGGTGCTCCAGGGAGGAACACACCCCCAGAGAAGCCCAGCTGAGAAGGAACACACACACACAAACGTAACATGACCGCCGTTTCTAATAAAGGGGACACCGATATCTACTCAGCTGAACATGCCATTCTAGTTTTTCTTGCTTATGTCACATGCAGCCACCACTAATGGCACCCGAAGGTCGGGTTACCTGTCAAATGCAGAGTCGGTGACATCGGTCTGGGTGAGATCCAGGTGTGTGAGGTTGGGACAGAGGCTGAGAATCTGACGCACCTGCAACGGCAGCAAAAAGCGGCCAAATCAAGACCCCACCCGCCAAATACGGACAAATGACAGGCAAGAGTCTTTATAAATATATTTATAAATTTTTGTATTGTTTGTGCAATGTGTACGCATGTGCGTGTGTAGGTTCTGTGCTGTTCGGGCCTTTCTGCTCCGTACCATTTTGCTGGAGACTGCCGAGCTGTAGGCCAGGACGATGGTCCTGACAGACGGCCCGACGGCAGGCAGAAGGTTCTGGATCATTCCGTTCAGCAGCCTCTTCTCTCTCTGAACAGTATTAATTGCTGGGTTGTCCGCCTCCTCTGCATACAACGACACGAATCAGACTGTATGGTTAGGGTTCCTCACTGCTTGTTCAACACGCCACACTCTTACGATAATTATACACCTTCAGGCTGAAATCACACACTAATGATGTACGTGGTGGCCGCATTGCTCACCAGACTCGTCCACATCTGCATCCTCGTCCCACTCCTGATAGGCTCGTCCCTCATCCTGAAGGTTCTTCACCCACTCCTCATCCGGCTCCTGATCTAGGTATCCAGGTGGCCCGGAATAGAAGTCACCTATGACGCATGTGACGTAAGGTCACAACGTGGTATTACGAGACCAAATTGTACCTCAAAAAACAACTCCTCCTCACCTCTGGCCCAGCGCACTGGGTACAAGTGTCTCCAGAGAGAGCCTGTTTTTACCAGGCCCCACCAGGCAGTACACACTTGTCCACAGCGGCAGAGGTCCTCCGGGCCCAAGTAGCGGAAGAGCCTGATGAGAATTTCCATTGGAAGCTCAGAAATGTGGGCTGAGCCGGAGCCTTTCTCCAACTCTGTTGAGAAAACGCACCGTAAATTCCGGCATACGAGACGCTACCTTTTTCTTGCGCTTTGAGAACTGCGGCTTTTAATTAATTAAAAGTTTAATTAATTAAAACAACATCTTTCATACAAATTCTCTGTAGGTGCGGCCAATATAGGTGTGCTCTAGTCTGGAATTTACGGTACTCTCTTAAAATAAGATAAAAAATTTCCGATGGCGCTTTCTAGGCACTAAAGAATAAAGATGTACCCTCGTCTGTCTTTTCGTGGTCGGAGTACTTGAAGACCTTGTGCAGCTCCTCCGCATGGCTCCACAGGTTGAGGCCTTTGAGGACCTCGGCTGCGCTGTCGCACTGCTGCCGGTTGCAGTGCTGGGCGATCACTTTCTTCTTGATGTCCTTCAGCTCCTCGTAGGTGAAATATTCCATCAGCATCGGCTGGAACACCTTCGGACAAAAGGCACGGGACACAGCACTGGTCTTCTGAAGGACGTAATAACAGCCACCGTAACAGCCACAGGGCATGTAATACCTCCTCCTCCTCTCTCATATGGGGTAGGAAGTCCTGCGTGAAGGCTTCCAGTCGCTCCTTCAGCTGCTGCGCGTAGTTCAGCTGCTCGTACTCGCTCTGTCAACACAACCACAAAACCCTGACAAGGTGTTTCTCCTTCTTGAAGGTCCACAGGATTTTCAATTCAGCGTGAAGGGAGAGTCACTGGCTGCTCGGGTCTAAATCCGAACGTCAGGAATGAAGAGAGCACGTCTGGTTTACCTCCCTCTGGACGCCGGGGACTGTGAAACATGAAACAAATAACTGGGAGACAATTAAAGCGATGTTTATTGGAGGTTGAAATGACCGAGCCACGTTTTTCCTGTTTCTACTTAGACAGGACATGCCACGTTTTCCTTGCCTTCCTGAGGTTGGCAAACCAACAGAGATGGTCTTCATCTGAAAAAAAAAAAAAAACGTTTGAAACCGACCGACTAGTAGATTACCTTCACGCTGCGCAGTCCTTTCTCGAACAGGGACAGCATCTCGGACAGGTTGGTGTCCGAGTGCACGTTGTAGACGGTGCGGCTGCGCTGCTGCAGCTGGCCGATGATGTACTCGTTCTCGATCTGCTCGTGCATCTTGAACTCCTTGAAGGTGGCGCAGAGCGACTGCAGGAAGGACCGGAAGTCGCTGTTGTTGGAGAAGTTGGTTTTCGACAGCTGCGGAGGGAAGGGAACGTGAGCAAGCGTACAAATGCACAACCAGGCAGCGTCAAGGACGTAGATTCCCTATCGGTGGGGACTGGCGCCGTCGTCTCGTCTCAAACATTTTCTGCTAGGGACAATTCATTAATCGCCGGACACCCTTGGTCCGAAGAATTCTCACTTAAGCTGTAAATATCGTATCATTCTTCACGCTGATTTAGTAAATTGTGGTGAAAATTTGATTAGGATTTAAGGTTATGATACAGCGCTCATCATTTCAATGATGAAAGGTCTAGCATTTTCTATCGTGGACAATTAGCTAAGATTGCCAGATATCAACTACTTTAGGGATAAAAGTCCCTATGAAAGTATGAATAATTTACAAAAACAAACCTACCAATTTAAACAAGAAGGAATACAATTCTACTCCACACGTTCCATAAAGACATTATAAACCATTTAACCGACCACAGGAGCCGAAAAAAGGTTGTAACTTAAATCTATTATGACGAAACACTTGTGAAACGATCGTTCAGACAATATGCATTATACACACAAAACAGCTCGTTCATCCTGTCTTCTTTCATTTTGGAATAATAGAATTCATGAATAAGTTGTTTTTATTTTGAAGAACCAAGAACAGATCATTAAAAAAAGAGATAAAGTCCTCCTTCTGACGTCAAAACGCCAATCAAGACCGTCAGCTAACAACAGCGAGGGCGAAGATTCCGAGATCTCCCCCCCAAAAAACACAGAACTAAACCGTGAAATTATCTGAACCGATTAAAGAAAGAAAAAAAAATCACAAGAGACACAAAACTAACCGATATAGCCGTTAGCCGCACATGCTAACTGCGTCGGTTACCACCCTGTTAAAGCGGTGCATGTACGTGAATAATTAAAAAAAAATAAGTAAATACGTGAATAAAACACAACGTTCAACGCACCGGAATAATAGTGATAAAACAACTTGTTGGTGTAAGTGGCCGCGGTTACTGGGCTGGTTAGCAGCCCAGTCCGCACTGTAAACAAACAGCAGTCGCTAGCTTAGCTTAGCTTAGCACGACGTCTCCCCGCTCCGCTCTCGCCCCTCGAATCGAACCCGCGTTCCGGAACGACGGCGACCCGGCGAAAAGAGGGGGGCCAGGACTCGCACCTTGTCGCAGTACAGCCCCACCAGCTGCTTCATGCGCCAGTGGGGCCCGGTGAAGACGTCCACCTCGTCGGGAAAGGGAGCCATTTTCAGTCCATGCCACGGCGAGCCCGGCGGACCAGACGTGCGGGGGGCGCGGCGCTCCGAAAAAAACCGAAACACGGACCGACGTGCGACTTTCCGCGTCTGCAGCGCGGTTTTATTACAGCAGTGAGAACTAAAAAAAAAAAAGCAAAGAATAAACGACAGCAGGCGAACCTCGAGACAAGTTCATAAAAAAAAACAACTTTATTTCGTTTAATTTTTTTTACAATACACACAAGTAGTGATTTACAGAGAAAACGTGCTTGTAGTTAAACATCGGCGGTTTATGCCACAGAGCTGTGCTGCTCTCTACTGGGTGACCTCTAGATCCATCATTCAAGGCCAACCACCCCTAAAATGTACTGACCCGGCGTGGCCCGTTATGGACATTCGGCGCAATCAGCACTCTAACTCGCTATAAAACTCCTCATGCTTCGGCCCACGGGCCTCGGACGTTAGCGCGTCCGTATGAGGGAGGCCAGGTAGATCCACACCGACAGCACGTTGTTGGGATAGGGGTGAACGTACGCCGCCAGAGCAAATTCCACATTGGACGCTTCCACGTTGTGGACCCCCGTGCTGTACACGGCCTCAATAATCGGCCGGATCTCTGAGAAGGGCATGTGCAGAGGGAACCCCGATATCTGAAAAAGAAAGAAAGTGAAGTGATTGTCATTGTGATACACATCAGCACAGCACACGGTGCACACAGTGAAACGTGTCCTCTGCATTTAAACCACCACCCTTGGTGAGCAGTGGGCAGCCACGACAGGCGCCCGGGGAGCAGTGTGTGGGGACGGTGCTTTGCTCAGTGGCAACCTTCTGATTCCTTAACCGCTGGGCCACCACTAAAACGGGACCAAAGAAGAGTCGAGCCCCACCCTGTAGTCTCCCAGCAGGCTTTGCAGCTCCAGGCGATGCTCTTCGGCAACGTCATGCCCGCCGCTCCGCTCAAGCTTGGGGAGGAAGTGGCGCAGGGTGGAGGTGCAGTAGCGGTTCCAGCGCGTCGGGTGGCGTGGACGCCATTCCATGATCTTCTCCCGGAGGATCTTCTCAATCCTGCACAATTAAGTACGTGAGATGATGGCGCTTCGACCGCGTGGAATTGTGCCCACGGCGTTAACAGAAAGGACGACAGCAACCTGCCTGTCCTGCAGTTCCGCCGCGGCTGCCTTGTCCGTGCGTTGGTACACCAGCTCCTCCGGCTTTGAGAGAACAGCAGCATTCGTGAACGGAGGTGAAACCGCGCCGACCGCCCGGCGCAGTCGCGACTCGCTTCCTTACCTGGACACTCGACAGTCCCGGGTGAGAGAACGCTCGGGAGAAAAAAGGCTTCCAAAACTTCGATTTCGACACGTCAAAGCTCATCCTCGCGGGGGCGTCGTACATCTGAAGGTTGAACCAGACCTGCGAGGGACAAAGAAACGTCCGACAAACGGCACGAAATTGGCAGCAGGCGCGCAGACACGTACGTTGTCGGCGTTGATCAGGCAGCCGACGGCCTGCAGCGGGCAGAACGTGTCGTATTGTCCGTAATACTGGCCGCTGCTGGGGTTCCAAATGACGTAGCGATTCTGCTCGTACGTCAGCACATACGCGCTGTGTCCCTATTGAGGAAGAAAAAGAAAAAAGTAGTGGTGGGCATAGATTAATTTTTTTAATCTAGATTAATCTCACTGTAATCTTGGAATTAATCTAGAGTAAAATAAATTAAAATGGCTGATTTGAATTCTGCCGACGGCATTCAGAATATGTGTGCTACCCAAAATAACAACTAAAAGTAAGTCTTTGAGAACGGGTTTCTCAAGCCAGGTGGCGCATTAGACCAGGGGCTCATCTCCTGTTTCCAAAATGCATCACAAACTGCTTGAGAAAGCTGTTCTACTACGACAGTTGGTGATGAAATTAAATTATGTTCAATAAGATGTACTTGCCTGGGTTGCACTCAAGCATAGTAGTTTGACGACGACTCTTCCCCTGCACTACATCAGTACATCCTCCGCATTAGCTAACGGACACTTTGCGTTTAGGTGGTACTTGAGACTGGAAGAACTCCTACAGTAAATAATTCCGCTTTGCACAAGGTGCAAACAACCTTAGCCTTGTCAAGGTTTCCATTGGGATGCTTCTTAAAAATAAAATTTTCCCTGAAGCAAACCTGGCGGCTTCATAGCTGCATCCATCCGCGCTAAAATATCAAGGTGAAAGTCATCATGGCTTGCGTAGTCTAGACCCAGCTCCCAACCCAACTTTGTGAATAGATTAACGGCGCTATTTTTTTTTTCGCCCGATAAGAGTCTCACGTTAACGCCAATAACGGCCCACCACTAGAAAAAAGAAAACGTCCACGTCCCAGCTTCTAGAAGAGTGATATTTATTGCCACGTCGCACGGACTCACCTCAGGGATTGCCGTGCCTATGATGAGCCACGCCTTCTTGCCCATGGCCAGGAAGTAGTTACAGAGGAGGACCGCGTGCTCTTCCTCGTCACCGGCCAAGAGGGTCAGGAATTGCTGGAGGTGGAGGAGGGCTGGTGTTACTCGGGTTCGGGGCGTGGCCCAGAAATCAGGGCGTCTACTCACGTCGCAGGTGCTCCACAAGTCACAGACCCCGGCGAAAGAAACGGTGTCCGGGAGAGATGGGATGAGGGCGACGTAGCGGGCGACCAGCTCCTGGCCAATAAAGTGAAGTGGTTGTCACTTGTGATGCACAGCACACGGTGCACACAGTGAAATTTGTCCTCTGCTTTTAACCCATCACCCTGAGTGAGCAGTGGGCGGCCATGACAGGCGCCCGGGGAGCAGTGTGTGGGGACGGTGCTTTGCTCAGTGGCACCTTGGCGGATCGGGATTCGAACCGGCAACCTTCTGTTTACGGGGCCGCTTCCTTAACCGCCAGGCCACCACTGCCCTCCGGTCGAGGGGGAAGGGAGGTTTTTAAGATGGCAGACGCGTGCAAACTGACCGTGGCCTCCTGCGAGGCGTTGGGCGCCAGGTCCAGCAGCTCCTGCGGGGGGTTCAGGGGTCGGATGTAGCGTGTGACAAACACGCTCTTGCCGTTGATGTCGATGACGGTGGTGAGGCAGGGCCGGGCGGGGAAGTGCTGCGCAGCGTCCCTCTCGAAGAACTGAGATGCCAGGAGGAGACGCTCGTCTTCCTGACTCTCGAACTGCGTGGGACACGGAGGGAAGATCTTTGTGAATTAGTCCACGCGTCCAGAGAGGCACTGCCTACATCTTTAGTGTTTACCATCCAGGACATTTGCAGTGACAAATGCAAAATAAATAAATAAATCTGTTTATGTGGTGTGAGGAGGGGGGATGGAGGTCAGGTCAGAGGTCAGTGTTTCTTACGACATAGTTTACCTTTTTTTATTCACACGTCGTACCTTTAAGGACATACTCTATAAACACAACAGCATGGTACAGTGGGACATTTACCTTCACATCCTTCATCTAACAAATGCAGCGCAACACAAACAAAAGAGGGCAAAAGGATCAGAGGTGAAATTATAAGAAAGAAAGAGACATTTTTAAAAATAAGAAAAAGATTTGCTCAGTTTGACCACTCCAAGACTCAAATCAGACCACACATTGTCCTCCTCCTCCCCCAAAAAAAAAAAAAAAAAAAAAAAAGACTTTCAGTGGCACAGCGCCTCAAAATTATGGTGCTAGTAGCCTAGTGGGTAACACTCTCGCCTATGGACCAGAAGACCCAGGTTCAAATCCCACTTACTACCAATCGTGTCCCTGAGCAGGACACTTAACCCTGAGTGTCTCCAGGGGGGGGACTGTCCCTGTAACTACTGATTGTAACTACTGGCTGGTAAATGTAAAAATTATACTTGCTGAGGTATGGGGTTATTGTCTTTGGAAACGCACAAAAGGAATTTGTGGCTAGTGAGCAGGTAGAAAGTGTCAGGGCCAATCATCTAAGAATGTAGAATTAGACCCTTGCTACCTTTTCTCTGATCGTCTCTCCGGGCACCAGCTGAGGCTCGATGGTGATGAAGAGCGTGATGAAGGCTCCCTCGCTCAGGCTGCGGATGGCGTCGTAGCCTCCTTCGCTCACCAGGCCTCGTTCCTTACTGTATCCCAGCAGCACCGGCGGCATCTCCACTTTAAACGTGCCGTCGATCTGCCAGTCAAAAGACGGGGGGCGGGGGGGGGGTCAGAAGGTCTTTCACGGTAATGGGGACGGGGCCGTTTTACGGCTGCAGTACCCTGGACTGGAGGTAGATGGTGCTGAAGGGGATCTTCACGCTGCCGAGCCAGTGTTTCTCCACGCAGGCATGGAAGCCATTCCAGTCCCTTTCTCCCTGCAAGAAAACAGCCAAAAAAACAATAACCAGGTTAAAATAATTATTCACGTTTTTAACTGTACACGCACTTCCTCAGTGGCCAGACAACCGAGCAGATATTATTCACATGTTTTATTCACTCAATAAAATTCTAAAGAAATGAAAAGGTCAGGTCCACCGCCCAAACTTATCCAGGCAGCAGCTTTTCTGTGCTCAGACGCCGGCAGAGGTGGGTAGAGCAGCCACACATTTTACTCATTTTGCAGTAACGCTGCTCAAAACTCAATTACAATTAAAAAGTGGTCATCCACAAATATCTCTAGTAACAGCACAAAAGTATATAGTGATAAGTGAAGTGAAAGTGATAGTGAAGTGATTGTGATACACAGCAGCACAGCACAGGGTGCACACAGTGAAATTTGTCCTCTGTATTTAACCATCACCCTTGGTGAGCAGTGGGCAGCCATGACAGGTGCCCGGGGAGCAGCGTGTGGGGACGGTGCTTTGCTGATAAGGCTGCCATCTGCCATTTTTCATTCCATGTCTGTGCTGTCTGATGAGTTTTGTGGGTGGTAGTAGCCTAGTGGGGTAACACACTCGCCTATGAACCAGAAGCCCCAGGTTCAAATCCCACTTACTACCATCGTGTCCCTGAGCAGGACACTTAACCCTGAGTGTCTCCAGGGGGGACTGTCCCTGTAACTACTGATTGTAAGTCGCTTTGGATAAGGGCATCTGGTAAATGCTGTAAATGTAAATGTGCCACGGATTGTGTGAGGTCATGTGACTGGTGAAACGGTGTCATGTGATTATTGTTGTTGCGTCTGAATGTTGAAACGTGTTAGATGCACTGGCAGCTCAATTAAATATACCTCAGGACACTGGTACACCTGAAGTAAGCACAGAGATGAAGGGCAGGCTTTACTCACCTTGCTTACATCATGCACAACCTCATCAAAGACGTTGATGAAGACTTCATCTTTAACAGACTGTAAACTGGACGTACTGTAATCCCCGTTGGGAGCACTAGGAGCGGCAAAAGGAACGTAAACGTGAAAGAAGACACTTCATACCAGCGAGCTGATGATGACAGGGGGGCTGCGCTCTTACGTGAACGACAGCAGTAGCTCTTCGTTCCAGCACGGGTTCGGACCCTCTGCCGTAGAGGTCTGGAGGACAGTGCGCTGGAACGTCACCTCCACGAAGGGCCTGATCAGCACCTGGAACATACCACACACCTCAAATCTCAGCTTACTCTACGCAGACACCGGTTTGTGTGCTACCAGGGCACGGAGGAGGACGGTCACCTGGTTCATCGGCCAGTCGCTGCCCTGAATGGTGCTGTGTGAGGACTGGGCAGCAGGGAACGGCTCTGTGAACGAACGGCCGGGCTTGGACGTCGCCGGAGGCTTGCTGGAACGGACCAAGGGTTCGCCCGTCAGAGGTCAGACCCGGATTTAGTATGGGGTCCCACAGGCAGGAAGGTAACTCACCTGGACTGCGGCTTGCGAACAGGAAGGTCGTAAGCGCGGATGACGTTGAGCAGAAGTTTGATATCTCCATCGGACAGGTTCTGTGCAGACACCTTCTTCCTCTCTTTCCTTCTGGGTTTAAGAGGCCGCTTGGGCTCGGCCAGCTTAAACAGATTCAGCCCCAAGACTCTAAAATACCAAATGTATTAAAAATCACATCTAGCCAAAAAGTGAAATGACCTTTTCATCTGTACCTGAAGCTTCCACCCTGTGTTTAGTAAAGAACAGAAACAGAAATTCCCAATAATAATAACTGGGCCTGAAGCAAGATTTTAATTTAGCTCATTGGACGTCCAGGTCAATTTAGCAATACAGATCCATATTGCCATCACTCTGGATATCTGCAATTTAAAGGGGGTCCGCACCCTTTCTGTTTTTTGGGGGGGATTTCTGTTTTTTTCTAGCTACTTTGTCATAACTAGGTGGTGAAAATCCTGAACTTCCTTGACAGCGCTAATATGATCACAAACACAGGCCGGCGGTGCACTGATGGAACTCAAACACAGTGTCCGCAGTCGTGGCCAAAAGTTTTGAGGATGACACAAATACTGGTTTTCACAAAAGTTTGCTGCTTCTGTTTTTTATGTCAATTTGCATATATACTCCAGAATGTTATGAATGTTGCCAGATGAATTGCAAAGTCACTCTTTGCCATGAAACTTAATCCCAAAAATTGTTTCCACCACATTTCAGATCTGCCACAGTAGGACCTGCTGAGATCATTTCAGTGATCCTTTTCCAGCATGATTGAGCACCGTGCCATAAGGTCAAAGTGAGAGCTAAGTGGAACAAATCGTTGAAAATCCCCGGACCTTAACTTGTGGTCAATCCTCAAGAGTCGGACAGACAAACAAAAACCCACAAATTCTGACAAACCCCAAGCACTGATTATGAAGGAATGGGTTCCATCAGTCAGGATTTGGCCCAGAAGTTGACTGACAGTATGCCAGGGTGAATTGCAGAGGTCTTGACAAAAAGGACCAACAATGCAAATATTGAATCATTGCAATTATTAACAATGTAGTTGTTAATAAAAGCCTTTGAAATGTATAAAATGCTTGTAATTATACTCCAATACACCACAGAAATAACTGACAAAAATATCTAAAAACAATGAAGCAGCAAAGCAGTATTTGTGTCATTCTCAAAACTTTTGGCCATAGCTGTACTACTACATGGGAGGGAAAAGCTAAAATGGAAAGATCATTCAAATTAAAACGAAAAAGAAGATAAAGAAAACGTACCCAGTGCCAGGACCACTGGTTACACAAACAAAAAAAAGAAAAAGGAAAGTATAGAATCAAATTAAAAACATAAAAAAAAAGAAGTCATGAATTAAGAGGTATGAATGAAAGAACAGAAAAAAGCAGCTTTTGGTTCAAAGATATTCTGTAGGATGTATTCTCATGGGTCCGAGTGTTTCTCAGCATCCTTAACTGCACAATTTATTACACTTTATCAATACAGTTGGGGGAATAAAGCATAAATACATTTTAAATTAATGTCAAAAATTTTTTTTATGGTTAAAACACAATTCCTATTACAACACACTAGGACATTTAAGGATATTACCCAATGGTCGGGACCTCTTCCTCCACAACCAAGTCAGATAGGAGGAAATGATGCTTTGCGATGAGGAACCGGTTGATGACAGACTCTCGTACCTGGGAAATGGTACATTAAAAAAATGAGAACTCTCAGAACAGGACCAAACAGTGATTAAAAGGATCCTAAAATCCTCACTTTCTGAAGGTACTTTGCCACAAGCGCCCGATGGGCATCCAGATGGTCTTTGGTGTCGACAATCTCCCTTTCCCTCAGTCTCTTTTCATACTCCTAGGAGGAACACCTCAAGACATTAAATTCCTTACTTTGGAACCGGAAGCAGAAGCTGCAGAGGGCTTCTCCTCACCTGGAAAACCTTGTCGGAGACCTCCCGCTCCAGAGCCGGCACGTTCTTGTAATTCCGGAACTCACCCACTTCCTGGCTTCTTAGTCTGAGCAGACGGAACCGCCGCGATTTGTCCAATTCCTCATCGGGCACAAAATTAAACTCCTCCTGCAGCTGCTCCAGCCGAAAGTAATCAGGGACGTTCTCTTCCCCTCCACTGACCATCTGGAGAAGAAGAAAATCATTCGAGAAGGAGAGAATAAGTAAAAAAAAAAAAAAAAACCTTCTTAATCTTCAGGTAACTCTCATCTGGTGTGTTCTGAAAGCAGGACTGATGTAGCTGCATGTTGGAAAATCACCACTCACCGAGAGGAGCTGCATGACTGAAGCGTTGTTGGGGTCGTTGGGGTCGAGGCGAGAGTCTGCCGCCCACTTCCTCAACTTCTTCATGTCATTGACTCCGGAGGCACCAATGCAGGCGATGGCATCCATCTGCCTGATCCCACTAAAGATATGAGTGTGATGTTATTCCCAGAAGGCTCCAGAGTTGTATCTTATCTCTGCAATTTCTACTTCTTCTCAGACCCTCTTCATCAAAAGCACTCCATAAAACCAGATGTCTTAAGGGGGACTTGGCCTAAAAATTGAGTCATAAATCAACTCCAGACCATGGGAAGATCATGCAGGACAGCTTGCCTGTGTATGGCTCCGGTGGGATGAGCTATGGGCGGAGCCAAAGGAACGTTGTCTTCGCCTACGGCCCAGGACACACAGCAGGACACCTTCCCAGAGGTCAGCAGGGTCAACCTGTTACTGCCGTCCGACTCAAAAGAGAAGGGGACTCCTGCAGGACAGACCAACGTTAAGACCTTTTAAGAATCTGCAAATACTCTGATGAACTTCCAGTCTATAGTATCTGTACTTTCAGTATGATCTGTGTGTGTGTGTGTGTGTGTGTGTGTGTGTGTGTGTGTGTGCTTGAGAGCTGTATTTACCGCTGCCAACACCTTCATGGTTAAACATGACTCTCTGGTCACTACTGAACTCCACCTCCTCAGAAGGGGCTCTGCCCGTTAAAATGGAGGCTTCTGGAATTGGGATAAACACATCAGCCATCTGGGTGGTAGATGTTCCCACCGTTTCAAAAACCTACAGAAGAAGGAGAAAACATGTAAGCCTCAAACTCGCAGGTCATCCGAAACCAGATCACGTGTTGACCCGTTCACATGGCAGCACCTGCAGCTCGATGCTCTCGGGCCAGTTGACGATCTTGAGGTTGAAAATCTGCCCAAAGTGAACCCTGAAGTCAGCGCTGAGGGAGCGGCTGTCCGTCCGGGAAACCACTTTGCCGTTGTACAAAACCTTGATGAAGAGGGACCGCTTGGAAACGTCCTGCCTCCTGGCAAACTCGGCCCTGAAGGCAATCACACACACACACAAACAGACAGCGTATAACAGTCAGTCAGTGTAAAGTGCGGTTCTATGGTGGCGTGTTGCCCTCCTCGGACCTGGGGCACTGATCGCTTGGCGTGACGCTGCACGAAGCTGTGAGCTCCGGGACCAGGACCGCTTCTCCTGGCTTCCTGCGGATGCGGGCTGCCTTCTCCCGCACCTGCTGCTCCACGGCCTCTGGGTCCGGCTCCTGGGGCTGCTCCGGCCTGGGTGGCTCCTCCCCCAGCTCCTCCTCACTTTCCTCCTCCTCGTCCTCCTCCAGAGAAGTCTGCCTTCTTTTCTTCTTCTTTGTCTTCAGAGCTTTCTGAGGGAGTGAACAGAGCAGATTTCTGAGGACTGTTACAGAACGGTACCAGCAATTCTCATTCGGTTTCTATAGATTTTGAGTTACAAAACGAAGAGCCCTAATAAGTGAAGTGATTGTCACTTGTGATACACAGCAGCACAGCACACGGTGCACACAGTGAAATTTGTCCTCTGCATTTAACCCATCACCCTGAGTGCCTTCTGATTACGGGGCCGCTTCCTTAACCGCTAGGCCACCACTGCCACGAACACCAAGGCCGAACTTGTCAGGAAAAGTTAAGTGCTAGATGAATTTTATTAATAAATTAATTAATTTTTTGTGCAGTGTGTGTGTGCATGTGCGGGTGTTAGTGATAGACTCGTTTGAAATACTTTTTAAACTCATAAACATATCTGAATCTGCCGTGTACCGGAGAAGAATTGTCAACAGTGAAAAATAGTGAAAACCCCGCTTCACCTGCTTCCTCCTCCAGCGTTTCCACTCTTCGTGCATCCGCCTGTAGTCGCTCATCATCTTCTCATAGTGCTCCTCCGCCTCCGCCTGCAGCTCCGCCACCTCAGCCTGGATCTCAGCCTTGTGTTGCTGCTCATCAAAATCTCGGTCCACCTCCTCCCTAAAAAAAAAAAAAAGAACTTTATTCCATTAAGGATTTGGACCAGTTCAATCAAACAAGAACAAGATAGTAACTGAAAAAAAAAATGTAAATGACAGCGTTGGAGGAGGTTTGTGATGAGAAGGTCATATGAAGGTCAGGAATGATGTGCCGCACCTCCTCAGGTACAACTTGTACGGCGTGTTGGTGAAGCGCTGAAACTCCCGCAGGGCCTTCAACTCCTTCCACACCTTTACGATGCTCTTCATCAGAATGCGGTCCTTCTCCTGGGACGCATCTCGCATCTGGCGAGTGTAGCTGTCAGACAAAGGTTTACCTGTGAAGAACAGGCTGGTAGGGTGGTGGTAGCCCATCGGAAGACCACAAAGTCCCAGGTTCAAACCCCACTTACTACCATTGTGTCCCTGAACAAAACACTTAGCCCTTAACCCCGTCCAGGGGGACTGTCCCGGTAACTGCTGAATGTAGGGCGCTCTGGATGAGGGTGTCTGATAAATACTGTAAATAAAGAAGACTTACTGCTTTTATTGAAAACCCTCACCGTATTTCCTGTGTGTACTCGGCTATCCTGTGCTGCGTGGCCTGACTCAGACCCTGGCCAGCGTGCAGTTCCAGCATGTTCCGGATGGTGTTCCTCAAGCCATTCAACTTAAAAAATTTTTTTAGATATTGTTAGTGTACAAAGGCCACTGTCGTGAAGAGATGCAACGTGACGTCACATGCCCCACCTTGTCGGTCAGCAAGCCGGTGAGGTTCTTCTGCTGTTTGCTGAGGTACTGGTCGTACAGCTGAGCCAGACGGGCACCGAGCACGTGTTCCCGGCTGAACAGGGGATGGTGTGAAAATATGAGTCCCGAAACGTCCACGTCCAGTTGGAAATCGCCCTGAGCGTCACCTGCTCCGGTGATGTAGCGGCTGGTGTTCTTCGCCCTCACGGCCTGCATGACATGGAGGGAAAGAGGGAGAGAGTCGATAGCTGGAGCTGAACCTGACCAGTAGTGAAAGTGAAGTGATTGTCAATGTGCTACACAGCAGACGGTGACAACAAAATGTGTCTTCTGCATTTGACCTGTGATGTTTTAGTCAACAAAATTTATGACTAAATATCTGTCAATCAACCTTTTTGACATGATGAAGACATAATAAAAAAAAACTATATATCATGTAATATTATTGATGAATAAAAACAAGACAAGGCGTTACTGCCTCTCTGTTACTGCCTCTCCCATCTAGTCACATGAATGATGTCACTTCCTCAAAACACATTGGCAGCATTAATTAGATTTAGAATATTGGTGATGAATTAGCAGATGGCCGGGAGAAAAAGATTAAATGACCTTTAGACGCTTTCTTTACAATGAAGTGGAAAGAAGACACAGGGAGAAATGCGGCCACTGGAATGGATGTTGAGTATATAAGGTAACAATAATAATATAATAATAAGATTACCTTGTTTTATTTATGAAATGGGTTTGACTAAAAGAAAATCGTTTTTGTCTGTTCTACTAGGTACCTTTACTATATTGACTTGGTTAAATAAAAAAGGAGGGGCACCTTGGCAGTTCGGGATTTGAACCCGCGAGCTTCCGATTACGAATCCGCTTCCTTACCCGCTAGGCCACCACTGCCGCATTACAACAACATAATTAGAACATCACCTTCCTGTAGACTGTCTGCAGAGCAGGGTCCAGCTCACCCTCCATATGGAAGAGTGGGGGTCTAGTTGGGGACTCCTTGATTGGGTCGGGCAGAACAATGACCCGGCCGTCATCGCCGAACCACTTCTTGTCCTGTTCACGTGTAAAAACGGTCAGGTAATCCCGACGGCACGAATTCTGAACTCCTGTAGTCTTTACAGCGGTCACCTGATCCTGCCGCAGGATCCGGTTCTCCATAATGTTCTCGTTGGTTCTGGACACCACTGGCCTCTCGCCTACATAGAGCCCCTCGTCCTCCAGAAAACGAGGTTGCATGTTCTCAGGCAGCTTCCTGGAGGCTGGTACTGGAGTGAGGATCGTCACGGTTAAACGTGTTCACTGGCAGTTCATACGGCAGAAGAACATTTTATTACGTGTTCCAGAGTCAGGATAACACACCCGTTCTCGTGCTGGGAACGAAGAAGAGCTCCCGCTCCCGCTGGACACGCTCGTAATACCCAACGTACTCCGCTCGCTTCACCTCCACAAAGTCCTTATCTGACTGTTCGATGAGAAACAGATCCTCTCCTCCTTCGTCACCCTAAATTAAATGAAAACTTAAAAAAAACATCTTTGCAGGTTCTGAAAACGCCATCAGAGAATTCAGAGCTTGTACCCTCTCCTCCTCCTCCTCCTCCTCTTCATCTTGTTGTCTCTCTTCTTCATCTTCACCTGGCTCCTCTCCCTTGTCCTGTTCCCTCTTCTTATGCTGCCTCGGGTGGTGTTTTTCCTCAGGCTCGGGGTCAAAGTTGAAGGTGAAGAAATTGTAGGACTCCTCTGCTGTTGGCAGGCCCGTCTCTGTCTGGAAACGGGGGAAAAAAAAAAAAAAACTAACTGCTGTGAAGAACAGGACCGGGATCCAGACTAGCATTCCAAAGTTTAGGGTCAGCCAGAAATGACCCCAGTGACCTCTGGTGGAAAGGTAACAGATCACCTGGGCGTCCATCCCTACACGACGCACAGCGTCCCGGAGCGTCGCTCTCCCCGCGAGCGGCGGTGAAGCGTCATCTCGTCTCGGCCGAGGCTCCACCCCCGCCTCTCTGTCGAACCGGGTCCGCGTGTCTCGCTCCCGCAGGGCCTGCAGGCGGCTGGCGGGCTCCTCCTGCAGCAGCAGGCTCTCCGCTTTCGACTTGTGGAGGGAGACGGAGGCGGTGGGTGAGCAGGAACGGCGGGCGACCGGTGGGTGGCGCACGCTGGCGGACAGACCTACCCTGGCGGCTTTGAGCTTCTCTCTCATTCGTCGTTCCATGGTGTTCTCCTTCGGTGTGGGCAGTGGCGGCAGTTCTGTTTACAGAGTCAGCCAATCAGAGAACAGCAATCTACTTTATTCATCTGGAAGAATTTTCAGAATTTACCTCTAGGGGGGCGTCCTGATGGACTGGCCACGGCCCCAAGCTCAGCTGCATCATCGGACCTTTCATCCCGGTGGAAGACCTGGACCGTGCCGTCCTCCTCCACCACAGCTCCTGCTACTTCCTCCTCCACCCAGGACTCGTCAGCATTCATCTTCTCAAGCAACTGGGAAGCAGGGCTGTTAGATTCTAGGCCACACAGACAGAACCAAGGCCACTGTTTCTGCTGATGGTATTAAAATGGACAAACCTTCTTCCTTCTCCTTTGCCTCTGGGTCCTCAGCGAACGCCTCAGAGTCTCTGCGACCTCCTCCTCCTCACCACCCGTCACCTCCTGTAGAAAATGACGTCAGACGTGGCAGGATATTTCACCGTTATACATGACCCTTAGAAAGTCCCGAGTCATTTAGAGTGACTGATGGCTGGAAAGGTCAGTTCCTGATGGAATATCTGCTTGCATGTAGAGAAAAATTTTATCAGCAGAGTTCTGGTGGAATTATTCTGTATTCACTGACACAGGTCTGGTTATTAGGAAACTTATTTGCAATTAAACTAGACAAACTCACGCTAGGTGAATACTTGGTGCATCAGCAGATGTGGATTCAATCTCTATTTCTTATTAATAAAGTAATAATTTCTAGTCCAACAAATTCTTCTAAATGACTTGCTCAGGCAAAATTAAAATCCTGGAGGAGAGGCGGCACCGGCGGAAAGCTTCAGGCTGAAACACGGCCAGACAGAACAGACGGAACCAAGCCAGAAAAGGAGGAGGGTTAACTTAGTGGGAGCCAACAAGCAGCAAAGAGGGGAGGGAAAAAAAGCACCAACCTCCACCACAGCAGAGTCCCGCCTCATGTCCATGTCCGCAGTGACCAAAACCTGGCAAGCGGATAACAAAGCTAAGACATGCAGCCTGTTCTGCACCTCCCCTGGAAAGGGGCTTGTCCAGTCAAGTCACAGCAGGCCCGGGTGCGAGCCATTCAGTGTTGACAGATCCGAAAAGCATGGTACCAGCAGCTTGTTTTGAGACAACTTCCATTCTGACGTTGCTCACAAAATCTGCTTCAGTAACACAGATGATCATAGACTGTTATACTGTACAATGCAACTTTTGCAACCTGCAACTGATGCACTGCATTATGGGATCTGTAGTTTGCATGTTATCTGTGCTTCATATCGCCGGGCCACAATAACAGATCTATATTGATGTTGCGGGCCGGATGTGGCGAGTTCGACCCCGATGTGTCGCATCGTACTGTGATTGGCTGTAACGGCACGTCAGACGAAGAGGGAGAGTTGCATCATTTTTAAATTATCGATCGTACGTCTGGCAACACTGGAGCGAAGAGGCAGGTCTCACCTGGGTGTCATCTCTCCGCCTCTCCAAAGACGCCCGGAGCGCCCGGTGCTTCCGCCGCAGTTTGTCGCGGATGTCACTGAAAGGCATCGCAGTTGGCGTTGCGAAACAAAAGTATGCAACTTTTAAATTAAAAAACAAAAAAAGTCGACTATCGTACCTGGTGGAGGCCATGGCGGTGTTTACGTGTGTATTTTTTACTATTGCTGTTGTTGTTATCTTCAGGTGACGTCCGGGCTAAAGGCTACATGCTAAAAATCAGCTCCTCTCCCGCCAGTGCTGCAGCAGGGGAGGTTTAGACGTCAGGACGGCGGAAGCCATACAGGAACGCGACACACAAGGCTCTCGCATCGGCTTATAACAGCCGCGTAGCGTTGACGACCAGAGAGCGGCGACGAGGGTTCCCCGCGTCGGGCGGCCGTCGCGTCGCGTCGCGTCGCTGCTTGGTAACGGGAGAAGGCGGGCGGACGGACGGACGCGGATATTTAAGCCTCGCACCCCGTCGCTGTGCAGCCCCCACGTTTCTTGTACAGTTTCAAAGGCATTTGGACACCACGGCGTGAAAACGCGCTTGTATTAAAGTGATCGCAACGCGATGGAATCGCTTTGGCCAATCGGGCGTCGCGTTTACGTCACGTGAGCACCAAACCCGGAAGCGAACTCCATAAGCGCATTAACCTGTTGCTTCAATTAATTTTATTGTTTCAGTCCCAAGGAAACGTTGATGTTGCACAATGGTATATGCATCTACAGTTCAGAAGTGGCTAAATATACACTTTAATACACTTACAGTATTTAGCACAATGTTATTGTACAGTTTGTAACGTTTTCCCGCTCAGTGCTGCAGTGTTAACATCAAAAAGTGACTTGCACTGACCGATGCATTAGTAGACTAATGTTTATTTTCATCCTCTTTAGAAGTGTTCTACGCATAGTCCTCTGCTAGTTCATCCAAGTAGTTGGTATCTGCGTATAGCAGGAACCCAGAGAAGAGGCTATCAGCCCATCCTGGATCCGCAAACAAGCCATTCTGGTCCCTAAAAAAGATCTCCAGCCACACTTCGTCCTCCGGGTTGAGAAACATCACCGTGGAGCCAGAGGTCACATCATGGTTGCCCGTGTTTGCGTCAAATGTCTTGATCCGGTACTGACCATTCTGCACCAGACCAATGGCCAGGTGCTTGTTGGCCAGAGTGATGTCATAAGAAAAGTAGTAGATGCCCGGGTATGCACAGACAAACTTGCCAGTCTCTGTGTTATAGTGACCACCCTCGTTGAAGAGAACCTTGTTGAATTTAATGGGCACCATTTCAGTTGGGTAGCTGCTGGTGATGCTCACAGAGAAGGCAGATTTGGGAACCAGACTTCCACATTTACAAATCCCGGCTGTCCCTTTGTGACCCCTCAGGCCCTTGTTACCTTTCTCTCCTGGTGGGCCTGGTGGCCCAGGCAGGCCTAAGTCTCCTGCATCTCCGCTGGGACCACGCTTTCCTGTGGGTCCCCTATCTCCTCGTTGACCCATCTTACCAGTAGGGCCGACCTTCCCCTTGGCTCCTGAACCAAGAATCAGTTAGGATTAGTACAGAACATTCTTCCAAATAATGTTAGCATTAAGCTGCAAACACCCTTCAGGTCCCTGTGATGTGAAAGTGAAGCATACATATGAGCTGTTCATTTCCTGTTCAAAGAGCCACAGACACATAATTTTTTCATAATTAAAACATTAAAACAAGACTTTAATGACTTACAATTAAATTCTGTATCATCTTAACTTAAATGACCATTTTAATGTGCTACTAATGTGTTTTGAAAGATTTGATGAAAGCACATGCTTATGAATGGAAGTTTCCAATAAATGCAAGCTCGTACCCATACCAATTGCATTTATGTTTATGGCATTTACCAGACGCCCTTATCCAGAACGACTTACAATCAGTAGTTACAGGGACAGTCCCCCCCCTGGAGACACTTAGGGTTAAGTGTCTTGCTCAGGGACACAATGGTAGTGAGTGGGATTTGGACCTGGGTCTTCTGTGGTTCATAGACTAGTGTGTTACCCACTAGGCTACCAGGCTACTACCACCCCTTTCACCACAATTGCATGGAAATAAATTACTGAATTTACTCTTTAGTTTCTGTGTGTTCAGTAGGTTTAAAGAGGTGGACTTATTACCACTGTTTGCATTTGCAGATACCGTACCTGCATCTCCTTTCTCTCCCTTTTCTCCCTTCCTTCCTTCCCTGCCGTCCCGACCGGGAATCCCAACAAAGCCATCAGCACCCGGGGGCCCGCTGGGACCAGGTTTACCTGGTGGACCAGGCAGACCTGGAGCGCTGCAGACCAGGCGGGGCTGGCCTTCTTTTGCTTTGGCTCCCAGCGCCTGTCCGAGCACACCCTGAAACAGACAGAGCAGAGCCACGATGGACCGCATCCTCAGACCTGCAACCAGTGGGAGAGCGTGGTGTTACGATGCCTGCGAAAAAAGACAAGAGTGGGTCAAGCACAGAAACCCAGTGTCAGATGAAGGATAAAACTGAAGGTTTGGCTATGCTGTGCCAAGCTTCCTGAAGAGTAGAACCATAGCCAGAATGTGACTTACCTTTACATTTACAGCATTTACCAGACGCCCTTATCCAGAGTGACTTACAATCAGTAGTTACAGGGACTGTCCCCCCCTGGAGACACTCAGGGTTAAGTGTCTTGATCAGGGACACGATGGTAGTAAGTGGCACTTGAACCTGGGTCTTCTGGTTCATAGGCGAGTGTGATACCCACTAGGCTACTACCACCCCTGGTGGTAGTAGTCTCATGGGACATAAAACCGCAGGAAATGTGTCATAAACATGACAGAAGGGCCAGTTGCAAACGAGAAAAGTGCACGAAGGGAAAAACCAGAGCAGTGCAGATGTCTCGAATGCGATCATTTTAATACTCTCCCTCGGCACTTTCCCCACGGCATGGTGTGTTCCAAGAACCGGGCTTCCGCTGCCCTGCAGCCAGTTCATTCCACAGCCGTGCTATCACGGCCAAATGATGGTGTCTATTCCAGACACAGAAACAGAATCCCCCACCCAGAACACATGCAACTGAGGAGTTTTGCATTTACATTTACAGCATTCATCAGACGCCTTTATTCAGAGTGACTTACAATCAGTAGTTACAGGGACAGTCCCCCCCTGGAGCAACTTAGGGTTAAGTGTCTTGCTCAGGGACACAATGGTAGTGAGTGGGATTTGAACCTGGGTCTTCTGGTTCAGAGGTGAGTGTGTTACCCACTGGGCAACTACCACCCCAGCACTTACTAGACAGAAGTGCTGATACAATTTCAAAAAAGGAATATTGAATATAATTTGCTCAATTGCTATTCTTTTTTCATTATGTTGGCGCAATTCTCAATATAAATGAATAGTCCCCAGGCAGTGCTGAAACCCTGCTCACCGGCATGTTCCAACAGCTGCACTGATGACACAATATGAGCAGAATTTTCCTACTTCATCCTAAACATCTTGCTCTGTGGGGTTGCTATGCAGAGAATGTTCTGGAACGTGTGCACCTGTGGCGACACATGCCGCATGCATCACATTCTAGATCAGGTCCATTTGTGAGATGAATACTTCTTTTTGTTATCTGATTACAACAACGCGAGGGGTTTTTCACTGGGTTTGCATGCGTTGTGCACACGTACACACGTAACAAAAAGGCGGGCCAGCGTTCGGTATTCCTTCAAGCGCATGAGAAATTTCACGATCGGCCTCGGAGAATATCCCTCCAGCCTGCAGGCGACTGCTGCAGCGCCCATCTGCATGCTGATGTTTTATCAATTTCTAATATTTAAAACAGAGGTCAGACCACTCTTTCCTACTGCAGTAGTTTGCCTACAAGAATGCAAACTAGACTTCCATTAAAACTGTGTATAAAGCTTTAGAATTATTTACATTTTGCTTATGGTCTTTTAACCACTGAAGTGCACGGCATGTTGGAATATGTTGGCTTACCCGGACGGTGAGCTCTGCTGTCGGTGTTTAATGCGTCTGATCCCTGCGTCCTCTATTCCATGATGATAACGTAACCTGCCCCTCTTTCAGTGTTCGGATCAAGTCTGTCTCAGATTCTGTTCCCAACCCTTCTCTCTCCTGTCAGACCCCATCTTCACAATTCCCTGCCCACTTCTCTGCAGCGTTGCCAAAAGCATGCTCCAAAACATGATGGATGGTAACATAAAGTCCCAGTCACACCCTGAGTTGCAACACGGTGCATTAAAGTCAGTATTTGACTATGTTTGAACGTGCTGGACATTGCGGAGTATGTTGCTGCTAGTCCAGTGTCATGGTCCACAGTATACGTCCACCACGACTCTGACATTTATGTCATTCATCAGATGTCCTTATCCAGCGCGACTTGCAATCAGTAGTTACGGGAACAGTCCCCCTGGAGACGCTAGGTGACTACCACCCACCTGTGATGAGGTGGGGTGGTGGTGGTGGGATGGTAGTAGCCTAGTGGGTAACACACTCGCATATGAACCAGAAGACCCAGGTTCAAACCCCACTTACTACCATTGTGTCCCTGAGCAAGACACTTAACCCTGAGTGTTTCCAGGGGAAGACTGTCCCTGTAACTACTGATTGTAAGTCTCTCTGGATAAGGGCGTCTGGTAAATACTGTAAATGTAAATTATGATATTGGTCTATCTAGGACAGCCTAGCTTAGATGATCATCACAGTTAGAGGGCAGTGGTGACCTAGCGGGTAAGGATGCGGATCCTTAATCAAAAATCCCGAGCCGGCAAGGTGCCACTGAGGTCCCCTTTATAAAGGTACCATCCTCACTCTGTCCAATGCTCCCACGGGGGGTAGGTTAAATGCAGAGGACACATTTTACTGTCTGCACTGTGGTGTGTCACATGTTTGGCTGAAAAAACACGTGTCTCACTCTGAGACTTGAGTATTGACTCTGTTTCACTGTGAACATTAGCGGGAAGGCTGGTTCCAAAGCTGATGAATTTATCCATACTTGGTGTCAGTATGAGTCTTGTGCGCACTGCTGTGCTGGGGCAGTGAAAACCTAAAACTGAAACCAGAAGCAGGGATGCAGACGGCAGAAATCCAAATGTTTTCAAATCTGTTTCAAATTATTATGCTGCAATCTTAAAACCATGTAAGGAAGATTTTGAGAGCAGTATAGAGAAGAGGGTCCATCATGACGAGAGCTCAGCATGAAGAACTCTGCCCTCTAGTGCTCTCTCCCAGAAATGAAGCGAAAAGCTTCACCGCGAACCACTAAACATCCAGGGTCTGGACATTAAACTGCACTGGACCCATAACGCAAATGAAATCTACAATAAAGGGGCAGGATGTACCTGCTGCAGAGGGTGGAGGACCTTCTGTGACTTGGTGGCGGCATCAGCCATGTTTTACGGTGTGGCCTGCTGGGGACAGAAAGAGGCCGAACAGGCTGTTCCGGAGGGCCAGCTCTGCTCTAGAATCCCCTCTGGACCCAGTGGTGGCAGTGAGTGACAGGAGAATGGTGGCTAAGCTGTCATCCCTGCTGCACAGCATCACCCACCACATGAGCAGCTCTTTCAGTGGCAGGCTTCTGCATCCACGGTGTGGGAAGGGTCTTTTATTGTGTACATTTGATGCTGTAATCTACTTTTGCTGCTCTTGTCTTCTACTGTCCACTTTCTGCCGAGACTATTTAAATTTCCCACTTGTGCCCATGCAGCGTGATTAATCGTATGGCATTATGGCAGCGTGACTTGGTGGGCGAGGTATGTCATGTCAGGGTGACACCATGAAAACCTGGCTTGCTGTTTAGCATATTTTTATATGTTAAAGAAGAAATGCTACAATGCAAATGAATCCCCCTTTTCACTTTCTGTGACAAGAGACCATGTCCACCTCTTCCTGCAGAATCTTTTCTGATAAATTCATTTCTAATTCATTTGCCTCCACAATAACAGGTTGAACATTTAGCTACTTCCTCCCAGTGTTACGATAGTATTGATTAAGAATTGGCTTTTTTGGACTTGGTCAACTCAAGAATCAAAAACTAGTAAATACATGTTTGTTTTTGCAAATCCTGCAGTTGCCTTAAGTGTGCCGTGCGATTGGTAGGCGTTTAACCTCGACCATTACGTAGAGCGTGTATACCATCAACAGTTAACAGCAGCACAGAGAAGCCAAAACAGGACTCACGCAGTCAACACAATGGGTCTTTATTTGGGAAATGAAAGAAATCAGATTTTTATCAACACCCCATTTAATTACAAAACAAACCAAAATAAAAATCCACGTCATGATATTCATTTTCCATATTCATTGATTAATTTTCCATATTAAAGAACCATTCAGTAATAATTACAATCCGGACACTTCATAAACCACTTGTGAGAATCTATACACAAACTCAGATTTAGAAACTAATAACTTTAACAATATTACAAAGATTTCCGCTTTAAAAATAATTCAACTTAAAATTATATTTTAGCAATTAGCATCATAAAATTATATATTTATATATATATCCACATAAAAATACAAAATAATATTAATGACACGTAATATGAAAAATTATTCCAAATATTTTGCTACTATTAAAATGAAATAAAAAAGAACAAACCAAAATGAAAAGAAATAGAAATATGCATGAAAAAGTCTCTCCTTTGTTAGCAAAACACTATCCAAAATAACTACAATCATTTACATCAGTACAAAGATATCTGGATTTAAAAATAGTTGCAATGAAAAAGGGGTTTCATTTTCTGACAGTAAAAAATGACACTGTGAATCAGAAATTTGCAAAATATGCAATGAAAAAAATAATTCTGCATTAAAAAGGTTTACACTGTAATTCTTACTTATTATACAAACATTAGAAACAGTATTGCACGTCACAACACAGATTCGAGGTTAGTCAGCCTTTCAAAATGTGTTAAATTCAAGTTTCAGCGCATCGATGAGGACCGGCCGCTGGGGCCGTGATGCAACAGGGGAGATTCTCAAGTGTCTTCCATGAACGTAATAAACCCTCAATGTTTCCTTCCTTCAGACAAACTGTCACGTATTCATATATTAATCATATTAATATATTAAAAGCTTTGATATATTAATATATGAATATATACATAATTGCATGGATGTTTCATGAAACTTTTTTTTTCCTTCCTTGAACAGAACCTGCTTCTGGACAGATTTATAAATAGTAGGAGAACTAAAATGTGTATAATAATAAGCCTACTGCAATAGAAAAATACAATCCAAATCAAATAGTTATTTGTCTACAAAAATAGTGAAATAAATATGATTTTTTTTACAAAAACTAAACCAAAAAATAAAACACACACACGCACGCACATTTATGCAAACACACACACAAAGCAACAGTGTTTAACACAGAGAACCAAACATGGAGCTCACAAACAACACAAAGAGCCCCAGTGTTGGGGAGGCGGGCGATGAGGGCGTCACCCAGGAAACGCCGGCCCAAGGGGGCGTTCCTTCATTTACGCGCCGTAACGCAGCTCGTCCACCATTTCACTGGACTGTCCTAACACGCACCGCCCGCCCGGCGTGCACACAATTCTTAAATAATTATCATGAAAAAAAATAAGCATTGTTAAATCATCTTGTATAATTAAAATATCTCCATATTTATATTAAAACAAGATTTAATATAAGGACAGGTTTTTGTTTTTTTTTTACTTCAGACCACCCAGCTGCTGCTATGGTGACGGCGAAACGAGACGGGGAGATGAACAGAAAAAGGTAGTGCATAATATTATCACGACATGATTAGCGAGGTCAAAGGTTAACGTTGTGTACGGGTAATAAATACTATATAGTTAAAAAAATAAATAAACATACGCACATCTCAGAGTAGTAGCAGTAGTAACAGGAGACACCGTGGACGGCTTCGAGGACAGCGAACACACACACACACACACACACGATCACGTGGCCACAGAAATGAGAACAGCTTTATCGAGTACAGTACCAAACTGCCAGTTAGGGCACCGGCGCACACTGCCATTAGAGAGATTGTCCCTACGAGTGATGGAAGGGGGAAGGGGACGTGACCTGAACACGGAGGAGAAGACCTTTTATCATTCTGTCCACTATCATTCGTCAATTGAAACACGATCTTCACATTTGTATTAAACGGCCACAGTAACTAAATACCGACCAAATTATTCCGAGTAACGTGGCTACGGCAGCCCGTCTCCGTCTGTCGATGCTCAGGGAGGCTGTGGTGAGGGAACAGGTCAAGGCCAGACGTCAGGAAGTTCCAATTTGTCTCAAAAGAACAGAAAGCAAATGAAAAGAACCTCAATCCACACTAACTACACACACACAGCACGGAGAGACGACACGGACACCAACAACCACAAACACCACAACTTTTTTTCTGTTTTGTTTCGGATTTTTGATTTTTTTTTCTTTAAATTCCCACAAACCACTTGTACACAAAACGTCCAGACGTCCTAATCTAAGACTAACGCTGCGTCCTGTAGAATAATCATGTAAATGGATCACCACATCAACACATGCAAGTTTTAAAAGTTTTCAACTTTTTTTTTTTTTAATCTTACTCTTAATACCTAGCTCTTTGATATTTCTGTCATGCTACATAGTGTTTCTTTTTTTTTTTGTTTAATTCTGTAATATGACTGTTGTACCGTGAGATAAATTTTTCCCCCTATACGTGTCGGTAACCTCTATACTGCATGCAGATGCTGTATAGTCACAAACATGCACTTAAAAGATTTCACATTCGCGTCTTCTATAGCAACGTGGTCAGCATGGCTGTGTGACACAGCAGTTCGCAAGCTCCTTTTTGGCAGGATGGCAAACAGGAGAACACCTACAATTCTACTCGTGTATTGTAATATAGCAGCAAAGCTTCTTAAATAGCTTGTGTTCGGGGAAAAAAAACTGTGGATAGAGCTCGCTTGGTTATTTTTGAGGTATTGTTCTTCTGGTCACGTAGAAACGCCAGAAGCTGCGAGTTCTGCTCTGGGTGGGTGGAGATATACTTTCATGCTTCCTATGGTTTGCTACCTTTGGTTAATGACCTGGGACGGGCTGTAGAGTCAGTAAGATAACCGCTTATGCTTCATTATTTAAATCCAGAAACGGGTGCGTGCTTCGCCCACTCAGGAAGGGGTCGGGGGGAGGGGTCTAGCAGCAGACAGACAGACAGACAGGCTGCCCCCCTCCCCCCCATGCCAAACATTCGCTCATCTACCTTAAATCTCAAATATAAAAATAATTTTGGAAAAAAAAAAAAAAAACAATAAAAAAAAAAAAATCTCTCTTTCGTGTTAATTTCATAAAAACAAAAAATTAAATAAGCTAAAAAGAACGTGAAAGTACCACATAAAATGTTATCGGAGCCTGAGATGGGGGTGGTTTGGTGAATAACTGAGGCTTGTAGTGTTTTGGCTGCTACAAAAGTTAAATATCTGATATATATATATATATATATGTGTGTGTCTGTTTATATTGTATACTGTTATGTACTCTATACTGATAGCTTGGGGGTGGGGGCGGAAAAAGCACTTATTCTTGCCACGCGTTCTCCCCACGACGCCTCGGGACCCTCAGTTCCAGCGGAAGTGGATCTGGCGCGGCCGGTCGGCTCCCTCCTTGACCAGCGGCTTGTGGAACTCCCGTCCGGCGCGGGAGTGGATGTTGGCCCAGCAGAACTCGCAGTAGTACTGCAGGCAGGTGACATTGGCGCAGAAGAACGGGGCGAACTTCCCGCCGCAGCGCGCCCCCTGGCATTCGTCACACAGCTGGTCGTCCAGCACGTACGGCTTCACCTCCACCTGCAGGGGGCAGCATCAGCATCAGCGTACACACTTTATCACCAGGGCTCACCTGCGCTCACGTTCTGACCAGAGGACACTTACATTTATCAGACGCGGTTATCCAGAATGACTTACATTCAGTAATGACAGGGACAGTCCCCCGGAGACACTCGTGTCTTACTCAGGGACACAATGGTTGTAAGTGGGTGTCGGCCTAGTGGGTAACACACTCGCCAAAGAACCAGAAGACCCAGGTTCAAATCCCACTTACTACCATCATGTCCCTGAGCAAGCTTAACCCTGAGTGTCTCCAAGGGGGACTGTCCCTGTAACTACTGATTGTAAGACACTCTGGATAAGGGCGTCTGATAAATGCTGTAAATGTAAAGTGGGGTTTGAACCTGTAACTTTTTCTGGTTTATAGGCAAGTAGGCTACTTCCACCCCCCAGAAGACCACTGCTGACCAGGTTCGATTAAGGTTTGGGTCCATTCACCACCCAAAAATGTGCAGCCAGCAGCCGTCCTGTGGTCAATAACTGACCAACGATGGAAGGAAGGAAGATGCTGGGCATCTAAATGATGGCCTCTAAGGGTGTTTTTAGTCCTTTTAATGAACTCACACTGATCAGTCAGCATTTTTGAGCTTTTTTCTGTGAACATACACCAGGCGGAGACACATGGAAGGAGGACAAAGTTCAGGCAGACAGACACAGAGCTACAGCAGACAGCCTTTAGGCTAATTCAATAAGGGCTAACAAGCTTTCTGCTCTCCACAGACTGCAGTCTGATAATCTCAGTGTCTGGCATACACACAAGCTTAAAATTACCCTTTAGCATTACTGTAATGTTTTTCCTTTTAACCTTATTCGTCTGAGACGTACCCGCTTGTCAATGTCCCCGTGCTGCAGCTGGACAAACCGGGCGCTGATGGCGGCGATGTAGCTCTGCTGATTGGAGAAGGCCACGCGCCCCGCCCCTTTGGGATACTTCAGCTCTGGATCGGTGTCGATTCCCGCGTAGCAGACCCCGCCGTACAGGCGGTCCATGATCATGGCCAACTCCACTGGGGAGAGGAGACACACCACGGTGGTTGGTGGCAGAGAAAAACAAGGATGCAGATTTTACAGATTTGCCTGTACTGGAACTGGAAATTTACCTGCTCGGAGGGGGCGGGGCACTCCTCCCACAAAGATGGTCTTACGAGGGTCCAGGGGCTGTGAGCCGTCCATCACAAAGTCACTGTCACTAAGGTTCCATGGGCGAATCTGGACCTGTGGACAAAAGCTGACTTAAAATGTTGCATCCTTTCATACTTCAACCTGATATTTCATGCTATTTCTGATATGATATTTCAGTACAGAAGTAGTGGTGGCCTAGCGGTTAGGGAAGAGGTCCCATAATCAAAAGGTTGCCGGTTTGAATCCCGATCTAACAAGGTGCCACTGAGGTGCCACTGAGCAAAGCACCGTTCCCACACACTGCTCCCCAGGCGCCTGTCATGGCTGCCCACTGCTCACTCAGGGTGATGGTTAAAAGCAGAGGACACGTTTCATTGTGTCACCGTGTGCTGTGCTGCAGTGTGTCACAATGACAATCACTTCACTTTCACTGTTCAGAAGGTGCACTCTGCGATCAAAAAGTTGACGGACACATCTCGCCCTCAGCGGCCGCAATCTTGACTACACAGTGGAAGGGGAGTGAGCGTTGTCATGTGATAATCAGGGTCAAATGTCACAATGTGTGTTTCAACACCCTGCTGAGCGATACATGTGGTGCTACATGGACGTGTGGTACCATATGGTACTCTGATGATACGGGGTTTGGTCTCTCTGTCCCTCTGTTCACGTTTACTGAACATGTTGAGTCTAAAATGTGGAATAATAGACCGGCTTGTATGGAAATTAATTCAGTCAGTAGTGTTGTTTTTATCGTAACATTTTTGTCAATATCTTTGAAAACGAGATGAGCCACAATGTAATTTCTGGCCATCTGACAATAACTATAACAAAATCTATCATGTAATATTGTTGACGAATAAAAACAAGACTAAATGTGATTTACAAAATAGAAACGGGGAGAAATGTCCACTTGAATGGATGTTGAGTATTCTTAATTCTATAAGATGACAATAATTATACAATAATAAGATTTGTTTTAATTATGAAATGGGTCTGACTAAAAAATTTTGTTTTGTCTGTTCTACTTGGTACTTGACTATACTGACTGGGTTAAATAGAATTTCATTACAAAAAAAGAGTAAAATACCAATTTTATTAACTAAAACTGGATATTCAAGGATAATTCTGACTAATATAAATGATGACATCCTGACGCAAAGACTAGACTACAAGTAAACTTAGGACAGGCCGCCAAAAAGAACTATATCAGTCCGTGGTGTTTGTGTGCTGCTGAACTCACTGGCTTGTCCTTGATGGTTGGACTGGAGACACACAGGTACAGTTTTCCGTCCTCCTCCAGGCAGGCCTCGATCAGAGCTTGGACTGAGCTCTCCTCTTGAAACAGCAGGAAGGCGTAACCTGCACACACACACACACACACACACACACACTCAATTATCCACTCCCATTATGGCATGTAGTAAAATGGTAAGCTGTCCTAGTTGACCAAGTGTACGATCTCGAGGGTGGTAGTAGCCTAGCGGGATCAAATCCCGCTTACTACCGTTGTGTCCCTGAGCAAGACCCTTAACCCTAAATTGGTCCTGGGAGACTGTCCCTGTACCTACTGATTGTAAGTCGCTCTGGATAAGGGCGTGTGATAAATGCTGTAAATGTAAATGCAAATCTCTGCTTCGTTGGCTTCATCTTATTCATACATGTTCCCCACAATGCACTGAAATGTGCTTATACAACTGGAATTAATATATAGCTATAATATATATTTAATTGTTTTTGTCACTGCGATACACTGCAGCACAGCACACATTCATCACAACGAAATGTGTCCCATCGCCCTTGGTGAGCAGCGGGCAGCCATGACAGGCCCGGGGAGCAGTGTGTGGGGACGAGACCGTCATCAAGGGGACCTCAGTGGCACCTTGGCGGTTCGGGATTTGAACCCGCAACCCTTCGGTTATAACCCTTCCTCACCTGCTAGGCCACAACTGTGAACTTAAGTAAGATCTTAAAGATGCTGAGGTAACTGTAACCCTTATTAAATACCAGGTGGTTGCTACGTATAAATCAGCGCTGCAGTGTAGGTTTGAACCTGGAATCAATGCAGTTCTCTTCTCATCAGACCAAAGAACCCAGCGGTACGAGACCGTAACCGAGGCAACTGACGGTGAACTCTATCACTCATGATCACTGCGCCACAGTTAGAAGTAGGCAGGCCTGAGCGTCGGGTCCACCATGTGGTTATGTCTGGAGTTGTCTGCGGCAGCAGGTACCTTTAGGGGGGAAGTACGACTTGCTCTCCGCCTTGTGTGGCCAGTCCACCACCAGGTGGCCGAAGCGGCGGAAGCTGGAGGTGATCTCGTCTGGCACGAGGAAGATGGAGAAAGACGTGTTAACGCCCAAGGACGGGTGTCAGGATGAAAGCTTCTTCTCGGCCACTGACCTTCATCGATGTCTGGAGGGAGGCCCCCGACAAACACCTTGCGAGAGAAGCGCTCGATGCGCTCGCCGTTCTGGTGGGGGTAACAGTTGGGCGAGCCGAGGACCCCCGGGACGCCTTGGTTGCCGTGGCCATCGTCAAGGAGACCGTCGTCGATGGGGAACAGCGAAGAGCGCCCTGCGGGACAACCATGCTGTTACACAAGGCTGCGGCGGAGGACGGGGAACTCGCGCGGTTACATGGATGCAGCGCTGGACGTGTCGCTGGGGCGCATTTACTGTAACTTCCAGCACTGATGCATGTATCAAGCGCAACACGTAGCACGAGGACGGGCTGCGAGCTGCGCCACGAAGCGAAAATGAGAACCAGGCTCGGCCCATGCACTATTGTTAAGACGATGACAGGTAATTAGGGGAGCGGTGTACATTTTGTCCGTAACGTGAAGGGGACCCGCACACCCCTGAGTGAAATTGATTCGTTCCGATGTGAAGTTGGTGGGGCGGCTTATTTCATCAGAGCTCATAAAAAGCCCCCGACCTTCCGATGGCCTGCGGACAAACCTGGACGTGTCTGACAGTGACTGGGAATCATGTCATAGCAGGGGTCAGGTGGCCTGGACTAATCCATGAAGCATTTCAGCCCGAAGCCCTTTGAAACACTAAGCGGCGGTAAAAGTGGACGTCCCTGCCGAGTAAAAACAGGCGGCGCGTTAATCTTCGCCGAAGTTCTGCATGACGGCCACGCTGTGTCGTAAACAGCCTTTAGCCATCAGCCTAACCATTGGGATTTGGCAAATGCAGCCCGTGTACTTGCCGCCGCCATTTATTGGGCTGGGCCTTTTCCCTGAAAAACGATTTCAGGCTTATTATTTATTGATTTATTTTGCTGCATCTCCGGAATCCCAGTTCGCTCTCGCCCGCCTCCTTCTTTTTGCTCTTTCGCGGTTAAATGGCGGCTCCTCCTGTCCCAGTGTTAGAGAAGCCATGCCAACACACAACACGACACAGGAAGCGGGGGTTACCTCGTCGTCTCCCATAGCTCCTCGCTGCATGTAAACAGAGCAGAGTAGATTTTAGCAGAGAAGAGAGAAGAACAGGGAAATGAACTGCACCGGGCCCCGTGGCTCCGGCCAGGCCAGTACATGGAATGCCGTTCACTAGACTGGACTTGCGTGAAAAAACGGATCCGAATGCTCTCGGGAACTCATCCTGCCAGCCATGTGACACATATCTGGGATTCCTGCCGGTCATGTGACCAGCGGCGCGGCTGCACCTCCGAGCAAGTCATGTGACATGCAGCAACTATTCCGCTGGCTCATGTGACCCACATTCCGAAAGCTCTCAGCTGAGTTCATGACAAACACTGGCTTGTTTCTGCGACACGGACGTGTGATCCAGCGGATGGATCGAATCGGACTCGTTTCCACAGCAAATCTGAGTGCGGTGCCTCGAGCGGGGTGGGGTGGTCAACCACGTGAGTCACAAGAACATGTTGATTTCCCTCATCCAGCACCCCCAACATGGTCGTTTCGACTGATTTAAATGTATAAACACAACATGAGGTGGTGAATGAGGGATGAATTACAGGAAGGAATTTTGGGTCCATTAGAAGAACGAACACCGTGAAGTGATTGTCATTGTGAAACATTGCAGCACGGCACACGGTGGCACAACGAAATGTGTCCTCTGCTTTTAACCATCACCCTTGGTGAGCAGTGGGCAGCCATGACAGGCGCCCGGGGAGCAGCGTGTGGGGACGGTGCTTTGCTCGGTGGCACCTTGGCGGATCGGGATTCGAACCGGCAACCTTCTGATTACGGGGCCGCTTCCTTAACCGCCAGGCCACCACTGCCCCAGTGGCTGTTCCAAATGTATGGGAAACCCCCATCACAGCAGTGCAAAGTGCACACTCATGGAAAACGGGAGAAGAAATGGCAGAGCACACACTCATTGGCCACTTTATTAGCTCCACTGACCCAAGGCTAGTTTTCAAGTTTTCCCAGACAGGGTAGAAGATGGCCGAATATGACTCCCTATCTTTACTCTCTAATAGGTCTGTAATAAAAGTGGCCAGAGAGTGAATGTTACTAATTCTATATGACTCTATGAGCATGTTCCATAATAACCGCTGCAGGGCCTGATCCGTCCGTGTTGCAGATAACATGCAGACAGAGGAAGCCAGACATGAGGAGACATGAGAGAGGAGACATAATTACCACTGAGCATGAGCAGGCCATCTGCCCCGGGGTGAGGGCATCCCACTCGGCCTGAACAGACAGATGCAGACGAGGATGAGACACGGGACAGGTGGACAACCTGATTCTGGTGTGTGTGTCACATGACTTGCTCCGTTTGTTACCAGGACACCAGCAGGGTGGTAGCAGCCTAGTGGGTAAGACACTCGCCTATAATCCATAAAGACCATAAAGTTCCCAGGTTCATACCCCACGCACTACAGTTTGTGCCTGAGCAAGAAGCTCGGTGTTGTCAGACGTACGATAATGATCATATTTGTACCATAATTCTATCCTCTGTATGATCAATAATTCCAAAACCTTTGTTAGCACGACAGGGTGCAGATTTCAGATTTTTCGCAGCATCGCCATCAGACCTAAATAAATGAACGGGTGAAAGAGCCCAGTTTTACTGTAATGCTTCCTGTCGCTGTTGCAACGTGCAGATGACGTTCTGGGACTTGATACCCACACAGGTAGAGGCGCTGTTCTGCCCCAGAACTGTTCTGTGGGTAAAAGTTGCATTAAACACTATAATATGCCCGGCCTATCACGACATGCGTTCCTGAAGCAGATTTCCTGAGCGACGGAAACTGGAAATTGGTTGTGTACGAGAATTTTTCTCAAAGTGCAATAGTTAAAAGATGCTGGCGTCTGGTAAATGTCCTACCCAGCCTCACACAGTTTTTAAAAAATGGCTCCTCAGCATGAGGGCCGGTGTGACATTTCAGCCACTGTCGCAAACTGACAAAACATCAGTTTAAAACGATACGGCCGCCTTCAAAACAAAGATGCCCCGTTTGATTGGCTTACTTGTATTTCAGAGCGTTTAAAGATTCAGGACGGCCGTCTGAAGGCAGGACATTGTGTGTGTACCTGCGGCCACCTGACACCCGCACGCACTTCCACTGACCTCCACTGGTTCTGCAGCGTTCATTAACGTCATTAACATTTCATATTTCCAGAGCCCTTCTACACGGCTACCTGCGAAGCGGCCCTGGGCCGCGTTATCTGGGCCAGCCTGGCCATTTTAGCCTGCGCGGTGGCGGCCCGGAGGGACCCTCTCGCCAGGCCGGCGCTGTTCCCTTCCCCCCAGGCTGCGCCGGTGTCACACGCGGTGGCGATGACGGCAGCGCTAAATTTAGGGCCCCCCCCTCCCTTCTCCTCCATCTGCTCCATCGGACAGAGCCGCGCCCAAACCCCCCCGACTCTCCCACACACGGACCTGCGCGTGTTCACCTTTGACCCAGGAATATCTGCATTGTTAGAATCGCTCTCTCTCGATGGGATTTCTGGGAAAAAAAATTAAGCCCGTTTCCGGCGTGAGCCGGTGGGATTTCTGAGACCCTAATGGGATTTTTGGCCTGCGATTAAGCTCACGCAACTCCGTTATGAAATTCTCACATTCCCCACTTGCATGCTGGGTGTCAAAGGTCACTTGGGGGTTAAAAGGTTAAGCAATATCAAACGTCTAGGTGGTTAGCTTAACAAAATGGCGTCCCGCCTGCTAACAGACTCACCCTTCAGCGGGTCCTGCTCCGCCCGCATGATGTCGATCAGGGAGCTTTCCAGGGAGTGCATGTTCAGACTGTCGTACATTCTGGAGCGATCCTGAGGGAGAAGAACGGGGAGAGTGTCATGCTACGCTAACGCTACACACAGAGTGGGGCAAAATTTACAAATTTGTCCATTAATAACGTCCATAACTAAGCTGCATCATTATTTGTATTTTGTTCCTTTTTCGGGGGGTGAAAAAACCCAATAACCAGGTATTAATCAATATTGAAAAATGAGAAATACATTTGCGGATGATATTGGCGTGACATGGCGAGTGATGCTGCTGGTGGGCCTCTGAGAAAGGAGTACGAACTGCTTTCATCATTAGCCATTTGAACAGCGTAAATAAGCTGTTTGCTACGTTATCAGTACGGTAGCAGCTAGCGGCTCTGGCTAGCAATAAAATTATGACATTGACGTTACATTAACGTTAAAATAACATTAATAAGCGTAATAGCATAGCACAATTATTTGAGTCTTAAAAAGTATCATGTTTCCTTTGTTCTTCGTTTGCACTGCATAAAGGTAAGTTAATTACATTAAAGGTACGTAACTACGAAAATTGAGCTGCCTTATGTTACTGCCCGCATCGTTAAAACCCCTATTATAGTTTATAACGTCATAGAATTTATAGAATGATATTGAATGTCTGCACGTGTGTCCTAAACAACGTCATGCAAAATGTAACACGGCCTGAATGCTGATACGTCATTTTTCGTGTTGTGAATACGTATCACTATTACACGTATTCTGTTACATGTATCCGGGCCCTGGTTACACGCTAAACACACACACACACACACACACAAGCCTTGATAATTATCCCAGGATTACTGCACACCGAACATGCACACACGCGCGGGATGAAAATTCTTTCCGTCTTTATTCACCCCGACTACGGAGGCGTGCGCGGCAGCGGGTCCCCCCGGTACGGTAATCACCACGCCGCAGGGACGCGGGCGAGACGTAAGGGCATCCTGCGGGCACCGCCGGGGCACAGGTGACGGGCCCATCGCTCCTGCTGACGGAGGTGCTAAATTCTCCTCCCGGCTGCTATATTTAACCCAGAGAGCGCCACATTCCCTGCATGTCCCCGTCTTTATGGCACTGGGACCGATCCGAATCGTCGGAAATAAGAAATATTGGTAGTAGCCTAGTGGATAAGACCCTGATCTATGATCCAGAAGACCCAGGTTCAAACCCCACTTACTAACATTGTGTACCTGAGCAGGACACTTACCCTGAGTGTCTCCAGGGGGGGACTGTCCCTGTAACTACTGACTGTAAGTGGATAACAGCAGCGCCAGAGCATTAACCAATAAAAAACATGGGCCGGTGATTTTAGCAGATAAAAACCACTTTGCACCGTACTGGGGCCCGTCCCTTTCCGAGTTATTCTAGAATGTATTGTTTTAGAATTTAATGATATAAAACGTCCCCGTGCAGAGGGCCTTTGAGCCGAAACTGTCAGGGCAACGTGCTCCGGTCACTTCCGTGCCTGTCACGCTGATGGCTGCGCAAAAGCAGGACGAATCAGAGTGGGCCGCCGTCGACTTACTTCCCATCCCTCACTCGCTCTCACGCAAGGCCTGCTGGGAGTCACTTTCCCCGCTCGCTCCGTCTCGGCCCCCGGCGGTGACGCAGCAGGGCCCGGAGGAAGGAGGACGCGCACGGAATGCCAGGAATTCTGAGTGGGACACTGTTTATGGAAATGAACAACAGCACGGCGTGCCGCCTGCTTCCTGGAAAAGGATTAGGAACGTTGGAAGGGAGAAAGCGGCCAGGTCTGGGTATGTCCTTTAAAGGGCCGGGCTGTTTTATGGGTCGCGCACCTCGTCGTTACCCCACTACCTACAATTTACCTCCATAAGAGGTTACAGCCATAACACGTACAACACCACGGACCCGGACCCTTCATTCGCCCCACCATGTCAATACATCGGGGGCAGTGGTGGCCTAGCGGTTAAGGAAGCGGCCCCAAGGGTGATGGTTAAATACAGAGGACACATTTCACTGTGTCACCGTGTGCTGTGCTGCTGTGTATTACAAGTGACAATCACTTATACTTATATAGAAGGTTGTCGGTTCGAATCCCGAGCAAGGCACCGTCCCCACACACTGTTCGCCGGGCGCGGTGACGGTTAAAAGCAGAGGACCCATTTTGTTGTGTCACCGTGTGCTGTGCTGCTATGTATCACAATGACAATCACTTCACAATTTATCATCCCGAGGACAAAACTAAGCGTGGACGCACCTGCAGGGGCAGCAGCGTGTTGCTGTTGCCGTCCGTGCGGAAAACGTTCTCCTCGATCCAGGACTTGGGCCCGAGGGAGCCGGCGGAGCGCGGGAACTTGGGCGGGGCGATGACGTTGCTGGAGAAGGGCTTCTTCATGGGGGAGGCGTGGCCGGCGGAGCCCGGGACGCCCATGCCCCCGCGCCGGTGGTCCCTTCCCCAGGACATGCCCGCGGAGGTCCAGCCGCCGCCCTGGTGGGCGCCCCACGGAGACGGTTTCACCATCGGCTGCACAGACGAATGGCGTGTGTTAATGCCGCCACCGGACGGGTGTGTGCGTGTGTGTAGGGCGGTAGTAGCCTAGCGGGTAACACACTCGCCAACGAACCAGAAGACCCAGGTTCAAATCCCACTTACTACCATAGTGTCCCTGAGCAGGACACTTAACGCTGAGTGTCTCCAGGGGGGGGACTGTCCCTGTAACTACTGATTGTAAGGCTCTCTGGATAAGGGTAAATGTAAATGTGTGTCCGCTGTTCCAAGCGCTCCTGCTGCGGCCTTGGCCTAACACATCCTGCTCCAGGCTGCGGGGCGGGGGTAAGAAGATTTAGAGCTTTGAGAATCCCACATCTCTCCCACGAACATTAATCGCCGGCGCCACACGAACGCGGCACCATCTTCACACGCGCACAAAATCATTTTTTAAATAAGGCTGAGGCCAACATCTCCACTCCGCGTCCCTATACACAAAGGGCCACTCCCTACCACAGTCATGTGACCCGACTCCACCTTCACGCCGCTTATTCCGGCCTGAAGCGCCACGCGGACGCCATAGAGCGGGTTCGGAGACGCCTCCGGAATCCTCACCCCGGTTGGAATCACCGTCAGGCGCCGAGGCGGAGCGGGGGTGTCCTTCTCCGGCCTTATCCACCCCCCCCTTGGTAGATAGTAGATCTAGATGTGGGGTCGGTGCGGATCGGCAGTTCCGCGGCGCGCCTGCAGGGGCCGCTGTTTCCCCGACGCACCTTCCTTCTTCGTTAGTAATTACTTCTTTAGTAATAAAACGACGACGAATGCCGGAACCCGATAAAACGCCGCCGACTGAACGACACGGGAAACGCGGAACGCGGCTCGGCCACACGTCGCCGGACGCGTAGAAGAGAAAAACGACGTGCGGTGGCGGCGTCCAGACACAATGAGGGCCGGGAGTGGGGCCGGGTGCAGGGCCGCCTCACCTGGTGGCTGTAGCCGTTCCTCTGCTGCAGGAAGGCGCCCTGCTGCGGGGGCATCTGGGGGCTGGCCGGGGAGCGGCGGCTCTGCGGCGGCGGGACGCTGATCTGCGGGGAGAAGGGGCCGCCGAAGCCCTGCACGCTGATGCCGGCGCACAGGTTACCTGACACCGAGGAGAAGCTCTGGAAGAAGGCCGGGTTGATGGAGGAGGGGATCCCGGGGTAGAAGCTGTGGTCGGGCTCGCCGGCGGGGACCGGGTGGCCGGGGTTGGCCGAGCCGGAGGCGGGCGGAGGAGGGGGGCTCGTCTGGACGGACCAGGGGGTCCCGAAACCGGGGAGCGTCGGGGACGCCGGGCCGCCGCCGCCGGGGTTCTGCATGTCGGGATGCGGGAGGCTGGAGAAGGCGGCGCCGGGGGAGTCCATCTGGAGCTGAACGCCGCTCGGCTTATCCGCGTCGGCTTCGGCCTCCTCCTCCGCCGACGGACCGCGGGACTGGTGGCCGGTGCCCGGGTCCTGGGCCGGGTGACCAAATTCTCCCGCGGGCGGGGGCGGCTCGGGGCAGCCCGGCTGCTGGTGCGTCTTCCGGTCGCGCTGAAGGTCACAGCAGAAGCGCTCCTGGCCCACCGTGGCCTGGAACCCGGCGAGGCGCGGCCGGCTCTGGCTCCTCTCGGCGGCCGCGGGCTCCTGCGGGGCGCTCAGCGCCGCCGGCTCCTCCTGCGCGGCGCGCTGCCGGGCCGCGGCGGTGAGGAACAGGGCGGACACCGCGGCGGCGCCGCTGCGCGACACCGGGACCGCCGGGCCGGGGCAGAACTGGCCGTCGGCGCCGCCGTTTATACTCACTGGCTGCAGCAAGCCGAACCCGTAATCGCCCATTTATTCATAAAAAGAACGACGCGAACATTTACAGCGGGTTCGGGCCCGGGACGGGAACGGAAGGAGGGGCCAAGGTCGCGTCGGTCGTCCTTTGCCGCATCGACCTCCGGCGCGCTTCTCTCTCTCCCCCCGCGACGTCACTGTACGCGGACGCTACGTTCTCATGTCGGCACCACGACCGGCGTCGGTCCCCGGCGAATCGTCCCCGAACCGACGGCGCGACCCCCTCCTCTCCTTTGGCCGGCGGATCCTGCTGCGGCAATAAAGGATTAAGCGTCCCGAGCGGCGCCCACGTCAGCGGCGCGTCACGGGGCCCCGCCCCCCGTACCGCATTATTTGCGTCATGGGCATTAATTATTCATAAGGTGCGGCGCGTGGTCATATTTTTAGGGACAAGGAGAGGTCGGGCGCTTCTTCCTTTTTTTTTTTCGGGGAAGGTCGGCGTGTGTGTGTGTGCGTGTGTGTGTGTGAGTGTGTGTGTCTTTTTTGGGCTGGGGGGCTCCACCCCCCCCCGTCCCCCCGGGCTGACGTGGCGTCACACGTGGACAGAAAGCCTTTCTCCAGTGCCGTGGGAAAAAATCGTAATAAGCCGGTAATTAACCAGTTGGTGACCAGGTGAAAGAACATAAATGCGGATTTGCATATATGCATGCACAGGCGCGCATATAAATAAATAAATATATATACATAGACGCACACACACACACACACACACACACACACACTTTTAAACGGATTAATGTTAAACGCTGTGTTCTGTGCATGGTGGCCCACCTGGAAGGGACTTTTCTGATCGATTTTACAGCGAGCAGCAGCACCGAGTGTGTCATGTTGCGCGCTATTTAAAGCAGCCAAATAACCTTGGGCCAGAGTAAAACCAGCCTTTTCCCCTAGAGTGGCCTATTATTATTATTATTATTATTTATTCATATATTATATATAATCATCATATGCCAGGGAAGTTCATTTCACAATTGTATTACAGCTTGTAAATAGGCACCCTTAGCGTTCCTCCTGTAATAATGCAGGAACAATACTGGTCATTTTGCAGAAATATCACGAAGACGCCAAAAATACCGTGAGCATGTAATAAAATTGCATATAATAAGCACGCACTCGAATGGCTGCGCAAAAAAGGTGCGTGCGTGACGCTGCGCAAACACGAACCGAACGAAGCGAAACGCGTAAAAAAAATTATAATTCGGGTCCCTGAATTCCGGCCGACCGTCGGAATCGGCGGATCCGTCCACGCTCCGCGGGCATCTTCGTCGGGTTTTTTTTAATTTTTTATTTGTATTATTATTTATTTTTATCTCTTTATAGCCCAGATGGCGCCGAGCGCGTCGCCGATGCGCAGCCACGACGCGGCCGGACGCGCAGATCGTGGTCCCCCGTAAAATGGATTATGCGATTATCCGCGCATCTGCTCCCGCGGAGCGTCATTACACCTGCGGGAGGACATTCCCCCCCCCCTCCCGCATTATTAATTCGTATTCCGACCCCCCCGACCTGAGCGAATCACCAGGTGACTGGCCGGCAGCGGACGGCCATTGTCTTGACACCTCCTGGTAAAGCAATCACTGGCCTGATGACGTTAATGACTTCAGGACTTTTATTGTCATTGTACAGTTACCTGGGCAATGAAATTAGCTGGCATGACCACAAAGATGCAGGAAAAACAAGATAAAAAAAAATCTGTTTTCAAACGGACCAGTAGCATCATAATGGACACGTAATGTAGACCATGACACTGGACTCTGGACAAATCATCAGCAACCTGGAAGGGCGTCCCTCTCTGTATCACTCCTTCCCAAGGTTCCTTCCTTTCTTTATTTCTCTCTCCTAGTGGTTTTTTTTGTCTTTGTCTTTTTTTTTCCTTGTGTGCAGAAGGGTCACGTGTGGGGGGTGTCAACTGTAGGGCCTGTCAAAGCCCATTGAGACATACTGTATGGGATTATGGGCTAAATAAGAAATAAATGTTGTTGTATATGGGTACAACAGACATGGGGCGGGGTACATGCTAGAGCGTCATAAATATGATAAATAAGGGGGGAAGGGAAGGGCTGACGTCCAGTTCACAAAAAATGACCCTAAACACGATCTTATTAATTTACTAAGAACGACTAAGATTGGAATCAGAAGGTTGCAGTGAATGTGATGAATGTGATTAGATGATTTGACACAACAGCACGTGTTGAATTTTAGGTAATACACACCGATGTCTTCTTTAATGCGACGCAGGCATTTTCGAATGCTGACACCTTCATTTGCTGCAGAGTAAGACGTCACCCGGCCCCCAGGGGCCCTCCCGTTCGTCCCCGGACCCCCAGCACCGTCCTCTTCAGCTGTTAACCCTGTAAACAGACACCTTCTCCGTCCTGCCTCCCCCATCCTGCCCCAGATGGGACAGTCCCACCAGCAAGGGGGCAGGTGTGGACGCCTCGCTCTCTGCTGACCAGCCATAGGCTGCGATTGGGTGGGGTTGTGTGTGTGTGTGTGTGTGTGTGTGTGTGTGTGTGTGTGAGAAAGAGAGAAAGAGACTACCAGCTGCTGCCCATCACCCCCTGCACACACACACTGATTAAGAAGCGCTCGGCCGGGGGAGGGGACGAGCGACGCTGTGTGTGTGTGTGTGTGTGTGTGTGTAGGGGATGTTCTGCGGGTGGCAGGGATGATCTGCATGCGCCACGACCGCCTTCTGAACCGGGCCCGACACCCCCAACCCGAGAGCGAAGTCGACACATGCACCCGCACCGCAAATAAACACGTTCGCATTCACCCCCCCCCCCCCCCCCCCCCCCCCACACACACGGGTATTTTTAGATCTTGTGTGTAAGCAGAGTAAATGCTGTCTTTATACCAATACAACCCTACTCGCACACACAAACGTTCCGTAGCTATGAAGCCGCTTCTGTTACAGAACCAGGGCGATATCGAGGTTCTAGCAAATAAGCCCAACATGATACATTTCCAGCATTCACCATACGCCCTTATCCAGAGCGTCTTACAGTCAGTAGTTACAGGGACAGTCCCCCCCTGGAGACACTCAGGGTTAAGTGTCCTGCTCGGGGACACAATGGTAGTAAGTGCAGTGAATGTGATGCAATTACTTGACGATTTCACACAATAGCGTGTGTTGAATTTTAGGTAATACGCGCCGATGTCTTCTTCCATGCGGATTTGAACCTGGGTCTTCTGGATCTAGGGTGGTAGTAGCCTAGTGTGTAACACACTCGCCTATGAACCAGAAGACCCAGGTTCAAACCCCACTTACTACCATTGTGTCCCTGAGCAAGACACTTAACCCTAAAATTGCTCCAGGGAGACTGTAATTACTGATTGTAAGTCGCTCTGGATAAGGGCGTCTGATAAATGCTGTAAATGTAAAATGTAATGTAATGGATCGAGTGTGTCACCCACTAGGCTACAACCACCCCATACAAACTAGTTTATAGGGGGTTTATAGGGTCTTTCTGAGAAGACCTGGAGTGGAGTGTCTTCCAGTTTCATATTTGCACATTTCATTTTATTCACATTCACTACACATGTGGAAACGTGCATGTGTGAATCTTTATACTGTGTATAAACCCCTCTTCGTCTCTTTCTGCTCTCGCTGACACATCAACAGACCATTTAAATCCCCCATTGTCCTGAGAGCTACACCCTCAAGTGTCCGTGTGTGTTGGGGGTGGGGGGATGTTAGACGGAGAGTGGTCAGGGTGCCAGGTGTGTGTGTGTGTGGGGGGGTCCAGCCCCTACCTGCTGTACTGGTTCAGTCAGCGCCCACCGCCTGGGACCCGTGTCCCCGCTCTGGAGGGTCTCTGAATGTCACCCCGGCCCTTTCAGCAGGTTTGAGGGGAGGCAGCAGGCTGAAGGCGGATTTATTCCTGTAAACTGGCCTTTTGTTTTGTCTCGACGGACTCTGAATGGGATCTCTGTGCTGCTGACAGACACTCACACACACACACAACATACACAAACACATATTCATATTCATACACATTGCTATGATTCATGTTGCTACTCAACACCCTGTGACACACACACACACGGTTAACCCCCTCTCAAATGCAGATTTCATGATGGCTTTTAATTAGTCCTCGGCACACAGAGTGGAACACATTTGCATTTTATGGTTTGTGTCTGATTGCTGAGCAGGGCGGAGATCAAACTTCTGTCCCCTTATACCATTCAGCTACAGGGCCGAGGTGGTAACGAGCTTTTCGGGATTTGTGGCTTAAGGGGAGCAAGATTGAAATAATAAGAATACAAATGTTGGTCACCACCATCAACATCATATTATTCAGTTAATTTACATTGTTAAAAAACAGAATGAACAATTTTAGGATATAAATTAAATAAACAAAACAATAGATTTTATGTAACCATTGACATGTTGTATGTGCTATATTGCAACATTGCACCCTCAGAACAGAACTAAAAAAAATTGCACGATCAGAATCGATCGGCCTTCGCCTACACCCTGTGGTCCTGCTCACCCCGCATTTACAGCCCCGGGCTCCAGATGGGGGTTAAAGGTCAACAATGACAGGTGTCTAAAAGCTCCAGATGCATGCTGGGGCTGAGCAGGTGCTCAGAAGGCACTATAGGTTGCGCAAAAAGCTTTTGTCATTCGTAGGTACCACACAAAGAGATGAGAAACGCACCCCCCCACACACACTGGCCGATCTAAATCAGATACGGTGCGCTTTAAAACGTATTGTGACCAATCAGCGGTGACAGCGATTAGACGCTATTAAGGATACGTAGTTAACACTGATTCGGGGCCCAAATTTAGACCAAAGCGAAAGGGGAAGAGCGGAGCCGTTGCTGCAGGAGAAAACCACTGTGCTAATCGTACAAGAAGTGGAGAAAAGTCTTCTGCTTCTGAATAATGTATCGGGTAACTCAAGCCTCCGACCGTGAATAATGCATGCTGACTCACACACACACACACACACACACACACACACACATGCAAAGTTCAAAATACAAATGATGCAACAAAGCAGCAACAACAAACAGACACATAGACGGGACTGGGAGGATGCGAGGAGCACCATGATTCATCGGCGCAGAGGGAACGGGAGAATATCCTGTATTACGGCGGCGCGATGTTTTTTTTGCATCATTCATGCGCCTGGGAGGGCTGAATAAGGACAGAGGTATCCGGCCAGGTCCGGCCTGCCTGCGGAAACCTTGATTAAACTTTTCCATTAGCGTCACAGAGAACACATCCTGGACTCCCGCAGGCCGCTGTACTTGGTTTCAGGTTGCAGAAGAAAAGGGCCCGACGGCCGCGCATCGATCGGCGCTCAACGTCGCCTAATCATGAGCACGAAATCCCGTTATGACAGAAAATGGAACCGTTTTTTCACCACCAGTGCAGCAGCTGGGCTTCAGGTGTGCTATGAATAAATGAATGCGGTGTACACAACACGTCTGGATGATTATTATCACACAAGGCCTGGTGCGCCGCAGAGATGTATTTGCATTTTTATTACACTCGGAGTCGTAAAAATCCGCACGCTACGAAGTATGAAATTAGTCACAGTCCGTAGATGCTCTCATTACACGCAATTATCTCGGTATAGCCACGGTCTGCCAAATGCAAGCAGATGATGATAATGCACCAGTAGTCAAAATTTGAATTTTGTGCATGCGCAGTTATTTATCTGCTATTTTTTTTTTTTTACAGTTTTTACAGCAAACGGTTAAGGCCTGAATGTAAACGAATTGCAGACAGGATCCTACGAGCGCCGTGCTATTGCTGGCAGGAAGTACAAGTAGACGTAAGGATTTGCACGCCGCTGAAAGAAGGTTTTTGTACAGAGCTTTGTCGCCACCTACTGGCCAATTCGTCAGCAATTTGTTACATTTACATTTAAATATAAAAAGTATATAGTATGTAAGTGTGCCGGAGTGATGTGGTTACACTAGATTTATAAGTGTATTTCTCTAAAAGTGTGCTTTGCGTAAAATACTTTTTATTTTGGTTACCTGTATTCTGGTGTGGGTGAGAGGGAATTAAAGTGACAATCTGGGTGTTTAATAAATTCTGGTTATATGAAATATGTGTCTGTATTTTCTGTTTGTTTAATTTATGGTTATTGTGAATTATGTGAGCTATAAAAAAATTGTATGGTAGAGGCCGTGCCCTTGAGTTAGTGGGTCGGGGACCCGGTTCCGTTCTCTTGAACACATGGCGTGGGCTGTAAGAGGTACGTGGGGTTGGTGCCAAGAATGTTTTATGGTAAATGATGTACATTTTAAGAATATTCTGTGTGTGCATGTTATCATAATACTGTATATTGTAGAGAGAGGCGCCGGAAGGAGGGAGACACGTCGTTCTGATGCGACTTTGATTTTTGTGCAGGTATGCAGCGTTATAAATTGTATATATGTAAAGTTCTCTTGAACACATGGCATGGGCTGTAAGACAGAGAGGAGCAGGAAGGAGGGAGACGCGACCCGACTTTGCTTTTTGTGCAGAAAAATACACATGGTCAAGCAATCTCTTGGTGTCATCTCATCATTTGCTGTTCGAGGGGCAAAAAGAAGAAGGAAAAAGGGGGTTGGGTAAAACTATTGCACATTTGGATAGACATTGCACATGGTCTTATACAGTAGCAGCAGTGGGATGGTCTGCATGGGAGAATGTCAGCGATTTGATGCATTGACAATTGTGATTGCCCACTGTACTGAGCATCAGGTTTACATTTACAGCATTTATCAGACGTCCTTAACCAGAGCGCCTTGCAGTCAGTAGTTACAGGGACAGTCCTCCCCGGAGACACTCAGGGTTAAGTGTCTTGCTCAGGTACACATAGTAAGTGTAGTTTGAACATGTGACTTTGTGGCCGTCTGGTTCAGAGATTCAGATACTGCCACCCACATATGAGGGTGTACACAAAAAAACATTTTGCAAATACGCTGTTCAACAAACTGGTTCTCGGGACGTTTGTGTGAATGAAACAGGTCAGTTTCATATCAAGGACACATAGTGTTCAATTTAGCAGATCAGATCAACAGATCGATTGTGACTGTTGAGCTGAGGCGTGGACAGAGACATGAACTGGCAGGAACCTGTCATGTCTCAGCTGTCCCCTAGATGGCGCTCTTCTCCCGTAAAACCAATGAGGGTCAGTGCCGATTCCTGCAGCCCGGCGACTCACTGTTCACGTCAACCTCGATTAACTAATTAAATGTTGGGACAGGCATGTGTCTGTAAAGAGCAGTAGCCGTATTACTGTCCTTGTCCCCTCCGATCCTCCCACGTGCATTGAGACTCTTGTCTGCCTCAGCACCTGGGACCTCCCCTACAGTTGTGTGGTCACCTGCTCTGAGAAGTGAAGATCAACTCAGCGGCGTGCAGGCAAGCTCATTTGTACGGCACAACTGTACCAACAGATCTTGTAAGTTGTGAGGTGGGACATGTGGGACATATCAAACAGATGCTCAAATGAGATCTGGGGAATTTTAGAGGACAAGTCATCCCCTTGGACTCCCTGTCAGGTCAGGGTGCATTATTCTGCATAATGTTCTTATTCAGAATATTCTTATTATAAGGGGGTGAAGGTCACAATGAGGATCCAGGATCTAAAATGACTCTCCAGACCTTTAAAATCCAGATTTTTATTCAACCAAGCAACTGCCCGCAAGCCCATGAAAGAGTTCAGGCAAAATCCTGGTTGTGCCCATTGCTGCTGGGTGGTCCTACTACAATGGTTAGGTAGAAGAAACCGCCATGTGAGTGCAGGACCCACGGTTTCATAGCAGAGCGTCACACTGCCTCCACCTGGCACATGTTCTGCAAGGGAACACACAAACACACAGTCCAGGCCAAAAGATTGGACACACCTTCGCATTGGTAGATTCTCACTGAAGGCTTCAAAACTATGAATGAACACATGTGGAGTTCTGTACTTAACAAAAAGTGGAGACCTGACCTCCACAGTCACCGGACCTGAACCCAATCCAGATGGTTTGGGGTGAGCTGGACCCCAACAAGTGCTAAACACCTCTGGTGTTGAACTCCTTCAAGACTGTTGGAGAAGCATTTCAGGTGATGACCTCTTGAAGCTCATCGAGAGAATGCCAAGAGTGTGTAAAGCAGTAATCAGAGCAAAGAAACTAGAATATAAAACATGTTTTCACTTATTTCACCTTTTTTTGTTAAGTACATAACTCCACATGTGTTCATTCACAGTTTTGATGCCTTCAGTGAGAATCTACCAACGTAAATGGTCATGAAGATAAAGAAAACACATTGAATGAGAAGGTGTCCAAACTTTTGGCCTGTACTGTATATGCACCCGTCCACACGAACTAAGATAAAAATGCGATTCCTCAGACCAGGGCTCCATGGTTTGATTTTGATGCTCTCACCTTGCATCACAACCCGGCCTAACACACCCACGCCTCGACTGGTACCATAGCAACCAGAAAACCGGTCTTATTCAGTTCTGTTTCAGGTTTAGTTAAAGACATCTGCCGACCACAAAGCCATACTTCTTCATACTGGAACAAATTGACGCAAAAAGGCATGCGATGCTAATAAAAGCTCTCCTGACATCCTGAATATGTATGAGCCGGAAAACGGCATGTTTCCCATCAAGCACACATCGTCCGTGCGCGGTGGTACATGGCTGCGTGACAGGCCGCAGTCTGAGGGTCCCTCATGTTTACGTCTGCCACACTGAACCCTTATTTAATAACGACTCCTCCTCTTTCACATTTGGACTCGAGGGATGCGCGTTTCGTCCTGGGAATACCCTGCAGCTCCTCTTCTTTCGCAAAGATCTGACTTAATAACAGGCCCCGGGTCATTTTTTAAATGTAATATTCCATCATTCGGGTTTGTTACGAGCATGAGTCTACAAGCCAGCAGCGTATCTGTCATCGCTCCCCACTTCTCGTCGTTTCTCCGTAACCTTTAACTAGGGGTGTTGAAATGGATCTCGTAATCGATGCATCGTGATGCAGACGTGGATGCAGTGCAGAACATAATCGATTATATCGTCATGATGTTGCTGCATGATTTTCTGGTAAATTCTAGTTAGAAAGTAGAAAATAGAACATAATCGATCATATCGTCATGATGTTGCTGGGTGATTTTCTGGTAAATTCTAGTTAGAAAGTAGAAAATAGAACATAATCAATTATATCATAATTATGTTGCTGGGTGATTTTCTGGTAAATTCTAGTTAGAAAGTAGAACATAATCGATTATATCATCATTATGTTGCTGGGTGATTTTTTGGTAAATTCTAGTTAGAAAGTAGAACATAATCGATTATATCATCATTATGTTGCTGGGTGATTTTTTGGTAAATTCTAGTTAGAAAGTAGAACATGATCGATTATATCGTAATTATGTTGCTGGGTGATTTTTTGGTAAATTCTAGTTAAAAAGTAGAACCTGATCGATTATATCATCATGATGTTGCTGGGTGATTTTCTGATAAACTCCAGTTAGAAAGTAGAACATGATCGATTATATCATCATAATGCTGATGGGTGATTTTCTGGTAAATTCTAGTTAGAAAGTAGAAAGTAGAACCTGATCGATTATATCATCATGATGTTGCTGGGTGATTTTCTGGTAAATTCTAGTTAGAAAGTAGAACATGATCGATTATATAGTAATTATGTTGCTGGGTGATTTTCAATTAATTTCTAGTTAGAAAGTAGAACATAATCGATTATGACATCATTATGTTGCTGCATGATTTTCTATTAATTTCTAGTTAGAAAGTAGAACATGATAAATTATATCATCATGGTGTTGCTGGGTGATTTTCTGGTAAATTCTAGTTAGAAAGTAGAACATGATCGATTATATCATCATGAGGTTGCTGGGTGATTTTCTGGTAAATTCTAGTTAGAAAGTAGAACATAATCGATTATATCATAATTATGTTGCTGGGTGATTTTTTTGGTAAATTTTAGTTAGAAAGAAGAACATGATCGATTATATCATCATGATGTTGCTGGGTGATTTTCTGGTAAATTCTAGTTAGAAAGTAGAACATGATCGATTATATCATCATGATGTTGATGGGTGATTTTCTGGTAAATTCTAGTTAGAAAGTAGAACATAATCGATTATATCATAATTCAAATTCAAAATTCAAATTTTATTTGTCACATACACAGTCATACACGGTATGATGTGCAGTGAAATGCTTTCTGCAACTGCTACAGTATTGCAAATGTTGCAAGTAAACAATGAACCAATATGCAAATATTGCAAACATAACCAAGTGTTACACTTTTATGTCTTTAACATAAAATATGTGTAACTGGAAGGGTGAAGGTGTGAAAATGAGTTAGTTTTTTACAATGTTTAAAGAAAGAGAGAAAGAGCCGTAAAAGAAAGAGCAGTAAGGACCTAAAAGCGCAGAGTCATTTTGTGCAAAGTGGTTTTGTGCAAAGTGGTTTTGTGCAAAAGAGTCCGGATTGATTGGAGGTGAAAGTGCATGAGTTCTATGTACTGTTGTTGAGAGCTTGGACAGTCTGCGGGAAGAAGCTCTGTGTTGGACTGAGCGAAAGCGCTTCCCTGATCGCAGCAGAGAGAAGAGTCCATTGTTGGGGTGGGTGAGGTCCTTCACTATCTTCCTGGCCCTGGTGCAGCACCGTTTGCTGTAGATAGATTGAAGGTCAGGGAGCTTGGTACAGATGATTCGTTCGGCTGATGGAACCACCCTCTGTAGGGCTCGCCTGTCCTTCATGGTGCTGTTCCCGAACCAGGTTGAGATATTTCCCGTCAGGATGCTCTCTATGGTGCAGGAGTAGAAGTTCCTGAGCACCTTGGAGGGCAGTCTGAAGTCTAATTATGTTGCTGTGTGATTTTTTTGGTAAATTCCAGTTAGGAAGTAGTGCTGGTAGAGACCGTGGCGGCCTGATCTTAGTACAGTGCTGCTCCGGGTGGGAATTCAGCCCACCCTGTTGTCCGGAATTAACGCCCTTCTGAACGATTTGTAGCTGCGATCATTGGTGCTGGACACTCGTGTGGACAATTTGATTCGTACCAATGAGCAGAAAAACGGTCGGCGTTCAGTCCTCGCTCACGTGGCGGCAGACAAACGGCTGGTTCAGATGTCTGTCGTCTCACCAACGAATTTAACAAACATAATGTGAAATAATGTAGAAGAATTGTCGTAATCGAATCGTGATATTCACACCTCTACCTTTAACGCACGTTTGCGTCAGGCCCAGATGGTGTCAATGTTTATGCAAGGTCTTCCCATTGTGTGACGGACCCTATTGAAAAAAAACAACGTGTTTAAGGACAAGGATGTCACTGAAGTGGGGGTGGGGAGGAGGACAGAGGTGAAAGGTCACCCATTGTTGTCCCCACGGTCCCCTGCTTTTGTGTTCCTGTCACAAACACACACGAGGAAGACAGGAAAAGGGAAACCGTAAAAAGTCGGGCCTGTTTGCAGAGCCATCAGGGCCGTTGTCATGGCGAGAAGGCGCCTCTGAGTTAATGATTGAATAGCCTTACATTTCAGCCCACATGCCGCACGGCAGATGAGGAGCGTCCCCCCAGATAGCGGCACAGGTGTGTGTTTGTGGGGTGTCAGGTGTGTGTGTTCCTGAGCTCTTCCCACGCCGGCCTCTCGGCCGGAGCCGCCATTGTGTGAGGAGTGTGGAAAGCTCCCTCGTTCCGTCCCCGGTGTTCCCGAGGCGGGGAACGCCGCCGGCACACGGTTCACACAGTGAAATTTGTCCTCTGCATTTAACCCATCACCCTGAGTGAGCAGTGGGCAGCCATGACAGGCGCCCGGGGAGCAGTGTGTGGAGACGGTGCTTTGCTCAGTGGCACCTGAGTGGCACCTTGGCGGATCGGGATTCGAACCGGCAACCTTCTGATTACGGGGCCACTTCCTTAACCGCTAGGCCACCACGTGCTCCAGGACGAAAGCCTCCGCTGCTGGAACGTGGATCCGAAGGCCCCCGGTGTTTCATAAGAAGGTAGCATCTTCCCGAAAAAAGCAGACTTTGAACTCCGACCCCATATATTACTGCCTGGCCCAGTAATGTGAATATAAACACGCGCGGACACATAACGTAAACAGAGACGCGCTGTCCGCTCCGAATTACCCCGATTGAATTTAGAACTTTCTAAAGTATAAACATGGACAGAGAGAGAGAGAGATGAATCAGAAAACTTTATTAATCCCAGAGGAAATTGCTTATGCAATGACGACCACAACACAGACCAGGACCAGGACAGACCGGTGGGCAATAGAAAATGGAGTCGTATAAAATAAAATATAAAATCTGCTGTTCAGCTACGTTACATTCACCTTTAAAAACCAACAGTGCATTCAGGAGAATAAACATAAGTGAGGATTTATATATTTTTTAGATTTAAACCAGCAGATACTCCTTTAAAAATGGTAAAGGGCCGTGGCGGAAGTTGGTTCCACCGCCAAGAGGTGAAAAGGGCCTGCATGCATTCTTTGGTGAGAAGGCCAGTAGACGCGAAGACAAGGAGCAGGTCCGTGCGATTTCACTTGATCCATGATCCGTGAAAGTGAAGCGATTGTCCTTGTGAAACAATGACACCACACGGTGACACAATGAAATGTGTCCTCCATATTTAACCATCACCCTTGGTGAGCAGTGGGCACCATGACAGGCGCCCGGGGAGCAGTGTGTGGGGACGGTGCTTTGCTCGGTGGCACCTCAGTGGCACCTTGGCGGATCGGGATTCGAACCTGCAACCTTCCTTAACCACTAGGCCACCACTGCCACCATCGAAGGCCATCGAAGACAGAACGTACTCTTTTTTCTGGTTAGTTTTAGTTTTTTTAATCTCTGCGTCAAGTTTAAGGTCGTGAACCCCCCCTGGCGGACGCTAGGTGGCGACATCGGACCAATCATCGCGGCGACGGCGACGCACAGCGGCCCGCCGTAAAAGCCACACGTTGCGTGTAAATACGAGCTTTGATGGATGGAAAGCAGTGGGAATGCGTCGTGGGAAGAGCCCTGACCTCCGCGACTCGTAAATTTTCACGTAATCACCGCCCATCACCGACGGTGTTTAGCCAGAGCGCCTTTTTAAAAATGTTTTATCTAAACCAAACATTTACCTCCCGGGGTTACGGGCCGGAATCCGGCCAACTTGCGCGGGGCTCCGGGGAGTCGCCGCCCCGCCGCCGGGCCACACGCACACCGCGGCCCCGGGGGTTGCGTGACTGCGGAGGGCGCAGAGAGACGGGAGATCCCCGCTCTTCAAACACCACACACACACACACACACACACACACACACCGTTCTACCCTCAAATCGCAATCATGCACGTAAAACACAGAAAGCTTACATTACTTCCAACATGGCAACATAACACTAGAATTAAAAAACGGCCATATATATTATAATAATATCTGAATTACGTTCAGATCGAGAGCGGGATTTTATAAAGAGGAACAAAAACGAACAGTCCTTACTGCCGTCAGGTTTAAAACGGAATCGAATGGGTTTTTCTGTTCGAGAGTGAGTGATGTAATGATGAAAGTGGTTTAGTGGTGTAAATGATGTAGCGAAGTACGGTGGATTGTGGGGCAGGTTTTCTTTCCTCTCCTTCTCTCTTCCACCCTCTTTCTTTCCTTCTTTTCTTTTTTTCTTTTTGGTTTGTCGGGGCCGTGCTGTCCAGGAGGAGTGGGCTGGCTTTGGGGAGTTACTCCAGCTCGCACCAGTCCTCCTTCTCCTCAATCCAGTCCGGCGCGGCGGGGGAGGGACGCTCTGCCAAACACTCAGGATACCCCCATCCAGCCTGCGGGACCCGGGATCGGAGAACTTTTTTACCCGGACGGCAAGGTAAGGCGGGAGCGGGACGTTTTGTCGGTCCGTCGTTCCCGCGCCGTGGCGCGCCGCGCGGCGGAGATGAAAGGGGGGAAGCGCGGGACTCTCCGCGGCCGCTTTGAAGGCGCCGCCAGGCTGGGACGGGACGGGACGGGACGGGAACGGGGGGGTTCTGCGGTCGGGGCTCCGGGAAGTTCTGGGTTTCGGACGCATTTCTGTCAAGCCCCGGCTCGCACGCAACTTTCCCGGAGAAGTTTGTCAAGGACCTCGGGGGTGACGGAGAGCCCCGTCCCGGACCGTCCGGTTCTGAAACGCTCATTCTGCGGTAGTTTTCTGTGCAACTATAAAAAATTGCTCGTTTGATGGGACTTTGCATTTTCCTACATTATGCGTAATATTTACGTCGACACAAGAATCCCACCTCTTACCCTGTGCAGTGGGGAAAAAGTGAAATATCTATCTATCTATCTATCTATCTATCTATCTATCTATCTATCTATCTATCTATCTATCTAAACTATCTATCTATCTATCTATCTATCTATCTATCTATCTATCTATATATATATATATATATATATATATATATATATATATATATATATATATATATATATATATTTTTGTGGGGGTGATCAGAGCCTTAATGAAAGGGAAGTGAAGTCTGAATGACTGTATTTAGCTTCCCATACTTTCTCAGGAGCGTGAATGATGAACAAAAGTCCTAAAACGGGGAAGGTCTGTGTCGCATACCGTAACTAAACCCCCATTTGCATATGAAAACTGGAGTGTGAAAGAATTCCGCCCGTGTTGCTACAGCCAATTATGGGTCCGGCGGAGTGACGGGCCGGGCCGGGGGCGTACAGTCGCCCGGGCCGGGCGTCACGTCCCGTAGGTGGAAGATTAGGGCTTTCCTTGCGCCGTTTAAACCCCCCCCCCTCTTTATCCACGCAGCTAACTCATTTCCATACCTGCTCTCCGGAACATTCTTGACCATTCACTTAGGAAATGGGTCACGGTGCGGGGACACGACGGGCGATCGTGAACGGGAGCTCTGTGCTCGCCGTCTGATAGAGCCGGCCGGGACGTGATTGACTGATTTCCCACGATGCCCGTTTGTGCCACCGGCCTTGATATGCTGATTGGTGGCGGGACAGACTTTCCCATGGGCCTTTTTTTGTTGAGTAATCTGTGTGATCTTCCCCTCCGTCGCAACGACACCCATGAAGTGGCCCATCAGTCAGAGATGTCCCCTTCGTTTCAATGCAGCATTTGTGCCGCGGTAATAGAAGGTGCCCCCCTGACCTTCTGCGGTCCGCTAAGGAACATTCCGGGACGTTTCTCTTCTTCCAGGGCCTCAGACCTAGACAAGGAGGCGGTGACTCAGGAGGACGACAGAATAGGCTTTCCTCTCCTCGTGTCAAAACCGAACAATCCGGGTGTCGTGCGATGTCATCGCACCGTTCCGGCTCCCAGGAGGAAGCTCGCACCGCCAACCCCGCAATTAACACGCCGGATATGAAAACATGCACTTGGGAAAATTAGCCTTCCAGGACAGGGAACGGGCTCAGGGACTTTCCTGGAGCCCGATCCATTCATCAGCACTCAGTTCGGTTCCCATCTTTTTTTTTTATTCCCTTCTTCCCCTCCGTCTCTACCTTTCCTGCCCTGGTCTGACTTTGTGCCGGTTATTTCCCCGCCGCAGTCGTGTTAATGGAGTCCATGTGGGGCGAGAAAGGGCCTTGTACAGTTGCGGGGACAAGCAGCTTCGTGCGGTGTTCTGTGGGCACGACTGCCATTAATGCATCCGTTCCCCTTTTTTTCCCCCCCCGGGACTACGGAGCCTCTGCTGCGCGAGTGACGGGGAAGGATTTATAGCAAATCACCATCGAAAGCGGTGCACTTTCGCCGAGCAACCTCATTACGGGCGGTTCACACCCGTCCTCTGATTAGATCAGGCCGCCGCGCGAACTCAATTACACGTCTCATTCACTTTCCCGTCTCTAAAGTAGCTTCTAATGCCACTTCATTTACTGCAACACTTCCACGGATTCCACGGAAACGCTGTTAATCAAATACATTTAATAAGAGAAGATTTGCCCAAAGTAGCTCATTTTTCACACAGCGGGGAGGAGAAAAACACGTTTTGGTTGAAATAAACGCGGAAATGATCATTTTGGCCTCTCTGTGCGGAACGGCGCGCAATTAAAATGACCCAATGACGGTATTTATCACACGTCAAATTGATTCCTCCGTAAAGCTCGGGTAAAAAACAAAAAAACAACAAAGGAGCTCGTAAATAAAGAAATAAAAAAAAAAATAAAAAAAAAACCCCGACAGCAAAACAAAGTTGACACGATTGTGGCCGGCTGCGCCTAGAAATGATCCGGCCCCAAATTACCGTCAGACGTTCCCCCGCGCTCTAATTAAACATTAGCGCTTATTTCTTCCAGATGCAGCTTTGTTCTGCAGTTTTATTTCCGTACGAGCCTCGGCGGCCCGGGACTCCGGACGACCCGGAATACCAGCGCAGATGACCGCAGGACGGTGGAATTGCGGGCCCTCGTCCCGTGCGTGACCCAGGGACCTCGGGTCCCAGGCCGGGGCTTTTTGCCCCCCCCCCTCGACACGCTTCCAAGCCGGGCAGATGAGGGACTTGCGGGGACGGTGCCATTGTGTGCGGCACATGCGGTTAAAAAACGGACGGCGGCGTAACCTGAGCCGTGGCCGCGCACTCGGAACCGAGGCGGAGGCGGAGACGTCCACGGAGAAAAGGGCGGGGGGGAGGAAGGGTCATTAAAAGGACAGCCTCTCGCTTGCAGTAAATGGCAGTAAAGTATCTGGCTAATCCGCCATCATTAGCCTGATTAAATCAGTGGGGATTTGGCGTTCCCATCAGCCGCAGTCAAATGTGGCCAAATCGATAGACGGAGGATATTATACGAGAGGGAGGGCGCGAGCGGGGCCCGGCGTCCCTCGCGTCACATCACCACATCACGTCCCTCGCGACTCCCTGCCGCCAAACGAACGCTCCAAGTCACGAGGAGTCAGGTGCCTAACAGGTCCAAGCTGTGACATTCCTCAGTGAGAAGAGTCCCCTATTCAGTCTCTATAGGGAGGACTCGCGCCACCTAGAGACACCCTGAATAGTCCGTGACCCCATCCCAACCAGCCAAATCATCCGCTTTAAAGAGGATGGGGTGCTAGTAGTGGGGTAACACACTCACCTATGAACCAGAAGACCCAGGTTCAAACCCAACTTACTACCATTGTGTCCCTGAGCAGGACACTTAACCCTGAGTGTCTCCAGGGGGAGTGTCCCTGTAACTACTGGGTTGTAGTAGCCTAGTGGGGGTAACACACTCACCTATGAACCAGAAGACCCAGGTTCGAACCCCACTTACTACCATTGTGTCCCTGAGCAGGACACTTAACCCTGAGTGTCTCCAGGGGGGGGACTGTCCCTGGAACTACTTACTGTAAGTGGCTCTGGATCAGGGCGTCTGGTAAAATGCTGTAAATGTGAATGTAAAAGCCAGGGATTGAAGATGTGGAGGTTAGATCGGGACCCCCCTCTGTAAGATGAGCCCGACTGACCTTTTGTGCACCAGAACATCGTGCCTTGGTGGTAAAAAAAAAACAAAAAAAAAAACTGAGTAGCTGGCCAGCTGCAATTGGTGACAGATATAAAAAGACATTTTCCAGACAGCCCCGCTCGATAAAGCGGCGTTTCGACACTAAGCCGTGATCTGAGCCTGAAGAGATGAGCTCAGTCGCTCCTGCACCTCGGGAATCTGCGCTCTGATACGAAGAAGGGTTTTTTTCTTCCTGTGACCGTGTCACCAGCTGGGCTCTGTCACCGCTCCCAGCGGCGAGGCAGGCCGCCTAGTACGCGGTAATGTTCGGGAGGCGCGGCCAGATACAACCGCTCAGTAATCCTCCGCGAGTTCGAGTCCTGAAGTTAAACTATTAACAGTGAATGTTCCTGGAGTGGAAGATCATACTCCTCATCGCTACTCTCGCTTCTCCTTCCGCAGGATGTGGCTGCGCGCTAGAGCCCTCGGCCTGGTCCTGGTCCTGGTGGTGGGGACAGCGTCCCAGAAACTCCCCACTCGGGACGAGGGACTCTTCCAGACGCAGATTCGCGACAAGGCTTCGTACCACGACTCGTCCGTCATGCCCGACGGGGCGGAGATCAGCGGATACCTGTTCAGGGACACGCCCAAAAGGTACGTCATCCATTTACATTTCCAGCATTTACCAGACGCCCTTATCCAGAGCGACTTACAGTCAGTAGTTACAGGGACAGTCCCCCCCCGAAGACACTCAGGGTTAAGTGTCTTGCTCAGGGACACGTTGGTATTAAGTGGGAATTGAACCTGGGTCTTCTGGTCCATAGGCGAGTGTGTTACCTCATCTACCCACAGCCGATCGGCCATCAGTCCCACGTGTGCACCCATCTCTCTCTGATGAGAACGTGCTGGAAATAATAGACGAGTGAAGCCGTTAGAAACCCTTATATTTACGAGAGAGGGCAGGTCGCTGCCAAGAGCGAGGTGGTTTCTGGACGTCCACAGATCCCACCGTGCTGCCACTCCCCAGAAGGGACGGGACGTTGCCCACACGCTTCCGGCCCACGTAACGTCCGCCAGCGGTGGGCCTCCGTCCGGCTGCTCCGCTGTGGGCGCCGCCGTGAGGAGAGACACAAGCCAGCGATGGTCGTAAGATCCCCACACCATCTCCTCGCTCGGGAAGAGGGGGACTAGATCCGTTATGTCAGCACCGGATAAAACTATATCGTTTTATGACGATACCAGAAACGAGTAGTATTAGGAGGTCTCGGTTGCAGCGCGCAGAAATGCCGTGTTTACCGTGTCCCTGCTTCTGGTCTTTTTTTGGCAGGTACTACTTTGTGGTGGAGGAGGACAACACGCCTCTGTCCGTGACGGTGACGCCGTGCGACGCGCCCCTGGAATGGAAACTCACCCTGCAGGAGCTGCCCGAGGAGGCCAGCGGGGAAGCCTCAGGTGAGACCCGTCCTCCAAGCGGCATTTTGTGGTGCTGTGCAGATGTTCAGATATGTCACAATATGTCACCACAAACCTGATACCAGAAACGATTAGTATTGGGAGAACTCGGGGCTGAACTTGGGACGGTTGTGGCCTGGCGGTTAAGGGAGCGGCACCGTAATCAGGAGGTTGCCGGTTCGAATCCCGATCTGCCACAGTGCCACTGAGCAAAGCACCGTCCCCACGCACTGCTCCCCGGGCGCCTGTCATGGCTGCCCACTGCCCTCTGTTCACTCAGGGTGATGGTTAAATACAGAGGACAAATTTCACTGTGTCACCGTGTGCTGTGCTGCTGTGTATCACAAGTGACAATCACTTCACTTTTTTTTTTATAAGGACATGATTGGCGGTGACAAGACAGAGGTTTCAGATACGTAGTAGTAAGCAATGGTCTCCTCAGGTTTTGAGAAAGGTCGGGTTGCAGATCGCCCACCGCACCTGACGGATAAACCCTGGTGGTAGTAGCCTAGCGGGTAACACGCTCGCCTGTGAACCAGAAGACCCAGGTTCAAACCCCACTTACTACCATTGTGTCCCTGAGCAAGACACTTAACCCTGAGTGTCTCCAGGGGGGGACTGTCCCTGTAACTACTGATTGTAAGTCACTCTGGATAAGGGCGTCTGGTAAACGCTGTAAATGTAAACCCGACCGGGTCTCTCTCTTTATCCCAATCGTCTCTGTGCATAATTCATGCCCGAATAGGTTGTGACTCCTCCTCTTTCTTGCCCCCTGCCTTCAAAGGGAAGCCCCCCCTCCCTTTTCATTGTACCTCTCCATCTGGACGGTATCGAACGATGCAGGAAAATCGGCGAACTCCCCAAAGTCCCATCGACGTTTGGCTGCAGTCGTGGTTGTTCGCGCGTTGTGCGCGTTCGTGACGCGCGTCGCACGGACCCACGCGTGATGTTGTCATCAATATGCGGCCTGTTGTGAGCGAATGGACGGGAGTCTCTGATCATGTGTGCGCTCCTCGCGAGACAATAATGATTTCCAGACACGGGAATACCCGTGGTGCTCCGGAGGTTCTTGCTTCTGATGGAACACAGATGGACAATCGCTCACTCGAGCCCTGATTTAGGGTTTCAGCGTCCTACTCGTACGCTGTGATTCGGCAACACTCGGTGATTGCAGGTCGTGGCACCGGCCTGAGAGGACGAGGAGGAGCTTCTTCCCGCCGGCTATTCGAGCTCTCAACAATCACATCACTTCATAGGACGCCAATACACTCCAGCACGCTCACTTTCAATCACTCTGGACTCTGGATTTTTGCACCAACTTTTTACTTTTTTTTACTCTTGCACAAATATTTTCACTTTATACTTTGACTGCACACCTTCACCCTACCAGTTACACATATTTTATGTTAAAGACATAAAAGTGTAATATTTGGTTATGTTTGCAATATTTGCATATTGGTTCATTGTTTACTTGCAACATTTGCAATATTGAGGTCTATATCAGTCGCTAAAGGCATTTCACTGCATATCGTACCGTGTATGACTGCGTACGTGATAAATAAAATTCGAAATTTGAATTTGAAATTTGAATTTCAGCAAGACAAAATTTGTGGACCGGAGGAATAGAAAACTGGATTTTTGTACCGAGTTCCCGGCAAGACCCTCCCTCCTCCTGCCGGAGCGCGGTGCAAACATGCGCGTCGCATGCATAGTCCGGCCGTCCCTTTCCCGCGTCTCCCGGATACCTCCGCCGGGGTCGGCCCTGTTAATTTAGCGCGCCGCCGCGTATGCTATGCCGGTCGGCAAACATAATATTATGGTTTCTGGCCCGGCTGAAGTGAGCCCAGGCCACGGGCTCCCCCGACGCGGCGGCTACAAGGCTTCTCTTTGTACCCCGGCTTCCCCGGGAAAGCCGAGTGAATGCGGGCCTGTGATCCGGGGTGGGGGGTGTTTGGAGAGAAAACAGGGACGCGAGCTTGCGAGGGGGCTAATCGTCCAGGCAGCTTGTCCATGACCTCACCGGCGTCCAGCCAGTGAAAACCACGGAGAGTGACCTGTTTTGCCGTCTCTCTCTCTCTCTCCCTCCCCAGGTGAGCCGGAGCCCCTGGACCAGCAGAAGCAGCAGGTGACGGCCGCCGACGGCGCCGAGCTCTTCTCCTACAAAGGCAACGACGTCGAGTCCTTCGTCGCCACCAGCTCCCCCTCCGGCCTCTACCAGCTGGAGATCCTGTCCACGGAGAAGGACAGCAACTTCAAGGTGTACGCCACCACCACGCCAGAGTCCGACCAGCCGTACCCGGAGCTGCCGTACGACCCGCGGGTGGACGTGACGGCGCTGGGCCGCACGACCGTGACCCTGGCGTGGAAGCCCACCCCCACCGGCGTGCTGATGGGCCAGCCGGTGCAGTACTGCGTGGTCATCAACAAAGAGCACAACTTCAAGAGCCTGTGCGCCGCCGAGGCCAAGATGGGCGCCGACGACGCCTTCATGATCGCCCCGAAGCCGGGCCGGGACTTCAGTCCCTTCGACTTCACCCACTTCGGCTTCACGCCGCCCGAAAACAACTTCGCCAAGGACCGGTCGCTGGTCACCAACCGCGCCCTCGGCGGCAAGCTCTCGCGCTCGTACAGCCCCCGGCCCAAGACCTCCGACATCCAGAAGCTCTGCATCGGGAACAAGAACATCTTCACCGTGTCGGAGCTGAAGCCGGACACGCAGTACTACTTCGACGTCTTCGCCGTGAACGGCGCCACCAACACCAGCACGGCCTACGTGGGCACGTTCGCCCGCACCAAGGAGGAGGCGCGGCAGAAGACGGTGGAGCTGAAGGACGGCAAGGTGACCGACGTCTTCATCAAGCGCAGGGGCAGCAAGTTCCTGCGCTTCGCCCCCGTCTCGTCGCACCAGCGCGTCACGCTCTTCGTGCACGCCTGCCTCGACGCCGTGCAGGTGCAGGTGCGGCGCGACGGCAAGCTGCTGCTGTCCCAGAACGTGGAGGGCGTGCGCCAGTTCCAGCTGCGCGGCAAGCCCAAGGCCAAGTACCTGATCCGGGTGCGCGGCAGCCGGCGCGGCGCGTCCACGCTGCGGCTGGCGGCCAGCGCGCGGCCCGGCAGCAAGCAGCCCTTCCCGGCGCTGCCCGAGGACACGCGCGTCAAGGCCTTCGACCGGCTGCGCACCTGCGCCTCCGTCACCGTGGCCTGGCTCGGCACGCAGGAGCGCAGCAAGTTCTGCGTGTACCGGCGCCAGGTCGCCGACGGCTACGGCGAGGAGCAGCGGCGGCGCGAGCAGAACCGGTGCGCCGGGCCCGAGGCGCGCCGCAAGTCCGAGAAGGTCCTGTGCAAGTACTTCCACAGCCCCAACCTGCAGAAGGCCGTCACCACGGAGACCATCGCGGGCCTGGAGGCGGGGAGGAGCTACCTGCTGGACGTTTACGTGGTGGGCCACGGCGGCCATTCGGTCAAGTACCAGAGCAAACTGGTGAAAACGAGGAAATACTGTTAAAAAGACTCTGCAGAGATGAAATATATTATATTATATATATATATATATATAGATATAAAAAAAAAACAACAAAAAAGGAAGTTTATTTAACTCGAAGTGATATTCTACTAAGGAGCGTACGCGGCCTGACCGCGGCAGAGACTGAACTGCTCTCGGCGACCGGTCGACCTGTATATTTATGTTTACATTACCGAGTCGATGCGTTCGGAGGAGGAGGAGGAGGAGGACTGGCTCTCATCCTGCGCCACGCTCCGTTCATTTCCTGCATGAGCCGGATGCCCCTTTCACCACACGTTCCGTTCTAACTTATTTTATACGCCTGCATACCTGCTCCGTGTGCCGCGGCTCTGGTTCCGCCAGCGGCGATGGTTATTGCTGATGTGTGTAGGTCTGTGGGTGGTTGATGTCCAGACATTCCCTCCATTCGTCCTCCTTGTGTAAATGTGTGTGTTCTACCACTGTGTGTCACGTGTACAGTGTTGTTCTGCCAATATTCATGTACATAAACACTAAATATAGAGACAAGTAATCCCACTGCTGTTTTCGGGTGTTGTGTTTCGCCCCGGCGCGGTCGCGCGCTGCCGTTGCCGGTCATGTCCCCAGCCTGGCGAGTGGCGGGCCGCGCCTTCCCGCGTAAACCCTGCACACACATCCACCCCCTCTGTGCAATTAGGAGCCGTCGCAGGTGACCGACAAGGTTCGCCAAGCCAAACAGACCCCGCCCTCTCCGCCGCGGCCTGTTTCGTAACGGCGACGCGGCACTTCGCCCGCCGAACGCCGCGGCCGCGATGAGAGAGTCGAGTTTGGCCGCGCTCGCCTGCAGAGCCCCAGTGCGAAACCTCGCGTGCATTACGGGTGTTGGAAGGAACCTCGTAACCGATGCGCCGCGGTGCGGACGGGGACGATTCCGCATCGAAGCGGCGCAGAACGTAGCCGATTACTTCACCACGACGGTGCTTGTTGAGTCTCTGGCGGCGGTCTAAAAATTCGCATTAAAAAGTAGCGCCGGTGGTGGTGGCTGTGGCGGGAGACGTCCACGCTCACGCCCGGTTTGGACGTCCGTGTGGACGAGGCCTTGACTCTCGTCTCATGTCTGAAAACATCGCAGTCCAACCGGATCGTGAGACTACTGAAGGTTCACACCTCTAGTGTGCATGTCGTGCGATTTCTGGTCCAAGGCGCTGCCAGCAGGAGCCTGAAGTGTGTGTGTGTGTGTGTGTGTGTGCGTGTGTGTGTGCGTGTGTGTGTGTGTGTGTGTTTTGGAGGGTTGAAGCAGGAGAGAAACGGAATAAATATGCTGTATAAACACGCCGCTGGTGTTATCTGTGAGCATTGAATTTCATCTACCGACACCGAGACATGTACAACAGACTTAGTTCTTGTGTTCTCAGACGAGTGTGTGTGTGTGTGTGTGTGTGAGGACGAACACGGTGCACAAGCCGTCTTCGTCCTCATGGTGGGAGGGACGGGGATGGACGACCTTCGAAGCCCGGCGCAGGACCAGTAAGCGTTCCCATGAAACAACGGGGCCGACTCCTAATCTCCCATCTCCCAGCATTCCCTGGTGCCCCAAGTCAGCGTCTCCACCCACGTGACAAGCAGATTCGCACAAACTGCACAACGCGGCAGACGAATGCATACATGCATGAGCATAACGTGCACACTCACACACACTCACAGACACACACACACACATTCAGACGGTGAAAGTGCACGCGAAGCTCCAGGAGGGGCCGTAAAATGCAGGAATATGATGACGGTGAGTCCGGCCCCGCGGCTCAGGGGAGATATCAGTGTTACAGCCCCGCTCGGCCCCCATTAAACAGAAGGCCGGGCCGGGCGGGGCCGGAAGTCTGGGGCCCAGAGAGAGAGAGAGAGAGAGAGAGAGAGGCGGCCACTAATGCCGGGGTTGCTGTTCTAGGGTTTCTCCGGAGCTCAAGGAAAAAAGACGCGGGGAGCTTTGACGTAATTGGATCGGCCCGGCATAACAGGGATGGTTGCGTGGTGAGGCCCCGGCGTGACACGCACGTCTTCGCCGAGGGCGAGGGACGATTCGGGGAGTTAATTATAGGCCGACGGACCGTGTTTTATTAACGTGCATCTGATCTGAGTGCCGGCGCGCCTTCGGTGGGTGCCCGGCTCCTCCCCCTCTTTGAAGACCGCGGGGGTGGTCCACGGGTCCCTCGCGCCTGTGATTTCTCGCGCTTCGTCGTCGAGATTCCGGCCGAGGGCCCGTCTGAGAAACGCGCACGCGTGCGTTCGGAAAACGTCCTGCATGGAACTAGCCGCGCTCTCGCCAGACTGAGGTTGTGCCGCAGAGAAAATATTTGCTCGGGGAAAAAAAGTATTTATTTCACTGGGAGCTTCTGCCATGTTCCGAATGTGGTCTCCGTGCTTTCTGGCCCTCTGCGGTTCCTCTGTGGAAGAATGGCGGGGAGCGGCTGCGAAGCAGCTCCAGGTTCTAATGGGGTTCTGCATGCAGAGACCACAGATCTGAGCTGGATCCAAAGAAAAGACAGTGTGTGTGTGTGTGTGAGTGAAAGTTAAAGGGAGAGGATGAGGGTCGGGCAGAGAGACCCGGGGTCAGCTTGCCTAATTGTCCCCGACCCGGACACGGAGATTCTTCACAGTGGCCGTGCTGACAGGGAGGGTCATCGGGGGTCACCAGAGGTCTCAGTGGCTTCAGGGCCACACAAAGGACCCTCTCAGATCCGTCCCTCTGATGCACAGGCGTACTTTCTCTTGCATTCGCCTCTCAGGGATCACAAAATCCGGAGGGAGAAGAAGAGGAGATGAAGACGGATAAAAGTTCTCATCTGATGTGCCCAGGTTACCGCGCCAGCCGGGATCTGGGTCGTGTTCTGCCACCTCTGCCTCAGGCTTCCTCTCACGGGCTGAGAAAACCCGCTGGGCACACAGTCTCACCAGACTTCAGAAGAGAGAGAGTTAAAACTCTCCAACCACCTTCACCGTGGAGACGGGCCTGAGAGGAGCTCATAACGTGGCAGCAGGAAGCTGCTGAGATAAACATGGAAGCACAACACTGTAAACAACACATCGGGGTCCTGGAATCAGGCTGATTAGAAGGGAGCGGGTTGTGTAGAAGGTGTCCGGTGGACACACACACACACACACACACTCATTTGTGTAAACAAATACATGCACACACACACACCCTTATACACGCTCCAAGCGGCCAGTGGGTACGTTGACGTTTCTCGCGGACAGATGATGCAAAGGTGGCGGTTTCTGCAAAAATCTGGCTAATGGCCGGAGAGGAGCTTTAAAACCGGGCGTGGCGGGGCCGCTTCCCACATTGCAATGCTCACACCGGGTCCTGTTTTCTCAGAGCCCACACTAGAGCCTGGATAGCTCAGTCGGTAGAGCATCAGACTTTTAATCTGAGGGTCCAGGGTTCAAGTCCCTGTTCAGGCGAATTGCTGCGTTACCACTGAGTATAGAAAGAATTGTTAGCAATACTTAAGATAGTCAAACTTTTGTGGGGGTGGTAGTAGCCTAGCGGGTAACACACTCGCCTATGGACCAGAAGACCCAGGTTCAAACCCCACTTACTACCATCGTGTCCCTGAGCAAGACACTTAACCCTGAGTGTCTCCAGGGGGACTGTCCCTGTAACTACTGACTGTAAGGCGCTCTGGATAAGGGCGTCTGGTAAATGCTGTAAATGTAAATGCTGTGAAGTAGAGGGAAAGCAACTGGGCGGCAAAGTGAGCGGTGCGGGTTAAAACCATAAAGGCTCGCCTCCGTTTCACTTCCTCAGCAGCCACTTTCGTATCTCTCACACGATATTTAAAATGCATCACATGACGACGGCGGCCGGGAATTGCAAATCGAGTTGAGGTTTAAATAAAAATATGTAAATTTAATAAAACAACATGCAAAACATTTTTACCAATCACCGAAACAAAGTTACAAGCAGCGAATCATGCGAAAAAGGACTCTAGACCGGACTATATATAAAAAGGGCTATAAATAAATAAATAGCTAGATAATTAAATAAACAAATGTATGTGTGTGTGTGTGTGTGTATATATGAAAGTGAAAGTGAAGTGATTGTCACACGTGATACACAGCAGCACAGCACACAGTGAAATTTGTCCTCTGCATTTAACCCATCACACTGAGTGAGCAGTGGGCAGCCATGACAGGCGCCCGGGGAGCAGTGCGTGGGGAAGGTGCTTTGCTCAGTGTGTGTGTGTGTGTGTATATATATATATAAATATATAAATATATAAATACATAAAAGGACTATAAAGGACTATACATAAAAAGGACTATAGACCGGAGGTTTGTATTTACACACGTCAGGAGGGAGATAATCTGTCCATCCATCCTTCTGTGGGAAAGCAGGTATCAGGGGATAAGAAGTCAGTGATACGGGTACGGGTCACGATTTCTCAATATAACATTGGGCAGTGGTGGCCTAGCGTTTAAGGACGCGGCCCCGTAATCAGAAGGTTGCCGGTTCGAATCCCGATCCGCCAAGGTGCCACTGAGCCGTCCCCACACACTTCTCCCCAGACCCCTGTCATGGCTGCTCACCAAGGGATGGTTAAATACAGAGGACACTTTTCACTGTGTGCACTGTGTGCTGTGCTGCTGTGTATCACAATGACAATCACTTCACTTTACTATGGTTCCTAACTCAACTGTCCCAGACCATCAGACCGTTGAACGCTGACCACAAACCAGAACCACACTGAGTCATAACCTGAAATCGCCCCGTTTGCACAAAACATTCATTTAATTGACTAGCTGCATTTCTGTAAATAGGTTTATTGTTTCTATAAGTCAAAGTCCAAGTCAACTTTATTGTCATCTCACCATGTACAATTACACAGAGAGACAAGATTGCAAAGTTTCTGTGATTCACAGTGGCCTGTGGTGGCCCCGTAATTGGAAGGTTGCCGGTTCGAATCCCGAACCGCCAAGGTGACACTGAGCAAATTACCGTCCCCACACACTGCTCCCCGGGCGCCTGTCATGGCGGCCCATTGCTGGTGATGGTTAAAAGCAGAGGACACGTTTCATTGCGTCACCGTGTGCTGTGCTGCTGTGTATCACAATGACAATCACTTAAGAAAAAAAAAGATAAATAACTCAACAGAGAACATGAACACAGAACATGTCAGGACAAGCTAGACAAACCAGGCAGACAAGTAGCAGAGATTTAGTGGTGGTAGTAGCCTGGCGGGTAACACACTCACCTATGAACCAGAAGATCCAGGTTCGAACCCCACTTACTACCATTGTGTCCCTGAGCAAGACAATTAACCCTGAGTGTCAGGGGGGGACTGTCCCTGTAACTACTGACTGTAAGTTGCTCTGGATAAGGGCGTCTGGTAAATGCTGTGAATGTAAACATGTATATGATATACTATGGTAATAATGGTATTAATAGTGATATGACATGATAATAATAATAACCCAGCAGCACAGTGTGAGGTAGTAAGACATTAAAGTGCAGGGTGCAGTACCGATGTTCAGCGTATGTTCTGCAGTTTGGGAGGGACGGGCAAAGATGCTTCAGACGTGGTTGAGGTGGTGTGGGTGATTCTAAGGGGTGATTCTGGCGCATTCCTCAACCTGGCAGATCTGGCTCTGATGGTGCAGTATCTTCTTCTGGAGAGCAGGAGTGTGAAGGGTCCTGATGGTGCAGTATCTTCTTCTGGAGAGCAGGAGTGTGAAGGGTCCTGCACGATGCTGCAGGCCTTGCGGACGCTGCGTTTGGTTCCAGTGGTGGGCAAACAACATCCCAATAAATTGTACACATCCAGTTTATTTATTGCTATGAACTGTATCTGTATATTGGTGTCTTTATGTGATGTGGCAAATTAAAAGGAGGGTGAAATTATGTAAAATCAGGACTCATGTATATGTTTAATTATTGTTAATAATCAGAATGCAAGCAGTGCAAACACTTTTTAGAAAACATTGTGCCCTTATTTCTAAACCAGTTATAGTTTATTTTATGCCATAAATCGTATTTATTGAAATGGACGTGATTCTGGGGAGGTGGGACGAGGACGTGCGGCAGGAACATCATCCCACCGTCTCTTCCCGGGAAGAAAAAAAAAAACCCCCAAACTTTCCACCAATCAGCGCGGCCGCTGCGCTCCACGCAGTCGGGAAAACATGGAAGTCGCTCCGGGACAGTGAGAGCCGCGAAGCCGCCACCGAGTCCCCCGCCGCCGCGCCTACCGACGCTGGAAATGCTGGGCATGTACGTGCCGGACCGGTTCGTGCTGCGGGCGTCCCGGGTCCAGGACGGAGTCGGGCTGTTCACCGCCAGGCGGGTCAAGAAGGTTGGTCCGCCCGAACCGCCGCCGAGAACAAGACGACTTCAGGACGAAATGTGTCCCCGTCCCACGTTTCAGGACGTGGCGCGGCTGTAAAGTCAGAAAACCTGTCCCCGTCACGTCTTTTTTTTACCGTCCAGAAGTGGACCTGAAGTGCCACGTATGTGGAAGAGCCAAGACTGGATCTGGATCCGGATCGGGATTTGGAACGGGATCTCGATCCGGATCCGGGTTTTTCGCACGCTCTGTATTCGTCGGCAGCTTCCATGTTCATCATTTTTTTTTTTTACTTTAATAATTGCTTCTCTGTATTTAACCATCACCCTGAGTGAACAGTGGGCGGCCGTGACAGGCGCCTGGGGAGCAGTGTGTGGGGACGGTACTTTGCTCGGTGGCACCTCAGTGATCGCTTTTGTCATTGCAATGCACAGCACACGGTGACACAACAAAAACGTGTGATCTGCTTTTAACCCATCACCCTTAGTGAGCAGTGGGCAGCCAATGGGGACGGTCCCTTAATCCAGGGGACCTCGGTGGCACCTTGGTGGTTTCTTAGCTGCCAATAATACATGCGTGTTTTATTTCGGGGCCAGTGGCGGCCTAGCGGTTAAGGAAGCGGCCCCGTAATCAGAAGGTTGCCGGTTTGAATCCTGATCCACCAAGGTGCCACCGAGGTCCCCTTGATGAAGGTACCATCCCCACACACTGCTCTCCGGGCGCCTGTCATGGCTGCCCACTGCTCACCAAGGGTGATGGGTTAAATGCAGAGCACACGTTTCACCTTGTCACCGTGTGCTGTTCTGCAGTGTATCACAATGACAATCACTTCACTTTGTTTATTTCATTATTTCGGCACAATTGAACACAATGCTCATATTTCTTTGTCCAAGGGAGAGAAGTTTGGCCCGTTTGCAGGGGAGAAGAAGATGCCCGGCGACCTGGTGGAGAGCATGGACCCCAGACTGATGTGGGAGGTGGGCACCCGACTAATGCTCAGTGTGACCGCTGATCACGCCGCTGTTCTCCACTAGTAGCCTAGCGGGTAACACGCTCGCCTATGAACCAGGAGACCCAGGTTCGAACCCCACTTACTACCATCGTGTCCCTGAGCAGGACACTTAACCCTGAGTGTCCCCAGGGGGGGACTGTCCCTGTAACTACTGATTGTAAGTCGCTCTGGATAAGGACGTCTGGTAAATGCCGTAAATGTAAATGAAGTCACCAAATCGGAGGTGGCAGGGAGACGATGTTCTCTGCTCTCAGCTCTAGGTCCTTCTCGCTGTACGCCGTTGTTGTAATTACACCGGGGTGATGCACTCGCCGTTTGGGGCGACTCTTTTTGCACGCCCTCGCCCTCTAATCTCGGTCTTCTTCGCGGAATGACAGGCCGATGGGAGCGGCGCGGCGTAAACAGCGTGATTACGGTGATTCGGAGGCTGCGAGGTCGTAAATCTGTTTATGCGTCGCGGCCTGTTCGGCTTCATTAGGAATTTCGGGGTAAACAGGGCGCTCGCGGAAACTCCCGAAATAGCAACAGCCCCCATGGACATTATCGGGAGGTTTACCATCAGCCAGAGTGTGTTGTTTTCCGGCCCCTGCGTCGCAATATTGGCCGAACTGCGGGTTCTCTTCACCAGGTGAGGGGCAGTAAAGGAGATGTGCTCTACATCCTGGACGCGAGCAACCCCCGCCACGCCAACTGGCTGCGCTTCGTTCACCAGGCGCCGTCGCAGGAGCAGAAGAACCTGGCAGCCATTCAGGTAGGAGCCTCGTCCCGACCTCTTTTTCTATAAATGTGCAGCGTAGAGAAGATCCGCCATTTTTGTTATCCGCCATTGTTGTTAAAGTTAAAGTGAAGTGACTGTCATTGTGAAACACTGCAGCACAGCACATGATGACACGGTGAAATGTGTCCTCTGCATTTAACCATTTAACCATTGGTGAGCAGTGGGCAGCCATGACATGCCCACTCAGTGGCACCTTTAATCAACCTTCTGATTACGGGGCCGCTTCCTTAACCACTAGGCCACCACTGCCCAACTGTTGTGTGTATGATGTGTAAAGCTCAGGTTGGAGGTCGGGCTGATACGTCAGCGTTTTCACAAAAATATTTCGCGTAAAAGAGAAATATAACATCCGTTCTGGGACCCCCGGAACGGCGTCTCCCAGATGGGATAGCAACGTTCCCGTTTTAGTGTGGAACACCTCGGTCGGAGAGCGGCTTTGTTTTGTCTGCTGCTGTAGACGTGTTGTGAGGTCGGGCCCTGATGGTTCCGTCTGATCGAGTGAAATGAGCCTTGAGTGAAGATAAGACGTGTTTTTTTCGGCGCATTCCTGCAAACGTGCCCGCTTACGAAATGCGTTTAGTAGCCGACGTGTTCATTACAGCTTTTCGTGTTCGTTAAACGCCACGCGGCTCTTCAAACCGCGCCAAAGCTGAAAACGGGGCTGGAGCCCGTTGTTTTTTTATGTCCTGCACACCTGTCCGTGGGTGCTTTCTGCGAGCGAAGCCCTGGTGGTTTTGTCGTTAATACCACGGCGCTGAACCGCTGTTGGTCGTTCAAAAGGTCAAACGTGCGCGTGTGGCTCTGTGTTCCATCAGCTGTGACATTTACGGCCTTTTCTCGGCTTAATTTAATATACGCCTGTATTTGTAATCCGGAGAGAAATCACCGCAACACTCTGATTTCATTAGGGCGCGACCTTTTTGGCGCAGCGGTTAAACGGCTCCACATTTAGGGGCTTGGATGCTTGACCCTTGACCCTTAATTAGGAAGAATGGAGAAATATTTCATCAGTAATGAGGTTCCCTCAGTGAAACCTCTGCATATCCCTGTGTGTGTAGTTAATACTCGCTGCACCGCCAGGTCACGGCGATTCTCTTCCCTTCTCGATTTGCCCGTATCGTTGCGGTTCCAATGCAGGAACGTCTGCATATGTCTGCAGCTGCTCACTTATGGCCTTCTGAAATCCAAACTACAAATATTTAGGCTTGAGAAAGAGGCATAAAGGGAAAAGTGCAGTAGAGTTAAAAACTTCATTTGAAGATAATATCAGTATCTGCATGAAATGATGCATTATGATGAACTTGCTGAGAGTATAAGTCTGGAGCCGCGTTGGAATCTTCAGCCGTGTTGTTGCTGACGCTGCAGGACGGGGAGAACATCTTCTACCTGGCCGTGGACGACATCGAGGCCGATACGGAACTGCTGATCGGCTACCTGGACAGTGACATGGAGGAAGAGGAGGAAGAGGAGGAAGAAGAGGAGGTGATAAAAGACGAGGACGAGAACAGCAATGACGCCAAGCACCTTCCAGAAGCAGGTTTGCGTGAGATCAGGGCTGGTTGCTTATTATAGTTTATTATAAATTTATTACCGAAAGCAACATTGATCTCAGTTCATTATTTTAACATAGCTGTAGTTTGGTGAATATTAATTTCATTTAAACTATTTACCAGACGCCCTCATCCAGAGCGACTTGCAATCAGTAGCTACAGGGACAGTCCCCCCCTGGAGACACTCAGGGCTAAATGTCCTGCTCAGGGACATGACCTTTAGTACAGAAGGTTTTCTGAAAAAAGAAAGTCAATTTCTATGCCGCGAAAATTGCTAACTGAAATGCCCGACCTCTGCCGTTGTTCTATACGGCGGGGGTGTCTGGATCCGGAACTGACTCCATTCGTAACGAGACGATTGGTCAGTCTGTATTGGGGGCGGGGTTATGACGAGTTAATTTGCTTCCTCTGATTATGTGAAATCCAGTTCACTGTATGAAATTTGGCGGGTTGTTTTGTGCAGTAGAATCAGGATATTGGATATATAAAGGACAGGAAAACTATATCAAAGATGTGTGTGTGTGTGTGTGTGTGTGTCTAGATCTGGTGATTAAAGAGGAGGACCACCACTGCCTGCTTTGTGAAAGCAGCTTCCCCAGTGAGGAGGTCCTGGCCGCTCACCTCCAGAGCCTCCACCAGAGACCCAGCACCGAGGAGAAGGAGTTCAAGTGCCGCAGCTGTGGGAAAAAATTCCCAGTCAAGCAGGCTTTGCAGCGCCAGTGAGTGCCGACCTCAGGTCTGCGCTAACAGTCCCGATAGCGCTTCTGGTGAAGAACCAATCTGGTTCTCCTGCTTTACTCATTTCTGGATTTTACAGAAGTATTAGCTGGCAAAGAAATCTGGCAACTGCCACGGCAACCTGCCGTTTCTCTTTTTTTAATTCCATGCTTGTCCTTCGTTCCTCCAGTGTTCTGCACTGCACCGAGAGCCTTGTTCCTGCTGGAGACTCTTCCAGAGTCCACCAGTGTTCTCTGTGCCACAGCACCTTCCGCTCTGAGTCCAGGTACTAATCACATGGCAGGTCTTCCTCTCGCCTCGAGTGCTTCAGAACAAACCTGATGGGTTTCTGTAATGACTCCGCCCACAGTTTTGAGCAGCACAAGGAGGCCTGCAGGGGAGAAGCCCGCTTCATCTGCAAGGCTGAGAGCTGCGGCAAGAGATTCAAGAGTAAAGATGCACTGAAGAAACACAAAGGGAACGTTCACACAGGTACACAAAACCAGACAGCCGTCATAAATACCTTTCATGTCATATGAGTTAACAGCCTTTGGAAGATGAATACTTTGTGACGCAATGTTCACAATTGTGGGTGTCCAGCCCATTTTTGCATTATATATCGGAATTTTATGATGTGGCCAGATTGGGTGTTTTTTAAATAGAATATTTTTGAATAGAATAAATATTTTGATAGTAGCTCTTTAGAAACCCATTGATGATTAAACGGCCCCTATCATGAAAATGTGACTTTGTGAGAGTATTTAACATGAATACGAGTTCCTCTAGCCGGTCTATGGTCCTGCAGTGGCTAGAAATGGCGATAGGTGTAAAGAGTGCTTTGTTTCAGAGAGTGGCAGCTCAGTTGGATCTTGAATTTGTCCCCTTATGACATCATGAATTGAAAGCATTGTGGTTGGTGAATGGTGTTAATGACGTCATTTCCACAAACGCCCGCTCAACTTCTATAGGCTGCTCTCCTCCATTTAAAGCCACAGAAAAGAGCTTTACGGGAAAAGATTCAAAAAGAGATTTCAGGTAATAGGGGACCACTAAGACGTATATAAAAAAGGTTTTATAATAGGGGACCTTTAAAGTATGCTAAAGCAAGTCACAGATTTGGCAGTATGGTGTGCACTTCAGCGTAATTTTGAACAATTTCTGGTTGAAACAGTCATGCATCTGGCAACGTGGCTTGTGCTGAATTGTGCTGGAGCAAATGGCAAATGTGTGTCTTCACCGACATGTGTGTAACACGTGATTATATATTTAATAACTTTTAAAAAGGCATGTATGCACACGAGCCTGGAAATAGATCGACGTATACCCCATGAACATGCACACATCTGGACAGGTACACACATACACAAACCCACATACACAAAACACACAGAATACGGCCATCTTCTGTAGATGTTTTTGGCGGCCTGTCTTAATTTTAATTTTAGGTGTCATTTTAGTTTTAATTAGTCTTAGTCACGTCCTTTCTCATTTTAGTCTAGTCAAGTTTCAGTACTCACGGATCCTTAAAAAGTCTTAAATTGGATTTTTGAAAATTAAGTCCTTAAATATAAAAAAAAGACTGTGTTTTGCATTCTTGCGTACAATATCAAAATTAGCACAAGCACCTTTGGAGCTAGATGGCTACATTCTGCTGGTGGACATGTTCTGAGAGTGGAAGTTCTCCTTAAATTAAAAAGCAGAGGACACAATTTGTTGTGTGCAGCGTGTGCTGTGCTGTGTTTTACTATGACAATCACTTTCACTTTTTAAAATTTCTCATAACTGAGGAGTATGCTCCTTCATTTATTTATTTTTAATCAAATGAAACAAGCCTTCAATCGCGAAGGCGATTGAGTTGTGTCAGATCATACAACTAAATGAAAGCAAAATGATGCGATTTAAATTATATAATTTATTTTACTCCATTTTTGTTTGCCATTCAAAGCCACACCCACTCTGTACAACAGCGCTGCTCTCTTAAAGCAACACCCACATCTTACAAGTTTTATACAAATTTTTATCAGCACCTAAAACCCTAAAATATCACATTCAAATCCAGCAGTTAATATATACCTGTGTGTGTGTGTGTTTGTACACATATATATGTGTGTTTGTACACATATACACACACACACACACACACACACACACATACATTATGAAATAACATTTGCAGTGATGTAAAGATTTAGTCATTTAATATTACTAGTATGACAAGTTTTAATTCCTTTTTTTTCATTGATAGGTGAGTGTTTATCATATCGCATAATGCAATATTGATCACAGTTATTGCAATATGACTTTGAAATAAGAAACCGGAAATATCGCTGTGGCCCCCTGGTTGCTTGCTGCAGTACAGGTCACATTGACAAAGGCTAAAAAAACAAAAAATTGGAAGGAAAATTAATACATCAAATAATAATATATTACTTAAGATAACATATTAATAATATATGGCCCTCACAATTTTTGACGACCTGAAGGATCTTTCTTAAACCTGCAGAAACCCTGTGAGCATTTAAGTCAGAATTATCTATGACTATTTTAGTCTAGTTTTAGTCAACCTACAAGAAGTATCCTGAAATATATTTAATGGCACAAATGTCTATTGAATAAGTGATGTTATCAGGGAACAGAAATACTGCACAATAATAATAGCGTGAGTTAACGAAAGGAAATAATGTCTTGTCCGGTTTTCGTCAGTGAAAATGTATTTAGTATTTTTGATGTATTTATTGTTTTTATTTTGTAATCCACATTTTGTCTCAAGAATATATCATGATATATTTCGTCATAGTTATCATCATATGACCAGCATTTGCGTTGCGTCTCGTCCCATTTCTGTCATGCCATAAAGGTTCGTTGACAAAGAATATTTCGTCCAAAATTGCGTGGACGAAAACAACTCCCCTGCTCTGCCTCAGCAGAATTTTCCACCTTCCGTAATGACAGTCGTGGGTGGTTAATTAGCTGCTTCACACTCCTGCTCATTCGTTTATGAGCTGCGTTCTTACGCCGATCTTCCTGTGGAGCAGCAGAGCCTCGCACAGTACGTCCGTGCCGAGGTGACATCACCGCGTTGGGCTGAATTACTCCGGCAAGCCAGGCATGAGGCGGTCAGCTGGGCAGTCTGGCTGCGGGGGCGACAGGGGAAGTGGCGAGGTTGTGCACAGATGTGGGTCATGTGACTCGCCGGGAACAGGGCTGGGTCTGCGGCGTGGTCCTGTAATAAGGCGCCGTTTTACAGGCTGTTTAAACCCGAGAGGAGGCTCGTCATAATGGACCCTTTTCTCTGGTTTTTCAACAGTGCCAGCCACTAGTAGGAACAGGAAGTGCATCTGGCATTTGACCTTTGACCCTCAGGTAGTGTTTGTTATTAGGTGCTGATTGGGAATCGTCAGGTTTTGGGTGGGATTTCTGTCACCTCAGGGACACTTGTTCATGTTAGCGTATTTGCAGCAGGATTTCTGGAACGTCCACGGCCGCCACCTGCGTTGTCTGCCATTACGCACTTCCTCCTGACATTTCCCAAGGTGCATCAGACATTCACCGCCTATGAACGCCTAGTTTGCATTTCCCCAACTGAAGAGCAGGAGGACCTGGTTCATCACTGTGAACTGATCTGGGAACAGCTAACGTAGGGTCTGTTCACACACGATTTAACCCATAGTGTTAGCTAAATTAGCTGAGCTGGAGATATGAACCCTTATCGTTTAAAATGCAGATATTTGAAAACAATATAGAAAAAATGTGCTGTGTAAGTGTCTCAATGGTATACGGAAATACTTTGATTCTTGATTCCATTATATTGATCATTTATGATAAAAGGAAAAATATTTCCCTATTGATTATCTGTCCTCATTCCTTTTCATTCAGAAACGCACAACTAACAAACAGAGGACTTACTGAATTCGAAAGATGCGTACAAAAACCACAGTATAAAACCGGATCAATGACTGGAACGCAGACATGATGCAACAGGGTACATTTATTCACACTGTAATCGGGGCGACATTAGAGAAACACAAAACTCCAGTCCGGAACACGGACTTGGAGCATCCCCCAAAGCCAGGACTGTGACAAAGCTTTATTTTAGGGTCCCCCTTCCATTCCCCACCTCCCCTGCACCCATGTCCGTAGCTACATTGTAGCTATGGGCACCCCTACTCATTTACGGGTCTGGCATTTTTTACTCTTTTGTTAACAAAGCAGTCATGAAGGTAAAAAGAGGTGACAGGTTCATCGAACATACTTCAAAAATCCTAAATATGTTTCATTGTGGCTCCATCTTAGTCTCCATAACAGAATAGGGTGTTTCTAATCAGTTAATTTTTACAATTGTAAATGTACAATACTGGTAGTTTATTAATTTGCTGGTGTAATGTGGGAACATTATCAAGAAGAAGGGGCAGTGGTGACCTAGCGGTTAACGAATCCCGATCCGCCAAGGTGCCACTGAGGTGCCACCGAGCAAAGCGCCGTCCCCACACACTGCTCCCCGGGCGCCTGTCATGGCCGCCCACTGCTCACTCAGGGGGATGGGTTAAATGCAGAGGACAAATTTCACTGTGTGCACCGTGTGCCGTGCTGCTGTGTACAACAATGACAATCACTTCACTTTCACTTGCGTGCTTTTTTTTTTTCCCCAGGCAGCGCTCGGTGGAGGCTCATGTGCACGATCTGCAATAAGAAGTGTTCCTCTCTACTGAACCTGCAGGAGCATCGCAAGGTCAGGGCCTGAGAACCTCCAACCCCCCCCCGCTCTTCCTCCGTCTCTCGTCTGTCTTCTCTCTTCGGTCTCTGGTTTCTCGCCTCTTCGGTATCGTTTTACCTGAGCGTTGCGTTGTCCGTCAGCAGATGCGCGCGCCTTTCGTTTCCCCCTTTTCTCGCTGCAGCTTAATGTTGACGTTGAAACGTTTTCTGGCTGCGCGACACTGGAGACACTGGCCGCGCTCTGTTCTTTCCTCCTTTCATAAGCTCGTCCCGACGGACTTGTGAAATTTAAGAGCTGATGTGTGCAGACAGTAAGACTTTAACCTCGGCGTCGGGGTTCCTGGCGTGCACTGGCTCAGAAAATGAAACAAATGGGACGCAGCAAAATGTTATCCGGACCATACATCACATTATAACGTTAGCACGTATGTCACGTCACGAGGTCCCAGCATGACCTCGCTCTGCCCTTTTCCCTGCCCCAGAGGTAGTTGGGCAAAATTGTGCGTCCCCTGCAGCCCGCACCTGGATAAGCGGGTTTCAGAAAATGGATGGACGAAGCGTACAAATCACACGAATTAAGATTAAGCGGATTAAGCAATTAAATTGTAATTCATCAGCGACTACTGTCACGCTGCACGAGGCCACCGCGCTGCAGGCGGCGTGTCACCGGCAGTAAACGGATGTTGGTCGCCGGCGTTTATTTGTGTCACGGACAGTCGTTCAGGGTGATGTGAAGTTACCCGGTGTGCTGATTTGATTGGGGGCGCCGTTTGTGTCTCTGTAATGAGGTTGCAGCGATCTTCACCCCAGCGGTGCCTGTAAAATGACCTGATCCCAGCTGGCTGATACGATAGATGGAAATATCAATAAATCTGTTGACAAATTACATTTTCATTGCATTAGATAGCTTTGGAAACAGGAAAAGATGGTAAAACCCATTTACGAAAGTATTAATTGTCGTTCATTGACGGTTCAATTCAAAACCAGATCAGCCAGAGCGACAGAAAAGGCACCAGGTGGCCCAGTTTGTCGTCGTATTTATGTGAAATAACCGAATAGGTACGAATTTAATCTGTGAATTAATATATTATTCTTATCATTCCGGCTTAATTTGACGTTAACACACTGAAGACACGTGAGAATGTCCCCATCCCGTGTCAGCTGTAGGATAATGGGACGTGCGAGAAGCTTTTGGGGTTTCTGTTGCCTTAATTGAGTTCCTATCATAGATGTTTGTCAGGCCGCGGCCATTGACTGCAGGCCTTTCATTTTGCCCGGTGAAATATCGGCTCGTCCGCCGAAGCCGTAATGCGGCAGCGCCTTCGCTTTGTTCCGCGTCGCTCGACGCTCCGGCCGAGCCAATTTTCTCCCGGAGCAGATTTACAGCGCGAAAACCCGTCCGACGCATATGGGACTCAGGCCCGGCGAGGAGAGGGGATAAAGGCGCGGTTGGAGGAGCGGTCCCGGGCGAAGCCGTGGCGTCCCGGTAGACGCGGAGCGCCTGTTTTACTTCATTAACACAAGCGCGCGGCCTTGAAAGGGATTAGGCGAGAGCCGCGGCCCCGGCGCGCTTCCTTCGTGCGGAATAAAAGCGCCGCGATGCCATTTGATTTGAACAGCGTGTAATCCAAACATCTGGCCGAGAGTCTAAGTGAATTTTAGCTTCCACTTCGCTATAAATATGCAGCGGAGATGTCAAAGTTTGCTTCGGGGAAACATGACAGGCAGCAATTTTGTGATTATTATCCTTATCCCGGCAGAGGAGATTCATGCTAAACACTTCAGCTTTGCTCCGAGAGCCTTTTCAGTCTTTTCACCGGTTTAATGGCATTTCCAGACATGCGTGTGTGTGTGTGTGTGCCTGCATGTGAACATGTGTGTGTGTGTGTGTGTGTGTGTGTGCATGGTCGAGGGTGTTTTCAAGGTCACACTGTCTGAAACGGGCAACCGAATCCGATCCCGTGAGCCGTAAAGACAACGCCGAGCGCCGATCCCCGTCCTCTGGCTCCGGGCCCCCGTTATTCTGCAGAACGATGTCATCTGTTATCTCTCCGCCTCAGGTGCACGAGATATTCGATTGCCCCACGTGCGACAAGAAATTCATCTCCACAAATCAGCTGAAGCGTCACATGATCACACACTCTGGTGAAGGGAGCATTCGCTCACACAAATGCATATTCACACGCTCAAGCAGAATGTGAGCTCTAGGAATTTGATACTCTCTGTGTGTGTGTGTGTGTGTGTGTGTGTGTGTGCATTCCCCAGAGAAGCGCCCATATACGTGTGAGATCTGCAACCGCTCCTTTAAACGTCTGGACCAGGTTACGGCCCACAAGATCATTCACAGCGAGGACAAACCCTACAAGTGCAAACTCTGTGGGAAGGAATTTGCCCATCGGAACGTCTACAAGAACCACAAGAAGGTACGGCGGAGTGACCTCGGTAATGTAGAGTGAGCATAGAAAGAGAAATGTGATACAGCGGAGTTGACTCACTTAGAGTGGAGTGATATTGCAAAGATGGAGTGAGCAAGAAAAGTTTGATACAGCAGATTGAAATCAATAGGAGTGGTGTGATGCCACGGAGTGAGTGAAGCTCTGTGTGAACTCTCTCAGAATGATATGATATACAGCAGAGCGATCTCGCTATAGTGGAGTGAACTGAAACAGCGGGGTGAATTTGCAGCAGCACTGCCAATCAGGAAGTGTTAGTGCAGAGTGAGCTATGGGTGATACAGAACAGTGAACTGAGTGAGAGCAGTGTGACACAGCAGAGTGAACGCACAGAGTGGGCTTGGAGCAGCGGAGTGAAAGAGTGAAGTGAGTTCATTTCATACACGACACACCATATCAATATTGTCCTGATGAGATGGAGAGCCATTTCCTGACCCTCGTGCCAAGAGACAGATCTTTCCTTTCCTAAACCACTGGGCAGGATTATAGTAAATTTGCAGCAGCAGAGTGAGCTTGGCACAGCGGAGTGATATTGCAGCAGCCTGAACGTCAGAATGGCACAGAGAAGGAGTGCAAGATCAGCAGCATTGTCCTCAGTGGGAGAGGTCTGGACGGCTCAAGTTGGAAAGATAAGTCACCCTGTGGGTGGATAATGAAGTGTTTACATGCCTTCATTAAACTGCCCCCGCAGTTGCAAGCTTCCCGAAAGCCTTTTCGCTTTAGATAAAATTTTGTTCAGAAACGTTTTCGTCGGTTGGTCCTTCTTGTTTACATTCTGTCAGGTTGCCACATTGCATAATGTACCACATTATGCAATATATAGACTGGGTGTGGCCGAATTGGGTCCCGCTCCATCTGACACAGCGACTTACAGTCCCCATGGAGACACTCAGGGTTAAGTGTCTTGCTCAAGGACACAATGGTACTGAGTGGGGTTTGAACCTGGGTCTTTGTGGATTTCTGGTTTATAGGTGATTGTTCAAACCCACTTGGCTGCTAACATCCTTGATCACCACAACTTGATATCGATGCCCTCTGAGATATTTTAGATATTTTAAAATTTGCACTTTAAATTAGGCCCTTATCATTTTCCCACACATACATGTCGGTGAAGGAGGTGTGTATGTGTAGACAGACAGGGGTTGTGGTGAACAAGCCAGGTCGTCTGTCCAAATCTCCACATGGAGTCAGGCCTGAACATTCAGTTCTGACCCGGACCTCCAACCAAACCCTAACCATCAGAGTCTAGTGGCAAGAAATGTAATAAACAGAAAGGTTCATCAAGCTACGGAGTAAAGAGGAGGCGGTGGAGGTGATTCTGCGTAGAACTGACCATCCAGTGTCTTCCTTCTGCAGACCCACTCTGAGGAACGGCCATTTCAGTGCGAGGAATGCAAGGCCCTGTTCCGTACGCCGTTCTCCCTGCAGCGCCACCTCCTCATCCACAACAGTAAGTGCGCGCATTTGTGTGGGGCACCCGTACCTACAGACCTCCCAGATCAAAGACGCCCCGGAACACGTGGGAGGAAAAACAGCCAGGCGGAACTGGGAGATGAACTGAGGAGGGAATGGGGGTCTGCTCCGCTCGGCCAGTCTAGACTGATGAGATGGAGAGGCATTTCCTGACCCTCGTCCCAAGAGACAGATCAATGCGTTCCTAAATCGCTGGGCAGGATTATATATCAGCTGTGTGTGTGTGTGTTCGTGTAAATGCTTTAGATTTCAGATTGTTCCAGATTATGGATACTCTGCCTCTGCATGTTTGCGCATGCGTATTGGTTAAAAACTATGAAAACAAAATGGAAAAACATTTCTATGAAGTGGAGTGACGACTACTAGCTATTACGACAGAGCGTGTATTTCAAAGATATTATCAGGACACTTTCTGTGAGCTGATTGGCTGACTCTGACCTGCGAGCGCAACATTAATTACACACACACATACATTCATATGACAGTAATTGCTGATATGCTGCAATGACTTTTCATCCTATCAGTGTTCCACACCCACTTGTATCCAAGCACGCTGCCCATAGACATATTCGAATTATTTTTTAAATATCAGTGTATTTATTTTTGTCGTAATTTTGTGTCTGTGTGTGTGTGTGTGTGTGTGTGTGTGTGAGAGAGAGAGAGACACAGCCGAACAGCGATCTTTCGTTATGTTTAATAAAAACCTGCTCTCATCACTGGGAGACGTGTGTGTGTGTGTGTGTGTGTATATATATATATATTTCGGTTTTTAAATAACCCACAGCGGCCAACTTGTTTTGCAGCTTCAAAGTGACGTTTGAAAGCGCCGCTGCAGAAAGATGCGCGTTCGGCCTGACTGGAGGGTTTATGTCCTTTTAGACTCGCGCCTGACGCCTTCATTGTTCCCCGTGCGCCGACTGCGCCGCTGGGCCGCTTGAGTGGTGCCTTCAGCTGACAGGGAGTGCTCTGGTGGACGGGGGGAGAGTGTGGATGGGCTCTCTATTTATTCTGCACTAAAAAAAAAACCAAAAAAAAAACCTGAGAGTCTGTGAGTGTTGACATCTTTTCATCAGGAAATAAAGACGTCTGTCTTGGGGAAAGAACAGACAAATACTGAATGGTGGGGTTATTTCTAACCCCAAACAGCCCACCGGCCCGGGGAGCAGCAAAGTGGCACGCGAGGCGGGAAATTATCCGGGAGAAAGTGCTTCCTGTCATGGGGTTGGCAGGATTGGCTTTTTTAGTAATAACAGCTTGTACATTGTGCGCCGGAGGAGTCATTATTTTTGCCTGAGCTGCTCTCTCCACTGTGTCGGACGCAGGCGAGAGGACATTTAAGTGTGACCAGTGTGATGCCACTTTCAAGAGGAAGGACACGCTCAACGTCCACATCCAGGTTGTGCACGAGGGACACAAGAAGTACAAATGTGAGCAGTGCGAGAAGGCCTTCGTCACGCCCTCAGTGCTCAAAAGTCACAAAAAGGTCAGTCCAAACACAAACATGCATTTTTTTTGTCCCCGTTCTTATAAACAATTAAATGATAAATTACATGTCTTAGTACACTAGCTGTAAAATACCCACGTTGCCAGATCCTGGCTTTAAAAACCTCTTTCATGTCAAGCATTGTTCTTGTTGTAGAACCATTTCTGAAATCGTTTTCTGCTCACGGGAAAAAAGTGAGAACATTTCGGCGAGTTCCCTTTTCTTGAAGTCTTTGTCCAGCCAAAGTCTGTAAACAGTGTGATTGGCGTAGCAGTTACCACTCGTTGGTACCGCGAGGAAAACGCTGCGCAAGTTTCCCAGGGACCACCTGGGCGACCCACAAGGCAGCTGGAACTCCTGAAGCGAGCGGGAGAGGTGAAACACGTTTGGCCGATGCTAGCGCTGCATTCCGACAGGATGCTCTCACTGCGGCCTTGAAGTTTGGTACACCGAGGAGCAACGCTGTGGGTTGCCAGGTTGTGAAAAATGCAGTACAAAACACAAATTAACCGTAGTAAAAAAAAATTAACCATATTTCACCATCTAAAACATAGATGGGCTTAATGGGCTGTTGAGAGTCTGAAAGCAAATTTTCTCAATATGGTACCTTCAGAAGGTACTAAACCCTTTTTTATGTTCAGCTTATGTCATGTCTGATTATCTGAAGTACTCTGAATGGAGCGACTTTCCCCTTCGCTCTTTCTAAAACCCACCCAGCACCATGATTCGTAGCAGGAGGAGAATTAAATATTGCTCGCTCCGCCATTAGCTCCATAACATTTCAAAGCAGTAGGCTGCAGATCACAGATCCGAAAAAAAATCCAGCTGTGACACTATCGCGCTTCTGATGGAAATCAAACCCGTTCCTGGCAAAGAAGTGAAGGAGGTGCTGAAGTGTTGCATTAAGCTGAAGAGAGGGCTGGCTGAACACACACACACACACACACACCACAACACAGCGCTACGGTCCACTATGAACATCCGGCTAAAGCCCGAAGCAGCGGTTGTGCGTATGAGGGAGAGCTTCCTACTCCGCTCTCCAGCAGAAGCGTCCGTATCCTCCCCCTCTCCTCTTCCTCCTCTCAGCGAGGCATTTAATGCAGCCATGTTGTTTTTATACCGATCCACGAGCCTTGTTCTTTCCCCCTTCCTCTTGCGGCTTTCACCTGGCTGCCGGTGGTGGTGTCGCGGTCCGAGCAGGGAACAGTACGAGTGTCGATCGACTGTTGGCCGCGATTGTGAGTGTGATGAGCTCAGCAGACACGGCGATTGACGTGGTGCGTGTCACCTGTTCAGAACTAGTGGTGTTCGTATGAAACCCCCCTGATGATGTCCCTCCCGGTCTGGTGGTGTCCCTTACAAACAGTCAGCCAAACAGCATCTGGGGCGCATGTGTTCTTAACGGCCTTACATAACGCAGCGTTTGGCATGGGGGGGCTGTCTTCATCAGTCTGGGCTGTTGGGGTTGGGGGTGGCGGCTGTGGATCTTTTTTTGGAACGGGGGAGCCGCTGTATTGTTCCGCTGGGCGTATAAAGTGTCAGGCTTTTCATGCGCGTGTTTACGCCAAGGTGGTTTATGGCCGTCCAGCTGCGCGTGTGAATGAACGGGACGGGGAAGGCAGAGAGGAAGAGCTGGGCGGGGCCCTCTCCTGGAGCGGCGTCACAGCCTGACTCAGACAAACAGAGCTGCTGCTGAGAGGATGATGAGGAAAATCATTATCTAGCCAAAGTTCTACAAAAAAAACTTTCATATGCAATCGTAATAAAAAAATTGGGTTATAAATTAGAAAGTAGTTAGACCTTTACAGTCCAGACGTTACATGCTTATTACAGAGTCCTTACAGAGGTCCTTTCATTTATTGATTTTGCATAAGAAGTTGCCCCCTGTCTTGTGTTCTTCCAACACAGACCCACACTGGAGAAAAGGAGAAGATCTGTCCGTACTGCGGCCAAAAGTTTGCCAGTAACGGAACTCTGAGGGTCCACATCCGCAGTCATACAGGTCAGTACAGCTGGAGCTTTTCATCAGGGACACGGTGGGATCTGTCAATTAGGCATCATCTAGTAATTTATGAACATTCGTATCACCAGCAGTTTGAATATGGTGAGCAGGGTGATGGGACCTAAACACCTAATTATGATGCTGGTGTTCTCTATCACGTATTTATATTCATTTATATCATTTACATCACATCAAACCAAAAATGTTTATCAGTATCCTGATGCATCTGAGGGAAGTTCTGGTATGTAGGAGAGGCTCAGCATGGAGAGTCTAACAGAGAGGATGTTCATTAAACTGCCTTTAAAATCAAGAACATCGCATTCCTCTGTGTTTCCCTACCAACAACCTACAGCACATGACTTTACAGGCTCCGCCCCTTCGCCCTGTCTCTCTCAAACTCACCGCTCTTCCTTTCACCTCCTCTCTCTATTGAAGGAGACTGATTCTGGATTACAGTGCTGAGATCCTCTCAGGTTTTCTGTGCCTAGATCCAGCAAATCGTCAGCTCTGGCTCACAGACCTCCTGCAGACAGCCGTGATTTCCTTTCCCCAGTTGCTTAATCTCCACACTACACTGTGTGTTTGTTCACTGTGGAACAGCTTAGAAGGTTTTACCACATAGATACCCTGCTTTTCCTTAATATTTCAGTAGAAACATCGTTGGCACGACAATCACCAATAGTCACACACACACCATCAATTACAGACCTATCACATACACACACATCATGAAACAATAATCACCAACATGCATTCATCAAACACACCATCAAATACAGGCCCATCACAACACATCACTAAATCTCTATCATCAGCATCACTATCACATTCCATCACATTTTTTTTTACTGAAGCTTCACAAATAACATATATGGACATGATCATAGTACATTCATTCCTTACACACATAACATTTACATACTGTCCTCACCAGCATATTAACTGTGTTTATCACATCACATGCAATTCCATATCCCTCATGCTCACACCATCACCGTCACGTTCGCACCAGCTTTGCTGTATAAGCCACTGTTTCCCGTTCTTGATTTAATGTGCTGCTGTAAAAGTGGTTTGTTTGCTTCAATGCTTTACAGCTCGACTCTTTTGTCTGTCTGGTTAGCACAGCCCTCCCACCATTAACACACACACACAGACCCATGAGGCACCCCTGTTTGTGTGTGTGCATCAGTGAGTGAGGATATGTGTCTACATGTTTATGTGTGTCTGGTGAAATAGTGCCGCTCTGTGTGTGTAGGTGCCAGTGTATAGGCTCCAATGTGGTTGTATTTATTCAGATCGACAAAGAGAGGGCCTATGGGGAATGCAGGGGGAGGGGGGGAGGCGGGGTTCTGGCAACAGAAAGAAAGGAGAAAGTAAAATAAAAGAGGAATGTTGGTGAAGAGGCTGGGAGAAAAGCACATTCCACGGCAGCATCACGACCTCTGGGCTCTGGGTCCAACCGCGCGCTCGGTTTAAAGCGTCGAGGCTGTACAGTGATTCATGTACAGCCAGCACACATCATCAGTAGCGGGGCACATGGTGTGAGGGACATCTGATATGTGAATACGGACAATATTTTGCCCCTGCTTTCTCAATACTGCCAATTCAGCAATACGCGACATGATATCTATTCAACCAAATCAATGCAAAAATTGTGACGTACAAATAATAACATTTCTGTTGAATCAATGCAAGGAAGATACGTCCAGAATAATCCTCACACATATTAAAAAAATTGTATTAAAAGCATGTATTTGAAACATTAAACACAAACCCTAATAGACATGGACACACATTGATGCTGACTTTCAGAATGTGGACAAATTTTCAGGAGAAGACAAGGTGCAGTATTATTTTACATGAACAAACTCAGACATGATTCAACTATGTTGCTGATTATTGTTATCAACATTAAAATCCAAACAATGCATACACCTCCTGTGTACACCTCCACATTATTTTGCATGAAGCATCTAGAATGTGGGTCATTTTAATGATTGTGCTGATGTTCTAGTTTTCACTACTGGCTCGATTTACAGTATTGATAAGATCAGCTTGATCTGATGTACATTACTAGACGTGGGCCGCGATAAAGCCCGCGTCGCTGCTGTCGAGGGGTCTCTGGATGACCGCCAGTTCCAGGCCCATTCTCAGGCCGCCTTCTTCAGGCCAGGTTTAATGCTGTTTGTCCGAAAGCTGAAGAATGTTTGCCTTGCGTCTTTGGGGATTAACACTCGGGCAACAGGCCGGGATTAGACGGAGGACACAGTCTCATCTCTGTCTTCTGCCGCCCATCATGCCCCGGGCACCCCTGTGGAGCGTAAGACCCACGTGTCGACAGCCTTTGCTCAGAGCTGTTTGTGCAGCCGGGGTGGCCGAAGACGGTACCTGTCCAGAAATAAACAAACGCTGAAATGTTAGAACCCTGCTCTCTTGAACCAACACCACTGGCAAATTTCTCCGTGTCTGTCGCACGTGGCGCCTTTTCGTTGGTTCTGTTATATGCAAGGCTGCTCTGCTGCAGACAGAAAACAGGGCTTTTTTGAGCTTTTTTTCCACATAGCGGCCAGTGATCTCTGACACTTGCTCCTCAACAGAAGCTGTTCAACTATCACGTATGAGCAATAAAGTCAACTAGGACCATGAAGACTGAAGAACCTGTTCCCTGAATACAAAAGATGATCTGAACTGATAATCGGCCCGGTCGATCACACACTCGGGATCCTGGGTAGACTGGTGTTCTCAGGATTCTCTGGAATTCCCAGCCAATGAAACGAATGTCCCAAGAGGCATCTTCCGTTTGTTCTTTATAGAATTTCAAAAGGCGCTGCAGGCCACACAGTCATATTCCAGCGCTGTGTAACCTTTATAATCACAAATGGCCTGTTTGTGGACGTAAGTGACGCTGACAAGCAGGCAAGGTGGGGCAGTGACGGCCTAGCGTGTAAGGAAACAGACTCGTAATCAGAAGGCCACGAGTTTGGGGCAGTGGCGGCCTAGCGGTTAAGGATGCGGCCCCGTAATCAGAAGGTTGACGGTTGGAATCCCGATCCGCCGAGGTGCCACTGAGGTGCCACCGGGCAAAGCACCTGTCATGGCCGCCCACTGCTCACTCAGGGTGATGGGTTAAATGCAGAGGACAAATTTCATTGTGTGCACCGTGTGCTGTGCTGCTGTATATCACAAGTGACAATCACTTCACTTCACTTCACTTGAATCCCAAACTGCCAAGGTGCCACTGAGGTCCCCACGATGAAGGTTCCGTCCCCACACATGGCGCCTGTCATGGCTGCCCATGGTTAAATACAGAGGACACGTTTCACTGTGTCACCATATGCTGTGCTGCAGTGTATCACAATGACAAAAACGATTACTTTCACTTTCACCAGACGGAAGTCGGCCGCAGTCAATGTGGCAAGTGTTCCAGAAGCTCTCCCAAAAGTGAACATGGCGGTGAATGTGTCCTCGGCCGACATGTACCGCTGGTGCGCGGGCGCGGTGTGACGCCGCCAGAGTTGGTGCGCCGGTGATGTCATCCACAGGCACTCATGCACACGGGAGGGAATAAGGCTGTTCACTGTGTTGGGAGACATTATGGATGCTGAGCTAGGACTCTCTGGAGATCGCAGGCCGAAACGGGCGTGGCCACGGAATCCCGTGTGGAACCTGCTTGGACTGTAAGTGTTGCCGCCTGTGTTGGAGGGGCTGCCGGAGTGTGTGTTTATGAACGTGTGTGTGTTGGTTTGGCCTGGAGCTGATGTAGTGGAGAGCATAAAGGAAACATTTGTTGCTGAACGTCCCACTTACATCATCCAGAATGTCAGGACTTGGCGTTAACGGCTCACATCAATTCAAAACCTGCATTTTGAAGTCGCATTTAAAAAGAAAAGGTCTTTGTGCCACAGATGTGCATACATGTGTTTTTGTATGGGACAAAAATGCCCAGTTTATAATTTGACATGTACCACCTACCAAAACGCTGCTGCTAACCACCCCTGTCCACCCACAAGTCCACCCCTTCATGGAAACAGTATTTGTCACGATCGCAAGTCAGGGCAGGTAAACAAATGCATGTACAGAGACAGGGGAAACGACCAATGGTCGTATGAGGACATGTATACCTTTGTAGAAAGTGAAGTGATTGTCATTGTGATACACAGCAGCACAGCACACGGTGCACACAGTGAAATGTGTCCTCTGCTTTTAACCTTCACCCTTAGTGAGCAGTGGGCAGCCATGACAGGCGCCTGGGGAGCAGTGTGTGGGGATGGTGCTTTGCTCAGTGGCATCTACATTTAGAGCATTTACCAGACGCCCTTATCCAGAGCGACTTACAATCAGTAGTTACATGGACAGTCCCCTCCTGGATCAACTTAGGGTTAAGTGTCTTGCTCAGGGACACAAGTGGGGTTTTCTGGTTCATAGAAAACTATTCAAACCGGCAACATTCTGATTACAGGGCCGCTTCCTTAGGCCACCACTGTCCGTGTACACATACGCAATCATGGAGAAAACACTGGCAACGTGAAACTCTGGATCGGAACACAGAGCCGGAGCACCCCCCCCGAGTCAGGCCTTGACAGGATTCCCTGATGACAGGAATCCCTGACGATGCCACATAGGGCCGGGAAATTAATAAATAACATTTTATTTTCGATTGCTTTCAATGAATGGTCAAAAGAACGGTTTCAGCGATTACAGGTCTATAAATATTGGGCCATCAACACAATTCTAATCTTTTTGTCTCTATTCACCACCACAATGGATCTGAGATGTGCTTTTAGTGCAGACTTTCAGCTTTAATATGAGGCTCTTTACATTTATCAGGTGAGTGGACTGACGTTTCAGTCGACTAAAACTCTGAGCCAGTCAATATAGTACAAGCACCTAGTACAACAGACAAAAACAAGGTTATCTTATTGTATTTAATATTCATTACACATTTCATAACACATTTGGAACCCTAAGTAAGATATAAGGTATCGCACCTCTGCATCAAAGTAAATTCCACTGCTAGTGTAGATACACTCACAAGAAGTTGAATGGCTTTGTCTTAGAAATTCTACGGCCTCCTCCACGTCTCCTGACGTACCGGCCTGTCTCCTGGTAGCGCCTCCATGCTCTGGACACCACGCCGACAGACACGGCAAACCTTCTTGGCACGGCTCGCATTGATGTGCCATCCTGGATGAGCTGCACCACCTGAGCCACCTGCAGGACCACGCCTTTATTGGGGACGTCTTGATAATTGCTGTAATTTCCACCTGTTGTCTATTCCATTTGTGAAATTGACCATCAAGCAGTGTTGCTTCCTAAGTGGCCAGAATTGCGACCGACTTGGAGTTACTTTGTGTTCTTTAAGTGTTCCCTTTATTTTCTGAGTGTGTATTTCACAGTCTGTCCAGCCCAGTTGTTGCAGCGACAGCTCGGGATTCTGGGAGGAGGATCGGTCTCATTGATAATGATTAAATCCTCATGCCTGCGCCGCTGCCGCACGTACCAGCGATACGTGATACGTGTTAGTCATCCCCGAGGAATTGTGGGATATAGGCTGGCGTTGCAAGGAAAGGCGAGAGCGGACCGGCCCAGATGTCTTCAGTTTGTCAGGGGAGTCGCGAGGGGCGTGTTTTGAAAGGGGGGGGGGGGGTAATTCTGGGGGACATCTTCGCTGCTGGAGACGCTGTCCCCACAGTAGTAACGTGTGTGTTCGTTTTCAGATATGACATGGTTCAGGCCCTGTCCACACACACATCTGGCAGATGTCCTGTGCCTGGGATCCATTTGTATGCACGCGCCAGCGTGTGTGTGTGAGAGAGTAAGGACAGGGTTATTACTATGTTATAAATATCTTTATTCTAAAATCTGATTTGCAGGAATATAATAATTAATGCTTAGAATGATGGACAAAAAGAAGCACAAAAATACCTTTTACAAATGATATTAATAGTCCACTCTCTTTCTACCCTCGGGTATATTTAGGAGATGTGTTCCGATGTACATGAGGTGTGTGTATAGGTATTTATGGATCGGCTGTCCTGTGTCTTGTCCTTTCCTAGCCTGGGGATTAGTGTGTGAAAGGAAGGTGTTAAGAGCTTTATTGCACTGTAGAGTTTTGCCGGGCCGTGTTTGTGTGTGTGTGTGTAGATATGTCTCTGGAGGTATGTTGTAAAGCCTCTGCCACATGGGCCGGCTTTAGCCGAGCGTTTGGGCTCAGTAACTGGATCTGATGCCGCCCGGGCCGTAATGAAAAGGTCAAGTGTAAAGTTGTTGGGCGTTCCTCAGCCTGATCAAAGGCGATCGTTTATCGGCTAAAACGGATCAATATTGCGTTACCCTCCGGCATGTGCCCACAGAGCCTGGCCGCGGCAGAGGAAGCTGGGAATTAATTTCTGATAGACAGGCCTAATGCCTTTCAGACCAGGCCCCAGAGCTACAAAGCGCTCTGACTCACAAAAACGAGGCGAGCAACGGGGTGACCATCTGCTGTCCAGACACACGCACGTGGAATGGGTGCCAAACGGATCGATTAGCAGGCGGGAGAATGGCGGCCCGCTGGGAAGGGACATGGGCAGGGACAAGGGCGTGAGACAGACCGGGTCTCACACACACCGAGACGGTGTCGCGTTTCAGGACCGCCTTAATCGGCTGCTCGTTGCAGGACGTCACGTGCAAATCCCCCAAGATTAAATTAAATCACAACAACATCGAGAGCCGATCCGGTCATAATGGTGTCCAGCCACAGGCCTGAAAATAGACTCTCCTGCGGCGGCTATTTCAGTCGCATTTACACATATGGAGCGATGGCTGGCTTCTAAAAGTCATTATTTGCTGAAATTGTGCTTTAAACTGCTGTTTTGTTGATCATTCACACAGAATTTTCATCAGTGAAGGAACTATATTAACTGCTCTTGACTGCTCATATTGTTTTATGCTGCTATTGTCTCTACTTCCTTTCTCCTGGACATCGAAACTATCTCATGAATAAGCTCAAGATCATTTCCCTTCCTGATAGTGGTCGCAACCTCCTGCAAACCACAAAAGGCAACTTGTGGCCCGTCCTGTGCGAATAAAGACATCCAAGGACATCTTTACAGAAGGAACCATTAATAAACACAAGTAAAGCTCATTTGTTCACTTTTTTTTAAGGAATAATGGACCCACATGAAGCATTTTTTAATGCACAGATAAAAACTTGGAAAAAGTCTCTCCAATCCAGGCAAGCTACAAAGCAATTAGAACGCGTATGGGTCAAACTAGGAATTAAAATATATCGGTACATTAACTTTGTCAGACATTTTTGTGTTTCTGTTTTGGTCTCGTATTTTTTTAATGCTATTTATAGATTTTCTCCTTGAAATAAAGCGTTTGTCACTCTGTATAATGGAATTAGATTGATTAGATTTTTCTATATGAATGATTTTAACGGCCTTTTTTTTTCCGGCCTTTATTTTTTCCGTCTGTCCGGTCGAGCCACTGGCATTTAATGCCTTCTACAGAAGGACGGTGGTGAGAACCCGATACCCCTCTTGTTACACGGAAGATTCCTCCTGCCGTCTGTGAATCCGATTTTCCTGTTTATCGCCACTGACCTCCCGGAGGCGGTTTTCCCAGGCTCCTCTCTGGCTCTCCACTCCTGCATGTAGATGTTATTGTGAAGTGGCCCATTAGATGGAAGACGGTTCTCGTTTAAGGAGCGGCCCTTTTTAAGTGACTTCGTATTTAGAACTGTAAGGAGTCTACGTGGCACAGAAATAGACCAGCGCTTCCTTGAAGGCCAGTACCGTGGCTTTGAGAGCTCCATCCGTGTTTACACTGGGAGCCAGAAGTGCGTGGAAGGTCCGATGTGTATGCAGCCCTGATTTAGTGGCCACCGCGGCCATTGTATATCTCGGGCGGTTAAGTGGTTTGTGGAGGAAGCCCTGGGTATGTCAGCCTGGGTGGTTTGGTTTTTGGTTGGAGCTGGAATTAGCTGAACAATTGTATGTGTTGGCCTGAACATGCTGGACCATGGGACTCTCTGAGCTTAAATGGAGACAGGCCTGCCTATTGATCCCCGGAGTGTCTCGCAAGCATCGGTGTCACCGCCGATATTTTTCACTGTCCAGCACTTGAAAGTGATTCCTGTTCTGGTGAAGTGCAGGCTGGGAACGAGATCAAGGAAGGAGCCCGACAGGCTTCTTATTAATCGATGGTTTCCTTCAGACAGTAGGCTTGCTGCATCATCCACCAAATATCTTTGGAGTCGGGATGAGTGGCCACCCGTGCAGGTGGTTCCATTGTTTCTTTCGAGGTCACGCTGTAGCCCTCTCCGCTCCTGGACCCTCTGAGCAATTGGTTTCAAGACATGAAGACTTTTTGTTGTCATTGTACAGTTACCTGGACAATGAAATTAGCTGGCAAAACCACTACATACACAATATACAAGAGACATTGGGGGGGATATGCAAGGGCATCATAAATATAATAAATAGGGTGGAAGGGTTTTGGTGAAAATATTGCATAAATTGGTAATTGCATGTTGCCAGGATATTGCACATTGTCAATAGCAGCAGTGAGATGACAGTATGGAACAAATCTGCACACACACACACACACACACACACACACACACACACACACTCACACATTGGTTTGAATCCTCTGATTATTAGCAACCTTGTAATGCAAGTGGCAGGCTGGCCGTCCAGAAGGTTAGAAGCAGGCTCTGCAGGGTTGTTGAGAGAAAGAGTCATCATCATAGAACATGACACATATGTTCCATTCACGATCAAATCTCAGACTTTTAATGAGCATTTTTTGCATCTTAATTCCCCCAGAATCGCAGCTAATTAACCTTATTACTGCGAGGGCAGAACCAGTTCCCTCATCACTCTCGTCGCTTATCTAATTAAACTACTTGATGTTGTTTTTTTTTTTTGTTTTTTTTAATTCCGGCTCGACAAATTAGTCACAGACGAGATCTCGCCACGGCAGAAATGAACCGGGTATTATAGGTGGTTGCTCGATCGCCGTCTCGCACACACACACACAGCAGCTGGCAGGTCTCGAAAGGCGGCGTTTTATTGAGTTTCGACTCGCTGTTGCGACCCTCTCTGTGGAGCTGCTCTATTTACCAGCCACATTACTTATTCCAGAGGGAGCCATTCTCCGTCCAAAAAGCCCTTATTTCATTACCCCAGAAACGAATCGAATCGGACTCTGCCTTTGTTTCGTTTGCCTGTCTTCTCTCATGTTTCCTGGTAGCGCGGTGCTGCACGGGCCAGCGTTTCTGCAGCGTGGGCATTTTCCACAGTTTTCTTAGCAAGTTCGCAAAACTTCGGGAGGCATCTGGTGTAAGTTGGTGTACATTATCGTCGAAAAGCATTGTAGGTTCAAACTCCATGTGAAGATCGACTGACCAGCCCTGGTCCCTGGTGCCTGTGGGATTAGCGTTGTTGGAACATCTACCGCCGCTTTTAGCCACCCGAACATTAGGAAGGTTGCTTCCGGAACTCTGATTAGATGGTTCTTGGTAGCCTCCAAAATCAAAGTGTCTCAGTGTTGGTTTCGTATCCGGTGGGAAAGAATTCTCTTCTGTGAATAGTGAGGATTTTTAATTGCCATTGGGAAGGGAAATTCAAGCATCTGCTCTACAGTCATTTGCAGCATTTCCTATTCTACATTTACATTTACATTTACGGCATTTGGCAGACGCCCTTATCCAGAGCGACTTACAACGTGCTTTCAAGTTACCATCGATGAAGAGATCAATTCCGGTTCACTAGGACCCCAACTATGAATACAATCTTTTTAATTCACTCTGTTGTAGATTCTGTACACAAAGTTTGACAAGAAAATTACAATTTAATCTAAATATTCTTTAAAGAGGAAGGTCTTGAGCTGTCGTTTGAAGGTGCTCAGTGACTGAGCTGTTCTGACCTCGAGGGGAAGTTCATTCCACCACCGAGGGGCCAAGACGGAGAAGAGTCTAGATGAATGTTTTCCTTTTACCTTCAGAGATGGAGGGACCAGGCGAGCAGTACTGGAGGCTCGGAGTAGACGAGGTGCAGTGCGGGGTGTAATAAGGGCTGTGAGGTAGGATGGTGCTGCTCCATGTTTGGCTTTGTAGGCCAGCATCAGTATTTTGAACCTGATGCGTGCAGCTACTGGGAGCCAGTGAAGGGAACGTAGCAGAGGGGTGGTATGGGAGAATTTGGGAAGGTTGAAGATCAGTCGTGCTGCTGCATTTTGTATGAGTTGTAGAGGTCGGATGGTACATAGAGGTAGACCAGCTAGAAGGGAGTTGCAGTAGTCCAGTCGTGAGATTACTAAGGACTGAACCAGTAGTTGGGTGGCCTGGGTTGACAGGTAAGGGCGGATTCGTCTGATATTGTAGAGAAGGAATCTACATGAGCGGGAAAGATTGCTGATGTGAGTTGAGAAGGAGAGTTGGTTGTCTATTGTTACGCCAAGGTTGCGGGCTGTTGCAGAAGGAGAGAGCTGCGAGTTGTCTAGGTAAATAGCAAGATCCTGATGTGGTGAGGCGTTTTATTGAGTTTCGACTCGCTGTTGCGACCCTCTCTGCGGAGCTGCTCTATTTACCAGCCACATTACTTATTCCAGAGGGAGCCATTCTCCGTCCAAAAAGCCCTTATTTCATTACCCCAGAAACGAATCGAATCGGACTCTGCCTTTGTTTCATTTGCCTGTCTTCTCTCATGTTTCCTGGTAGCGTGGTGCTGCACGGGCCAGCGTGCGAAGGAATCTACATGAGCGGGAAAGATTGCTGATGTGAGTTGAGAAGGAGAGTTGGTTGTCTATTGTTACGCCAAGGTTGCGGGCTGTTGCAGAAGGAGAGAGCTGCGAGTTGTCTAGGTAAATAGCAAGATCCTGATGTGGTGAAGAATCTGCTGGAATGAATATTAGTTCAGTTTCGGTGGGATTGAGTTGGAGGTGATGGGCTGCCATCCAAGACGAGATGTCTGTTAGACATGCAGAGATTTTGGAAGCAGCATGAAGATCAGAGGGAGGAAAGGAGAAGAGGAGTTGTGTGTCGTCAGCATAGCAGTGGTAGGATAATCCATGTGAGGAAATGACCTCACCAAGTGATCTCGTGTAGAGGGAGAAAAGGAGAGGACCTAGCACCGAGCCTTGAGGGACACCAGTGGAGAGTCTACGTGAGGTAGAGGTGGATCCTTTCCAAGTCACTTGGTAAGATCGCTCATCAAGGTAGGAAGCAAACCACTGCCATGCTGAGCCCCGAATTCCAAGCCTCTTCAGGATTGACAAGAGAGTCTTGTGGTTAACAGTGTCAAATGCAGCAGATAGGTCAAGGAGAATAAGAACTGATGACAGTTTTGCCAATCTGGCTGCATGTAGCTGCTCGGTAACCGCCAAAAGGGCAGTCTCGGTGGAATGAGCTGTTCTGAAGCCAGACTGGTTAGGATCCAGGAGGTTGTTCTGTGTTAAATGGAGTGATAGCTGGTTGTAGACACAGCGCTCAAGGATTTTGGATAGAAATGAGAGGAGGGAAACTGGTCTGTAATTGTTAATGTCTGTAGGATCAGCAGTGGGTTTCTTTAGGATTGGAAGAACCCTGGCTGTTTTGAAGGCGTGGCCAGATGAGATTGAGCCGTTTATGATATAAGAAATGAAAGGGATGAGGTCAGGGGAGATTGAAACATTGCAGAAGGTATTGGATCTAGTGGACAGGTGGTTGGGTTGCCTGTGGAAATAATCTGAATGATTTCATCAGATGTGATTTTAGAAAATTGATTTAGAGTAGTTGTCGAATTTTCAGAGGGAAGAGTAGGATTAGTGGTGGAGAATGTCTCACAGATTTTTTCAATCTTCCCTGTGAAGAAGTTGGCAAAATCATCAGCTGTTAATGAAGTTGGGGCAGGGGGAGTAGGGATAAGAAGATGTTGTGGAGTTTTTGAGGGTTGTGGGCAGAGGCTTCTAGTTTTGTTTTGTAGAAAGCAGTTTTAGCAGTAGTGAGGTTAGTAGAAAATTTGCGCAGAAGATTCTGGTAATCCAGTAGGTCTGAGTCAAGTTGAGATTTCTTGTATTTTCTCTCCGCTGCTCGAAGAACTCTTCGATTGCTACGCAATGTATCGGAGAGCCAGGGCGCAGGGGGAGAAGTCCTTTTGGGTTTAGTTGATATAGGACAGAGTTGATCAATGGAAAGGGAAAGTGAGGTGAGGAGAGAGTTAGTAGCGGTCTCTAGTGGTAAGGAGAGGAATGAGTCAGGGGTTGGGAGATGTGAAAGAATGCAATCCTAAGCATCAAATGATTATTTTTTTGAAAATAAAAAATGAAGCGCCACGGTCGTAGTGGATGATCCTTGTACATTTAGAATATTTCTGAGTGGCTGACATGAATAACGATGTTGGGTGAATCCATCTAGTATGTGTTTCAGTGTGTGCAGCTGGAACTGGTCGGGTACTGACATGCTCGTGTAGAGTCTTTTCTGGCGGGGGGCTTGGTGCGCTACCAAAATGTCATTTACGAATCCCGCGTTTGGCTCCGGAGTCTGGAAAACGCGTAAAGCGAATAGCCGTAAAATGCACGGAATGAATTTTAAAACGGTACACGAGTGATGCAGTGGTTGTGAAGACTTTTTTTTTTTTGGAGGGCTTGCATGTTCTTGAGAGGAAGCGGTGCGCCCGGTGTCACGTTTGTCAGTGATGGATGGATGTTCTGGGCAGTAATCCAGCGGAGGGGAGCGCAGCGTGAGCGGCCTGAACTGGCCCGATATTAAGCCCTCTCTCCGGGCAACCGGGGACCCCGGCGCCCCTCACCGTCCCCGCTGAAGATATCTGTGGTCGCAATCAGCACGAGGGTAAGCGGATCCACCTGTCCGGCGGCCCTGTGACTGACAGCCTGTCACTTCCTGTTTGCCGTGGTCCTGAGCGTGCTCAGATAGCATCTCCCGCAGTCAGGGAAACAGGACTTTGATCCGGGGCGGAGCAGAACCTGACACACTCCCACTGCCGAGTGTGTGTGAAAAATGAGAAACGAATGCGATTGGTAGATAAACGTGGGACCAAAAGGCTGAAAATGGCAGATGGAAGGCCTGGGTCCGGGGGAATCTTCGGTCCCTCACCCCCTCACAGCCGATTTCGGTCCTCCTGCTTCTCACCAGCTCAAACTTATCACTAAAAAAAAAAAGTTGGGGCAGTGGTGGCCTAGCGGTTAAGGAAGCGGACCCGTAATCAGAAGGTTGCCGGTTCGAATCCCGATCCGCCAAGGTGCCACTGAGGTGCACCGTCCCCACACACTAATCCCCGGGCGCCTGTCATGGCTGCCCACTGCTCACTCAGGGTGATGGTTAAATGCAGAGGACAAATTTCACTGTGTGCACCGTGTGCTGTGCTGCTGTGTATCATAAGTGACAATCACTTCACTTTATCTATATCTTCACTTTATCACGTCACACTCGCACGGCACCGACATTTTATAACTGCTATGGAATAAGCTCCTGTTAGGAAATATTTCGGGGTGTAAAAGTGCGATTTTGGTGGATCGGGGTTTCGGCTCACCGTGGGAACCTGCTCTGTGCAGGAATATATTCTGGTCGCTGCGTGTGGGATATCAGGGCCAGGCAGCCGCGGTCGGTGTTCCAGGGAGGGGCGCTTTGCATGGCACCGTATCAGAGACGGCAGTCGGCTTCGGCTGGAAACTTTGATCTGGCTTGGCGCGTGGCCGCAGCTGGGAGGAACTTTTATTTTTTAATTCTCTCCTCCCTCCGGTCGCCGCCGCTCTTCTTCATGCCTTTTATACCCGGAAGCTCAGATCTGTTCTGTTTGAAGATTAGCGTTGGTCGCCGCTGTGTGGCACATCATTACGTATTATTGTGTGTGTGTGTGTGTGTGTGTGTGCGTTTACATCATGCTTACGGTCCAGCAACAGAAATCAAATGAAATTTTTAATTTGATAATGACCATTTATTCGAAATCAAGGGTAATATTTATACACTTAATTTTTTAACCTGGCAACTTGATTTTTGACATTTGGAACTCGCACATGATCTAGATGTGTAGATGATTGGGGCTTTTTTCTACTGTTGGTGGTCTTGTTGATTTTGTGAAAGAATTTTTTTTTTTGGCACCTGTTATAATAATAATTTGTGTTTTTGTTGTTCCCCCGTCAGGTGAGCGGCCCTATCAGTGTCCCTACTGTGACAAGGCATTCAGCAAGAACGACGGTCTGAAGATGCACATCCGCACACACACCCGGGTAAATGCCGCCACGCCCGCCTCGCGTTTACTGGCTGTTGGGGTTAATGCAGTTAAATGCAGAGGACAAATTTCACTGTGTGCACCGTGTGCTGTGCTGCTGTGCAATCACTTCACTTTCTATAGTAAAGTTAAAATTTACTCATAAGCATAAATTAGACAGCTCAGTTCAAAAGAAATTTTTAACTACTGTAATGAAAACTACGGTTTTTCGGTTTAGTTCTGGCGCTAGGCGTTTGTCAGTGGATATCGGGCCGGTCCAATCGCACACACACACACACACACACTTCAAAGCAGATGGCTGTCGGGTATTTTAAATAAATGCCGTTGTCAGCATGCTTTTCAGTCTTAATTGTTTTTTGTAAAGAATTCTCTGCTTTTTTGATGTGGCAGCAGGGCGTGGCGCCGTGACGTTATGAGGTCACTTCCTGGAAAGGCGCCCGACGGCCCCGACCCCGCTGCTCTTTTCCATGCGCTGCGTGACTCCAGCGTGAGTTTTTGTGTGTGCGCGCTGCGCGTTTATGGGGTGTTTTTGTGGCTCTGCCACTCTGGCACAAACAGCCACGACGCGGCGTCCCCAAAATGAACGATGGAATTCATGACCGGCGTAAAAAAACACCGCGTATCCGAAGAGATCCGGCAGGCCCCGCCTGCTCTGGCGACGCTCGGAACGTTGCCCCCCACCCGACGGGGGTGAAGTCACCGCAGTGTCACTTGGCCGGGGTTTGAAGCTCGTTTTCTCGCGGTCGGTCGCCAATGCGAAGGCCGCGTGCGTTTCGGGCCTGCTGATAGGCCGCCGGCACGGTTCCCCCTTCCTCTTAATTTCTTCAGAGCGCGTTGAAAGGCTGATGCGACTACAGCCGGGGAGTCTAATGAATTTCATTTCTTCGGCATCTGCTTTCTGTTTCCACTGTTTGCTGCCGTGACAGTTTTACTGTCGAGCAGAAAGGAGGTTCATATGTGAACAGACTTCTTCATGAGGGATCTTCTGGACCGTCTGGGCCTTCTGGATGCACCATGACTTACAAAATCTGAGTGGATTATTTTCTCCCCTTTATATGGAGGGCTGTGAATGTTAAATAATAAAATGTTAAATGCATTCTTATTATTTCCTTAACTAATTCAATATGACAGGAATTCTAAAAACTGGAAATAGAAGCATTGTTAATTAATAAAATGTGTCAGATTGAAATATTTCGCAATTTATTCATGTGGGCAGGACTAGGACTGATCTGTCCTTTCATTGTTCATTGGTCAGAAATAATTCCAAGCACCCCGATAACTTCCTCCGCTTTTCTTCAGCGTCTCCCGCTTCGACGTGCTCTGCTCATCCTACAATGTCTCTAACCATCTCTGCTGGAAAATCAGCCATGAATGGTAGCGCCATGATGGAAAGGACACAGCTTCAGACCAAACCAATCGTCGGATCTGCATTAGTCCCGCCCACTTACTTAAAATATGGTTTAACAAATTGTGAAATATTTCAATATGACACATTTATTTAATTAATATTTTAATTTACCATTTTATACATACATGTTATTATTTAATTATTGATATATTTATCTATTTTATTTTTTTTTGCACTCCATACTTATGCGTCACCTTATTAGGATAAATATTCCTTATATGAAATAATTGCCTCTCCCTGTTAGAATGCACGTTTATCTTAATTTATACGTCTCACACCATTAAACATTATATATCTTCATGGAATTTTACATTTGATGTTATTCTGTTAAGTAAGAATGTGAATGTTTTCATAGAGCTCCTTCAGCCAAGTAATACAGTATATTGCTCAAATGTGGGCTAATGATCAGACGTCATCAGTGTAACAGCGGACAATAAACGCCTTTCATGCTGTGCGGTCTGGACCAGCTGTGGGTCACGTGAGCTTCGGCTCAAGGTCGCAGCATCAGACCTCATCAGACAGTAACGTGCGGGCGGCAGGTCAGACCGGTGCAGGGTTAGGAAAAGGGTCACGGGGCAGACGGCTGTGGAGCAGTGCAGATGTTTCTGGTCCACGGGGGTCAGAGCAATGCATTATGGGTCGTTTTACGTCTGGCCTGATGCATCGCCTCTCCTTTGGCCCTTCACCTCTGCATTCCCGTATGTGTGCGCTGCTGCCGTGGTTTTATTGGAGCAGAGATATTTATAAATGTCTGAGCGATACCCTCCCAAAATAATGTCACAATTGGTCACATGTCATGATTAAATAAAATTTCTAGTCATGTGAGCGGTCATGATAAATGAGGCAAACAACGGAATTTGTGCTAACAAAGTCGTTAGATCTATTCTCACTGTATGACGATAAGATACATGGCCCAGTTGCGAGGGTCGAACACACATTCGCACACAGCAGAAGCCTGAACTTCGACCTCACGTGTCGAACCTACACCAAGGTTCCTTTCCCAGGATCCGAACTTCCTGCTCCACCCGGTTCCCAGACAACTATCAGAGCGACTCCCATGGGCCGACACGCAAGGAGGAAGTGACACGCTCCACACTCCTACCGCATCTACACACACAGATAAAAACATATCGAGAGGTGACAGCCGCATGGGCCACATTTTAAATTTGCCATCTAAATTTGTTTTGTATAGTGAACAGTATTCTGCGCTTCTGTGAGTTCAGTGTTACGTTTTTTTTTTTTTTTTGATAACATAAATCTAAATTTTGCCCAAAATGTCAATTACGCGTGCATGGTTCTCGACATTTACATTTACAGCGCTTTTATCAGACGCCCTTATCCAGAGCACCTTACAATCAGTAGTGAAAGGGACGGTTCCCCCCCTGGAGACACTCAGGGTTAAGTGTCTTGCTCGGGGGGGGAGTTGAACCTGGGACTTTGTGGTCTTCTGGTTTTACTCACCTAGCATCTACATGAAGCTGCACAGATGAGTGATGAGGGATTCGCCTGATCTCATTTTCTTGTCAACCCTTTGATCACCTAAAGCACCTCAGAACGGAAACGATTAAGGGTTTGGAGTGACTTGATGCTTGAGAGGGAACAGCGGTTTAGAACACGGTCATCTGGCCAATTAGCCGCATTCATCTGCGGGCCGGTCTGTGATTCTGGCGACTGGTTCCCTATCGGCCACCATCGTTCATTTCCTCCAGCCTGTAATCTCCCCTTTCACAAGTTCACCGTCCCACAGAGCCGGCAACAGGGTGTGAAGACAGGATGTGACTGTGTGTGTGCAGGGGCCCGTTTTGGCTGCGAAATGAAACGCGTCCCAGTCGCCTGAAAGCATGCAATAATCATCGGTTTTAAACAATGTCACTCGCTTTTGATGACATTCCCCCCGGTGACTGGGCCGCCGGTTCTGTGTGCTAAGCAGGTCTGTAAGTCGACGGTGATGGATAATCTGTACAGAGTAATTACACACAGAGCAACAGCGCTGACCTGAGATCAGTTCACACTGTGCCTGCATAATTACATTTCCCATTTATACATCTTACATACACTACCCTTGGATTAAATATTAATCATAAAAATAACAACAATGGTATTTACTTTTTTTTACAAAGAATTATAAATACTTAAAACCAATGGAAGGGTTCAAAAAGAGGTCAGAACACGTGTCCACTACCAAAAGCACATACAGTCAAAACTGACCAATGGAAGACATTTGGCAGCCAAATGGGGAACCTGCTCAGTATTAAAGTTTTAAAAGTGAAGTGATTGTCAATTGTGATACACAGCAGCACAGCACATGGTGCACACAGTGAAATATGTCCTCTGCATTTAACCATCACCCTGAGTGAGCAGTGGGCAGCCATGACAGGCGCCCGGGGAGCAGTGTGTGGGGACGGTGCTTTGCTCAGTGGCACCTCAGTGGCACCTTGGTGGATTCAAACCGGCAACCTTCTGATTACGTGGCCCCTTAGATGGCCGGTCGTAATGTTATGGCTGTACCGGTGTGTCTGTGTGTGACGTGTCTGTGTGACAGCTGTCATTCTAATATAAGCACATAGGCTCCTCTCCCTGCATGATTGAAGCCATTTTTATCTGCCGCTCTGGTCCCGTTCATCGAAGACAAATCCAGAAATAAGTTCTGTTGTGCTCTCGTGTTCCGCAGGAGAAGCCGTACAAGTGCAGCGAGTGTAACAAGGCCTTCAGTCAGAAGCGCGGTCTGGACGAGCACATGAGGACCCACACTGGAGAGAAGCCCTTCCAATGTGACGTAAGTCCCCGCCGCACTAACCCAACACACATTACGCAGCTTTCCTTGCATCCCAGCCTCCCCCGGCGCTACTTACCACTTTCCAGCAAGTGAGGTCGCACATGTAGAAAATTACCGCCTCCACACAGTGCCTTCTGGGTAAGATTTGAAGTGCACGTGGGTTTTATTGCCCCAAGTTTGATTTAAAAACAAAAAAAATCACAATTAATAACCACAACCACTGGCCGACACCGCGGTCCCTGGAGGGAAGCAGGTAAGTTCCCTCTGAATTACTATGCGAAGGAGAGCTGGCGTGAGCCGGCAACACCACACGGATGTTGTCGTTCAATTTGGGATGAGGCAGGGTGAGAGGAAGGAGTAGAGAGGAGGAGAATATGAGCCGAGTTGAGTTGAGTTGACGTGTGTCAATCAATGACTGAGTGGCTGACAGTGGCCATCTTGCCAATTTATAGGAGTCACGTTACCTTGTTTCCGTGTTGCTCCCAGTCACATGGATGGAATCATGTGACAAAATGTAAATTTATAACAAAATATATCTAGTAATATTTTTGATGAATAAAAATGAGACTAAATATGGTTTATAAAATAATAACTAAACTAAAACGTCTCTTCGTTTTCGTTGACAAAAACGAGACAAGACGTTATTTCCTCTCATTTAATCGTGTTATTATTTTTATGCAGTATTTCTCGTTGCTGTGTCTCCCATCTGGTCACACAGATGATGTCACTTCCTCAATAGACAATTAAGCCATTGATTAGATTTCAGGATACTTGTGGTGGGTGAGCAGATGGCTGGGAGAAAATGATGAAGCGATGGATGCACTTTCTTTACAATGAAGTGGAAAAGAAAACAGAACGTGCGTCGAAAAGCATGGAACAAATCATTCCAATGTCTAGAATGGATGTCGAGTATTTTTCAGTCAATGAGGTAATAATAATATAATAATAAGATAACCTATTTTTGTCTGTTCTACTATGTACTTGTACTATATTGATTTGGTAAAATAAAATTGCATTACAGAAAAAAATCAATTTTCATTGACAACAATTTGACTTAAATGTCATCAGTTCTCGATGACTAAAATATTCATGGATAATTCTGACTTAAATAAGACTAAAATGCGCAGATTTTAGGTCGACTGTAATTTGGCTAGACCAAACTCTGGACGTGACTCAGACTAATGAAGACTAAAACGACGGCTTGATGGAAAGACTGGACTAAAAGACATCTATGCTCTCCACTCTGGTCCTCTGCAGCCGTGTCCCCCGCCTCCATTCAGCCCGTCATATTCAGTCCAATCCAGTTCAGAAAACATCACTGGCAGAACATCAGAGTACATCTACGGTGCCAAAACCCAGCTAGAAAACCGAGGCACAGTAACTAGCAGTGTGTGTGAGCGCGTTTGTATGTTTGCATCAGTCTTTTGTGCTTCTGATTGTATGCGTCTTTGCATGAGTTCACACTTGGTCCAGATTGGTCTGCTGTGCACGACCGAAAACAACAACTATGGCATTTGAACCAAATAACTTGGCTTTGTAAAGTAAAATCTTTCACGGGGTGGGGGGGTGTGTCACCTTCTACGTTACTGGGAATGTCGGGAAGAGAACAAGACAACATGCACATGCTGCTTGGTAGTTCGGCTTAATCGGCGGACTGATCCTACATGTTCATACATAAGAACATCATCTGAAATGCAGAGTGAAATTGACCCCAGCTGTTTGCTGTTGGAATGGTGCCTGATCCAATAATAATCCCCCGTAGAGACGTTCAAACTGGCCGCCCTGGTCACTCTGTCCCAGCGGAATGTGCAAACGCCACCCACTGCCTTTCACTTCCTTTTTTAAACGAAAAGCCGCGAGTCGAAGCCACTTGAAAGCGCAGTGACAGGACGGGACACTTGGCAGCGGTTTCCCCTGCACACGAGGGACTTGGAGGGGCGGCCACGTTAAATCCGACTTTTGAGTCAGTTGAGCCTCTGAGTCAGATTAATGGGCAACCATTACGTTTTTCTTTTATTTCGGCACTTCTTCTCTCGCTTTAGGGCCCCTCCCTGCGTTGCTGCACAGCCAAGTTGCACAAAGTGATTGGACGCGACAGATCAGAGCCGATGGCTCCCAACTGTACGAAACACGGCGTCAGACGGCCATGTGGATATCATTTACCTCGAGCCGAGATAACGTGCATCGTTTTATTAGCGCTTCATTTCATTACGGCTCGCTGCAGGCCCATTTTCACCCCAAAGCCGCTTTCACGTTGTAGCGCCGTTTTCATGCGTTTTTAATGCGCAAGTGTGAGAAATGGGAAAAACATGTACAGCCAAAGGGCCGTGTGAACCCTACACTGCAGCGGCCATAAAAATCTGCAACAAAGTCGTGGACGATAAAACAGAGTCCAGTTTTATAAGAAGGTTTCTAAAAGCTTTCGAAGCCTTGGGCCCTGCAGACAACAGCCAGTCAAATGCAGGCGGGTTTACGTTTGATGTTTGATTGTTTAAATGCTAAAGATGCATTTGATCCGGTATTAACTGCCCTGAGCTGCAAGTGCAGGAATATGCAGTAAGGGGACACATTATATTTGTTTATGTGGGTTTTATGCATATTTTAATGCATATTTCGAATTTGCTTTACTTGACTATTTTGCATGTGCACACCGTGATGCTGAGAACAATACATAATATGTCATGGATCCCTAGTTTACTGTAGCATGGGTAGATTTTCTGTAAAACGATAGAAGATTTCGTAAAATGTCTTTGGTGAGCCTGATTAGACAAAAAGATCATGAGATATGCAAATTGACCGAGATACAGTACAGGCCAAAAGTTTGGACACCTTCTCATTCAACGTGTTTTCTTTATTTTCATGACCATTTACGTTGGTAGATTCTCACTGAAGGCATCAAAACTATGAATGAACACAAGTGGAGTTCTGTACTTAACAAAAAAAGGTGAAATAAGTGAAAACATGTTTTATATTCATTTACATTTACAGCATTTACCCTTATCCAGAGCGACTTACAATCAGTAGTTACAGGGACAGTCCCCCCCTGGAGACACTCAGGGTTAAGTGTCTTGCTCAGGGACACAATGGTAGTAAGTGGGGTTCGAACCTGGGTCTTCTGGTCCATCGGCGAGTGTGTTACCCACTAGGCTACAACCACCCATATTCTAGTTTCTATGCTTTGCACACTTTTGACATTCTCTCGAAGAGCTTCAAGAAGTCATCACCTGAAATGGTTTTCCAACAGTCTTGAAGGAGTTCCCAGAGGTGTTTAGCACTTGTTGGTCCAGCTCACCCCAAACCATCTGGATTGGGTTCAGGTCCGGTGACTGTGGAGGTCAGGTCTCCACTTTTTGTTAAGTACAGAACTCCACATGTGTTCATTCATAGTTTTGATGCCTTCAGTGAGAATCTACCAACGTAAATGTTCATGAAAATAAAAAAAACACATCGAATGAGAAGGTGTCCAAACTTTTGGCCTGGACTGTGCATTGACCAATATTTTAATCACAGTAAAAAAAGTTTTCTGATACTTTTTATTTTTTAATATATACATATATACATTTGTATTAAATGTTCTGAGGACTCTCTGTGACTGTATGAAGTGGCGCCGCCTGCCTGGTGTAAAATGCCTGGTTTGTGACGCATGTCTGGTGGAGCTGATGATGGGCTTCCTGCCTCTCCTCGCCCGGCTCTCCCTCCGCCTGCCGACCTGATTTACCGGCTCGGCTTGGCCACATCGCTGGCTACCTCTCATTTTGGTTCGACGGTGGTGTGGCTCTGGCTCGGATTCTCCGGCCATGTGTGGGAACTGTGTTTTTGGCTCCACGACCATATGTTGCTGTGTCATTACTGTGTTCTGGGTGCTTTGGGAGAAGAACTGCTCCCAGATGGAGTGCTGGTCTTTGGCTATTTCGTGATATCTGTGTGTTTACCTGTGCAGGTGTGTGACCTGTCGTTCAGCCTGAAGAAGATGCTGATCCGCCACAAGCTCACCCACAACCCCAATCGGCCCATGGCCGAGTGCCAGCTCTGCCACAAGAAGTTCACACGGAACGACTACCTCAAAGTGCACATGGAGAACGTCCACGGGGAGACAGAGGCCTAGGATTCGTCACGGAACCCGCTGAGAAACGAACAGCGTTCTCACACCAATCTCTATAAATGTACTTCCCCGTTTAAAAACCAGGCTGAAGAGGAGTCAGCTTCACTCATGGATTTATGGAACCAGACCAAACACCTCACATGCCATTAATGGGCAGTGGTGGCCTAGTGGTTAACGAAGCGGCCACCGTAATCGGAAGGTTGCCGGTTTGGATCCCGATCCGCCACTGAGCAAAGCACCGTCCCACACACTGCTCCCCGGGCTGCCCACTGCTCACCAAGGGTGACGGTACAGTGGACACGTGTGCTGTGCTGCAGTGTAACACAATGACAATCAGCATGTATGTGTGGGGATTTCTTTCGATGATTATTGATCAGCAAATTATCATATTGATATCTGTGAACTTAAATAATCAAATGTAGATATTTTTTTTTTGGTCTGCAGCTTTATCTAGTGGTGCTTCCTTATATGACACTGAGCACGACATTCTAGGTCACCCAAGGTGCTCGTAAATGCCTTGTGTCACCAGGCGTTAGGAAACGTCCCTCAGTAATGTGCCTTAAATGTAAAGTGCCTTATATATCCCTTTCCACTCATTTTCATCAGAAAATCATTTTCACAATTCACCTGCTTTATCTGTATCTGTATCATATAAGTGATACAGATACGTCATGAAATGACTTTAATCGGTTTCAGGGAATGTGGATGACTGGGAAGCCTCAGAATTCAGTTTCCTGCTGTATATTTATTTTTCTGGGGTTTATTTCATCTCTGAAGTGCTAACTGTGTGTCTGTTTTCTATGAACGGGCTGTAAACACTCGTCTTCTGTAGAGCTGTTCCCCTAATTGCATTGTAATGTGAACTTTCTTACTGTGTCCAAAAAAAAGTCCTCGTTGCTTCCTAGCGAGCCGCTTGCTTTGTTAATTATAACCACGCGCAGCCCGGTAAACTTTCCCCGACAGGCGGACGGGATTCCAATAAAATAATTTCAATGTGGAAAAGTGTCGGTGTTGAGGTGTTACCCTCCGGACTGTCTGAAGCGAAGCGGCTCACCACGCCTGTGCGGTTTTTAGGACTTTATGCAACATCACGCAACGTGACACACACACACACACACACACACACACACACACACACACACACACACACACACCTATGGATTATGCATGGATTATGTAGTGATTGGGGGCAGTGGTGGCCTAGCGGTTAAGGAAGCGGCCCCGTAATCAGAAGGTTGCCGGTTCAAATCCCGATCCGCCAAGGTTCCACTGAGCAAAGTACCGTCCCCACACACTGCTCCCCGGGCGCCTGTCATGGCTGCCCACTGCTCACCAAGGGTGATGGGTTAAATGCAGAGGACACATTTCACTGTGCTGCTGTGTATCACATGTGACAATCAATTCACTTTTGTTGTGAGCCCCGCCCCGTGCCATGGGATGGGATGTCATGTAGTAAACGACAGTAAAAATACTTTTTTAAGATCTTGATGAATCTTCCTAATGGTGATGTTGAGTGCTGATGTGGAATGCGACTAACGGCTGGGGACCCGTGTCCCCAGTGGGATTGCCACCGTAATGCCGGTAAAAGTCCCTCTGTGACGGGACTGCTGACGGCACCCCTGTCTGGACACGTCCCGTCTGTGCAACCAGCTGCGCTCCCCGCAGTGACATGCAGGGCGTGGCTCGGCGCATGCTGCCAGCCGCCGCCGCCCGCTCCGTCCCCCGCCCACCCTCTGCGGCCCGGCGGCGTGGCTCACCCTGACGCCCCGGAGCACTGCGGCATTTTTATATGTTGTGTTGTAAACAGAACTGGGTGTGCTTGTCTTTTCACTGCCGAAGCTGGAACAGACACACACACACACACACACACACACACATGTCCAGGCCTCATCCATGCAGTGGAACATATTAAGATTTTGGTTGTTTTTCGGCAGGATGGGGCGACGATTGTCAGGATTCTCCCTTGTGAGTTAGTTTTGCAGAGTTCGCTTCAGTTCCTGGTTTCATATCTTCAGCTCTTCTTGCTTCCCACCATTTTTTGCTCCTCCGTAGACTTTCGTTTGCTGTAATGGTCCATCATCCATCATTTGAGGCATCTGTTTCACCATCTTGACGCTGTAAGTGACTAGAATTGGCTTGATCGGCAGAGTGTTTCTGGCTCAGATCTCCCACCCCTACAACACTGGCTGGTTTAGCCTTAACCACTGAAAAATGTTCTCTGAACTAGAAACATCTTCCTTTGTGACATCTTTCCTTAGGCCACTTCTCCACTGCACAAAGTACAAGAACTTTTGATTCTACCAAAACCAGAACTATTTTCCAGCCCAGTACCACAGGTTCCAGTTCCAGTTCTGATAGTACGGGTAATGGGCAAGGACCAGGAATCTGAAGATAGAGGTGCCACTGAGGTCATCCTTGATCAAAGCACCGTCCCCACACACTGCTCCCTGGGCCCCTGTCCTGGCTGCCCACTGCTCTCCAAGGGTGATGGTTAAAAGCAGAGGACACCTTTCGTTGTGTCACCGTGTGCTGTGCTGCAATGTTTCACACTCACTTCACTTTCATTACTCATCTCCACTTGGACAGAGAAGAAGATCCCATGCTGGACAATGGTGAGAGAAACAAGAAAGTTCTTCAGAACAATGGTCAGACCTACATGGAGATCTATGGTGCTTAATATAATCCATCCTACTTCTTTTTAAGGATGAATTACGATAAGAACCCAAAGTACAGTTGATTCCAGTGAGAGTCCGGCATCTGTCTGGAGTCTCAGAAGGGTTCTCCTGACCTCCTGAGTGTTTTCGGTCTGGGTGGGGTGTGTCCATTGTTGGCCTGTATTTGCGCATGCTTTTAATTTGACTTTTACTGGGAGCCCTGGTTTCCTGTGCACCATCTGTCCCAGCGTCCATCCTCCGTCCCGCCCACTGCAGTCCTGCGCCGCAGACCGCTTGCAATCAGCCTGCCTGCTGTGTTTGCCCCATGTCGCTGTGGAAACAGGTAGCTGCGCCATGACTTTTCCGACCAGGGGAATGCCGAGAATGAATCAGGAACGGGCCAGCGTGGGCGCTGCCATGCGGAATGCCCATGAGTGGCTGTGGGATGGCATGTGCCCGTTCTGTCCACTTTTATGACATTCCAGAGCACCTCCCCCAATCTTCAGGCACTTACAGTCAGTAGTTACAGGGACAGTCCCCCCCCTGGAGACACTCAGGGTTAAGTGTCTTGCTCAGGGACACGATGGTAGTAAGTGGGATTTGAACCTGGGTCTCCTGGTTCATATGCGAGTGTGTTACCCCACTAGGCTACTACCACTTATCTTACAACATACGAAACACTTTTACCAATCACAGAAACAAAAGAAGCGAATAATACGCCAAAGATGGGTGCTATAGACCGAAAGTTCAACTATAAGGATAAAAACTGCGCCAGAGGTGATGCAGTGCCCCATGTGGCCAAATCCAGTACCACACCCGTGTCAGTCTTACACCACCCTTGGTGGTTCCAACCATTGGAATAAAATGACTGAACCACTTGAACTTCATTTTATGCCTCCAGTTCTTCAAACATCCCCATATTTTCCTGCATCAGTGTAGTAGACACACCCCAAAGAGTTGAATGGTGTTTCGAGGGTCTTTTCTCTTGAATTGTGGGTAAGCAACTTTTGCTCCCGAGTGAAGATTCGATGGCAAACAAGTTCCTTTGTTGTGGTGCGTTCAGTGATGGGAAGCAGTATGGAAATAATAAAAACCACCGAGGCTCCGCATTTCATTGGCTCTTGGTAACGCAAACCTTGCTTGGTGTGGACCTAAAGAAGGAAATTCATTTCGGCGCGATAATTTTCCCCAGGATGCTGTGGTTTGTTCTAACGTCAAATCCGTGATCTTTGGAGGCGTCGTAAGTGTTAAAACAATTTTCAGATGTTGACGAATGACATTTCGTGTTAAACGAAGGACACCATGGATTGTTGTTTGTGCCAAATTGATGGTTTATGATTGTATGATCCATGGGATTTTGAACTGAGAGGGGTTGTGGGTTGAGGCTGAGATCTCCCAGTAGGGACAGCTATGAAGAGGACGGTGGACAGAAAGGTGCAGGTTCTTCTTCAGAAGAACGTGTGTGTGTGTTTGAATCGTATGAAAGGCCTTCACATGTCCCACGGTGTTCAGTCCTTTCAGCAGGTACACATCACGTTATTTCTCCTTAAAACACAAACACACGGCAGCCTGTCTGCACTCTGCACGCCGCCGATGACAGAAGCTCGCGGGGGGACGATGAGTCTCGCGAAGACAAGGAGAGCAGGAAAGAAGAATGTGACGAAACAGCAGTATCTGCCGGGCTGGGGGACGTCCTGCCTGGAGCAAAGATCTTGGCCTCATCCGGGCACCTTCAACAACGAGGCGGTCGGCACGGAGCACCGCGGCCGACTCTGGAATTACATACGGTGTTTCCCCAGACCCTGGCGCGGCCCCGGAGTCGGGCCCCTCCGGCCGCTCGGGGGGTTTAAAGCGAGCTGATGGGCGATGACAGAGAAGTCTTAACTAGCGCCGTCAAAACATTTGCGGGGACGTGACGAGAGACGCGGCGCTCCTGTTCTCCCGCCGGCCGGCGAGGTCCTCGTCCCCTTCTCCCGCTCCGCTCCGGCCTGCAGGACGCCGTTTGTTCGGGGGGTCCGAGGCTGCAGCGGAGACCCCCGGATGAAAAGAGCTATGAACTGGAGGAATGTGCAGAGACGAACTCAAATAATCTCTCACACGCACACACACACACACACACACACACACACACACACACACACACACACACACACACTCATATTACAGCATAACAGCTACTCACTGATCCTTATGACAGGACATCATAAACAGCAGTGTGTGTCTGGCTTTTTACATGTTTACATATGAATAAGCACACGGAAAGATATATGTTTGTGTGTGTGTGTGTGTGTGTGTGTGCTGAAACCCGGCACCACAACAAAGCTCGAATCAAGTCCAAGCACAGACACACAAACACACTCTTTTAATTAAACATATCAAATAACAGACATATATGCACATCTGCACTGTAAACACTCATCATTTTAATTTTGCCGTCTTATTTCACTTCTGCCTTTCGCACGAACACATTTTAATACTGTCCATAAATGAGAATTCGTACACACACACACACACACTTTCACACGCGCCCTAATTGAATGTAAAACCTTAGAGCTATACAGCTTGTAAATGCTCACAACCACAGGTTCTAGTGTGTGTGTGTGTGTGTGTGTGTGTGTGTGTGTGTGCGGGTCAACACACACACGTCAAATCCTCCTTTCATTCATTCAACCCAGCAGATCCAATCCTTCAGTTACAGGAAATGCACCGATTGCACGACTCACGTTTTTTTGTGTCGGGTATTAAATGGTGACTGTCATCGTACAAGCACTCACACACACACACACACACACACACACATCCTTTAACTGAGGGCCAAACCCAAGGCCGTGTGCTACCGTGTACCTGGCGTTGTTTACAGTGTGAGCCGCGGTGTACACACACACACACACACACACACACACACGGGAGAGGAAGTATCAGTCAGGAGCCCATTCAGCCACAGTTGTCACTGCAGCTCCGGTGACGGGCGCCTGTAAACACGCGGGACAGGCCACCGGCGAGGTCCACTCGTCCTCCGTCAGCGCAACTAATACTGGAGAATCCTGGCGGGGCTCGAGGCTCCGTCCACACGAGGACGATTTGCTCTAAAAACGCTTCAGGCTGCAGAGTGAATTTATCTGCGTGAAACCGCTGACGTAGTAGTCCTAGTAGTAGCGGTGGTGGCCTAGCGGTTAAGGAAGCGGTCCCGTAATCAGAAGGTTGCTGGTTCGAATCCCAAATCCTCACTGAGCAAAGCACCGTCCCCACACACTGCTCCCCGGGCGCCTGTCATGGCTGCCCACTGCTCACCAAGGGTGATGGTTAAATGCAGAGGACAAATTTCACTGTGTTCACCGTGTGCTGTGTATGACATGTGACAATCACTTCACTTTAACCTGACCTTTAACCCCAAACGCATCATACAAACAGCAATGGCGGATGATGGCGGTTTGCGCTTGCGCTCAATAAAAAAGAAAGTGGCCGGAGAACAATAAGGTGTTCAACTCGCTGCGGAGTAGAACCAGCGAGTGGGGAGTTACAGCGCCCCCTACAGGCGCGGAGGGGGCATAGAGCAACGACAGCATTTCAGATAACGCTCCCGAGTGGATGTGCGTTCTCGTGTGGGCGGGGCCCTCCAAATCTTTATTCCACCGCAACAACACAAGCTTTCATGAACCCCACTTTTTAAAAAGGGAAAAACAGCTTTTATCTTTTACTTCTTGTTGCCCAGAAATTGGCTCTTGTTTTGCTGTTCGGACTCAGATTCATATTCCTGTGTTGGTAAATCTGGGTAAAATGGCATCATTCGCTGGCACGGTGACATCAGACACTCCGTCATGTGACAGCTCCCCGGGTTTTCTTTAAAGAGTTGCAGCCACGGCCTGCGCCGTTTGTAACCACGGCAACAAGCGGGAAAAATAAAGAGTAACTCGCTGCACCCCCAGCCGCGCGGAGAGGTGGTCTGCAAGACATCAGCCTTGAACCCGTAACTGTCGGCCGTGAGGGATGGTGCGGACTGACCCCTCCAGCGCACATAACTCACGCGCTCGTTGTAAATAACCGTCCGTCCCGCGGACAGTAATGCATCGCCTCGGACTTTCATCCTCGCCCCTTCCCCCGTAACTCATCAGGGACGGCCTCCGTCCTCCGTCCACCGTCCCGCCGCGTCTGCGCTGTAGCTTCTCTGTGGCTCGTTGTGATTGGTTGATGAATTGCGATAAAGAACGTTTGATGTGCGTGGGGAGTCATGAGGGTCACACACACACACACACACACACACACACACACAGACTCCAAACACTGACTTTGTAAAGCAGCTATCAGGACATGTAGTGTGTGTGTGTGTGTGTGTGTAGGATGTGCAATGAATGACTGGGAGTGACTACAACCCGCACGGCTCCTTCATCTGAGCAGATAGCATCTGGGCGGAGCTCGCGCCTGGTGGGGGGTGGAAGTCGGGCTGAGACCAGCCGCCACCGGTGGGACACTTTACATGACCCCTGACCCCGGCCGCTCAGCTCTCTCAGGCTCTGTTTAACCCCGCCGCGAAGGAGTTTATCTCCTCCAAGCATCGCAGGCATCAGGTGCGGGCGTGACATGGACTTCCAGCACCCATTTTCTCTAGTTTCAGGGGTCAACGGGCCTCACACTCTGGAAGGATGCAGCAGGTCAGGGGGTATGAACCCTCAACTCGGCTTTCAGGGTTCAGATTCCAGGTGGCACTTTGGCCATGAATACTCCTCAGATATGATTAGAAGTGGGATGTAAAAAACGACAGATGCTGAAAGACAAACTCGCAAAATGACCTGTGAGATACGGAAAGCAGTAAGACCAGAGGTGGGTAGAGTAGCCAGAAATTGATGGATGAAATAAAACATCTGAACAATAACGCTAATTCCTTCCTCTAAATGTATCGAGGTGTACTTAGATTATGGCGCCGTTTAATGAAATCTTTACAAACACTAAAAAGATCAATGTGTTCTTTCTGGAGACAGTCACATCTGCTATTTTTCATTCCGTGTCTGTCCATTGCTGGCACGGTTTTTGTGTGGTCATATGACTGCATAGCTTCGTCTGATTGGTGAAACTGTGTCATGTGATTATTGTTGCTACGTCTGAAATATAAAGCATACCAAATGGTTCCTCTTCTCCAACACACAGACAACTAGCTGGTAATTTAGGACCACGTCCACAAAAGTATCCTTCTCAATATATTATGTGACAATATATTTTGTGTGTATTCATATATTGTGAATTGTACATAGTAATATATGTTGTTGATATATTCTCTAATAATAAATAGAATAAAAAAAAAATATATATGAAATAGGATACATGACACTATATGATTTTCATACATTGATACTATTTCATATGTTATACTATTTAATTATATATATTTATATATACATACATACATACATACATATATATATATATACATACATACATATATGTGTGTGTATGTATATATATATGTATGTATATATATGTATGTGTGTGTGTGTGTGTGTGTGTGTATATATATATATATATATATATTATAGATACTGAAAAATGTCCTACACAAATGAGATTATATATTGAAAAAGGCATTTGCAAGGTTTATGATATATTGAAATGTATTTACCACCGTATTGCAATGTAAATTCTTGTATTTGGCAATATCCGTTTGTTTCGTAAGGGACTACCGACACCAACATGCAGCTTATCAGCGCTTTAATCCAAGCGTTCCGGTGGGAGAACTGGTGAAGTGACCCCGATGGTACAGTTTGCATCTGCCTCCACCGTAACTTGCGGTAGTAAATTGCGGCCCCTCCTATATTCTCTTCAGCCGGGGCTGGACGCAGTTCGAGATTGGCCTAACGACTTCCACATACTGCAGGGCGGTGAGGAAACCGCCGGCGTCCTGTTGGAACGCGCCCTTCGCGGGTAACATGTGCGCCGCCGGCAGTGCCAGGCTTTATTGTGGGCCGCACCGCGCTCTGGGGATCCCGGGCGAATTTTAAGGACCTTTTGCCTCCTATAAATCTTTGGCTCCGCCCCTCGTGTCAGCAATTCGCGCTTGTTTCAAATGTTTTTCCCCCAAGCTGCCGGAAAGGCCGGACGGCTTCATGCCCCCTTCCCACAGTCGTCCAGCTCTCTCTCTTTGTTTGGGATTACGGGACTTTTATAATAGTTTCTCATCCTCAAAAGACGTGCCCAGCGAAGACGCCACGTAACTGGAGAGGTCGACAGTAAAATAAAATGTTCAGCTTCCCTCTACCCACCTGCCAGGGACCTGGAGTCGGGCTGTATTTTACCGTTTCCTCCTCTCCTACTGCAGTTTCGCGCTTCATTTTGGTCTCGTGCGTGGAAAGCAGGACGGCCCCCGGAGAGCTCCAGTAAGACTGTATGGTTTACAGAACTATGCACAAAATCACAAATCAGGTACAAAATCTTTATAGTTGTGTGAGGATAAAAGGACTAATTGCGATACTTTCGATTTCTTTCTTTATTCAACATGCCATCTGTTTTCCACAGAAGACAGCATCGTATTAATATCCGCATTCGTAGGGGAGGTTAAAAGCATCACTAAAGCCCAGATTGGGGTGAAGATGAATGCAGAGTGAAGAGGCAGAAGTGGCGGCGAGAGCTTCCAGATGTGTCAACTGCCGCCGGTGACTGACGGGCCCTCGGAGTGGATGAAGCGGGGGGGGAATAAACCTGTGCGTGCACGTGTTTTGCGCTGCGCGTTGCGGTAGCTGCCCGTGCTTGCTCTTTTATCGCGTGCGCCGCGCCCGGGCACCCAGATATCTGGGAGCAGCACATCCCTCTCGGCGGTGCCCATGTGGAATGTATAATCAGGTCGGGGGGGAACTCCAGACGCAGGTCCCAGACAGGCCCGGGCGGCCGGGTCCCGGAGCCAACGGGATGGGAGGGGAGGGTTAGCGCGTCACTTCCACGCCGGGCACGGCCGCCATTTTGGCTCCAGGAGCGCTTACTCAGCTGAGCCACGATTTGAGCCAATCATTTATGTCTATTGCAAATAAAGTTCTTCAAATATTACCCATGAATCATCGTAGGCGTCCGTTACCAACAGGACCGATATTACCGTAAATGAATATCAAAATGAATTATTAGTGCTGATCGCTTCGACAGCCCTGGTTTCCAGATCCTTCATGCGAAGCATGTTCAAAGGGAAGCTGAATTCTGGACCTGCGCTCTGTGGTTGTTGGAGGACCAGGACCAGGCAGCTTCACGCCGGCCCACCATGTGCTGGCCAGATGACAACAATTACGGACAATTATCACAACACACAAATGAATTTCATCCATGATTAAAATGTTGGGGGCGCGGTGGGGGGCGCTGGACGTCGGGCCAGGTGGTTACAATCTCTGGGCCGGTCGCAGTGGGGCCGCGGGACGGAGGGGAGTGAAGGGAACACGAGGGAGAACCTGAAAAGAACCCTGCCAAGCTGTTTATTCAGCCACTTGTGCATCTGGTCAAGTGCAGCCCCTTTAATGTGCACACACACACAGACACACACACACACACACACACATCTGTGCCGCTGATACCGCTTTAATGGAGGTCGTTGGTTTTAATGGCGGCTCATTTTGGAACCGCCACAATTAAGGCCGGCCGTTCCCTGGGTGGTACGTGAGTGGCCCGGTTCTCCAAACAAACAAGTCCAGAGTGAACCGTGGTCACCGGACTCGGCCTCCGAGGGGGGGCCACAGTGCACAAGATCAGAACCACACTGAGTTGGCGCGGCGATCACTGGTAACTGTGTTTGAAAAGCGGGGGCCTTCTGCGCAGCACAACGCCGCTCTGACGGCGGCTGTTTGTCAGCGTACGTCTTTTCAACACAACAGGCCTGCAGATGTGTGTGTGTGTGTGTGTGTGTAAAGTAAAGTATATTTATTAGCTACGGTTCTGAGCTTTCTTCATAAGTCTTTGTTGAATTGCCTGTATGTCTGTGTGAGTATGTGTGTGTGTGTAAAGTAAAGTATATTTATCAGCCACGGTTCCCGAGCTTTCTTCATAAGTCTCTGTCGAATTGCCTGTATGTGTGTGTGTGTGTGTGAGTATGTGTGTGTGTGTGTGTAAAGTAAAGTATATTTATCAGCCAAGGTTCCAGAGCTTTCCTCATAAGTCTCTGTCGAATTGTCTGTATGTGTGTGTGTGTGTGTGAGTATGTGTGTGTGTGTGTGTGTGTGTGTAAAGTAAAGTATATTTATCAGCCAAGGTTCCAGAGCTTTCCTCATAAGTCTCTGTCGAATTGTCTGTATGTGTGTGTGTATGTGTGTGTGTCTGTGTGTTTGTGTGTATATGTGTGTGTGTGTGGTCCACGGCATGTGTGCGTGTGTTTAATTCAGGGGGAACAGTGATGGATTCAGAGCAGCATGGTTCTGTTGCACTAATTCTGCACCAAAGTGCCCTTTCTGAGTGTCTGACTGGCACGTTTACGTTGGCTGTGAGTGAATAAGTTCGGATTCGGCTCTGGTGCACCAGCTCTCCTCGGCCACTTCTCAGCACCACAGATTAATGGCGGCCTCATTAATTTATCGAGGAGCTCTGGTCCGGTTGGCTGGTTCGTGGGATATTTACTTCTATCTCTTGCATTATTATCATTGCTTAATCTGCATAAGATCATATCGAGAAAAAAAAATAAAAAATTAGCACAGGACCTGGCAGCCTCGGATTATAACAAAATGGTTCATCCAGAGTCTGAAATCCACTGTTTTCTTCATTAGGTCAAGAAGAGCTGAAGTTCTCGTCTGCTCCACGTTTGCATGCGGCACGACCAGACCAGATGACTTTTATGTTGCTATCTGGTCTATCAGCTTTTTAAACCATTATGAAAACCAGAAATCAGGATCCACATCGGCCTGGTCCGCATTCGGCGGTGAGTGGCATCTCTGAGGCCCACCCGTCTTCCCAGAATTCCTGGCTGCTGGGCCGTCCTGCCTAACGCTGATGTATGACCCGCCGGGAGGAAGCCGGTTTTATCTGCCGCCGCGGCGACACGCGATGTCTGTTTCATCTGCCGCCGCGGTAACCGCGTGCCGATCTGGCCCCTCCCCCTGTCCCCTGCCGCCTGTCTGCACCCTGATGAAAGCACACGGCCACCCCGCCCGGGGCACACACATCCATCAGGCCGGGATGGCTGGAGAGATAATGAGAGAAGGTGACAGGGAGGATCATGAGGTGCTTGTGGATTGGTGATTTGTGGAATTATCTATATGTTCTGAGTAAATGGAATGATATTCACCGTTTAACTGCCTGAATCACCGAGTCCTGAAACACCTTTTGCTTCATGTTTTCAGTCTGTCCAAAGTGTCACGGTTCAAGATCCATTTATTATAATAAATATACATAAAAAATATATTGGCTAAACCAAAAAAAAGTGTTGCATGTGTATCAGGACGGACGTTTTTAATGAATTGATTGTCATTGTGATGCACGGCACGTGGTGACACAATGAAATGTGTCCTCTAAACTTCGTGGCCACCACTGGCCACTGTGGGTAAATCGCTCGGTACAGGGTGAACGTTGCAGCCATGGTGACAGATGCAGGAAGGGCGCGAGAACGGGTCCCAGACAGGCGGAGAGGATTAGCACGTCACTTTCACACCGTGCGCACCATCATCATCATCCTCATCATCATCATCATCATCATCATCAGCATCCCAGTTCAACTTATCAAAAGGAAACATCTGCTGCCTGTGTGCATGAAAACGGACTCGAAATGGACACTTCCAAAATCGAGCAGGAAAAAAAGTTAACTGCAGCTCCTGGTGCTGGATTCAGATGCGGACGCCCGTAAGTCTCCTGTCCACGTCCTGAGTGGACTATGAAATGTAATCTAATAAGGAAAACAGGAAAACCAGCGTTTTTCCGCTGGACCGAGAACCACCACATCTGTCCACCACCTCACACACGGCAGCAGGACTTGTCTGGCTTAAAGAGTCCCAGCCTGCGGGCCTTAAATTTCTGCTTTTATTGCCCGGTTTTATGGGAGCGGAATTCTTGCCGGATGATATTTAGACATGAAACCGCAGGGAAAGATCCCGATTTCCATGTTTTCCTCTCTTTCTTATCTTTCATGTCTCCCGCCGTCTTGTTTTCCGCGGACACACGCGTGCAGCGTAATGTCCATCACATGTCAGTAATGAGACGGGCCGGCGTGATTGGCAGGCTTTGAAGTGGAGTTGGGGCGCGTCCTTGACCGATAAGGAAAGGAGGACGAGAGCGCGCGCGCCTGGGACACCCCCCCATCGCCATCTGACCGTTTCCAGAAGATGGCCCGCGGCTTTTGGACCTTTATCTTTGTCCTCGATCTCCCTCTCTGGCACACAGGCGCACTTGTTCTCGCCCCCCCCGTCCCCACCGCCGTCCCCCCGCTCCTATTTACTGATTGTTTCCACAGCGAAGCGCGGTGCAGCTGCGGACTGTAAAAATAAACGGGCCGCGTTTAAAAAATGAGCCGATTAGCCGTCTTTTACGGCCGCCTTTCATGTGAGCGCCGGCCACGGGGACGAGGAGCAGGTTGACGGCGGGACTGGGAGGCCGTGTCCAGATCCCCGCCTTCTGGAGGAGAAGGTTTCCTTTGCCACTTTCGTCCCCTCGCCAATTGGCAAAAGCTGACCTGCAGCCAGATGGTGGTGGCGGACCTTCTCCGGGAGAACCGAAACGCGATCGCTATCTGGGTCCATAAACAGCGACGTGAGGACGGGTTCCAAGCATCACGTCATGGCAGGATGTACGCACCGTCCGTTCCCAGAACGCGAGAACCTGGCACAGAGCATCGTTACCCGTATTAACATGGACACTCTGGTCCTTTTGGAACTAATATCGGATCATTTTTGTTGATTAGGTCCCCCTTGGCGGGCTAACTTATCAGCTACCGCGCTCTGATTTGTCCACAAACGTCCCCAGTGTTTTGGCCGTTATCTTCGCCACGGATTCAGACCATTTAAACGCGCATGAAACTCTCTCCAGCCAATCAGAGCCCTTCGTCCGTTTCACTAATTTTAACACAAACAGGCATAAACACAGGACGTCTCTGGATAAGACATGGGAGAGTCTGAACGTGCCGCCGGTTGTACATGCGTGTCACATGCGTGCCTCGACACAGAATTCCGTCGGAATGTCGGGAAGAATGCATAAACCTTCATCAAGCGCACACGCTTCATAAACAAATCCGTCTGAGCCGGAACGTCGTGTTTATATTAATAACGCGCACGGTCGGCATTTCGGCCTTCTGTGCCGAGGAGGTGAATGGACGAGGGGGTGAAAGCGAGGCGCGAACATCTGGCCCTGGTGTGGCGGTCGGGCCCTCAGTCCGCTTCCCCTCGCCGAGCGGCCGGTGACGAGGTGCAAGTCTCGAATGTTATCAGGCCGAGTGCCGATCGTCGGGTTACCCCATAAAAGCCTCCACCGTGAGAGGGCGGTCGCTGGACTGTGGAAAAGAGCTTGTGAGATCTATAAATCCATAAAACGGGTGATTTCATTCTCGCTCGAGGGCCGAGGAGCAGCTGGGGTTCCTCGGCGGTAAAACGGAGCCGGCGCGAGGGCGGTCCGGGGGAGCGGCGCATGTCGAGGACCTCTCGGCCTTTAAACTGATTTCACGTGATGCACGCGCGTGCTTTGCATGTTCCGTATGATGCATCCGAAGGAGCGCGTTGTTTCCACAGAGCGCAACGTGAACTACAATCGAAGCCGCTGACCTCTGTTGACAAACTCCAGCCTGTTCTCATGTGTTTGTGATCTACGTCCTAAAGATGAGCCGCCTTCACCTTTCATACGATACGTCATCTGACCGCAATCAGAGCAAGATGGGGGCCTGAAACCTTGAAGCACATGAGATGGTTCAATGTTTAAATACAATAGTCAAAGGCCAGGAAAAGTGAGGTCACTCCCTTATCCATCTCCTCCAATCAACTCCGCGACCAGCATTTTCATAAACACGGACGTAATCTCCCACAAAGAAAGATAATCACCAACGCGGTGTAGTGACGGAGGCGCCACGGCCCTCTAAACGGGCTGCTCTCCAAGTAATGTCCGTGTCCAGGTCCGTCTGAAACTTGGAGCATAAAACAGTTCACTGATCAGCAACTACCATTCCAGGCTTCTTGCGGCGGATCCGTCGGGTTCGCTCCGTCTCGCAATCCAACGGGCCAATTAAAAACAAACACCTGGGCTCCGCCGCCAGACAGGCCCTGTAAACTTCTCACGGACCACGTGCCATAAACTGGGGAATAAAGAGGGACGAGAACCTGTAAGCGAAGCCCTTTCTGCCCAATAAAGGTCAAATGCAATGGTTTCGGTTCTCCTTTAAAGCTGTTCAAATGTCATCAACCCGTCTCAGTGTCCCACAATCTGTTCCACACGCGTTATTAACGATGGCAAACATCAGCTGTAATCGGCCAGTATTGTCTCAATGTCCATTTGTCAGCCTGAGGTGAGTCTTTCGCCTTCTCAATGTCTCGACAGAATAAAACAGTATATAATGTAAACGGGTTAAACAGTACGAATTTATAAAAGAGCGGTTTTGGTTTCTGCACGTTGACGTGTTACGTGGTTGTCACGAGCCGTTTTTTTGGGGGATGTTCTGTGTGTGTTTTCCTAATTTCCTGACTGTGTGCATCTGTTGTTCTGTGTATAAAATGTATCCGTTTCGTATCCAGTCCACGCCCGGTCATCATATCTTTCAGCTTTGTGCCCTGTTACGATGTTATTAGAACCCCCTGTTTGTGAGTCGAGTGATTGCTTATATCCTGCCTGGGGGGTTTCCTGGTTCGGAGTGACATGGCCGAACTCTATGGACTGTCCTGCTTGGCCCTCTGCTGACCCCCATCTGATAGTCACCTGCTGGGACTCTAACGCGCTACCTGGATGCTGATTCATTCGTCACTAGTGGACGGCAGTAACCTTCATATGCCCTCATTTTCTTCATGTAATCCAGTGCGGACCAGAGGAGGATGGGTTCCGGTTCCTCTTCCTCGAGGTTTTCTTCCTGTTAGAGGAAGTTCTTTTCTTGCCACTGTACCCTCTGGCTTGCTCACCTGGGCCTTGGAGCACTGTTCTATTTGTTAGGAGCTTTCTGACAATGTATATTGTAAAAAGAGCCATTTAAAGATTGATTGACTGGTTGATTCCCTGCCCTGACAGATCCCTGACAGAGTTGTTTATCTGCACGGTGTCCGCCGTTAGCGAAGTGTCATTAAAGACGGAACCCGTGGGAAGAAACAAACAGAAGCCCACATTCCGCGTTAACCTTGATCTGAAATCTTAATCAGTTCTCCACAGAGCCATCGCCGCATCTCGGAGCTGAAGCCCGCGGTGGGGTTTGCTGCCTGTTTGAGGTTGGCTACGCCAGACGGGGTCTTTGATGAACGGTCCTGACCCCGCCAAGACTCGTCCCACCCTCCTTTCATGGAAGTTGATTCATCCATCAAAGATTTTCATCCTCCAAGCCTTAAAACCCAAGCGGCGGTGGACGTTTACCTGCAACGCAGGATGTGATGGGGGGCGGAGGCGTGCGGCGTTTCACAAAAACACCTTTGAACTGCGGTGGCATGGAGAAATCTGAGAGGAGCGTGGTGCTCTGGCTGTGAGGAGGGAGAGGTTGGGTTTCATCGGGGAATAATTTCGCTCTTCTGGAGTGTATCACGTTCCGCACGTGGCCTGTGCAGAGCGGGATCCGCAAATCGAGGGCTTTTTCTGTTTAACTAGTCCCGCTCTGATTGTGTGTGTGTGTGTGTGTGTGTGTGTGTGTTATGGCAGCATGCCGTTTCCCATTAGCCCACACACCTAAGCCAGGGTCAGGAAAAGAGGTCGAGCTATCAGGTTCCGTACCAACAACCTTTCTCTCGAGAACTACAGTAACGTTGTTACAAGGTATTATGTTTGATTTGGGGAATATTTACTTGATGATAAGCACTAGTGTAAGGTAAAGCGTGGGATTTACCGAACTACATAAACCAAGAATGTTATCAGTTCTCTGTGCCTTAAAGGCGAGAAACTAAGAATGTTTTTTTTATTTCGGCCACACAGAGCACACTGTTTGAAGGGCTTGAAGTGGGAGGAGCCTGACTGACAGCTCTCAGGCATGCTATGTCCTCATTCTGGAGGATTTCAACCTGCATCCGTCAACACCTCACGCGTGCAATCATCATGGACGATCATGTTTCTGTTTTAAATATTCATGCAAAATCCTGAGGATGCTTTACCCAACTTAACACTGCACTTGGATTTCAGCTGGTGTCATAACCTTCCACGCCCTTTTGCACATTTTTCAGTTGAATTTATTGACATGCATGGTTTGATTTGCTTTGCATGGATTGGACGGGTTCTTTCAATTTCATGCCAATAGCAGATTTAGAAATACATTTACTTAGAAATTTTACTTAAAATTCTTAATTTACCTTACATGTAAATTTCATGTTCATGTTTGTTGTGCACATCTAGAACCTAGATGCAGTAGTGTCACTGCATGAAGTGAAGGTCACATGTGACACGGTGCACACAGTGAAATGTGTCCTCTGCATTTAACCCATCATCCTGAGTGAGCAGTGGGCAGCCATGACAGGCGCCCGGGGAGCAGTGTGTGGGGACGGTGCTTTGCTCAGTGGCACCTCAGTGGCCCCTTGGCGGATCGGGATTCGAACCGGCAACCTTCTGATTACGGGGCCACTTCCTTGACCGCTAGGCCACAACCGCCCCATGGAACTGCATGAAACCTCTGTCACAACATCTTGACAGCATGACAATCCCAAATAGTTACTATAGTGCATAAGGCAAGATCCCCCAGCAGCGTGTTAAATCACCAAACGCCATTCGTGTTTTTTACGGCCAAATCGGTCGGCCCCAACTATTTTGGGTCACGAACAAAGAAAACGTTCCCTGTTTCCAATTAAGACACCGCGTGACCGTACATTAGCTACAAACGGCCAGCGATGGACTTAGCAACGGAATCCCAGACTTCCCACTTTTCCCGGCGCACAGTCAGCCGGACTCTGTGGACGCTGCTCCGGGTCGACACTTTGATTTCCTACATGTCTGCTTCTTGGTTCTGGTTATTGGGTGGTTTTGAAATGATTGAATAATGAGGACAAGGGAGAGCTGTTTCTCATCAGTTTCTGAAGGAAGACTTGCGTTGTGTCATCCCGGAAAACTGGGCCCGGCTCACATGTTGCTAAGATTTAATGGCAAAACACAAAAACCTCACAGTTGGACATGAGAAACGGTCTGGGGTCATGTAGTTAAAGTTTTAACGTCATCTGGCCACCACAAACGTAGCAAATTAAATGTAGTTTTCAGCAAATGCATGCAGATCAAGGCCTCAGTTTCTTTTTTTTTGACCTACATAGTAAATCTTCAGCCAGGAGTAAAAAAATCTAAATGCATGAATAATACAAAATAAAACTATCTTCAGAAAGATGACATTTTAAGGCCAATGTGCACCTATTTCAACCTACTGCACCGAGGCGGATCGAAGCTTTGCATTTCCATGCAAAAAATTGCATCGCAATTCATATTCATCTCAACTGTTTTTTTTCCTCAAACATTTATATTGATTTCTTTGCTAACCCGACTTGTGAAGAATCCAGCTAAACCATCATTTTCGGATGAGGAGTTCTCCAGAACCATTTTTTAGACTTCGATGTCTCACGGTGTCTCTCTCTCCTCTGCTGCTGTCATCTGATGTCTTCAACACATGAGGTGAGAGGTGAAGAGCAGAAAGCAGGAGGGTTTCTGGGTGATGACGACGATGATCTCCGCTCTGCCGCATGCTCAGGGCTCAGCTCTCCACCGCTGTGAGGGCTGATGCTGTACAGAAGAGGCTTATCCATCAGCCTTCAGCATTCCTGTGTGTCAGTACTGCTTCCCAATGGACAGCGCCTCGGTGTGTGTGTGTGTGTGTGTGCACTGTGCAGGAGTGAGGGTGTGTGTGCATGTTTACATGCTGGTTTTTTGTGTGTATATGACACTGGTGTGCATTTCATGGGGTTTAGAAAGGGCTAGTATGGTTTATTGTGGAGATGCAAATCAGCCTCGGGAGAAGAACACAGAAGATGGAGGTGGATGATGGAGGTGGCGGCATTCAGGGAGGAGAGAATGACCTTGTGCAGCAGCCTGGGGTCTCAGTGTGTGTGATTGAGATGAAGAGGGGTTCATCTGATGCCAAGTGAAGGTCAAACGCTCCATGGACCCCTGTGGAACACTATCTGAGCATCTTTCTGCCATGGGTTCTCCGGAGAAAACATTTGTAACCCAAACGCACAGCTTTTACTGCTACTGAGCACAAACCCGCAGTCCCGTCAATCAGCGACTCAGCGCCCTCAGCTCCACGGCCGGTTCCCCAAAGCCCTAAACAGTCACAGGCCTGATGGCCAGAGCCCTGTCCTCAAACGCTCCCCAGCCGCCAGTCACACGACCTCTGATAGCCCAACAAGCCTCTGGAGTGCCGAGGAGGGACACAGTGTTGGATATATGTGTTTCCTCCCCAACTCAGCAGAGGCCAGGTCAGAGGTCAAACTGGCCTGCGGAATCATAAAAGCCGATAGGGAAATCATGGTTGGTGATTAGTTCCAATGGGGGGTACCATTCGCAATATCTATGGTGCACACAGGTTTTTTTTTTCTTAACTAGAATCAAAAGAAATCAAACACAATCTGCAGCATGTTGTTAAAATTCTACATACACCATCAACGGCAGTGATGATGGCAATAACAACAACATTCATTTCTTATATCGCCCAGTATATCTCAACGGGCTTTGACAGGCCCAGTTGACCCTTCTGCACACAAGGGATGTTGTGTAGTGTAGAGCATCTGTCCATGTTTGGAGGTCCTGGACAGTGCAGAGTAGGTTTTAGTCCAGTGTCATGGTGTACATTACGTGTCCATTGTGATGCTACTGGTCCATTTGAAGATCCCTGAAGCTGTAGCTGTTACGGTGGTGGTGGCTGTGGTGACCCCCTGGTTCGTTTCACAATGAACGGTAAAGCAAGGTGAATTAAGGGTCTGGTTCATCAAGTGCACATTGTGTTCTTTTAGAAGTAACATTCTAAAACATGTTCCCTGAATTAGATTGTGGAAAGGGTTGAAATATTTTTATGGCCTTATCCAGAGCGCCCTACAATCAGTAGTTTCCTGGAGACACTGAGGGTTAATTGTCTTGCTCAGGGACACAATGGCAGTAAGTGAGGCTTGAACCTGGGACTTTATGGGCGTCTGGTTCTTGGGCGAGTGCTTTATCCGCTAGACTGCGTCCTCACTGAGGAGTCAGGGAGGCCCTGGTACAACACAACATGACCTGATGCGCGGGGGATCGATCCTGTAATCAGCCAGTGGAAGGTGAGGACGGCAAATCTGGGACCTGCACCAGGCTTCTCGCTGCGGCTGCTTTATTAAGGCCCGGCAGGGAAGAGGCGAGTCCCCTCCGCGCAAACAGGGAGTGTTATTTCGTCCTCGTGAAATATGCATGCCGGCAATATTACAGTGTTCCGGCAAAAAGAACGCGACAAAGAGTGTAATATCACTGTAATATGCCTGGCCACGCCCAACCCAATGTCGGGGAAACTCCTTTCATTTTTACATTTACATTTACAGCATTTACCAGACGCCCTTATCCAGAACGACTAACAATCAGCAGTTACAGGGACAGTCCCCCCCTGGAGACACTCAGGGTTAAGTGTCTTGCTCAGGGACACAATGGTAGTAAGTGGGATTTGAACCCGGGTCTTCTGGTTCATAGGCGAGTGTATTACCCACTAGGCTACCACCACCCTCAATTGCATGATGAATGTGAATTTAACCACATTTAACCACAGTGGACCTGACTACACATAAAAAGTGGACTTCTATACAGCCGTACCATCAGCACAAGGAAAGTGTTACTCCAACTGCAGAAGTCCTCCCTGTAAAAGTACAAAATAGTTAACCTTAATGAGGTGGTAGTAACCTAGTAGGTAAGACACTCGCCTCAGAGCTCGAAGACCACAAAGTCCGTGGTTCAATCCCCACTTACTACCCCCCCGAGACTATCAGAAGTGAAAGTACCATCATTTATGGCTTCTATAATTAATAAATGCCCCAACTTTGTGGTACATGGTTACCTACCTCATGCTGGGCAGAAAATAGTTCACACAGAACATACAGAACAGTGATGTAAATGTAGCGAGTGTGTGTGTGTGTGTGTGTGTGTGTATATATATATATATAATCATAGCACCACCATCTGGTCTGGTGTACATAATACATCCTGTTTACATGAGTTTTCATTTCTGTATTTTTCTGAAATTGTAAACACAATCTCCAAAATCCTCCGCAGACGTGCAGATGGGGCCAAAGTTGCTGAAATCAATATTCACCTGCCAGGGGCCATGATGGACAGACGTGGAGTGGAGTGTGTGGAGCAGAGATGCCTCAGCCGCCAGGAGTTTTATTGTTTTGTTACTTCCTCCCTGCCTCTCATTATCCCCCCATTCCCAGACCTGATTGGTCCTGATTCCCGCCCCCCTCCTGGGGTGGGAACCGACTCCCCTCGCTCCGAGAAGCCCTCTCGGTTTTTCCTGTAGTGTTGGCATTGTTGTCCTCCTAATTAAATCCAGCGTGTCCTTGATGGATTTGATTATAACAGGCCACCAGTAGGAAAGAAGCTGAGCCCCAGCAGACCCTCCAGAACCCCAGGGGTGATGTGGGCGTCACCCCCTTTTAACCCTGAGCTTTGTCCACATTCACATTTATGGCATTTATAATACATCCTTACAATCAGTAGTTACAGAGAACAGGGAACTGTTCTCAAATGCATTCATGAAACGAACACTAAATAACATTTCTTTTGCAAATCAGCAATGTTAAAATCAGTCAATCACCGATTGACCTCTTTTTCAACAGAACTGAAGCAGCATGTAGGGTTTCAGTAAGCAAGTTGTAAATACAGCCTTTCGCACTCTTCTCAAGTTCTGCATGTTGGCTGATTTTTGAAAATGACAGTAGCATGACATTGGCAGACCTGCCGCGAAGGCAAAGAGGGCCGGGTTCACGTTGTCCTTTTACAAAACTGCATATATTATTTGTACTTTATTGCTACGTGTCTAAAAACCCAGCCGGAGAAAAGAGGAGATCTGGTCACCCTGACTTAGCGGCGCTGAATATTACAAACAACTGTTTACTCGCCCCAGTAGGCGGCAGATTTTGAAAAGAATCCAACTCATCGCATTTTAATGTTACAGGATCACACGTAATCTTTCATTTATAAAAATAAAATACACTTACATTACTATTCACTTTCCCATGGCCCAGGGAGCCGCAGTGCAGGGATGAAAGAGCCATCTCCGGAGCCGTGGGTTGCCGACCCCTGCTCTAGAACCTGAAGAGTTTCCTTCATATTTGATTTTGTAGAACAGCCCCAGTCGTCGTCTCCATGGCCTCCACAGAGTCAATGTAGGCCCAAGCCGACCATCTCCAGAAGGAGATAGTTGCTAAAAAGCCTTCTTTTTCCCAGGAGCCATTATTTGAGGGTCTGTATTTATCAGATTCAACCTTTTCAGGTGTTAAGTTGTATTTTTTGGGATGCGGGTTTAAGTCTTTCAATATGTGACGCTGAAAGCCGAGGAGCCGTTACCTGTTAATGTCAAGATGAAACGGCCCTAAACCGCCTTCGTCGTGACCTTGCAGAAACTGTAGAGTTCGGGTTTCAGGATCGCGCCGCTCTCGCTCTCTGCTGGGCGGGTGTTACGCCGTCCTCGCCTGGAAGTGCTGGCCTGGCAGTCCGCTCCCGGCCCAAATGAAACCCATCTGGCCGGCCTGGCCGGCCCGGCACCCTGGGGCCGTATCGGATCCGACTGCAGGGCCACTTCAGCCGGCAAGATGTCGGTACCGGCCCTCGGCCTAATCCTGATGTAAAAATTGAACAATTGAGCAAACCGGCTGCTGTAATTTTGGCTGGTGTGGATTTGTACCGCATCTTCTACCTTTCAAAAGGTCCGAAACCCGTAGAACGAAACTCCTCCTGGTCCCTTTACACGTTTTGGACGCTTGTGATTTCAACAATGTCAGCCCTCATTTGCATACAGACATTTTGTCATCACATCACCGTCAATCCCATAATCTCCTCCGGTGGGGGTTGTGTAATTCATTCTAGATGGTTATGGCGACGAGGCGCTAATGTAAAACGTGATTACGTGAAGCCGGCGGGTCAGCCGTCACCGTTCCACCCCTCTTTAAAAGAACGGTTCTAATACTGAGGGCCTTCTGTTGCGCCCAACGCGTGGCTTTTTCCACACAGCCCCCCGTCTGATGTGCGGATTTACATCCGAGGAGCAGAATGTCTGAAATGCCTGAGGCGCGGTGTAAACGATACGCGGGACTTATGGCCGAGCTTAAATCTGTCCTGATGGCGGTGAGAGGCGAGGTTAAGTATTAGAAATGGCCGCTTTCCACGGTCTCACGCGGGGAGGGAAATGTGGAAATCCCGGGTCGGCCTCACGTTCGCGCTCGGTCTTCGCTTTAAAGGGGGGGGGGGGTCACGTGCCTCCGCTGCGGCGGAGTCTAATATTAGCTCATTTTGTTGATGTAAATGTTAGAATGTCCGTGAAGAGCTACGTTATTTCTGCACGCCGGCGGTGAGCAGGGCGTAAACGTGGATTAAAGGACGAATCCAGGACCAGGAGGCAGGCCCATCTCTGATGGACAGGCGTCTTTCTGGACCTAGAGGCCTGTGTATTTCTTCATTGTGGTGTGTGTGTGTGTGTGTGTGTGTCGCTGCCGCGTCTCGTGGGATCGACTTCATCCACCGGCGACAGCCACATCTCAACCCTTCGCCACGACTTCAGAGCGGCCGCCGCCAAACCCGAGCCGAGGTGTTTTTTGCTCTCTCGGCCACCTTGACGCCCCATCACCCCCCCCCCCCCCCCCCCACACACACACACACACACACCCGACCACAGCGAGCGCCCGCGCACATCAATCCTGCGTCGCGGCTGCTGATGGAAACATTCACACATGAAGCGGCGCGGAGCTGCGAGGAGAAAAATTCATTTCACCGCTCGGTTTCGGTGGCCGATGCCAAAGTAAAGAATAAGGCCTTGCTTTGTTTGAGGGGTACGGGCCAAACGCCGCCTCTCTGTAGCCGCAACATTCATCTGTGCGGCTCACCCCCCCATTCGGACAAACCTACAGAGACAGTGGCCAAGGTCAAAGTTCACTGGCGACCCTGCTTCTGTTTCTCAGCGTTCATTAGATCGTCTGTTTTGTTCCGGAGGGTTCCGGAGGGCTCACTTGGACGTCCCCAGAATGCTCGAAAATGGAAACCGGCGTCTGATTCGTGCGTCTGCAGCACCGGCGGCGCGCCGTTGGCTCCTGAAAGTGATCCTTGTCGCCACCCCCGTTCCCCAGACCGCTTAAGGTCTGACATTAATTAGATTTATTGATCCTCCTCGGCCCTGCCGCTGCATCATTAACTCTTCTTATGCCAATTGGTTTGAACTGTGGCCTCGTTCTAATTCCCGTGTGCACGCGTTTAATGAGACAACTGAGCCGGGCCGATATAGTGTAGTCGGAGAACGGAAGAGAAATTTCAGCGAGTTCTTCATAGAACGGACGCTTTTGGTCCAGGATTAAACTATTTTATTGGGCCCATATATTGGGGCAGCGGTGGTAATCAGAATGTTGCCGGTTCGAATCCCGATCCGCCGAGGTGCCACTGAGCAAAGCACCGTCCACACACACTGCTCCCCGGGCGCCTGTCATGGCCGCCCACTGCTCACCAAGGGTGATAGTTAAATGCAGAGGATACGTTTCACTGTGTGCACCGTGTGCTGTGCTGCTGTGTACCTCAATGACAATCACTTCACTTTCTATTCAGGCGTGTATCCGCTTTAATGATCTACACCCAGACGGCGGAGGAGACGCTCCGCTCGGGATTTTTCATTTTCTCCGGGTGTTTTGGCCATTTGAAAATAAACAGCGACTCGGAGACAAGCATCTCGCTGCAGCGATCGTTCTCCCGTAGAGGACGGAGGTTGCGGATTGTGTGTCCGCCGTATTTGTTCCGAGCGTGTTTGTGTCAATAAAACTCAGGGAACGTAGCCAAGAACACTCACATCTTTTTCATCTGGTAAAAAACGCATTTCCATTTCCGGCAGTGGAACTCTGTGTGTCTTCTGTGTGTGAGTTATGTCCCGGCCCAACATGTCCTTACACTCCGTGCGTCTCGCATTTTATCACACGCCGCACATAAACCGATCATTAGAGAGCCGCCGCAGGAATTCCAGACTCCGCCCGAACGCCACGCGGCGCAGGGGGAATTCCTCGTAGGGGGCGGGCGGACGGAACTTTACCCCCCGATACCTGAACCGGGGCAGGGAGCGGGCGTCCACGTCCACTGCAACGTGGACTCACCAGACGGAGGTGTTTAAAGCGCCAGTTTTTGCGGCCTCAGGTCGAATGTGACGATTGGCTATTTTCTGATACCCTCCTTGTGTAGGGGTGGTAGTAGCCTAGCGGGTAACACACTCGCCTATGAACCAGAAGACGCAGGTTCATATCCCACTTACTACCATCGTGTCCCTGAGCAAGACACTTAACCCTGAGTATGTCCAGGGGGGGACTGTCCCTGTAGCTACTGATTGTAAGGCGCTCTGGATAAGGGCGTCTGGTAAATGCTGTAAATGTAATTGTTGTGACAAACAGCGCCGGTACCTGTGAGCGTTGGAACCTTGGAGTATTGGCCGTGGCGGGACAACCCCGCGCCGCCATTTGGCTTTCATTTGGAGCGCTGGAATGAAGGAACGGGCAACAGGCCTCTCTCCCCCGCAGACTGAGGAGCAGAAGCGACGTCGTGCGGGATTTATAGAACGTAGTGAAGATCGATGGCTGCTCGCCGGGCCGGATTGAGATGTCCCGCGAAGATCACAAGTCCGTCCTGACTTACGAGGAGCCCCCAGTCCGCGTAAGTTATAGAAGCTCTTCCAGGCCCACAAGAGTTATGGCTGCACCTCGGGGTCACGACCCCAAGCCGTACAGTAAAGATACAGCTCATGTCCGGAGTTGGAAGATACCCACGGAGCACGCGGTTGGGCTCAGGGGCGCCATATTTTGTGCAACCGTCATGTCACATCTGCGGCTACCTCCCCGCGGCCTCTGCAGGAACGTCCCCCAACGAGCTCGTCTCGCCAAGCGTCCACAGCATCGCCGGAAATGGAAGCAATCGACAACGAAGAAAAAGAAGACAACTGTGGGCGGGCGGAGTTTCATCCCGAAAAGCAACGTTTATTCTACACAACGTGCGAAGGTCTCCAGGCTGCGACTCATCTTGAAG